>NC_091979.1:237889301-238534342 GCF_044704955.1 Pristiophorus japonicus | reverse complement strand
GATGATGAACGGGGGGTGGGGGGAGATGATGTTGAACGGGGGGGCGGGGGGAGATGATGATGAACGGGGGGGGGGGCGATGATGATGAACGGGGCGGGGGGAGATGATTTTGAACGGGGGGCGCGGGGGGGTGATGATGATGAACGGGGGCGGGGGAGATGATGATGACGGGGGGGGGGCGCAGGGGGAGAAGATGATGAACGGGAGGGGCGGGGGGTGATGATGATGAACGGGGGGGGGCGGGGGGAGATGATGATGAACGGGGGGGGGGGGCGCGGGGGGAGATGATGATGAACGGGGGGGGCGGGGGATGATGAATGAACGCGGGGGGCAGTGGGGAGATGATGATGAACGGGGGGCGGGGGGAGATGATGATGAACGGGGGGCGGGGGGGAGATGATGATGAACGGGGGCGGGGGGAGATGATGATGAACGGGGGGGCGGGGGGAGATGATGATGAACGGGGGGGCGGGGGGGAGATGATGATGAACGGGGGGGAGATGATGTTGAACGGGGGGCGGGGGGAGATGATGATGAACGGGGGGGGGGGGGGAGATGATGATGAACGGGGGGGGCGGGGGGAGATGATGATGAACGGGGGGGGGGGCGGGGAAGATGATGTGGAACGGGGTGGGGCGGGGGGAGATGATGATGAACGGAGGGGGCGGGGGGGAGATGATGATGAACGGGGGGGGCGGATGATGTTGAACGGGGGGTGCGGGGGGAGATAGATGATGAACGGGGGGGGCGGGGGGAGATGATGAACGGGGGGGGCGGGGGGAGATGATGATGAACGGGGGGGCGGGGGGGAGATGATGATGAACGGGGGGGCGGGGGGGGAGATGATGTTGAACGGGGGGCGGGGGGGAGATGATGATGAACGGGGGGCGGGGGGAGATGATGATGAACGGGGGGCGGGGGGGAGATGATGATGAACGGGGGGGCGGGGGGAGATGATGTTGAACGGGGGGGGCAATGATGATGAACGGGGAGGCGGGGGGCGATGATGATGAACGGGGGGGGCGGGGGGAGATGATGATGAACGGGGGGGGCGGGGGGCGATGATGATGAACGGGGGGGCGGGGGAGATGATGATGAACGGGGGGGCGGGGGAGATGATGATGAACGGGGGGGCGGGGGGGAGATGATGATGAACGGGGGGGGCGGGGGAGATGATGATGAACGGGGGGCGGGGGGGAGATGATGATGAACGGGGGGGCGGGGGGAGATGATGATGAACGGGGGGGGCGGGGGGAGATGATGATGAACGGGGGCGGGGGGAGATGATGATGAACGGGGGGCGGGGGGGGATGATGTTGAACGGGGGCGATGATGTGAACGGGGGGCGGGGGGAGATGATGTTGAACGGGGGGGGCGGGGGGAGATGATGATGAACGGGGGGGGGGCGGGGGGGAGATGATGATGAACGGGGGGGCGGGGGGAGGTGATGATGAACGGGGGGGGGGCGGGGGGAGATGATGATGAACGGGGGCGGGGGGAAGATGATGATGAACGGGGGGCGGGGGGAGATGATGATGAACGGGGGGGGCGGGGGGAGATGATGAAGAACGGGGGGGCAGTGGGGGTGATGATGATGAACGGGGGGGCGGGGGGAGATGATGATGAACGGGGGGCGGGGGGAGATGATGATGAACGGGAGGGGCGGGGGGGAGATGATGATGAACGGGGGGGGGCGGGGGGAGATGATGAAGAACGGGGGGGGCAGTGGGGGTGATGATGATGAACGGGGGGGCGGGGGGAGAGATGATGAACGGGGGCGGGGGGAGATGATGATGAACGGGGGGGGGGCGGGGGGAGATGATGATGAACGGGGGGGCGGGGGGGAGATGATGATGAACGGGGGGAGATGATGTTGAACGGGGGGCGGGGGGAGATGATGATGAACGGGGGGGGGGCGGGGGGAGATGATGATGAACGGGGGGCGGGTGGGTGATGATGTTGAACGGGGGGCGATGATGTTGAACGGGGGGGGGGCGGGTGGAGATGATGATGAACGGGGGGGGGGCGGGTGGAGATGATGATGAACGGGGGGGGGCGGGGGGGAGATGATGATGAACGGGGGGGGGCGGGGGGAGATGATGATGAACGGGGGGGGCGGGGGGGAGATGATGTTGAACGGGGGGGGCGGGGGGAGATGATGATGAACGGGGGGGGGGCGGGGGGGAGATGATGATGAACGGGGGGGGCGGGGGGGAGGTGATGATGAACGGGGGGGGGGCGGGGGGGAGATGATGATGAACGGGAGGGGCGGGGGGAGATGATGTTGAACGGGGGGGCGGGGGGGAGATGATGTTGAACGGGGGGGCGATGATGATGAACGGGGGGGGCGGGGGGAGGTGATGATGAACGGGGGGGGGGGGGGGGGGGAGATGATGATGAAGGGGGGGGGGGGGGGAGATGATGATGAACGGGGGGGGGGGGGCGGGGGGAGATGATGATGAACGGGCCCCGTCGAGGACTTCGGGCGCGGCCCGCACACAGCAGATGCCAGGCTGCCGTGCCGACTCCTCTTCGGGTGGGGCCTGCCCCCAGCGGGAGGCCGGGCGGAGCCGCCGACGAGGTAAGATGCGTCAGGCCACTCGGCCCAGGATAGGGGCGACGTCCCTTCGGCCAGGGATAGGGTCGTCGCCCCGGAGACAGGACGTGCTGGGAAGGCCAAGAGCTACTGCGCACGTGCGCAGCTGCCGGCACGGTTTTTGGCGCAGGGCTGTAGCTCCGCCCCCAGCAGCGCTGAGCTGGAAACGGGCCTACAGATATCGGAGAATCACGAGGTAAGTATTCGGCGCAATTTTTGTTCTACAAATTAGGCGGGCCTCTCCGATGTGCGCCGTTCTAGCGGGAGTCCGAAACTTGAGCCCATAGAATGCTTTCAGCACAGAAGGAGGCCAATCGGCCACAGGAGCCTGTGCCGGCTCTCTGCAAGAGCACTTCAGCCAGTCCCACTCCCTCCCCCCCCCCCGCCCCCCGCCTTTTCCACGTAGCCCTGCAATTTATTTTCCTTCAGGTACTTATCCAATTCTCTTTTGAAAGCCATGATTGAGTCTGCCTCCACCACCCTTCCAGGCAGTGCATTCAAGATCCTAACCACTCGCTGCATAACAATGTTTTTCCTCATGTCGCCTTAAATCTGTGAGCTCTGGTACTCTACCCTTCCGCCAATGGAAACAGTTTCTCTCTTTCCACTGAGATTTCTCGCATTCGGTGTTTTTATTTCCGATGCCAGCATCGGCAGTATTTTGTTTTTATATGTGTTTAATTCACTGCCACTTCTCTTCTAGGAACGGCCACCTAGAAGTTGTTCTGCTCTTCCATCAGGCAGGATTTCCGTTTATCTCTTTTACCTTGTTCATCTTCCCTTTTGTTCTCCCTTCCCCTCCCCCTTTCAGTGCTTAAGAATATGCTCTTTTCGAACATTCACCAGTTCTGTCGAGGGGTCATCGACCTGGAACGTTAACTCTGTTTTTCTCTCCACAGATGATGCCTGACCCGCTGAGATTTCCAGCATTCTCTGTTTTTATTTTGGATTCCAGCATCTGCAGTATTTTGCTTTTATATCTCTCGATCCACTCTGTCCAGACCTCTCACAATAACATCACTATGCCTGTTCAGGGGGTGATGTGAGGGAACATTTATTCATAGAACGGGTAATGAATATCTGCAATTCTCTCCCTCCAAAATGGTGTTGAGGTTGTGGGGGGAGGGCTTTTCCTGGTGCATGAAACACAAAAGGTTAGTATGCAGGTACAGCAAGTGATCAGGAAGGCCAATGGAATCTTGGCCTTTATTGCCAAGGGGATGGAGTATAAAAGCGGGAAAGTCTTGCTACAGTTATACAGCGTATTGGTGAGGCCACACCTGGAACACTGCGTGCAGTTTTGGTTTCCATATTTACAAAAGGATATACTTGCTTTGGAGACAGTTCAGAGAAGGTTCACAAGGTTGATTCTGGTGATCAGGGGGTTGACTTATGAGGAAAGGTTGAGTAGGTTGGGTCTCTATTCATTGGAATTCAGAAGAATGAGAAGTGATCTTATCGAAACATATAAGATTATGAGGGGGCTTGACAAGGAGGATGCAGAGAGGATGTTTCCACTGATGGGGGAGACTAGAACTGCAGGGCATAGTCTTAGAATAAGGGGCCGCCCATTTAAAACAGAGATGAGGAGAAATTTCTTCTCTCAGAGGGTTGTAAATCTGTGGAATTCGCTGCCTCAGAGAGCTGTGGAAGCTGGGTCATTGAATATATTTAAGACAGAAATAGACAGTCTCTTAACCGAAAAGGGAATAAGGGGTTATGGGGAGCAGGCAGGGAAGTGGACCTGATCAGCCATGATCGTATTAAATGGCGGAGCAGGCTCGAGGGACCGTATGGCCTACTCCTACTCCTATTTCTTATGTTCTTAATTGAAAATTTCAAAACCAAGATTGGTATTTTTTTGTTAGGCAAAAATATTAAGGGTTACGGAGGATGGGCAGGTAGGTGAAGTTAAGAAACAGATCAGCCTTGATCTAATTGGATGGCGGAACAGACTCGAGGGGCTGAATGGCTGACTGCTGTTCCTACATGCACCCACTGAGCTCGGCAGACAACATTTAACATTAATCCACTGAACCAGCTGCATCACATTGAATTATATCCCCGTCAGTAGGCCAAAGGCAGCCTTGCTGTAAAATACCAAGGCTACAGCGTGTTATAGGCACGACCTGATTGCCTTCGAATTAGTCAGCCCTCCCCCTCCCCTCAAACGACTGATCCCTTTCCAATAAAGATACTTCGGTTGTAAATAGAGCCCTTGTCCTCCTGCTCTATCGCCACCATCTCAGCCTTGCCTGATTTGGCTGAGGCCTGGGGGTAGGGTTGATGCGTGACGTGGCCTTTTGCAGAAACTTACAGGTGCACTATCTGCTTTCACACAACAGCCAAGAATGGAGGAGGGGTGTCCTGTCACGCAGGGGAGACGGGGGCATGACGTGATTGAGTCTTTCTCTGCGTCTCGCTGTCACAGTCAGGTCTTTTAATCACATTGCAATGCCTCTTGCATACGTGCCAATTTTACAGCGTTGTTTTTTTCCTTTTTTTCCCCACCCATTTCCTTTTTCCTTCTTTCTCTCCTCCCACCGTGGGCACTTGATCAAAGGTCAGCGGCCAAAGGTTCCTCGCCAGGCTTGATTACTTCTCCAGTCGGCATTTGCTATTCAAGCCTCTTGGAGCGTGAGTGGGGCTCTAACAGAACCTTGCAAGGCCGCGACAGCTTACGAAGAGTTCACCTCTGCTCTCGGGTCAGGCTGAAGTGATTCCGAGCTTCTCAAGCAGATTTGGTTTCCCCCCAAAAAATGGGTCCTTACAAACCATCCCAGATCAATAGACCGTGCACTGCGGAAAGATTTTAATTGAAACTCAGTCATCCCTAAAATGAAATATATCTTCAGAGATTCTCCAAATGGATGCTGGAGCCTGTAATGCAGGGTGAGGGGGGTGGGGGGTGGGGGAAGAGGAAACACTATACCCAACTAATACGAACAATGACGGACAGGTAAAGACCCTCTGGTCCATCGAGCCTGTCCCACGGGTGGATGCAGAGAGGATATTGCCACTCAAATGGAAGACTAAAACTAGGGACATAGTCTTAGAATAAGGGGCCGCCCATTTAAAACTGAGATGAGGAGGAATTTCTTCTCTCAGAGGGTTGTAAATCTGTGGAATTCTCTGCCCCAGAGAGCTGTGGAGGCTGGGTCATTGAATATATTTAAAGCGGAGATAGAGAGATTTTTGAGTGATAAGGGAGTCAAGAGTTATGGGGAGCCGGCGGGGAAGTGGAGCTGAGTCCATGATCAGATCAGCCATGATCTTACTGAATGGCGGAGCAGGCTCGAGGGGCCGACTCTTGCTCCTATTTCTTGTGTTCTTATGTTCACACAATTGCAATACCTCGTGCATCATAATATATACGCGCTCCACCCCAGCCGAAACCATGCAATCTCCTCGGAGAGGCAAAACAACAGATTAAAAAAACCCAGGCCAATTTTGGGCAAACAAAATCTGGAAATTCCTCTCCGACCCATCTAGGCAATCGAAACTAGTCCAGGAGATCACCCTGGCCTTGAATTCCCTGTAGTACCTGCCCTTCTGTAGGAGGTGATCTCCACCGCAGCCAGAAACAAATCCAGCTTTTGTTTGAAGGGATTCAGTGAGTCTGCATCCACCACATGAAACGACAGCTTGTTCCAGAGGTCTACTATTCTCTGAGAAAAGGACCACATCCTGCCGTCTAATCTAGATCTAGCCCTACACAACTTCAATTTGTGCCCCTTGGTCCTGCCTAACCTATTTAATTGAAATAAACTGTCAGCTGCAACACCGTCTATTCCCTTTATTATCTTATAAACCTCAATCAGATCACCCCATAAGTCTACGTTGCTTTAAGGTAAGAGAGTCCCAAATCTTCTAGCCCATCTATCTAATTAGTAACTGTATTAATTTACAACAACAAACTGTATTTATATAGCACCTTTAGGTGCAGTAATATGTCCCAAGATGCTTCACAAGATGATATCACCATTATTTATGGAGAAAATCAGACAGCAACTTCCAGTATCCATGTGCAGATTGGGCCAACATCCAGGGAAAGGGTAGCATAGCAGCAATGTTACATGACTACTAATCCTGAGGCTCGACTAATGATCCAGGGACGTGAGTTCAAATCTCACCACGGCAGCTGGGGAATTTATATTTAGTTAATTAAATAAATCTGGAATAAAAAGTAATGGTAATCATGAAACTAAATGTTTTTTTTTGGAAAAACCCATCTGGTTCACTAATGTCCTTCAGAGAAGGAAATCTGCCGTCCTTACCCTATATGTGACACAGCAATGCAGTTGACTCTGAACTGCCCTCTGAAATGGCCTCAATTGTAACAAATTGCTCTGAGAAAACGGCAGCAGTTCAAGGTGCAGCTCATCACGACCTTCCCAAGGGCAATTAGGGATGGGCAAAAATTGTTGGCCTTGCCAGCGACGTCCACATCCCATGAACGAATAAAAAAAACACATACGCAGTTAAACGCGTAAATCTGACACTGTTCGGATTTACCCCACTCTTCCACAGACTGCACTACACTGGTACCTCGCCGGGAGACTCAGCATTAAAACACATGAAGTTGCTGTGCTTCCCCACGAAACATGCCAGAAAAAGTTAGGGCTGGTCCAGTCAGGTGTAAGTGAATTTTTAACGGCATGATAAGTCTTTACTACTCCCAAACAACCTCTCTGGCCCTGAAAATTTAATTTTACAAGTGTGGAGTCTCATTCCTTCAGAATTTAAATATTGTTGGAGATTTATAAAAAATAAAAAAATATACATTTTTTTACTTTTTCTTTCTGACTCTTTTATCGCACTCTCTTAATCCGATCTTTCATACACTCCCTTTGTTTTGCTTTCTGTTCACGATTTCACATAGAATATTTTAATTCAAACATCCACTTCCTGATTTAAACTCTGCGTACCTCAGTGAGGATGCTTCAATCTGATTAGCTAAAGAGACACCCTGCTCACACTCGCCAGCAATCCCCTGTAGAGGGCACCACACCAAAACACCTTTCTAAATACCGTAAGTTGCCACAGGACTAGTCAGTGGGCAGCTGTAAGCGTAATGAACAGCGAGCGCCATTTGTACACTGCTGACCACAAAATCCGGGCCAGAGGTATTTAAGGTACTAAACAGGATAGAGACAGTAGAACCGGAACAATACTTTTGCATACACCAGGACAAGAGGATTCAGACTAATGGCTGCGAAGGTTCAGCGAGGGGTGATAACAGCAAAAGAGAATCCATTTTTATGATTGACGACACACAGGTTTAACAAATAACCTTGGAGCGTGGGTGTTGTGTATGCAGACTATAAATGTGCTCTGTGTGTGGTCGCTGTACGGTTGCATGGGATGGAGACTTGTTTTCCTGGTGTACTTTCAATAAGGTTTGCACTGTGTATATACATGCTGGCACCACGAGAGGTTGCAACTGATGGAGACCGAGGTTTCCTGCCCTGGTGGCAGGGGCTGTATAAAAGGGGAGCCATCATGTGGCTGCCTCACTCTGGAGTTACGAATAAAAGACAAGGTCTACAGTTTGAGTACAACTGCCTTGTGGAGTCATTCATAGGTACATTACAGACATAATAACTGGCGCCGAGAATACAGACTTTAACGCGATTATGGCTACCTTTGGCACACTAAAAGACTTCGTAGAGGATGATGATTGGGATGCCTTCACGGAAAGGCTCAAGCAATATTTCGTGGCAAACGACCTGGCAGGGGAGACGGACACATTGGCGGAGAAGCCCAAGGCTATACTGCTGACCAGTTGTGGGCCCGAGGTCTACCGCCTCGTCAGGGACTTGCTGGCACCCACGAAGGCCAAGGATAAGTCATACGATGAGCTGACTAAACTAATTCGCGATCAACTAAAACCAAAACAGAGCATCCTCATGGCCAGGCACAGATTCTACACTCACCACAGGCCTGAGGGCCAGGAGATTACAAAATATGCTGCCGACCACAGGAGACTTGCGGCACTGTGTGATTTTGGCACGCACCTCAACGAAGCATTGCGAGACATCTTCATTATAGGAATTGGTCACGACGGCCTCCTTCACAAACTGTTATCTGCCGACACCACAGTCAACCTGCAGAAGGCCATCAGCATCAGTCAGGCGTTCATGACCTCAACCTGCAGCATCAAGCAAATTACTCATCCTGTGGACTTAAACCCGGCAAGTACCGTACACAGTGCCTTTCACAGGCAAGGCTGTAGAACGTGGCTCTGCCCAGGGCAGAGAGCACAGACCTCAGGGTTCCAGAACTCAGAGTTCGCCGAGGGGTGCTAATCGAGTAGCACCATGCTGGTGTTGCCAAGAAAACCATAGGGCAAAGTTTGCTGAGCACGTATGCAAAGCCTATAACATGAAGGGCCACCTCCAGCGTATGTGTAAAAGAAATACGACTCACCGTCTAGCAGACGAGTCGGAGGATGACTGAATCCAGTGGGGAGTATGATGATTTGGCCAGAGAGGCAGCTCAGCCCCAAGAAGAAGTGTATGGAGTGTATACCTGCACCACCGATTATCCTCCAGTGAAGATAGAAGTCAAGATAAATGGCATTCCAGTCTTCATGGAAATGGACACGGGAGCGAGCCAGTCAGTGATGAGCCAGGATGCCTTTGAGAAGCTATGGAACAAAAAACGACTCGAGTTGGTTCCAGTACAGGAAAAGTTGCACACCTACATCAAGGAGCTGATCCCAGTCCTTGGTAGTGCGGATGTAAATGTAATCCATAATGTCATGGTGCACAAGTTACCTCTGTGGATTGTTGTAGGTGATGGTCCAATGCTACTCGGAAGAAGATGGATGGGGAAGATCCAGTGGAAATGGGAAGACCTCTTCCCTCCAGCAATCGATGTCCCCCGTGCTCAGAGGCAGAGCAAACTCTCACCTTCACTTGGGCCAGGCACCAGAGAACAGACCAGCGCAGCACCTGAGGCACAGACCGTCCATCATAACTGCATGGCAATTATCTGACCGGAACGACCTAAAAGTACCTTCCCGGCTCCAGTGGCAGGACTCTTGGGGAGGAAAATCAAATTCACAGGCACTCTTCCAGCTTTTGTGGCAGAATCGTGGGAGAGAGAATGACCAAGGCAGTTGACCTTGAGGACAGAGGCAAGATGGAATCCCTGCTGCAGCGAGGGGCAGCGTGGTGTGGCAGGGTTCTCTTAAAGTAGACCTGCAACCAACTGAATTTAAAGAGACATTGCATGAATGGCAATCAATGTAACAAACCGATTAAGAATGTAAAGGACAAAATGTGTTGCGAGATGTCGGGAATAGAGTGTCCCCAAAAGTAGCAAGTGAGTGAATTCGGGAAGGTAAAGGCACTGAGTCTGATACCCTGCCCCAGGCCTATCCCATGCTGCAGGCACCCGATGGCACTATTCGCCACGGACCTGGAAACGAAGCACCAATACACAGTCGGCCGCCGTTGCCCACTACTCGGGTGAAGACGATGCAGCCCCCAGACCCAGTCACTACCTCGGCCATGTCCGGGAGCTGGAACAGCCAGGCCCCCATCACTGTTAGAGAGCAGGCAGAAGATTCTGCAGCCCTCAAAGGATGACAGGGAGGCCACACACATCTGTGGCTCTGCCCACCACTAGGCAACGGCAAAGGCCCCGAGTCCTGGCTAGGTGAGCGAACCAAGCCCACCTCGCGAGCAGGGGGGGCAGCGCCACTATCAGACGACTAGGACCCCGTCCGGTTGCTCTGGAACTAGCGTCCTCGCATACCTGTACTGCTACCTCAGTACTGACCATGACTGAACCATGAATGCAATCCACCCAATTCTGGGCACGACCGTAAAACATAACGAATGTAAGTCACTGAACCAAGGTGTCACGATACAAACTGTAAAAAAAAAGCTTTTATCTTCCTTTCTTTGTACTTGCACGGTGTCTGATCCTGTATGTTAATATAACGGGCCAGCTGCTTGATCTCGCTGTGAGGGAGTGGTAAATGGATGTATGTAGCCATGGACACACACATGGATCACACCCAAACCCACTGGAACCTCCACTGCATCATCAAACCATCCAATCTGGTAATCACCACCCAACATTGTGGCAAAAGGACTTGGGGGTTAACAGGGAGAGAGCCAAACCAAAGCACAGCCAAGGTGCAAGGGTTATTGTCACTTAAGTCTGGGGAGAGCGAAGCCAGAGAACATAGTGCAAAGGTAACTGGCACAAAGGACTTGTGGGAGAGTGATGTTTTGTATGCAGACTATAGATGTCCTCTCTGTGTGGTCGCTGTATGGTTGCATGGGATGGAGACTTGTTTACCTGGTGTACTATCAATAAGGTTTACACTGTGGCAGGGGCTGTATAAAAGGGGAGCCACCGTGCGGCTGCCTCACTCTGGAGTTAGGAATAAAGGACCAAGGTTACTACAGTTTAAGTACAACACATTGCCTCGTGGAGTCATTCATAGGTACATCACGTACATAATTGTGGGAGTGACTGCAATGAAAAGAACCTTATCTCGCTGTACTGAGACTTGTTTAGCCCTCTGGTTAGGTGGGTGCCCCGACTATGCCGAGAGCAAGGCCAGCACCCACCCAAAATGTTCCCCGGTCCGAGCTGGGCACTCCCGGGAAGGTGGTTGGGGGTCAGCAGCAGTTGGCGGACTGAATTTCCACCCCACCCCAGGTCCAGCCCCAAGGGCCTCCCTCCGAACCTCAGGGCCCCTGGTCTCATGCATTACCAATAACTTACTCGCACAGGGCTCAAGTAGAGGAATGTCACAGAAAACTTTACTGGGAGAGATAGGGGGAGTTGGAGACAGATGGCAGTAGAGGGGGGGGGCAAGAGAGGAGGAGGGAGAGGAATAGGAGAGAGGGGGCCAAGAGAAAGGATCAAGGGGAGAGAAAGAGTGAAGAGGAGAGAAAAGGGGAGGGGGGGACAGGGGAAAGAGAGCAGGAGAGAGAAGAATGGGAGAGGGGCAGAGAGAGGAGTTAGAGTGGGTGGCAAGAGAAAGAGGGAGGGAGCAGGAGAGGGGGAAGAAAGATTGGAACCAGGAGCTAGAAAGGATCGCGGGAGGGTGAAGGGGCAGGTGGTGAGGTGGAAGGGTATTGATTTTAAGTAGGTTTGAGTGGAGTGAGGGAGTGCTGTTGGGACAGAGCTCTGAAGAGTAAGATGGGCAGCAGTTGGGAGAATGCCGTCCAGTGATGCTGACGGACTGGCTGATGTGGCCTCAGAGACACTGGCCAATAAAAAATGGTTCACAGCAAGACAATCCCACACACATCACAACCTCAGAACGCACTCTCTCGTCAGCAGTGTCAGACAGCGCTGCCATTCCGTGTCCTTTATTCATTGTATGTTACAGTACAGAGCCAGAGCATATACTGATTACATTGGACACACTAACAGAG
The DNA here is from genome assembly GCF_044704955.1 of Pristiophorus japonicus. Classification (NCBI taxonomy): domain Eukaryota; kingdom Metazoa; phylum Chordata; class Chondrichthyes; family Pristiophoridae; genus Pristiophorus; species Pristiophorus japonicus. The sequence continues at coordinate 238,522,339 of NC_091979.1, read as the reverse complement.
AAACATGCAACTTCAACCGGGACAGACAGACAAGATCACACAGGTGCTCGGGACACTACAGGTGAGCTCTGTGAGGATGTTATTGGGCACATAACACATCCAGATCAAATTCTCTCTGCACTATGTAACGGATATGTTGATAAATGCATTAAGCTTCAGTATGCTAACAGCGTGCACACTAATTCCCAGCATTGTGTGACTGACACTGAACGTTAGCTTAACTGCAAGGAGCAAGGAGCCCTTTCTCTTCAAGTTAATGCTTCTGTATTGTGTGTGTGATGTGTGCGCGCACTAGGTTCGTGCAGCAGAGCAGGTCTCGTCGTCCTGGTTAACCCTTGCCACTGGATAAAGGCCTAGCTCTGTCAAGCCCGTGTGGTGGCTAGTGTGCAACGGTCACATGTTAAAAAAATCCAGGTGCAGGCATCTTCCACCCCCTCGATTGGAATATCGGGTCCTTCATTGCAACATCTGTGAACCCATGTGGAAGCAAGTCATCCTCGTTCGAGGGACGGCCTATGATGATGATGATAGATGTATTTAAGGGGAGGCTAGACAAGCATATGAGGGAGAAGGGAATCAAGGGTTATGTCAACCGTGGCTCAGTGGGTAGCACTCTTGCCTGAGTCAGAAGGTTGTGGGTTCAAGTCCCACGTCAGGGACAGGGACTTGGCACATGAATCTACGCTGACACTCTAGTGCAGTACTGAGGGAGCGCTGCATTTTCGGAGATGCTGTCTTTCGGATGAAATATTATACTCTCTCAGGTGGACGTAAAAGATCCCACGGCACTATTTTGCATAAGAGCTATCCCCGGTGTCCTGGCCAATATTTATCCCTCAATCAACATAACAAAAAAAAATATTCTCTGGTCATTATCACGTTGCTGATTGCTTGTGTGCAATTTGGCTGCTGCATTTCCTACATTACAATAGTGACTACACTCCAAAAAAGTACTTAATTGGCTGTAAAGCACTTTGAGACACTGGGTGGTCGTGATAGGCGGTATATAAATGCAAGTCTTTCTTTTCTTGCTGATATTTAGGTGAGGAAAGATGGGAAGCGGCTCGAGTGGAGTATAAATGCTGGCTTGGACTGGTTGGATCGAATGGCCAGTTTCTGTGCCGTATATCCTGTGTAATCCTTACTCTTCCACGTGAGGGAGGCAGAACAGAGGGCTTTTCAAGTCCGCCTGAACAGGTTAACAAACAAAAGACACATTCAAATGCTGGGGCACAGTGCCACCTTACTCAAGATGATCTTTCGAGCACAAGCCTGGACAGTGTGTCGGCAGCTATCCAACTGCGCGATTTCAAAACTCGCACCCTTGTTTTCAAACCCATCCATGGCCTCGCCCCTCCCTAACTCTGCAATCTCCTCCGGTCTCACAACACCTCCCTCCCCCGAGATGTCAGCGCTCCTCTAATTCTGACCACTTGATTATAATCGCTCAACCATTGGTGGCCGTGCCTTCAGCTGCCTGTGCCCCCAAGCTCTGGAACTCCCTGCCTAAACCTCTCCATCTCTCTACCTCTCTTTCCTCCTTCAAGACGCTCCTTAAAACCTACCTCTTTTTGGTCACCTGCGTTAATTTCTATGTGGCTCGGTGTCAAATTTCTATTGCATAATACTCCTGTGAAGCGCCTTGGGACGTTTCACTACGTTAAAGGCGCTATATAAATACAAGTTGTAGTTTTTGTTGCCCCGGGGGTGGGGAGTTCTGAGTCCAGGCAGACCTCGCCCTGACCTGGTGCCTAAGCACAGATAAGGGATTGAACCTCGGACACCGTTCGTCTGTCCCACGCCCACCACCGGAGCTATGGGAGGTGCCGTTTAAGACATGATTTACATTCGGTAAAAGTCGAGCTTTGCGGGAGAGACATCGGATATGTTAAATGGAAGACGTTCTGACCAATCCTGCTTTTTACTGAGACGCAACTCGATTGAGAAATGCTCCTGATCAATACAATCCCCAAAACCGTGGCAGCAAGCCGGGAATCCCACACAACAGACACAGATTTTGATTTACTCCATCTTGGTAAACCAGCAGCCCTGCTCATCTCTCCCTTAGCTTACAATAACTGACCAATCATGATCCAATAACAGACAGTGGCTGAACTACAACAGCTTGTATTTATATAGCACCTTTAACATCCCAAAGCGTTTCGCAGGAGCGATCAAACACAATTTGACAGCGAGCCATGAGGGGATATTAGGGACAGTTGACCCAAAAGCTCGGTCAAAGAGGTAGGTTTTAAGGAGCGTCTTAAAGGAGGAGAGACAGAGGCAGAGAGGTTTAGGGAGGGGATTCCAGAGCTTAGGGCCCCAGGCAGTTGAAGGCATGGCCACCAATGGTGGAGCAATTAAAATCTCTGGACACACCAAATTTACCAAACCGGTGGCACTGATCCAGTGGAGGGTCGGGGGGCAGGGGAAAGAGATGTGTGGGTCATGACCCCTCAAACCCTCCCAATCATTTTGAGGTTGGCCAATGCGGCTTTGGAGGTCCACCTGCGTCTCGCTCCTTCCGTCACATGCCTTCAACCTTCAGGTGGAAACATTGGAGAGGCCCACTCGTTACAGGTTTTTAAAAAACAGCTTCCTACAAGAAGAGCTGATCCTCCAATTTAGAGCCACTGACAAACATTCATTCAAGCGCCGGCTCGATTTAGGCAGACGTCTCCAATTTGTTACTGAGGGAGAGCTGCACTGTCGGGAGGAAAAGCAATGTGTGAGGAGGACACAAAAAATCTGCAAAAGGACATAGACAGGCTAAGTGAGTGGGCAAACATTTGGCCGATGGAGTATAATGTTGGAAAGTATGAGGTCATGCACTTTGGCAGAAAAAAAATCAAAGAGCAAGTTATTATTTAAATGGAGAAAGATTGCAAAGTGCTGCAGTACAGTGGGACCTGGGGGTACTTGTGCATGAAACAGAAAAGGATAGTATGCAGATACAGCAAGTGATCAGGAAGGCCAATGAAATCTTGGCCTTTATTGCAAAGGGAATGGAGTATAAAAGCAGTTATACAGGATATTGGTGAGGTCACACCTGGAATACTGCAGCAGTTTTTGGTTTCCATATTTACGAAAAGGATATACTTGCTTCAAAGGCAGTTCGGAGAAGGTTCACTAGGTTGATTCCGGAGATGAGGGGGTTGATTTATGAGGAAAGGTTGAGTAGGTTGGGCCTCTATTCATTGGAATTCAGAAGAATGAGAAGTGATCTTATCGAAATGTATAAGGTTATGAGGGGGCTCGATAAGGTGGATGCAGAGAGGATGTTTCCATTCATAGGGGCAACTAAAACTAGGGGGCATAGAATAAGGGGCTGTCCATTTAAAGCTGAGATGAGGAGGAATTTCTTCTCTCCGAGGGTTGTAAATCTGTGGAATTCGCTGCCTCAGAGTTGTGGAAGCTGGGACATTGAATAAATTTAAGACAGAGATAGACAGTTTCTTAACCGATAAGGGGATAAGGGGTTATGGGGAGCGGAGCAGAGTCCATGATCGGATCAGCCATGATCGTATTAAATGGTGGAGCAGGCTCGAGGGGCCGTATGGCCTATTTCTTATGTCCCACCTTTCGGACGAGACGTTAAACCGAGGCCCCGCCTGCCTGGATGTAAAAGATCTGGTGGCACTGTTTGTAGAGGAGCCAGTTCGCCCAGGTGTCCTCGGCCAACATTCCTCCCCCAACCTACAGTGGCTACACTTCAAAAGTACTTCATTGGGTGTAAAACGTTTCGGGACGTCCCGAGGCCGTGATAAGACCCCAAGCTCTGGACCTCCCTGCCTAAACCTCTCCGCCTCGCTTTCCTCCTTCACGATGCTCCTTAAAACTTCTTTGATCTGCCCTAACGTCCCGAAACATTTTACACCCAATGAAGTACTTTTGAAGTGTAGCCACTGTAGGTTGGGGGAGGAATGTTGGCCGAGGACACCTGGGCGACTCGGTGTCAAATTTTTAAATCTCATAACATGCCTGTGAAGCGCTTCTCTAAGTTAAAGGCGCTATATAAATACAAGCTGTTGTTGTATAAATGCAAGCTTTTTCTTTACCATATTTCCAAATGTGAAAACATTGAAAATTTCACGTGGAGTATTGTCTCCAATAGGTCCACTATATTTCTTGCCACTTCTGTTCTGCAACAAAGACCTGCGTCTGACCGTCTGACCATCCAGACCGCATTCTTAAAAACCCATTGAAAAGCAGCTGATGCTCCCTGCAGTTTGAGCAGAAAGCCTCTGGCACAGACCCCTTCCCCTTCGAGCGCTTAACGCCACACATGGTCACCGACTCGCAAACGGCCTCTAATTCCAAATGCAAATGGTTTGTGAATTGGAAATTTAAGACAATCGACACCACGGCCATATTTGTTTCTTTCCCCTTTCCCCTGCCGCAGTGTGCCCAGACTGGGTGTCTGTACCTTCCGGTATATGGTTGCCAACTCTGGCGGACATATTCCTGGTGGCTTCATCACATGGACTCTCGCCTCCAAGCATCCTGCCCAGCTAAATAGCCTTCCACCCCCCAATATTTTTTATAACTAATAAGTGTGCAAAGAAAAAACATTTTTTTTTTTAATTTCCCCCTATGGTTTTTCTCCCAGGGTTTTGCTCACTGGGGGTTAGAGTTTAATTCCTGGAGTCTCCAGGCCAATCCTGGAGGAGTTGGCAACCTTTACTCCAGTACCAGGTGGGCGGGGGGTGAGGAGATGGGAGCATTCCAGTCCTTAATCCATAATCCACACAGACTCGAGGTTGTCAACTCCTCCAGGATTGGCCTGCACCCGTCAGGATTTGAAGATTAATCGCCAGCATACTGCTGTGAGCAAAAACCCGGGAGAGAAATCTTAGGGGGTGGGCATTAAAAATAATTGTGTTTTCCTTGAACACTGTAGAACATAAGAAATAGGAGCAGGAGTCGGCCATTTGACCCCTCGAGCCTGCTCTGCCATTTAATAAGATCATGGCTGATCTGATTATGGACTCAGCTCCACTTCCCTGCCCGCTCCCCATAACCCTCGACTCCCTTATCGCTCAAAAATCTGTATCTCCACCTTAAATATATTCAATGACCCAGCCTCTCTGGGGCAGAGAATTCCACAGATTTACAACCCTCAGAGAAGAAATTCCTCCTCATCTCAGTTTTAAATGGGCAACCCTCTTATTCTGAGACTATGTCCCTCTAGAAATATTGGCAATGGAAAGAAGTAGCCGTTTAACCGGTGGGTGACGGAACCTCGAGAAATACCTCCAACCACAAGGTAACAGCCCTACCAAAGACACTGCTGTGCCGCGAGTGGGATCCGGAGCGGGAAACACGTCGGATTTAATCCCATCTAGACCTAGTGGCGAGGGGTGGGGGTGGGGGGAGTTGGAGAACTATTGCAGGCTCGGCTGAGATACGCTGCCTCAGTGCAGACTTGGGAGATCCAGTTACTGTTAACTAACATCGTATACATTAAAATAAAAAGTGTCAAAGGCCTTTGCAAGACCAAAGAAGGCCACATACAAGGGTTGGTGCTGTTCCCTGCATTTTTCTTGCAGCTGTCGCGCTGTAAAAATCATGTCTGTTGTGCCCCGTAGAGGACGAAATCCATACTGTGACTCCGGGAGGAGCTCCTCGGCCATGGGGAGAAGACGGTTGAGGAGGACTCTCGTGATGGCTTTCCCAGTGGCTGATAACAGGGATATTCCTCTGCAGTTGCCGCAGTCGGTTTGTCCCCCCGCCTTTTTTTTTTTAAAGATGGTCACGATCACTGCATTTCTGAGGTCTCCCGGCATGCAAAAACAATTCTTCACGCACCACATTTCACTCAGGGTTAAACAAAAGGCTCTCGTCGGACGGGACCACGTCGATACTCTTTCGCTCACTTGCGAACTTTGTGTTCTCGTCAACTCCTCGGGAGCCTGAGCTCAATGATTTGCGTAGAAACGGGTTTTAAATACAGTAAAAGTCGTTTAAAATGTTGTTATTGCAAAAAAAAAAAAGACGATTTAGTTTTCAAAAAAAAAAGAAAAAGGGCGGGGGTTGGGCGTAGCCCGCCGCGGGCGCCCCCTCGACACCCCGCTCTGCCGTCACCGACCGCTGCAGCTGCTCGTGCTGCTCCCACTCCCGCTGCTGCTGCTCCCGCTGCTGCATCGGTCTTCGTAGATGGCGATCTCAATCTGAGGCAGGGGGAACCGGGTTAAGGAAAACCGACCTGGGTGGAGAGGGAAGCTGGCAGGACAAGTTGAGAAGGCTGTTAAAGAAGCGTATGGGATCCTTGGCTTTATTGATAGTATAAGGTTTACACATTTCACGAGGGTTGAAAAGAAAACCTTTGGGGGGGGGGGCAGTTGGACTGGAAAAAGGGGTTCAGTCCGGGGGGGGGTGGGGGCAGGTGGTGACTCATAGCTGCGGTCAGGAGCGAGACCTGGCTAAGGGTTTTGATACAATCAAGCAGAGGAGCCCCTGGATTAATTGGCCGGAGGGGAAAAAACAGTTCCCTACGGAGACGACAAGTCTGCCAAAACCCAGGACAACAAAGGATCGCAAAAGGCGTGCATTGTTCGATAACTGGACACAAAAGATAAGGAGTTACCTTTTGCCCTGTCGATTCCGTGTGCAAATTGTGGCCATCTCAACAGATCCAAACAGATTCAGACCCATCATCACAGCCATCGAGACTCATCCCGACGCATTAACTGAAAAGCAGCCCAGCAGGAGATGGGTTCATCAAATGGATATATATGCAAGAGCTGAGAACAACACCTCAGATCGACAAGCAGAAGGAGGGAACATCGGTGAGGAACAACGACCGCGAGCCTACAATCGACAACAGCAGCAACTGGCTGGATGGGTGATTGTATGTCTTCGGTCAATTCTCTTAAGAAGTCTTGGGGGAAAAAGTCACTGGTGGGTGTAGTTTATAGGCCCCCAAATAATAACTTCACGGTGGGGCGGACAATAATCAAGGGAATAATGGAGGCATGTGAAAAAGGAACGGCAGTAATCATGGGGGATTTTAACCGACATATCGATTGGTCAAATCAAATCGCACGGGGTAGCCTGGAGGAGGAATTCATAGAATGCATACGGGATTGTTTCTTAGAACAGTATGTTACAGAACCTACAAGGGAGCAAGCTATCTTAGATCTGGTCCTGTGTAATGAGGCAGGAATAATAAACGATCTCCTAGTAAAAGATCCTCTCAGAATGAGTGATCACAGTATGGTTGAATTTGTAATACAGATTGAGGATGAGGAAGTAGTGTCTCAAATGAGTGTACTATGCTTAAACAAAGGGGACGACAGTGGGATGAGGGCAGAGTTGGCTAAAGTAGACTGGTAAAACAGACTAAACGTGGCACAATTGAGGAACAGTGGAGGACATTTAAGGAGCTCTTTCATAGTGCTCAACAAAAATATATTCCAGTGAAAAAGAAGGGCGGTAAGAGAAGGGATAACCAGCCGTGGAAAACCAAGGAAATAAAGGAAAGTATCAAGGTTAGTGGGAAAATAGAAGATTGGGAAAATTTTAAACGACAGCAAAGAATGACTAAGAAAGCAATAAAGGAAAGATAGATTAGGAAGGTAAACTTGCGCAAAACATAAAAACAGATAGTAAAAGCTTTTACAGATATATAAAACGGAAAAGAGTGGCTAAAGTAAATGTTGGTCCCTTAGAAGATGAGAAGGGGGATTTAATAATGGGAAATGTGGAAATGGCTGAGACCTTAAACAATTATTTTGCTTCGGTTTTCACAGTGGAAGACACAAAAACCATGCCAAAAATTGCTGGTCACAGGAATGTGGGAAGGGAGGACCTTGAGACAATCACTATCACTAGGGAGGTAGTGCTGGACAGGCTAATGGGACTCAAGGTAGACAAGTCCCCTGGTCCTGATGAAATGCATCCCAGGGTATTAAAAGAGATGGCGGAAGTTATAGCAGATGCATTCGTTATAATCTACCAAAAGTCTCTGGACTCTGGGGAGGTACCAGCGGATTGGAAAACAGCTGATGTAACTCACGCCTGTTTAAAAAAGGGGTCAGACAAAAGGCAAGTAAATATAGGCCGGTTAGTTTAACATCTGTAGTGTGGAAAATGCTTGAAGCCATTAAGGAAGAAATAGCGGGACATCTGGATAGGAATAGTGCAATCAAGCAGACGCAGCATGGATTCATGAAGGGGAAATCATGTTTAACTAATTTACTGGAATTCTTTGAGGATATAACGAGCATGGTGGATAGAGGTGTACCGATGGATGTGGTATATTTAGATTTCCAAAAGGCATTCAATAAGGTGCCACACAAAAGGTTACTGCAGAAGATAAAGGTACGCGGAGTCAGAGGAAATGTATTAGCATGGATAGAGAGTTGGCTGGCTAACAGAAAGCAGAGAGTCAGGATAAATGAGTCCTTTTCGGGTTGGAAATCAGTGGTTAGTGGTGTGCCACAGGGATCGGTGCTGGGACCACAACTGTTTACAATATACATAGATGACCTGGAAGAGGGGACAGAGTGTAGTGTAACAAAATTTGCAGATGACACAAAGATTAGTGGGAAAGCGGGTTGTGTAGAGGACACAGAAAGGCTGCAAAGAGATTTAGATAGGTTAAGCGAATGGGCTAAGGTTTGGCAGATGGAATACAATGTCGGAAAGTGTGAGGTCATCTACGTTGGGGAAAAAAAAAAAACAGTAAAAGGGAATATTATTTGAATGGGGAGAAATTACAACATGCTGCGGTGCAGAGGGACCTGGGGGTTCTTGTGCATGAATCCCAAAAAGTTAGTTTGCAGGTGCAGCAGATAATCAGGAAGGCGAATGGAATGTTGGCCTTCATTGCGAGAGGGATGGAGTACAAAAGCAGGGAGGTCCTTCTGCAACTGTATAGGGTATTGGTGAGGCCGCACCTGAAGTACTGCGTGCAGTTTTGGTCACCTTACTGAAGGAAGGATATACTAGCTTTGGAGGGTCTACAGAGACGATTCACGAGGCTAATTCCAGAGATGAGGGGGTTACCTTATGATGATAGATTGAGTAGACTGGGTCTTTACTCGTTGGAGTTCAGAAGGATGAGGGAGGATCTTATAGAAACATTTAAAATAATGAAAGGGATAGACAAGATAGAGGCAGAGAGGTTGCTTCCACTGGTCGGGGAGACTAGAACTAGGGGGCACAACCTCAAAATATGGGGGAGCTAATTTAAAACAGAGTTGAGAAGGAATTTCTTCTCCCAGAGGGTTGTGAATCTGTGGAATTCTCTGCCCAAGGAAGCAGTTGAGGCTAGCTCATTGAATGTATTCAAGTCACAGATAGATAGATTTTTAATCAATAAGGGAATTAAGGGTTACGGGGAGCGGGCAGGTAAGTGGAGCTGAGTCCACGGCCTGATCAGCCATGATCTTGTTGAATGGCAGGGCAGGCTCGAGGGGCTAGATGGCCTACTCCTGTTCCTAATTCTTATGTTCTTATGTGTCATTTTTAGTTAGTTTTTGTGTAATAACAGTTGGGTTTTGTGTAGTAAAGTCTAAACTTTGCGTTACGTGGAGTCCTTCCTGTAATTCCCGAGGTCTATGAATCAGAGTAGAGTGGAAAACGAACACCCTACAATAGAAAGACTTGCATTTATATACTAGTTAGGCCACAGCTGGAATAGTGCTTGCAGTTCTGGTCACCACATTACAGGAAAGATGTGATTGCACCAGGAGAGGAGATTTACGAGGATGTTGGAGGATTGGAGAATATTAGCAATGAGGAAAGATGGGATAGGCTGGGTTTGTTTTCTTTGGCTGGGTTTGTTTTCTTTGGCTGAGGGGATATCTTAATGAGGTGTATTAAATTATGAGGGGCCTAGACAGAATGGATAGGAAGGACCTATTTCCCATAGCAGAGGGGTCAACAACCAGGAATTTGAGGGGAAATGTCTTCACCCAGAGGGTGTTGGGGGTCTGGAACTCATTGAAAGGGCGGTAGAGGCAGAAACCCTCACCACATTTAAAAAGTACTTGGATGTGCACTTGAAGTGCTGTAACCTACAGGGCTACAGACCAAGAGCTGGAAAGTGGGATTAGTCTGGATAGCTCTTTGTAGGCCAGCACGGACACGATGGACTGAAATGGCCTCCTTCCATGCTGTAAATTTCTATGATACTATGATATAGCAGCTTTCACGACCACCGGACGTCTCAAAGTGCTTTACAGCCAATGAAGTACTTTTGGAATGTAGTCACTGTTGTAATGTAGGAAACGTGGCAGCCAATTTGTGCACAGCAAGCTCCCATAAATAGCAATGTGATAATGACCAGATAATCTGTTTTTGTCATGTTGATTGAGGGATAAATATTGGCCCCAGGACACCAGGGAGAACTCCCCTGCTCTTCTTCAAAATAGTGCCATGGGATCTTTTACGCCCACCTGAGAGAGCAGACCGAGCCTCGGTTTAATGTCTCATTCAAAAGACGGCACCACCTGACAGTGCAGTACTCCCTCAGCACTGCACTGGGAGTGTCGGCCTAGATTTTGTGCAGAAGTCCCTGGAGTGGGACTTGAACCCACAACCTCCTAACTCAGAGGCGAATGTGCTGCCCACTGTGCCACGGCTGACACAGCATAGAATACAAAAGCAAGGAGTTATGTTAAACCTTTACAAAACACTGGTTAGGCCTCAGCTGGAGTATTGCGTCCAATTCTGGGCACCACACTTTAGGATGTCAAGACCTTGGAGGGGCTGCAGAGGAGATTTACCAGAATGGTACCGGGGATGAGGGACTTCAGTTATGTGGACAGACTGAAGCAGCTGGAGTGTTTCTCCCTTGAAGCAGAGAAGGTTATTGGGAGATTTAATTGAGGTGCTCAAAATTCTGAAGAGTTTTGATTGAGTAAATCGGGAGAAACTGTATCCACTGACAGAAGGGTCGGTAACCAGAAGAACCAGATTTAAGGTGCTTGGCAAAAGAACCAGAGGCGACACGAGGAAAACATTATTTAGGCAGCGGGTTGTTGTGATCTGGAACGTGCTGCCGGATAGGGCGGTGGAAGCACATTCAAAAGCAAACTGAATTCATATTTGAAGTGGAAACATTTGTCGGGTTATGGGGAAAAGAGAGGGGGAGTGGGACTAATTGGATAGGCACAGGAACGATGGGCCGAATGGCCTCCGTCTGTGCTGCATCATTCTTTGATTCTATGTTGAAGATCGATCTTGTATTTACATAGGGCCTGTCACTGCCGGTAGCCCTACTCCAGAGGCTTGAGCACCTAATCTAGGCTGACACTCAAGTGCAGTACTGAGGGGATGCTGCGCTGTTAGGGTGCGATATAAATACAAGTCTTGCTTTTTGAGCAACTATATCCTTGATCAGTACAGAGCTGAATCTAACTATCTGTGTGCATTTAATAGATAATTCACTTTCCAGATTATTTTTTCCTCAGCTATTTGATAAATAAGAATCTTGAGGAACGTGGTAAGCTCAGGTCTAGCAAGCCAATCCCTTTTGATGGGTTCTCAACCCCAGCTTCCTTCCCTACACATCTTTCACTCCCTTCCGAAGGCATTGTCTTTATATCAATTACTCCAGTACCACTAGTACAGCTCTCTAAACTCAAGCTATACGCAAGTTTGAAGGTTCTCCGCAGTGTCCTGGCCAATATTTATCTCTCAACCCACATCACAAACAGAAAATCTGGCTGTTACCACATCGCTTACTGGGGGATCTTGCTGTGCGCAAACTGGCTGTCTCAACTTCCATTTTTCTTTAAGATAATGAAAGCGTTTAATAGGATAGGGGTAGAGGATAAAAAATATTGCCTCTTGCGGGGAAGTTCAAAACTAGAGGTGATAAATATAAGAGTCACTAATAAATCCAATAGGGAATTCAGGAGCAAGTTCTTTACCCGGAGAATGGTGAGAATGTGGGACTCGCTACCACAGGGAGTCGTTGAGGCAAATAGCATAGATGCATTTAAAGACTTGCATTTATATAGCGCCTTTCATGACCACCAGATGTCTCAAAACACTTTACAGTCAATTAAGTACTTTTTGGAGTGTAGTCACTGTTGTAATGTGGGAAACGCGGCAACCAATTTGCGCACAGCAAGCTCCTACAAACAGCAATGTGATAAAGACCAGAGAATCTGTTTTTTGTTATGTTGATTGAGGGATAAATATTGGCCCAGGACACCGGGGATAACTCCCCTGCTCTTCTTTGAAATAGTGCCACGGGATCTTTTACACCCACTTGAGAGGGCAGACGGGGCTTCGGTTTAACGTCTCATCTGAAAGACGGCACCTCCGACAGTGCAGCACTCCCTCAGCACTGCATTGGGAATGTTAGCCTAGATTTAGATTTATGTGCTCAAGTCCCTGGAGTGGGACTTGAACCCACAAACTTCTGGCTCATAGAGGCAAGAGTGCTATCCACTGAGCCATTGGCTGACACTAAGCGGAAGCTAGATAAGTACATGAGGGAGAAAGAAATAGGATACATTGTTAGGGCGAGAGGGGTGGGAGGAGGCTCGTGTGGAGCATGAACTCCAACATAGAGCAGCTGGACCCAATGGCCTGTTTCTGTGCAGCAGACTCGATGTATAGACCCAATGCCCTATCTGCCGAGGCTGCATTCGGAGTTAAATTTAAGAATATAAGATCATAAGAAATAGGAGCAGGAGTCGGCCATTTGGCCCCTCGAGCCTGCTCCGCCATTTAATAAGATCATGGTCGATCTGATCATGGACTCAGCTCCATTTCCCTACCCGCTCCCCATAATCCTTTACTCCCTTATCACTCAAAAATCTATCTCCGCCTTAAATATATTCAATGGTCCAGCCTCCACAGCTCTCTGGGGCAGAGAATTCCACAGATTTACAACATTCAGAGAAGAAATTCCTTCTCATCTCAGTTTTAAATGGGCGACCCTTTATTCTGAGACTATGTCCCCTAGTTTTAATTTCCCCTATGAGTGGAAATATCCTCTCTGCATCCACCTTGTCGAGCCCCCTCATTATCTTATACGTTTCGATAAGATCACCTCTCATTCTTCTATTGTCCTACAATGTCACACCCAAATGAGACCGGCTAAAAGGATACAACACGCAGACCCCGTTCGATGGGGTCTGTAACCAACAATCCACGAGGGGCATAGATTTTCTCATTTTGTTCTTGAATGTATTTAGAAATCTTCTTTAAAACCTAAAAAAAATGTTTTAAAAACACGACAAACAAGCGACATCATAACTCCAGTAGCACGAGCGCAACAGCGTAATCTCATAGAAAAGTAGAAAATAGGAGCAGTAGTAGGCCATTCGGCCCTTCGAGTCTGCACCGCCATTCAATATGATCATGGCTGATCCTCTATCTCAACACCATATTCCCGTTTTTTCCCCATACCCCTTGATACCTTTTGTTTCTAGAAATCTATCTATCTCCCTCTTAAATATATTCAGTGACTTGGCCTCCACAGCCTTCTGTGGTAGAGAATTCCACAGGTTCACCACCCTCTGAGTGAAAACATTTCTCCTCATCTCGGTCCTAAATTTCCTACCCCGTATCCTGAGACTGTGACCCCTTGTTCTAGACTTCCCAGCCAGGGGAAACATCCTCCCTGCATCCAGTCTGTCCAACCCCGTCAGAATTTTATACATTTCAATGAGATCTCCTCTCATTCTTCTAAGCTCTAGCGAATACAGGCCCAGTCGACCCAATCTCACCTCATACGACAGTCCTGCCAACCCAGGAATTAGTCTGGTGAACCTTCGCTGCACTCCCTCTATGGCAAGTATGTCCTTTCTTAGGTAAGGAGACCAAAACTGCATACAATACACGGGTTATATGCAGGTCAAACAATCGTCAGCAAACCATGTTGAGACGACAGAGCCTGGAGATCAGCCGTGGCAAATTCCATGTGTGGCCAAGCCAGAGTTTCAGGGCTGCGCGTGGGGAAGGACCAGAGGCAACAGGAGGAAACCTTTTTTTTTAATGCAGCGAGTTATGATGATCTGGCACACTCTATCTAAAAGGGCGGTGGAAGCAGATTCAATAATAGCTTTTTTTTCATTAAAAAATGAACAAAAGCAAAATACTGCGGATGCTGGAATCTGAAAAAACAGAAAAAGCTGGAAATACTTAGCGGGTCAGGCAGCATCTGTGGAGCGAGAAACAGAGTTAACATTTTAGGCCGATGACTCTTTGTCAGAGCATGGTTGTGATCAGAAGTGAGGTTGAAGAGGTGGTTTTGAAGAGGCTTTTTGATAATGGGCTGTTGGATGCTGCCAGATTAGAAAATCTATGGTCACATCTCTCATTAGATGGGACAAAGTATCGTATCCATTCTGGAGGCCAATACCTCATTGATACCAAGGAGAGATCCTTTAGGATTGTCCATTCGCTGATGAATGGTCTTGTAGGAGTGTTCCTGCACATTCTGGCGAGAATCCTATTGATGCACTGGTACTAAAACCAGTAGAACATAAGAACATAAGAAATAGGAGCAGGAGTCAGCCATTTGGCCCCTCGAATCTGCTCCACCATTCAATAAGATCATGGCTGATCTGATCATAGACTCAGCTCCACTTCCCCGCCCGCTCCCCATAACCCTTTATTCCCTTATCGCTCAAAAATCTGTCTATCTCTGCCTTAAAATATATTCAATGACCCAGCCTCCACAGCTCTCTGGGGCAGAGAATTACACAGATTTACAACCGTCTGAGAGAAGACATTCCTCCTCAGCTCAGTTTTAAATGGGCGGCCTCTTATTCTAAGACTATGTCCCCTAGTTTTAGTTTCCCCTATGAGTGGAAATATCCTCTCTGCATCCACCTTGTCGAGCCCCTTCATTATCCTATAAGTTTCAATAAGATCACCTCTCATTCTTCTGAACTCCAATGTGTATAGGCCCAACCTACTCAACCTAACCTCCATAAGTCAACCCCCTCATCTCTGGAATCAACCCAGTAAACCTTCTCTGAACTGCCTCCAATGCAAATATATCCTTCCTTAGATACAGAGATCAAAACTGCATCAGTACTCCAGGTGTGCCAAAGGAAGCCATCCTGCCTGGAATCTGAATGAAGACCCTAAAGGAACATTTATCACTCATCAATGAATATTGTAGAAGGATATGTTGGTGGGGTAGGGTGGAGTAGGGAGGGAGGAGGCTCGTGTGGAGCATAAAAACCGGCACGGACCAGTTGGGCCGAATGGCCTGCTCCTGTAAAAATTATGGCCCTCAAATTCTTCTTCCCACGGGCGTTCGAATAAAAATAGGACAGAAGATGCGCACTTACCCTTTGGTCAAACGCTTACCAGAGATCCCAGTCCCAAGGCCTCCTCTTCTCGCACAACGGAACAGAGCACATTCACGTTGGGACGTCCGTAGGAGTCACGTGGGTCTGGACACCCTATCACGGTAAAGCATTTTCTCATTCATAGTTTTGGAATTACAAAACTCCGATTACGATGAGTGAGAAACACCCCCAAACACCACATAATAAAATTTAAAAAGCACCTCTCATAAATACATTATAAAAATTAAAGTTGATAGAAATGTTTTTGGAAAAAAACATTTGCTGATTTTTTTTTAAAAAACGTTTTAATTATGGTTTAAAATAAAATTACCTGAGTGGGCAGGGTTTATAACAAATATATATAAAAATTTTATTTTTTATATGTTTTTGATATGTTTTAAAACTCTTATGCTGGTAAAAGTAGGCTATGCGCCTGCTTTTACCAGGCGCAAGAGTTTTAAGGACATTTGCTGGGCAAGAGATGGGCAAATAACCCAATCTCTGCCGTGGGAATGTCCTTTTTCCCCGAGATGCCAGAAACTTGACAGATGGGAAGCGCCAATTTTCGGCGCATGCGCATGGTGCGTCAAAAACCAGCTTTTGCGCTGCCTTCCCGGGTCCGTACACACTCCGTATGGACCCGGAGAGGCCAGGATTTCAGGGCCTATGTAAATGTTTAACCATCTACTCCCTGCTAATCTTAGAGCCTGATCACTTATAAAAAAAAAAATAACTAAGTGTGAGAAATGGTGGATTGGAAGAAATAACTTGAGACCAAAAAGTCTCTTCAGACTGGTGTTAGAATTGAAGATTCATTCCACGGTGCAATAGCTAAAGCTGCTTGAACAGCGTGAGCATAAATAACTGATATTGGCCTTCAGATGTTTGGAGCTTCCCAAGAACGGCATGTCTGACTCCAACCGTGGGAGGGTAAATGTGAAGAGGAGGGTTTCACCCAAGAGTTGAGACAAAAACCCGACATGTCACAGGGAAGATTGCAAAGTGCCACAGTACAGCGGGACCTGGGGGTACTTGTGCATGAAACACAAAAGGTTAGCATGAAGGTACAGCAAGTGATCAGGAAGGCCAATGGAATTTTGGCCTTTATTGCAAAGGGGATGGAGTATAAAAGCAGGGAAGTCTTGCTACAGTTATACAGGGTATTGGTGAGGCCACACCTGGAATAATGCGTGCAGTTTTGGTTTCCATATTTACGAAAGGATGTACTTGCTTTGAAAGCAATTCAGAGAAGGTTCACTAGGTTGATTCTGGGGATGAGGGGGTTGACTTATGAGGAAAGGTTGAGTAGGTTGGACCTCTACTCATTGGAATTCAGAAGAATGAGAGCTTATTGAAACGTATAAGATTATGAGGGGGCTTGACAAGGTGGATGCAGAGAGGATGTTTTCACTGATGGGGGAGACTAGAACTAGAGGGCATAATCTTAGTTTTAAATGGGCGGCCCGTTATTCTGAGATGAGGAGAAATTTCTTCTCTCAAGAGGGTTGTAAATCTGTGGAATTTGCTGCCTCAGAGAGCTGTGGAAGCTGGGACATTTAAGACAGAAACAGACAGTTTCTTAAATGATAAAGGAATAAGGGGTTATGGGGAGTGGGCGGGGAAGTGGACCGAGTCCATGATCGGATCAGCCATGATCGTATTAAATGCCGGAGCAGGCTCGAGGGGCCACATGGCCTGCTCCTGCTCCTATTTCTTATGTTCTTATGTTAAATGGTCCTGCCCAATATCCTACACCAGGGCCACTCCTAAGAGAATAAAAGACCCAGAAGGCTTTTCAGGGCAGACAGTGAAGATAAGAACTGTTCGTACCACCAGCCGTCTGTCTGATCGGGACTAGTACCAGCTACTTGTCGTATGCTTATCCTGATTGTGTGTTGTGTTTGACTATACTTGAACTACCGCTCCCTGAATAAAATGCCTTATAACTCCTAAGACCCTTTGGGTGTCTGTGTGTGACCTGTGATCCGATATCTTACATACCTGTTCTAAAATTTTGGCAAACACAACACATTAATTATATGCATCGTATGAAAAACAATGCCAAATCTGGACTCTCCCCTTTCACTTTTCAGCCTGTTGCCAGAGTTCTTTCTGACTAATCTATATCTTATTTGTTTTTTTATCCTGGACTTAAAACCCTACTTTTCAAAAGAGGGGAGAAAAAAAAAATGTTCTCATGCAGCTTGTGTTGCCATCAACAATGGCTGTGTTATCTGGAGAAAGTCGAGTCGCTGTAAGCAGACCAAACAGGCTACTGCCCTGGCCTCTTGCTGGCTAGAGTAGGCTTCTGGTTGCCAACAGGCCTTCTCCAGTGACTGCTTGTTAAAAGGAGCTGTAAGACAGCTCCAAGAATATCCTGAGCAAGAAACAGCTCAGCTGTGACCACCAGGCAGCACAATGTCTTAGTGTCTGGGCTCCTGCATGCAACAGATTCCAGTTAATCAGGACAAGCCATCTCCAGCGGCCAGACGCAAAGAATTCTGGTGCCTTCGTAGGGCTGCGAGATAGTGTGGATATCAACCATCCAGCACCCGCCCCCTCTAGGTCCTCCATTGTGTCACGCACCATGGCTCAGAGCCAAGCATGCGAGCTTCTCAGCCTCGAGCCACACTGTTCGCAACCTAGGTATCATATTTGACCCCGAAATGAGCTTCTAACCACATATCCGCAACATAACCAAGACTGCCTATTTCTACCTCCGTAACATCGTCCGCCTCCACCCCGCCTTAGCTCATCCGCTGCTGAAGCCCTCATCCCTGCCTTTGTTACCTCCAGACTTGACTATTCCAATGCACTCCTGGCTGGACTCCCACATTCTACCCGACGTAAACTTGAGGTCATCCAAAACTCGGCTATCCGTGTCCTAACTCGCACCAAGTTCCACTCACCCATCACCGCCTGTGCTCGCTGACCTACATTGGCTCCCAGTTAAGCAACACCTCGATTTCAAAATGCTCATCCTGGTTTTCAAATCCCTCCAATGTTCTCACCCCTCCCTATCTCTGTCATCTCCTCCAGCCCCACAACACTGCCAGAGATGTCTGCGCTCCTCTAATTCTGCCCTCTTGAGCATCCCTGATTATTAATCGCTCAAGCACTGGTGGTCGTGCCTTCTGCTGCCTTTGCCCCAAGCTCTGGAACTTCCTCCCTAAGCCTCTCTGCCTCTCTTTTCTCCTTCAAGACCCTCCTTAAAACCTACCTCTTTGACCAAGCTTTTGGTGAATTGGTCAATGAAGGCCTGGTATCTTTATGTGGCTCGGTGTTAAAATTTTTTTATCTTATAACACTTCTGTGAAGAGTCTTGGGACGTTTTACTACGTTACAGACGCTATATAAATTCAAGTTGCTGTTGTTGAAAGACGGCACCTCCGACAGTGCAGCACTCCTTCAGCACTGCACTGGAGTGTCAGCCCTACTTTTATACTCAAGTTGCTTGGTTGGGACTTGAAGCCACACCCTTTTGACTCAGAAGTAAGAGTGCTTCCATTGAGCCAACATCGAGTCATAAAGACCAAGAGAAAAGACGGGGCTGGGCTGAACTATGACAGAGTTAAGAGGCCAGCACCTAACACACCGCAGCAACCAGTCTCCTACTCACTACTCTCTCAGGCTCACCAGCTCAGTCGTAACCTCTATGTAAAATAAATTGAGGCTTCTGAAGGTCCCTTGATACCTTTTCATATCGAGTCTCCATACACATGAAGATGACGTAGGCAGTAACGCAAGCCAGGCAGCCTTCGAAGTAGGATGTTCCCCCAATCTTCTCTGCTTCCGCATAATAATTGTTTAAGGTCTTCACTGTTTCTTCAAAGTAGTGCCTTTCAACCTGAAACGTAGAGAAATAGAAACGGATAATTTGGGAGCCTCTATAACTCTCTTCCATGGTCTCCTCATGCAGACACCTCTCAAGGCTGAGGACAAGGTAGCGATCTGCCCCAGAAGTCACACCCAGCCAGGATTAGCGAGAGTCGTGCAAGAGCATCTCTGTTCACTTTCCCCTTTCACTCCGAGCCCCGCTGCTCATGGAGGACACCAGGCCTTTATTGGCCAATTTACCGCAACCAAGACACAGGCAGTAGTGGTTGGCTTAGCCTGTTGAGCTCCCAACACACAACCAGCTGAGAGGCCATGCTATTGGATGCTATGGAAAACTCGAGGACGTCTGTCATTGACAGAGAGGAAGCTCTTTACTTCGGTGTTGAGGGCTTTTTCTTAAGACTCGCTTATCTGCAATTTTTAAAATTGAGGTGCTGCCAGACCGGGAGCCAATGTAGGTCAGCGAGCACAAGGCTGATGAGTGAACAGAACTCGGAGAGAGTTAAGATACGGCTTAACTAGGCTTTTATTAAATAGTCAGTTGACTAAATAAGACACAAGATTCTGAGGGGGCTCGACAGGGTAGATGCTGAGAGGAGGTTTCCCCTCATGGGGACATCTAGAACTAGGGGGGCATAGTTTCAGAATAAGGGGTCGCCCATTTAAGACGGAGATGAGGAGGAATTTCTTCTCTCAGAGGGTTGTGAATCTTTGGAATTCTCTGCCCCAGAGAGCTGTGGAGGCTGGGTCATTGAATATATTTAAGGCGGAGATAGACAGATTTTTGAGCGATAAGGGAGTAAAGGGTTATGGAGAGCGGGCAGGGAAGTGGAGTTGAGGCCAGGATCAGATCAGCCATGATCTTATTGAATGGCGGAGCAGGCTCGAGGGGTAGTATGGTCAACTCCTGCTCCTATTTCTTAGACAGGAATGTACAGGACAGGAAGACCATGGAGGGTTTATCTGACCAGTCCCAATGTTTCGGAAATAGCATAACCCTCTCAAATTTTTCGCCAGGCACTTATCCGACTTACTTTTGAATTCATCGATAAGAATTGATCCTCACTGGAATACAGGAATATAGAAACATACGGCCCAAGTTTGCCCCCAGGGTTAGAATGGCGTATCTCCTTGTGGTGCGCCAACTTTTTAAGAACAGAAACGGCACCTATTATTTACCTTGGTATTCTCCCCTCCGTCTGATTGATCCAGGCCCTTGGCACAGCGCAGCAGAACGCATGAAGGGCGAAGCCAGGTCCCGGCGCTGAGAACAGTGCTGGGACCTCTGCACATGCGTGCTAGAGTGCGCGCGCATGTGCAGTAGCTCCAGACCCCAGAAGCTGTGTGGAAGGGGCCGAATGGGCTGGGAGGGCGAAGATCAAACTCGGGCCTCCTTCCCTCCCCTCCATTTAGCTCCCACTTTCGTCCTCGTACCTCTTCTCCCTCCTCCTTCTCCTTCTCCTTCTCCTTCTCGCTGTCAGATACACAGAGACACACTGACAGAGAGAGAGAGAGAGAGAGAGAGAGAGAGAGAGAGACACAGACACTGGGGGTGGGGGGGGGGGGGGGGGGCGCCTGTCCCAGCATGCTGTTGGAGGCCTCCCGGTGCTGCAGTCGATGAGTAGAAACTTAATTTTTTATTTATTGATTGATTTTTTATTATTTTAATTTTTAATTTTTTTGATTTATTGATCATTTATTATTGATGATGGCTCTTTATTTGTAAAAATGAAGTGTTTAATGTTTGTAAACTTCCCCCCCATCTCTCGTTCTCTACGCCTAATTTATAAGTACAGGCAAGGTTTTTCTGAGCGTAAAAAATCTACACTTACTCCATTCTAAGTTAGTTTGGAGTAAGCTTTCGCTGCCTAAACTTGCAAAACAGGCGTAAGTGGCTGGACACAGCTTCTTTTGAAAAAAAAAATCTGTTCCACAATGAAACTATTCTAACTCACTAGAACTGGGGCAAACTAAATACCGAGAATTGCAATTTCTAAGATGCTCCATTCTAAACTAGTTGCTCCAAAAAAATAGGAGCAACTCAGGCTGAAACTTGAGCCCATAGAAATTAGGTGCAGGAGCAGGTCATTCGGCCCTTCGAGCCTGCACCGCCATTCAATAAGATCATGGCTGATCATTCAACCTCAGTACCCCTTTCCTGCTTTCCCTCCATACCCCTTGATCCCTTTGGCTGTAAGGGCCATATCTAACTCCCTTTTGAATATATCTAACGAACTGGCCTCAACAACTTTCTGCAGTAGAGATTTCCACAGGCTAACCACTCTGAGTGAAGAAGTTTCTCCTCCTCTCGGTCCTAAATGGCTTACCCCTTATTCTTAGACTGACCCCTGGTTCTGGACTTCCCCAGCAGGTTTTATAAGGTTAAGGGGTGATTTGATTTCAAGATATCAAGGGGAACTGATAGGGCAAGTAGAGAGGGATTATTTCCGCTGGTTGGGGAGTCTAGGACTAGGGGGGCAGAATCTATAAATTGGAGCCTGACCTTTCAGGAGTGAAATTAGGAAACACTTCTACACAGAGAAAGGGTGGTAGAAGTTTGGAACTGCTTCACTGACAAAGGCTTGGAGCAAACTCTGCTTCTCCAACGTTGCAATGTTCTTCCCGGAACATTGTGGGCCGCCCAGACCCGTGTGAGATCACCACCGCAGGTCGGGGCTATACGGAGTGCCGAGGCCTGGAACATCGTGGGCGGAGGTGTTGCCAATGAGGGCCATCCTCGTCATAGGCAGTCCCTCGGAATCGAGGAAGACTTGCTTCCTCTCCCAAAGTGAGTTCTCTGGTGGCCGAACAGTCCAATACGAGAGCCACAGACTGTCACAGGTGGGATAGACATTCGTCAAATGAAGGGGTCGGCGGGACTGTTTTGCCGCACGCTCCTTCTGCTGCCTGCGCTTGACCGCTTCACGCTCTCTGCGTTGAGACTCGAAGAGCTCGGCACCCTCCCCGATGCACTTTCTCCACCTCAGGCGGTGGTCGAGGGTCTCCCAGCTATCAGTGGTGATGTCGCACTTTATAATGAGGATAAATGTGAGTTATCCACTTTGGGGGCAGCAAGTAATCAGGAAGGCGAATGGAATGTTGGCCTTCATTGCGAGAGGGATGGAGTACAAAAGCAGGGAGGTCCTGCTGCAACTGTACAGGGTATTGGTGAGGCCGCACCTGGAGTACTGCGTGCAGTTTTGGTCACCTTACTTAAGGAAGGATATACTAGCTTTGGAGGGGGTACAGAGACGATTCACTAGGCTGATTCCAGAGATGAGAGGGTTACCTTATGATGATAGATTGAGTAGACTGGGTCTTTACTCGTTGGAGTTCAGAAGGATGAGGGGTGATCTTATAGAAACATTTAAAATAATGAAAGGGATAGACAAGATAGAGGCAGAGAGGTTGTTTCCACTGGTCAGGGAGACTAGAACTAGGGGGCACAGCCTCAAAATACGGCGGAGCCAATTTAAAACCGAGTTGAGAAGGAATTTCTTCTCCCAGAGGGTTGTGAATCTGTGGAATTCTCTGCCCAAGGAAGTAGTTGAGGCTAGCTCATTGAATGTATTCAAATCACAGATAGATAGATTTTTAACCAATAAGGGAATTAAGGGTTACGGGGAGCGGGCGGGTAAGTGGAGCTGAGTCAACGGCCAGATCAGCCATGATCTTGTTGAATGGCAGAGCAGGCTCGAGGGGCTAGATGGCCTACTCCTGTTCCTAATTCTTATGTTAACGATTAAGATGAAGGAATTAATATCTCCAAGTTTGCAGATGACACTAAGCTGGGTGGTGGCGTGAGCTGTGAGGAGGAAGCTAAGAGGCTGCAGGGTGACTTGGACAGGTTAGGTGAGTGGGCAAATGCATGGCAGGTGCAGTATAATGTGGATAAATGTGAGGTTATCCACTTCAGGGGCGAAAACACGAAGGCAGAATATTATCTGAATGGCGGCAGATTAGGAAAAGGGAAGGTGCAACGAGACCTGGGTGTCATGGTACATCAGTCATTGAAAGTTGCCATGCAGGCGGTGAAGAAGGCAAATGGTATGTTGGCCTTCATAGCGAGAGGATTTGAGTATAGGAGCAGGGAGGTCTTACTGCAGTTGTACGGAGCCTTGGTGGGGCCGCACCTGGAGTGCTGCGTGCAGTTTTGGTCTCCTAATCTGGGGAGGGACCTTCTTGCTATTAAGGGAGTGCAGCGAAGGTTCACCAGATTGATTCCCGGGATGGCAGGACTGACATATGAGGAGAGACTGGATCGACTGGGCCTGTATTCACTGGAGTTTAGAGGGATGAGAGGGGATCTCGTGGAGACGTATGGAATTCTGACGGGATTGGATAGGTTAGATGTGGGAAGAATGTTCCCGATGTTGGGAGGGTCCGGAACTGGGGGACACAGTCTAGGGATGGGGGGTAGGCCATTTGGGACTGAGATGAGGAGAAACTTCTTCACTCAGAGAATTGTTAACCTGTGGAATTCTCTACCACAGAAAGTTGTTGAGGCCAGTTCATCGGATATATTCAAAAGTGAGTTAGATGTGGCCCTTACGGCTAAAGGGATCAAGGGGTATGGAGAGAAAGCAGGAATGGGGTACTGAAGGAATGATCAGCCACGATCATATTAAATGGTGGTGCAGGCTCGAAGGGCTGAATGGCCTACTCCTGCACCTATTTTCTATGTTTCTATGTTTTTTAACTCTCTTCTGTAAACAGCAATTGATGTTAAATCAATTGTTAATTTTAAATCTGAGTTTGATAAGATTTCTGGTAATCAAAGCTTTTAAGGGATATGGGCCAAAGGCGAGTCGATAGTTAGGTCGCAGATCAGCGATGATTGCATTGAATGGCAGAACAGGTTCGAAGGACTGAATGGCCTCCTCCTGTTTCTAGGAGTCTGAATTACATCAGTGGTGGGGAAAATGTTGGAATCAATTATTAAGGATGAAATAGCAGCACATTTGGAAAGCAGTGACAGGATCGGTCCAAGTCAGCATGGATTTATGAAAGGGAAATCATGCTTGACAAATCTTTTGGAATTTTTTGAGGAAGTAACTAGTAGAGTGGACAAGGGAGAACCAGTGGATGTGGTGTATTTGAACTTTCAAAAGGCTTCTGACAAGGTCCCACACAAGAGATTGGTGTGCAAAATCAAAGCACATGGTATTGGAGGTAATGTACTGACGTGGATAGAGAACTGGTTGACAGACAGGAAGCAGAGAGTCGGGATAAACGGGTCCTTTTCAGAATGGCAGGCAGTGACTAGTGGAGTGCCGCAGGGCTCAGTGCCGGGACCCCAGCTCTTTACAATATACATCAATGACTTGGATGAAAAAATTGAGTGTAATATCTCCAAGTTTGCAGTTGACACTCAACTGGGTGGCGGTGTGAGCTGTGAGGGGGACGCTAAGAGGCTGCAGGGTGACTTGGACAGGTTAGGTGAGTGGGCAAACGCAGTATAATGTGGCAAATGTGAGGTATCCACTTTGGAGGCAAAAACACAAAGACAGATTATTATCTGAATGGTGGCAGATTAGGAAAAGGGGAGGTGCAACGAGACCTGGGTGTCATGGTTCATCAGTCATTGAAAGTTGGCATACAGGTACAGCAGGCAGTAAAGAAGGC
The DNA here is from genome assembly GCF_044704955.1 of Pristiophorus japonicus. Lineage (NCBI taxonomy): Eukaryota > Metazoa > Chordata > Chondrichthyes > Pristiophoridae > Pristiophorus > Pristiophorus japonicus. The sequence goes on along the minus strand of NC_091979.1, from coordinate 238,497,608 downwards.
AAATGGTATGTTGACCTTCATAGGTAGGGGATTTGAGTATAGGAGCAGGGAGGTCTTACTGCAGTTGTACAGGGCCTTGGTGAGGCCTCACCTGGAATATTGTGTTCAGTTTTGGTCTCCTAATCTGAGGAAGGACGTTCTTGCTATTGAGGGAGTGCAGTGAAGGTTCACCAGACTGATTCCCAGGATGGCTAGACTGATATATGAGGAGAGACTGGATCAACTGGGCCTTTATACATTGGAGTTTAGAAGGATGAGAGGGGATCTCATAGAAACATATAAGATCCTGATGGGACGGGACAGGTTAGATGCGGGTAGATTGTTCCCGATGTTGGGGAACCAGGGGACCAGGGGACACAGTCTTAGGATAAGGGGTAGGCCATTTAGGACTGAGATGAGGAGAAACTTCTTCACTCAGAGAGTTGTTAACCTGTGGAATTCCCTACCGCAGAGAGTTGTTGATGCCAGTTCATTGGATACATGCAAGAGTGAGTTAGATATGGCCCTTACGGCTAAGGGGATCAAGGGGTATGGAGAGAAAGCAGGAAAGGGGTACTGAGGGAATGATCAGCCATGATCTTATCGAATAGTGGTGCAGGCTCGAAGGGCCGAATGGCCTACTCCTGCACCTATTTTCTATGTTTCTATGAGACTGCCTGTAGCCGAGACTAAAAAGGTCCTGGGGGTTCATACTCGACCTGTACGGAGCGATCCGACCTCACCCTGAATGACACTAGGTTGGGGTGGGGTCGGTGGGGACTATGATTGACCTCAGTGCCCTTGAGCTCGGGCGTTCAAAAAGGTTCCTGCCTCGTGTGTCAGCCGTGGCTCAGTGGGTAGCACTCTCGCCTCAGAGTCAGAAAGTTGTGGTTCAAGTCCCACTTCAGAGACTTGAACGCATTATCCAGACTTACTCTCCCAGTGCAGAGCTGAGGGAGTGCCGCACCATCAGAGGTGCCGTCTTTCAGATGAGACGTTAAACCCGTCTGCTCTGTCAGGTGGGCATAAACGATCCCATGGCACTATTTCAAAGACGAGCAGGGGAGTTAACCCCGGTGTCCTGGGCCAATATTTCTCTGTCAACCAGTATCACAAAAACAGATTATATGGTCATCACATTGCTGTTTGTGGGAGCTTGCTGTGCGCAAATTGGCTGCCGCGTTTCCCACATTACAACAGTGACTACATTTTAAAAATAAGTACCTCATTGACTGTAAAGCGCATGGATATATTCAGTGGTCGTGAAAAGCCCTATATAAATGTAAGTCTTTTTTTCTCCAATCGCTATAGTACATAAGAAATAGGAGCAGGCCATTCAGCCCATCGAGCCTGCTCCGCCATTCAATAAGATCATGGCTGATCTGATCTTCCCTGCTAATTCCCTATCACCCTCGACCTCCCTTAAAAAATCTGCAGGAAATTACTGTTTCAGCATATCTAAGAGTTATCCAACAATACATTCTCCAAACTTCATAATTCTGCTTAGGAGCAACAGATTTGTTGCTTTTTAAAAGCTAGAAATGAAGTTTCTCTTTAAATTTGTGCCAAGGTACGTGGGGCATATCACAGGGCGGAATCAGTGTCAACACCGATGTGAAATGTTCACTGCTGACTCAAGCAGCTAAGTAAACTGACGACTGGAGTGATGATTAAACAAGGGCCTGTCGTAACATAACTTGGCAGTGAAACCTGAGGGGCTTCGGTCTTTGAAGATTGTGATCTCAATAAGGAATCCATTAGTTTCGTCAGGGCTGAAAAGTTGCAATTAGTCAGTTGGGTCTGTGAATTGCTATTTGTCCGATTAATTCGGACCCGATGTGCCTCAAACCCTGGAAACAGACAGCCCCAGAGTCGTTCACATCATTTTGTTTTTAGCTGTTCACGGGATGTGGGCGTCGCCAGCAAGGTCGGCATTTATTGCCCGTCCCTAATTGCCCCTGGAGAAGGTGGTGGTGAGCCACCTTATACAACGGAGTGTCTCGCTGGGCCATTTCACAGGGCAGTTAAGAGTAAACCATATTGCTGTGGGTCTGGAGTCACATGTTGGCCCAGACCAGGTCAGATTTCCTTCCCTAAAGGAACATTAGTGAACCAGATGGGTTTTTACAACAATTACATGCTCACCATTACTGATAACAGCTTATTATTCCAGATTTATTTAATTAACTGAATTTAAATTCCCCCAGCTGCCGTGGTGGGATTTGAACTCATGTCTCTGGATCATTAGCCCAGGCCTCTGGATTACTAGCCCAGTAACATAACCACTGTGCTACCTTACCCTTAATATATTATACAGTGAGAAGGGAACGTGAGTGAACTGTCAGAGATACTGACCCCCGCAGAGTTAGAGCAGCTACGTTGGAGTACAGGTCCTAGGCAGGGTATGCAAATTAGATATGGGAGGAGCAAAGTGGAGTTCTCGTAACTGTACAACAAGGGAGTTGTGGAATTAGTCATAACATAAGAAATAGGAGCAGGAGTAGGCCATTCGGCCCCTCGAGCCTGCTCCATCATTCACTAAGATCATGACTGATCTCCCACTCAACTCCACTTTCCTGCACTGTCCCATATCCCTTGATTCCCTTAATATCCAAAAATCTATCTCTCTCTCGCCTGACTGGAGAGTTTAGAACCAGGGGTCACAGTCTCAGGATAAGGGGTCGGCCATTTAGGACTGAGATGAGGAGAAACTTCTTCACTCGGAGGGTGGTGAATCTTTGGAATTCTCTCCCCCAAAGGGTGTGGAGGCTGTCGTTGAGTATATTCAAGGCGGAGATCGATAGATTTTTGGAATTAAGGGATATGGCAGGAAAGTGGAGTTGAGGTAGAATTGCAGCCATGATCTTATTGAATGACTCGAGGGGCCGTGTGGTCTACTCCTGCTCCTATTTCTTATGTTCTTAAAAAAAATGGTGGTTTTAAAATACCCGACTTTCCAACTCTGGCGGGAACTTGGATTGAAACTGGCACAGGATGCCATCAGTGTAGTCTCGCTGGATGAACACCTTTGTTGCCAATGAGGCGCTCGGTCTTAACTCCTGAAGATTGTGCACCTGGAAGAGAGAGAAGCAATTTTGTGAGTTAAAGGTGATGCAAGGCTCTTGGTCAATCCCCAGATAAATGCTCACGGGTACCCTCAGGCCAGGCTGCGTGCAAGCAGTTGGGCCCAAGACACAGGACCCACATGAAACACTTGACCAAGTCAGTGTCTGCCGTGGCTCAGTGGGCAGAACCCTCGCCTCGGAGTCAGAAGGTTGTGGGTTCAAGTCTCACTGCCGACACTCCAGTGCAGTGCTGAGGGAGTGTTGCACTGTCGGAGGTGTGTCTTTTGGATGAGACGTTAAATCAAGGCCCTGTCTGCTCTCTCAGGTGGACGTAAAAGATCCTGTGGCACCATTTTGAAGAAGAGTCGGGGAGTTATCCCCGGTGTCCTGGCTAATATTTTTATCCCTCAATCAACATAAAAACAGATTATCTTTTCATTATCATATTGCTGTTTGTGGGAGCTTGCTGTGTGCAAGTTGGCTTCCGTGTTTCCCACATTACAACAGTGACTACACTCCAAAAGTACTTAATTGGCTTTGAGGCGTCGGATGATCGTGAAAGGCGCTATATAAATCCAAGTCTTTCTTTTTTTCAATTTTCTCACTGATCTCCCAATGCACTACAGAAGGCTGTATTGAGCCACACAGTCCTGAAGTGCAAGGTCCTATCCCTGGTCTGTGGTTTACAACATTCAAAGGATTCCATAGGGTAGATGTGGTGAAACTATGTCCTCTGATTTGGGAAATCAAGAACATGGGGATATAATCGTAATAAAACTAGAGCCAGGCCATTCTGGAGCAAAGTTAGGAAGCAATCTTTCCACGCAAAGGGTGGTAGAAATCTGGGACTCACGTCGCCAAAAGGGGATTGAGAGGGTAGATGCTGAAAGGTTGTTTCCCCTGGGTGGAAAGTTTAGAACCAAGGGGTCACAGTCTCAAGATAAGGGGTCAGCCATTTAAACACAGAAACATAGAAAATAGGTGCAGGAGTAGACCATTCGGCCCTTCGAGCCTGCACCACCATTCAATAAGATCATGGCTGATCATTCCCTCAGTACCCCTTTCCTGCTTTCTCTCCATACCCCTTGATCCCTTTAGCCGTAAGGACCATATCTAACTCCCTCTTGAATATATTCAATGAACTGACATCATCAACTCTCTGCAGTAGGGAATGCCACAGGTTAACAACTCTTGAGTGAAGAAATTTCTCCTCATCTCAGTCCTAAATGGCCTACCTCTCATCCTAAGACTGTGTCCCCTGGTTCTGGACTTCCCCAACATCGGGAACATTTTTCCCGCATCTAACCTGCCCAGTCCTGTCAGAATCTTATATGTTTCTACGGGATCCCCTCTCATCCTTCTAAACTCCAGTGTATAAAGGCCCAGTTGATCCAGTCTCTCCTCATATGTCAGTCCAGCCATCCCGGGAATCAGTCTGGTGAACCTTCGCTGCACTCCCTCAATAGCAAGAACGTCCTTCCTCAGATTAGGAGACCAAAACTGAACACAATATTCCAGGTGAGGCCTCACCAAGGCCCTGTACAACTTCAGTAAGACTTCCCTGCTCCTATACTCAAATCCCCTAGCTATGAAGGCCAACATACCATTTGCCTTCTTCACCGCCTGCTTTACCTGCATAGATGAGGAGGAATTTCTTCACTCAGAGGGTGGTGAATCTTTGGAATTCTCTGTCCCAGAGGGCTATGGATGCTGAGTTTCTGAATATATTCAAGGCTGAAATAGATAGATTTTGAGTCTGGGGAATCAAAGGATATGGGGATCAGGCGGGAAAGTGGAGTTGTGTTCGATGATCAGCCATGATCTTATTGAATGGCGCATGGCCCACTCCTGCTCCTAATTCTTATGTTCTTATAGATGCTCATTAATCACAGGGTCATACATTGCCCTACATTGTTTGCATGGTCGACACGAGACTCCCAAAGCAAGCGCTCTACTCGGAACTCTTACACGACAAGCGAGCCCCAGGTGAGCAGAAGAAACGTTTCAAGGACACCCTCAAAGCCTTCCTGATAAAAGTTCAACATCCCCACCGACATCTGGGAATCCCTGGCCAAAGACCGCCCAAAGTGGAGGAAGAGCATCTGGGAAGGTGCTGAGCACCTCGAGTCTCATCGCCGAGAGCGTGTAGAGATCAAGCGCAGGGAGCAGGAGCGTGCGGCAAACCAGACTCCCCACCCACCCTTTCCCTCAACCAACATCTGTCCCACCTGTGACAGAGACTGTAATTCCCGTATTGGACTGTACAGTTACCGGAGAACTCACTTTGAGTGGAAGCAAGTCTTCCTCGATTTTGTGGGACTACCTATGATGATGATGACATTGAATAGCGGAGTAGGCTCAAGGGGCCGAATAGCCTACTCCTGCTCTTATTTCTCATGTTGTTCTTCGAAAAGGCTGTGGGTGCTGGGGGTAAATTGGAGCTTTCAAGACGGTCGATAGATTTTGTTGGGTCAGGGTCAGTGTTCCCTCTGAGCTGCGCGTCTGTCTCGTCTATCCCAGGCTTTTCAATGTGAAATTTTGAATAGGCCGTTAAAGGGGCCACGCATCCAAAAAATAATTAAGGGGAACATTGGTAAGGGTATCAAGTGATACGGCGCTGCACTGGGGAAATGGGAGTTAAGGTGCAGATCAGACTTGATCTAAAAAGACTTACATTTATATCGCACCTTTCATGACCACCGGACGTCTCAAAACACTTCACAGCCAATGAAGTACTTTTGGAGTATAGTCCACTGTTGTAATGTAGGAAACGCGGCAGCCAATTTGCGCACAGCAAGCTCCCACAAACAGCAATGTGATAATGACCAGATAATCTGTTTTTTTGTTATGTTGATTGAGGGATAAATATTGGCCTCAGGACACCAGGGGATGACTCCTCTGCTCTTCTTCAAAATGGTGGCATGGGACCTTTTGCATCCACCGGAGAGAGCAGACGAGGCTTGGGTTTAACGTCTCATCCGAAAGACGGCACCTCCGACAGTGCAGCACTCCCTCAGCACTGCACTGGGAGTGTCAGCCTAGATTTTTGTTCTCAAATCCCTGGAGTGGGACTTGAACCCACAACCTTCTGACTGTGGATTCATGACTATGAACCTGTTGGGCCAAATTGTCTGTTTCTATGCTGTACATTCTCTGTAATATGCAATACTGAGTGGGGCCTAAAACCAGCGTTCCACCTGATCCCGTGGGAGTCCCGCCCCTAAGTTAGGTTATAATGAAGCTCTTTAAGTTAGAAGGTTGCAGTTTCACACCAAGAGGCGAGCTCATAGATTGACATTCCAAAACAATACTGAGGGGGTGCTACATTATCTGAGATACTGATAGGATTTTAAACCCAGACCCTGTCTCCCTATTGAACAACTTACATTTATATCATGCATTTTCATACATTCATAGAAATTTACAACACAGGAAGTCATTCGACCCATTGTCTCTATGCCGGTTGAAAAACAGCTATCCAGCCCAATTCCACTTTCCAGCTCTTGGTTCGTAGACCTGTAAGTTACGACATTACAAGTACATTTTAAATGCGATAAGTGTTTCTGCCTCTACCACCCTTTCAGGCAGTGAGTTCCAGACCCCCACCACCCTCTGGGTGAAAATATCTCTCATCTCCCTTCTAATCCTTCTATCAATGAATTTACAACTATGCCCCTGGTTTTGGCCCCTCTTCTAAGGGAAATAGGTCTTTCCTATCCACTCTATTCAGGCTCCTCATAATTTTATGCACCTCAATTAAATTTCCCCTCAGCCTCCTCTGTTCCACAGAAAACAACCCCAGCCTAGCCAATCTTTCGTCAGTTAAAATTATCCACTCCAGGCAGCATCCTCGTAAATCTCCTCTGAACCCTTTCCAGTCAATCACATCTTTCCTTTAATGTGGTAACCAGAACTGCATGCAGTACTCTAACTGTGGCCTAATTAGTGTTTTATACAGTTCAAACATAACCTCCCTACTCTTGTATTCTATGCGTCGGCGAATAAAGCCATGATTCCCATATGCCTTCTTAACCACCTTATCTACCTGTCCAGCTCCCTTCAGGGATCTGTGGACGTGCACTCCAAGGTCTCTCTGTTCCTCTACACTTCTCAGTGTCCTACCATTTAATGTGTCTTCCCTTGCCTTGTTAGCCCTCCCCAAATGCGTTACCTTGCACTCCTCCAGATTGAATTCCATTTGCCGCTGTTCTGTCCACCTGACCAGTCAATTGAAATCTTCCTGCAGTCTACAGCTTTCTTCATCATTTAACGTAGTAAAACATCCCAACGTGCTTAACAAGCGCGATAGCAATAAAAAAGACATTTCTGACACGGAGCCAGAGATAGCAGGTCAGATGACCAAAAAGGTTGATCAAAGAGGTAGGTTTTAAGGAGCATCGTAAGAGACGTAGAGAGGAGGAGGGGTTTTGGGAGGGGATTCCAGAGCTTGGGGCCGCCAATGGTGGAGCGGTTAAAATCGGGGATGCACAAGAGACCAGAATTGGAAGAGCGCAAAGGTCTCGGAGGCTAGTAGCGCCGAAGGAGATTACAGAGATAGTTCAGGTGTAAAGGATTGCATTGAAATGTTGGCTATCCTGGTCAATATTCCCCTCCCAAGCAACGACACCAAAAAAAAGCACTGCCGATCATTCATTGCATTGCAGTTTGTCGGATCTTTCTGTGCACAAAATGGCCCCAGCTTGTGCAAAATGCCTTGAGAGCCAGAGCTTTGCAAAAAATTATTCAATACGATTAGTAAATAGATTACATATTCAAATATCCTCACTGCGTTTGCAAGATACCAAGCTGTGGCTCAGTGGGTAGCACTCTTGCCTCTGAGTCAGAAGGTTGTGTGTTCAAGTCCCTCTCCAAAGACTTGAGCACAAAAAATCCAGGCTGACACTCCCAGTGCAGTGCTGAGGGAGTGCTGCACTGTCGGAGGTGCCGTCTTTTGAACAGATCGTTAAACCGGGGCCCTGTCTGCTTTCTCAGGTGGAGGTAAAAGATCCCACGGCACTATTTCGAAGAGCAGGGGGAGTACGCCCTGGTGGCCTGGCCAATATTTATTCCTCAATCAACATCACGAAAAATATCAGATCATCTGGGTCATCATCACATTGCTGTGTGTGGGAGCTTGCTGTGCACAAATTGGGTGACAGCACTTCAAATAGTATTTCATTGGCTGTAAAGCGCTTTGGGACACTTGGTGGTCATTAAAAACGCTATATAAATGCAAGTTTTTTCTTTTTAAACATCTATTACTCCGATTTATTCCCCATCAGAGTTTGCCTGCCACAATTAGGAGGCTTTTTGACGCAAACTTGGCATTGCCTAATAGCTAACTTCCTGATCTTCCCTACTGCTGTTCTCAATCCTGCGCTTTGGGTCTTCATTCATAAGAACATAAGAATTAGGAATAGGAGTAGGCCATCTAGGCCCTCAAGCCTGCTCCGCCATTCAACAAGATCATGGCTGATCTGGCCGTGGACTCAGCTCCACTTACCCGCCTGCTCCCCATAACTCTTAATTCCCTTATTGGTTAAAAATCTATCTATCTGTGATTTGAATACATTCAATGAGCTAGCCTCAACTGCTTCCTTGGGTAGAGAATTCCACAGATTCACAACCCTCTGGGAGAAGAAATACCTTCTCAACTCGGTTTTAAATTGGCTCCCCGTATTTTGAGGCTGTGCCCCCTAGTTCTAGTCTCCCTGACCAGTGGAAACAACCTCTCTGCCTCTATCTTGTCTATCCCTTTCATTATTTTAAATGTTTCTATAAGATCACCCCTCATCCTTCTGAACTCCAACGAGTAAAGACCCAGTCTACTCAATCTATCATCATAAGGTAACCCCCTCATCTCTGGAATCAGCCTAGTGAATCGTCTCTGTACCCCCTCCAAAGCTAGTATATCCTTCCTTAAGTAAGGTGACTAAAACTGCACGCAGTACTCCAGGTGTGGCCTCACCAATACCCTGTACAGTTGCAGCAGGACCTCCCTGCTTTTGTACTCCATCCCTCTCGCAATGAAGGCCAACATTCCATTTGCCTTCCTGATTACCTGCTGCCCCTGCAAACTAACTTTTTGGGAATCGGACGCGTGGCCTAATGGATAAGGCATCTGACTTCGGTTCTACCCTCAACGTTATCAGAAGATTGCAGGTTCGAGTCCTGCCGCGGTCAATTCACTTACAGCACGAAATTTCTCCAAAAGAGTTTCATGCACAAGGACCCCCAGGTCCCTCTGCACCGCAGCCTGTTGTAATTTCTCCCCATTCAAATAATATTCCCTTTTACTGTTTCCCCCTCCCCCCCCCCCACCCACAAGGTGGATGACCTCACATTTTCCGACATTGTATTCCATCTGCCAAACCTTGGCCCATTCGCTTAACCTATCTAAATCTCTTTGCAGCCTCTCTGTGTCCTCTACACAACCTGCTTTCCCACTAATCTTCGTGTCATCTGCAAATTTTGTTACACTACACTCTGTCCCCTCTTCCAGGTCATCTATGTATATTGTAAACAGTTGTAAACTGATCCCTGTGGCACACCAACCACTGATTTCCAACCCGAAAAGGACCCATTTATCCCGACTCTCTGCTTTCTGTTAGCTAGCCAATTCTCTATCCATGCTAATACATTTCCTCTGACTCCGCGTACCTTTACCTTCTGCAGTAACCTTTTGTGTGGCACCTTATCGAATGCCTTTTGGAAATCTAAATACACCACATCCATCGGTACACCTCTATCCACCATGCTCGTTATATCCTCAAAGAATTTCAGTAAATTAGTTAAACATGATTTCCCCTTCATGAATCCATGTTGTGTCTGCTTGATTGCACTATTCCTATCTAGATGTCCCGCTATTTCTTCCTTAATGATAGCTTCAAGCATTTTCCCCACTACAGATGTTAAACTAACCGGCCTATAGTTACCTGCCTTTTGTCCGCCCCCTTTTTTTAAACAGAGGCGTTACATTAGCTGCTTTCCATCCGCTGGTACTTCCCCAGAGTCCAGAGAATTTTGGTAGATTATAACGAATGCATCTGCTATAACTTCTGCCATCTCTTTTAATACCCTGGGATGCATTTCATCAGGACCAGGGGACTTGTCTACCTTGAGATCCATTAGCCTGTCCAGCACTACCTCCCTAGTGATAGTGATTGTCTCAAGGTTCTCCCTTCCCACATTCCCGTGACCAGCAATTTTTGGCATGGTTTTTGTGTCTTCCACTGTGAAGACCGAAGCAAAATAATTGCTTAAAGTCTCAGCCATTTCCACATTTCCCATTATTAAATCCCCTTCTTATCTTCTAAGGGACCAACATTTACTTTAGTCACTCTTTTCCGTTTTATATATCGGTAAAAGCTTGTACGATCTGTTTTTATGTTTGGTGCAAGTTTACTTTCGTAATCTTTCTTTCCTTTCTTTATTGCTTTCTTAGTCATTCTTTGCTGTCGTTTAAAATTTTCCCAATCTTCTAGTTTCCCACTAACCTTGGCCACCTTATTAATTTTTGGTTTTTAATTTGATACTCTCCTTTATTTCCTTGGTTATCCACGGCTGGTTATCCCATCTCTTACCGCCCTTCTTTTTCACTGGAATATATTTTTGTTGAGCACTATGAAAGAACTCCTTAAAAGTCCTCCACTGTTCCTCAATTGTGCCACCGTTTAGTCTGTGTTTCCAGTCTACTTTAGCCAACTCTGCCCTCATCCCACTGTAGTCCCCTTTGTTTAAGCACTGGGTTCAGGCTCCACAGACTCCTCCTCCTCCTCCCCATGCTGAACTCGAGCCTCAACATATCACCTTGACACAGGAATCAAGGGTTATGGGGAGCGGGCAGGGAAAGTGGAGTTGAGGCCAAGCTTGAGATATGTTTTAAGGAGCATCTTGAAGGAGAAGAGAGAGGTAGAGACATGGAGAGGTTTAGGGACGGAATTCCAGAGCTTGGGGCCCAGGCAACAGACGGCACGGCCAGTAATGGTTGAGCGATTATAATCGGGATGCTCAAGAGGGCAGAATTAGATAAGCGCAGACATCTCGGGGGGGGGGGTTGTGGTGCAAGAGGAGATTACAGAGATAGGGAGGGGAAAGGCCATGCAAGGATTTGAAAATAAGGATGAGATTTTTGAAATCGAGGCATTGCTTAACCGGGAACCAATGTAGGTCAGCGATCACAGGGGTGATGGGTGAACAGGACTTGGTGCAAGTTAGGACACGGGGCAGTCAAGTTTTGGATCACCTCTAGTTTTCGTAGGGTAGAATGTGGGAGGCCAGCCAGGAGTGCGTTGGAATAGTCAAATCTAGAGGTAACAAAGGCATGGATGAGGGTTTCAGAGGCAAGGGCGGAGACAGGCGATGTTACGGAGGTGGAAATAGGCGGTCTTAGTTATACTGCAGATCTGTGGTCGAAAGCTCATTTCAGGGTCAAATATGACACCTAGGTTACGAGCAGTGCGGTCCAGCCTCAGAAAAAAGTTGGGGAGAGGGATGGAGTAAGTGGCTAGGGAACGGAGTTTGTGACGGGGATCGAAAACAATGGCTTCAGTCTTCCCAATACACCATACAAATCGGATTAAGTCGCTGGTCTGTGCTGTTAGCTCAACACAACCAAGGCACCCTAGATATACCAGAATGATACCCAAACTCCAAGGTTAAGTTACAAGAGATGGCACAAATTAGGGTTGTATTCCCTCAAATTGGAAAGGTTAAGGGGTGATCTGATCAAAGTATTCAAGATATTAAGGGGAACAGATTAAGGGTAGAGAGAGAGAAACTATTTCCACTGGTTGGGGAGTCTAGAACTAGGGGACAGAGTTTAAAAATTAGAGCCAGACCTTTCAGGAGTTAAATTAGGAAACACTTCTACACACAAAGGGTGGTAGAAGTTTGGAACTCTCTTCCGCAAACAGCAATTGATGCTAGATCAATTAATTTTAAATCTGTGATTGCTGGATTTCTGTTAACCAAAGGTATTGAGGGATATGGGGCAAAGGCAGGTGTATGGAGTTAGGTCACAGATCAGCCATGATCTCACTGAATGGTGGAACAGGCTCAAGGGGCTAAGTGGCCTCCTCCTGTTGCTAATACAAAAGCAAAATACTGCGGATGCTGGAATCTGAAATAAAAACAGAAAATGCTGGAAATATTCAGCGGATCAGGCAGCATCTGTGGGGAGAGAAACAGAGTTAACGTTTCAGGTCGAGAAGCTTTAGTCGGTTCTGATGAAAAGCCATCGACCTGAAACGTTAACTGTGTTATGCAAGGTATTAAATTAAGGGATATGGGGCAAAGGTGGGTATATGGAGATCGGTCGCAGATCAGCCATGGTCTCAGCGAATGGCAGAAGAGGCTCGAGGGGCTCAATGGCCTGTACCTATGAAAGAAAGAAAAAAGACTTGGATTTATATAGCGCCTTTCATGTCCACCGGACGGCTCAAAACACTTTACAGCCAATGAAGTGTAGTCACTGTTGTAATGTGGGAAACGCGGCAGACAATTTGCGCACAAGCAAGCTCCCACAAACAGCAATATGATAACAAAAAAAAAGATTATCTGATCATTATGTTAACTGAGGGATAAATATTGGCCCAGGACACCGGGATAACTCCCCTGCTCTTCTTCGAAATAGTGCCGTGGGATCTTTTACGTTCACTTGAGGGGGTAGATAGCACCTCGGCTTAACGTCTCATCGGAAAGACAGCACCTCCGACAGTGCAGCACTCCCTCAGTACTGCATTGCCCTGGACAACATGGACCACTTTCCATACCTCAGGAGCCTATTATCAGCAAGAGCAGACATCGACGACGAGGTTCAACACTGCCTCCAGTGTGCCAGCGCAGCCTTTGGCCGCCTGAGGAAGAAAATGTTCGAAGATCAGGCCCTCAAATCTGCCACCAAGCTCATGGTCTATAGGGCTGCAGTGATACCTGCCCTCCTGTATGGCTCAGGGACATGGACCACATACAGTGGACACCTCAAATCAGTGGAGAAATACCATCAACGATGTTTCCGCAAATCCCCTGGGAGGACAGATGCACCAACGTTAGCGTCCTCGATCAGGCCAACATCCCCAGCATCGAAGCACTGACCACACACGGCCACATTGTTCGCATGCCTGACATGACTCCCAAACCAAGCGCTTTACTTCGAACTCCTACATGGCAAGCAAGCCACAGGCGGGCAGAGGAAACGTTTCAAGGACACCCTCAAAGCCTCCTTGATAAAATGCAACATCCCCACCAACACCCGAGAGTCCCTGGCCAAAGACCGCCCCAAGTAGGAGAGGAGCATCCGGGAGGGCGCTGAGCACCTAGACTCGTCAGTGAGAGCATGCAGAAAACAAGCTCAGGCAGCAGAAGGAGCGTGCGGTAAACCAGTCCCACCCACCCTTTCCTTCAATGACTATCTTTCCCACCTGTGACAGAGACTGTAATTCCCGTATTGGACTGTTCAGTCACTTGAGAACTCACTTTTAGAGTGGAAGCAAGTCGCCCTCGATTTCGAGGGACTGCCTATGATGAGAGTGTCAGCCTAGATTTTTTTTGTGCTCAAGTCTCTGGAGTGGGACCTGAACCCACAACCTTGTGAAGAGAAAAAGATTAGTGAAGACAAATGTAGAGCCCTTGCAGTCAGAATCAGGTGAATTTATAATGGGGAACAAAGAAATGGCAGACCAATTGAACAACTACTTTGGTTCTGTCTTCATTAAGGAAGACACAAATAGGATACATGGCCTGCGCTTGAAAGGGGAGTAAAAATTAAAACCAATCTGCAGAAACAATCTCTCAGTGAGCGAGTGGTCAATCTGTGGAACAGGCTCCTGAGAGCGACAGTGGAAGCAGTTAGTGTCGATTCATTCAAATGCAATTTGGAGATTAATTTTGGGAAATAACATTTTGGGACACAGTCTATGGGTAATTGGAGACTTGACGTGTGGTGAGTGTAGCGATGCTCGGGAGGATCAGGTGCCTGTGGACCTGTGGTTCCCAAAGCTCTCCACCACTGAGGGTTTTCCTCACCTCGTGTTTAGGTCAGTTGTAGGCGCATTGATAGAGAGCGATTGTTGTAGAAACATAGAAAAATAACAGCACAGAAGGAGGCCATTCCGGCCCATCGTGTCCATGCCGGCCGACAAAGAGCCATACGGCCCTCGGTCAGCAGCCCTGAAGGTTACATATAAACCTATGAACAATGAACAAAAGCGGAAAGGTAAAGAGCATGCCAGCACAGCCAGTCCGCCCCACACAACTGTGGCACCCCTTATACTGAAACATTCTACACTCCACCCCAACCGGAGCCATGTGATCTCCTGGGAAAGGCAAAAGCCAGCTAAAAACCTAGGCCAATTTAGGGAGAAAAAAAAATCTGGGAAAATTCCTCTCCAACCCATCCAGGCGATTGAAACTAGTCCAGATCATCACCCTGGCTGTATTTGATTCCCTGCAGTACTTACCATTATATCTGCACCGGCCAACAAAAGGTCATCCAGTCTAATCCCAATTACCAGCTCTAGGTCCATAAACCCTGCAGGTTACTGCACTTTAAGTGTCCATCCAACCATCTCTTAAAAGTGGTGAGGGTTTTCTGCATCCACCACTCTTCCAGGCAGTGTGATTGGTCAACCCCATTATTGTTGGATCATTCAACTACCAGGATGGTAGAAGATGAACTGGATGGACCTTGGCCATTTTTTATATCGTATGCAAGGAAAAGCAAGTCATATTTCTGCAAGCATGCAGTCCAAGGCAGCTGGCTACGCCCTCAGCTAAAGATAACCCTATCCGCCATTCATTTATACACAAACCGCCCCTCAGAAAGTCATTTAAGGATAAGGATTTTGAGGAAAGGCGTTGTGTAGATATAAATCTTCACAGTACAAGGAACACAACCTCACTGAAGCACTGAATACTGCATTGCCCACATCTAGAGCTAAAATAGCAGCTGATTCAACATTTGCTATTTATTGCCACGCTCCACTTTGGAGCCAAAGGAATTTTTGTTTTTTTAAAAAGCAAGCCTGCTAAGAACACTGCACTCCTACAGATCACATGCCCCCTGGAACAGTACGAAGGTCATGTTGGACCACATTTCAGCAACCTTTGTGTTGCAAAACAGCTATCATGCCCCTTTCCCACTCTCAAACCCTTTGCAAGCAAAATCTGTTTTTAAAAATAAAGAGAAATTGCTCGATAACCGCCGGAGAAACACAACTGTCTTTCTGTGCGTGCAGCAATAGACTAGGGCCCATTAGGGAGTGCCGATGCCCCACCATAAAATAAAAAAATACACGTCTGGGCTAAACAGATGCAATTTTTATTTTTAAAACGTGCAAAATTTAAAATGCAGTAACAGTTTGCAGCATTTCTGCATTTGTTTTTATATTCGACAGGCCGCACTTTGAATTCAGTCCTGAGCATAAAGGATGAGATTGTCCCCGTTAGGAGAGATCTTGTCCCCGGCTGTATGTCAGGCATGCAATGAGCGGGGATGTAGAGGAGGATTTTGTTTGTTTCAAAATTGCAAAAGAACGTGCAATCGCCTGTGCCCGTAGCTTAGGCTGGGAGGAGGGGGGATGTTGTATTGAAGGGAATGCATTGAGACGGGGAAATACAGCAGGGGCGGACGCAGAACGAGCGAATGCTTCCTTACCTCGGCCATCTCCGCAGCGCATTCCCCGGGCCGACGGCCGCTTGATTGACAAGGCGAGGCCTGCACCTGCCCCGGATCCCCGGGGAAACCCCCGTCACCCAGGGCAACCGCTGTGATTGACAGCCGCACCTGGGCCCGAGAGGGGGGAACATCCCTGGGAGTGATTGATTGACAGCTCAGAGGCTGCAACTTATCCAGATGATGGAACGAGAGACTTGCATTTATATAGCGCCTTTACAGCCAATGAAGTGCTTTTTTGGAGTGTAGTCATTGTTGTAAGGTGGGCAACACGGCAGACAATTTGTGCACTTGCAAGCTCCCACAAACAGCAACGTGATAACGACCAGATATTCCATTGTTTTTGTTATGTTGATTGAGGGATAAATATTGGCCCCAGGACACCGGGGATAAGTTCCCCCCCGCCCCTTGCTCTTCTTAGAAATAGTGCCATGGGATCTTTTACGTCCGCCTGAGAGAGCAGACGGGGCCTCGGTTTAACGTCTCATCCGAAAGATGGCACCTCCGACAGTGCAGCGCTCCCTCAGCACTGCACTGGGAGAGTCAGCCTAGATTTATGTGCTCAAGTCCCTGGAGTGGGGCTTGAACCCACAACCTTCTGACTTCAGAGGCAAGTGTGCTACCCACTGAGCCACAGCTGTGGCAATGCCCAGATAATCTGTTTTTTTTAGTGATGCTGATTGAGGGATAAATATTAGCCCAGAACACCGGGGATAATTCCCCTGCTCTTCATTGAAATAGTGCCATGGGATCTTTTATAGAATCATAGAATGGTTACAGCACAGGAGGAGGCCATTCAGCCCGTCGTGCCCGTGCCAGCTCTCTGCAAGAGCACTTCAGATAGTCCCACTCCCCCGCCCCTTCCCCGTAGTCTGCAAATGTTTTTCCTTCAGGTACTTATCCAACTCCCTTTAGAAAGCCATGATTGAATCTGCCTCCACCACCCTCTCAGGCCGTGCATTCCAGATCCTAACCACTCGCTGCGTAAAAAGGTTTTTCCTCATGTCGCCTTTGGTTCTTCTGCCAATTATCTTAAATCTGTGTCCTCTGGTTCTCGACCCTTCCACCAATGGGAACTGTTCTCTATAAAAACATAAGAAATAGGAGCAGGAGTAGGCCATGCGGTCCCTCGAGCCTGCTCCGCCATTTAATAAGATCATGGCTGATCCGATCATGGACTCAGGGCCACTTCCCTGCCCGCTCCCCATAACCCCCTATTCACTTATCATTTAAGAAACTGTCTATTTCTGTCTTAAATTTATTCAATGTCCCAGGTTCCACAGCTCTCTGAGGCAGCGAATTCCACAGATTCACAACCCTCTGAGAGAAGAAATTTCTCCTCATCTCAGTTTTAAATGGGCGGTCCCTTATTCTAAGATTATACCCTCTAGTTCTAGTCTCCCCCATCAGTGGAAACATCCTCTCTGCATCCACCTTGTCAAGCCCCCTCATAATCTTATACGTTTCGATAAGATCACCTCTTGTTCTTCTGAACTCCAATGAGTAGAGGCCCAACCTACTCAACCTTTCCTCATAAATCAAACCCCTCATCTCTGGAATCAACCTTATGAACCTTCTCTGAACTGCCTCCAAAGCAAGTATATCCTCTTGTAAATATGGAAATGTAAACTGCACACAGTATTCCAGGTATAGCCTCAACATCACCTGTATAACTGTAGCAAGACTTCCCTGCTTTTACACTCCATCCCCTTTGCAATAAAGGCCAAGATTCCATTGGCCTTCCTGATCACTTGCTGTACCTGCATACGAACTTTTTGTGTTTCATGCACAAGTACCCCCAAGTCCCGCTGTACTGCGGCACTTTGCAATCTTTCTCCATTTAAATAATAACTTGCTCTTTGATTTTTTCTGCCAAAATGCATGACCTCACACTTTCCTACATTATACTCCATCTGCCAAATTTTTGTCCACTCACTTAGCCTGTCTATATCCTTTTGCAGATTTTCTGTGACCTCCTCACACATTGCCTTTCCTCCCATCTTTGTATCGTCGGCAAACTTGGCTACGTTACACTCAATCCCTTCCTCCAAGTCGTTAATATAGATTGTAAATAGTTGGGATCCCAGCACTGATCCCTGCGGCACCCCACTGGTTATTGATTGCCAACCCGAGAATGAACCATTTATCCTGACTCTCTTTTCTGTTTGTTAGCCAATCCTCTATCCATGCTAATATATTATCCCCAACCCCGTGAACTTTTATCTTGTGCAGTAACCTTTTATGTGGCACCTTGTCCAATGCCTTCTGGATGTCCAAATACACTACATCCACTGGTTCCCCTTTATCCACCCTGTTTATTACATCCTCAAAAAATTCTAGATAATTTGTCAAACATGAATCCATGCTGACTCTGCCTGACTGAATTTTGCTTTTCCAAATGTCCTGCTACTGCTTCTTTAATAATGGACTCCAACATTTTCCCAACCACAGATGTTAGGCTAACTGGTCCATAGTTTCCTGCTTTTTGTCTGCCTCCTTTTTTAAATAGGGGCATTACATTTGCAGTTTTCCAATCTGTTGGGACCTCCCCAGAATCCAGGGAATTTTGGTAAATTATAACCAATGCATCCACAATCCCTGCCACTACTTCTCAAGACCCTAGGATGCAAGCCATCAGGTCTAGGGGATTTATCTGCCTTTAGTCTCATTATCTTACTGAGTACCACCTCCTTAGTGATTGTGATTGTGTTAAGTTCCTCCCCCCCCATAGCCCCTAGACTATCCATTGTCAGAATATTGTTAGTGTCCTCTACCGTAAAGACTGATACAAAATATTTGTTCAGAGTTTCTGCCATCTCCATGTTCCCCATTACTAATTCCCCGGTCTCGTCCTCTAAGGGACCAACATTTACTTTAGCCACTCTTTTCCTTTTTATATACCTATAGAAACTCTTGCTATTTGTTTTTATATTTCATGCTAGTTTACTTTCTAGACTTTCTACTCTGTCTAGACCCATTATGATTTTGAACACCTCTATCAAATATCCTCTCAACCTTCTCTGCTCCAAGGAGAATAACCCCAGCTTCTCCACTCTCTCCACATAACTGAAGTCCCTCATTCCTGCAATCATTCTCGTAAATCTGTTCTGCACCCTCTCCAAAGCCTTCACGTCCTTCCGAAAGTGAGGTGCCCAGAATTCGACACTATACTCCAGTTGAGGCCGAACCAGTGTTTTATATAGGTTCATCAACAACAACAACTTGTATTTATATAGCGCCTTTAATGTAGTGAAACGTCCCAAGGCGCTTCATAGGAGTATTATATCACAAAAAATTTGACACCAAGCCGCATAAGGAGAAATTAGCACAGGTGACCAAAAGATTGGTCAAAGAGGTAGGTTTTAAGAAGCTTCTTAAAGGAGGAAAGAGAGGTGGAGAGGCGGAGAGGTTTAGGCAGGGAGTTCCAGAGCTTAGGGCTGAGGCAACAGAAGGCACGGCCACCAGTGGTTGAGCGATTATAATCAGGGATGCTCAAGGGGGCAGAATTAGAGGAGCGCAGACATCTCGGGGGGTGGTGAGGCTGGATAAGAGTACAAATACAGCCTTTTATGTTGATATTCGGTGATTGATGCTATCGCTAATAGGGCAGTAAGCAAGTGTCCCCTTTTTAATGGGGCATAACCAATAAACTGCAAATTAAACCAAATTTAAATGAAACTTAACAAATCAATTCCCAATTGAAAAGTTGTTGTTGTTGTTGATTTTATTGAATGGCGGAGCAGGCTCGAAGGGCTATATGGCCGATTCCTGCTCCTAATGCTTATGTTCTTACGGTCACTCAGAGGGGCCATGGAGGTGACTCAGGTGGGAAGTGGAAATGTCGGGTTGATGCAGTTGGAGGTACTGTTTTGATTGAGATACAACTAGTCGGAGTGGGTTGAGAAAAATTGTCCCTCATCGCACTGATTTCTGGGCAAAATATAGGTGGTGGTGGGGACCGATTTCTGGGCATGATCCCTGGTGCCTGATGCCCCTTAAATTGGCAGCTGGTGACTTCCAAATGCACAGCAAGCTCCCACAGACAGCAATGAGATAAGTGAACAGACAATCTGTTTTAGTGATGTTGGTTGAGTGATAAATATCGGCCCCAGGACACAGGGGACAATTCAGGATTGGGCCAATATTTATCCCTCAATCAACATTACCATGACATTCTTCAAAGTAGTGATAACTCCCCCTGCTCTTCATCGAATAGTGCCATGGAATCCTTTACGTCCAATTGAGATGGCAGATGGGGCCTGGGTTTCAAATCTCATCCAAACAATGGCACCTTCGGCAGTGCAGCACTCCCTCAGTAATGCGCTGAGAGTGTCAGCCCAAATTGTGTGCTCAAATGAGATTTGAACCCATAACCTTGCTGACGATACAAAAATGGGAGGAAAAGCACTGAGGAGAACACAAAAAATCTGCAAAAGGACATAGACAGGCTAAGTGAGTGGGCAAAAATTTGGCCGATGGAGTATAATGTCGAAAAGTGTGAGGTCATGCACTTTGGCAGAAAAAAATCAAAGAGCAAGTTATTATTTAAATGGAGAAAGATTGCAAAGTGCCGCAGTACAGCGGGACCTGGGGGTACTTGTGCATGAAACTCAAAAGGTGAGTATGCAGGTACAGCAAGTGATCAGGAAGGCCAATGGAATCTTGGCCTTTATTGCAAAGGGGATGGAGTATAGAAGCAGGGAAGTCTTGCTACAGCTATATAATTTGGTGAGAGGGGAGCGACCTATCAAAAGCCCAGCGGGAGATCGAGAGCCAGCGGCAGTTGGTGAGGGGGAGCAGCCTATCAAAAGCCCAGCGGGAGATCGAGAGCCAACGGCAGTTGGTGAGAGGGGAGCGACCTATAAAAGGCCCAGCGGGAGATCGAGAGCCAGCGGCAGTTGGTGAGAGGTGGGAGCAGTGTCGGAGCGGCCTATAAAAGGCCCAGCAGGAGATCGAGAGCCAGCGGCAGTTGGTGAGAGGGGAGCGGCCTATAAAAAGCCCAGCGGGAGATCGAGAGCCAGCTGCAGTTGGTGAGAGGTGGGAGCAGTGTCGGAGCGGCCTATAAAAGGCGTACCGGTGCAGCTACAGCGGGAGAGAAAGCAAAATAGAAGGAGAAAGGAATCAAAAAGTGACGTCACAGCCAATGGGGTAAGTGATTGGCTGGTGATTGGTGAGTAGCTTTTCTTTTTATTTTTTATATCAGTAAGTGAACTTTAGCATTGTTACTACCAATTTAAGGGTATCTAAGGGTTAAGACATGGCAGGAGAGCTCGGTCACGTGATATGCTCCTCCTGTACCATGTGGGAACTCGGGGACACTTCCGGTGTCCCTGGGCGCTACGTGTGTGGGAAGTGTATCCGCCTCCAGCTCTTGATGGTCCGCTTTGCGGAATTGGAGCTGAGGGTGGATTCACTCTGGAGCATCCACGATGCTGAGAATGACGTGAGTATCACGTGTAGTGAGTTGGTCTTACCGCAGGAGAAGGGTCCACAGCCAGATAGGGAATGGAAGACCAGCAGGAAGAGCAGTGCAAGAAAGATAGTGCAGGGGTACCCTGTGGTCATCCCCCTGCAAAACAGATACACTATTTTGAGTACTGTTGGGGGGGATGACTCATCAGGGGAGGGCAGCAGCAGCCAAATTCATGGCACTGTGGCTGGCTCTGCTGCACAGGAGGGCAGGAAAAAGATTGGGAGCACGATAGTGATAGGGGATTCGATGGTGAGGGGAATAGATAGACGTTTCTGCGGCCGCAACCGAGACTCCAGGATGGTATGTTGCCTCCCTGGTGCAAGGGTCAAGGATGTCTCGGAGCGGGTGCAGGACATTCTGAAATGGGAGGGAGAACAGCCAGTTGTCGTGGTGCACATTGGTACCAACGACATAGGTAAAAAAAGGGATGAGGTCCTATGAAAAGAATTTAAGGAGCTAGGAGCTAAATTAAAAAGTAGGACCTCAAAAGTAGTAATCTCGGGATTGCTACCAGTGCCACGTGCTAGTCAGAGTAGGAATCGCAGGATAGCGCAGATGAATACGTGGCTTGAGCAGTGGTGCAGCAGGGAGGGATTCAAATTCCTGGGGCATTGGAACCGGTTCTGGGGGAGGTGGGACCAGTACAAACCGGACGGTCTGCACCTGGGCAGGACCGGAACCAATGTCCTAGGGGGAATGTTTGCTAGTGCTGTTGGGGAGGAGTTAAACTAATATTGCAGGGGAATGGGAACCTATGCAGGGAGACAGAGGGAGACAAAAATGAGGCAAAAGCAAAAGACAGAAAGGAGATGAGGAAAAGTGGAGGGCAGAGAAACTCAAGGCAAAGAACAAAAAGGGCCACTGTACAGCAAAATTCTAAAAGGACAAAGGGTGTTAAAAAAGCAAGCCTGAAGGCTTTGTGTCTTAATGCAAGGAGTATCCGCAATAAGATGGATGAATTAAGTGTGCAAATAGATGTTAACAAATATGATGTGATTGGGATTACGGAGACGTGGCTCCAGGATGATCAGGGCTGGGAACTCAACATCCGGGGTATTCAACATTCAGGAAGGATAGAATAAAAGGAAAAGGAGATGGGGTAGCATTGCTGGTTAAAGAGGAGATTAATGCAATAGTTAGGAAAGACATTAGCTTGGATGATGTGGAATCTATATGGGTAGAGCTGCAGAACACTAAAGGGCAAAAAACGTTAGTGGGAGTTGTGTACAGACCTCCAAACAGTAGTAGTGATGTTGGGGAGGGCATCAAACAGGAAATTAGGAGTGCATGCAATAAAGGTGCAGCAGTTATAATGGGTGACTTTAATATGCACATAGATTGGGCTAGCCAAACTGGAAGCAATACGGTGGAGGAGGATTTCCTGGAGTGCATAAGGGATGGTTTTCTAGACCAATATGTTGAGGAACCAACTAGGGGGGAGGCCATCTTAGACTGGGTGTTGTGTAATGAGAGAGGATTAATTAACAATCTCATTGTGCGAGGCCCCTTGGGGAAGAGTGACCATAATATGGTGGAATTCTGCATTAGGATGGAGAATGAAACAGTTAATTCAGAGACCATGGTCCAGAACTTAAAGAAGGGTAACTTTGAAGGTATGAGGCGTGAATTGGCTAAGATAGATTGGCGAATGATACTTAAGGGGTTGACTGTGGATGGGCAATGGCAGATATTTAGAGACCGCATGGATGAATTACAACAATTGTACATTCCTGTCTGGCGTAAAAATAAAAAAGGGAAGGTGGCTCAACCGTGGCTATCAAGGGAAATCAGGGATAGTATTAAAGCCAAGGAAGTGGCATACAAATTGGCCAGAAATAGCAGCGAACCTGGGGACTGGGAGAAATTTAGAACTCAGCAGAGGAGGACAAAGGGTTTGATTAGGGCAGGGAAAATGGAGTACGAGAAGAAGCTTGCAGGGAACATTAAGGCGGATTGCAAAAGTTTCTATAGGTATGTAAAGAGAAAAAGGTTAGTAAAGACAAACGTAGGTCCCCTGCAGTCAGAATCAGGGGAAGTCATAACGGGGAACAAAGAAATGGCAGACCAATTGAACAAGTACTTTGGTTCAGTATTCACTAAGGAGGACACAAACAACCTTCCGGATATAAAAGGGGTCAGAGGGTCTAGTAAGGAGGAGGAACTGAGGGAAATCTTTATTAGTCGGGAAATTGTGTTGGGGAAATTGATGGGATTGAAGGCCGATAAATCCCCAGGGCCTGATGGACTGCATCCCAGAGTACTTAAGGAGGTGGCCTTGGAAATAGAGGATGCATTGACAGTCATTTTCCAACATTCCATTAACTCTGGATCAGTTCCTATCGAGTGGAGGGTAGCCAATGTAACCCCACTTTTTAAAAAAGGAGGGAGAGAGAAAGCAGGGAATTATAGACCGGTCAGCCTGACCTCAGTAGTGGGTAAAATGATGGAATCAATTATTAAGGATGTCATAGCAGCGCATTTGGTAAATGGTGACATGATAGGTCCAAGTCAGCATGGATTTGTGAAAGGGAGATCATGCTTGACAAATCTTCTGGAATTTTTTGAGGATGTTTCCAGTAAAGTGGACAAAGGAGAACCAGTTGATGTGGTATATTTGGACTTTCAGAAGGCTTTCGACAAGGTCCCACACAGGAGATTAATGTGCAAAGTTAAAGCACATGGGATTGGGGGTAGTGTGCTGACGTGGATTGAGAACTGGTTGGCAGACAGGAAGCAAAGAGTCGGAGTAAATGGGTACTTTTCAGAATGGCAGGCAGTGACTAGTGGGGTACCGCAAGGTTCTGTGCTGGGGCCCCAGCTTTTTACATTGTACATTAATGATTTAGACGAGGGGATTAAATGTAGTATCTCCAAATTTGCGGATGACACTAAGTTGGGTGGCAGTGTGAGCTGCGAGGAGGATGCTATGAGGCTGCAGAGTGACTTGGATAGGTTAGGTGAGTGGGCAAATGCGTGGCAGATGAAGTATAATGTGGATAAATGTGAGGTTATCCACTTTGGTGGTAAAAATAGAGAGATAGACTATTATCTGAATGGTGACAGATTAGGAAAAGGGAAGGTATAACGAGACCTGGGTGTCATGGTACATCAGTCATTGAAGGTTGGCATGCAGGTACAGCAGGCGGTTAAGAAAGCAAATGGCATGTTGGCCTTCATAGCGAGGGGATTTGAGTACAGGGGCAGGGAGGTGTTGCTACAGTTGTACAGGGCCTTGGTGAGGCCACACCTGGAGTATTGTGTACAGTTTTGGTCTCCTAACTTGAGGAAGGACATTCTTGCTATTGAGGGAGTGCAGCGAAGATTCACCGGACTGATTCCCGGGATGGTGGGACTGACCTATCAAGAAAGACTGGATCAACTGGGCTTGTATTCACTGGAGTTCAGAAGAGTGAGAGGGGACCTCATAGAAACGTTTAAAATTCTGACGGGTTTGGACAGGTTGGATGCAGGAAGAATGTTCCCAATGTTGGGGAAGTCCAGAACCAGGGGTCACAGTCTAAGGATAAGGGGTAAGCCATTTCGGACCGAGATGAGGAGAAACTTCTTCACCCAGAGAGTGATGAACCTGTGGAATTCTCTACCACAGAAAGTAGTTGAGGCCAATTCACTAAATATATTCAAAAGGGAGTTAGATGAAGTCCTTACTACTCGGGGGATCAAGGGGTATGGCGAGAAAGCAGGAAGGGGGTACTGAAGTTTCATGTTCAGCCATGAACTCATTGAATGGCGGTGCAGGCTAGAAGGGCTGAATGGCCTGCTCCTGCACCTATTTTCTATGTTTCTATGTTTCTATACGGTATTGGTGAGGCCACACCTCGAATACTGCATGCAGTTTTGGTTTCCATACTTATGAAAGGATATACTTGCTTTGGAGGCAGTTAAGAGAAGGTTCACTGGATTGATTCCGGAGATGAGGGGGTTGACTTATGACGAAAGGTTGAGTAGGTTGGGCCACTACTCATTGGAATTCAGAAGAATGAGAGGTGATCTTATTGAAATGTATAAGATTATGAGGGGGCTTGACAAGGTGGATGCAGAGAGAATGTTTCCACTGATGGGGGAGATGAGAACTAAAGGGCATGATCTTAGAATAAGGGGCCGCACATTTAAAACTGAGATGAGGAGAAATTTCTTCTGTTATAAATCTGTGGTATTCGCTGCCTCAGAGAGCTGTGGAAGCTGGGACATTGAATAAATTTAAGACCGAAATAGACAGTTTCTTAACCGATAAGGGGATAAGGGGTTATGGGAAGTGGGCAGGGAAGTGGAGCTGAGTCCATGATCGGATCAGCCATGATCTTATTGAATGGCGGAGCAGACGCGAGGGGCCGTATGGCCGACTCCTGTTTCTATTTCTTATGTTCTTATGTAACCTTCTGATTCAGAGGCAAGAGTGAGCTACAGCTGGCATTGACAGGATGGTGGCCATATTTTGTTGATTAATCACATTTGAAAAGTCGAGAAGATAAACCAACTGGTACTGTCTGCAGGATGTGAGAGCGGAGCTATTTAGAAATCAGTTGCACCTTCTTAAGCATGACTTTCAGAGCATGTGTCAGCTGTGGCTCAGTGGGCAGCACTATCGCCTCTGGGTCAGGAGTTTGTGGGTTCAAGTCTCACTCTCAGGGACTTGAGCACAAAAATCTAGGCTAACACTCCAAGTGCAGTGCTGATGGAGTGCTGCACTGTCAGAGGGGCAGTACTAAGCTCCGCTGCACTGTTGGAGGAGTAGTACTGAGGGAGCGCTGCACTGTCAGAGGGGCTGTACTGAGCTTCGCTGCACTGTCGGAGGGGCAGTACTGAGGGCGTGCTGCACTGTCGGAGGGGCAATACTACGGGAGCGCTGCACTGTCGGAGGGGCAGTACAGAGGGAGTGTGGCGCTGTTGGAGGGGTAGTACTGAGGGAGTGCTGCACTGTCTCAGGGGCAGTACTGAGCTCCGCTGCACTGTCAGAGGAGCAGTACTGAGGGAGCGCTGCACTGTCGAGGGGCAATACTGAGGGCGTGCTGCACTGTCGGAAGGGCAGTATTGTGGGAGCGCTGCACTGTCGGAGGAGCAGTACAGAGGGAGTGTGGCATTATTGGAGTGGCAGGACTGAGGGAGTGCTGCACTGTCGGAGGGGCAATACTGAGGGAGCGCTGCACTGTCGGATGAGCAGGACTGAGGGAGTCATCGTCATCATCCTCGGAATTGAGGAAGACTTGCTTCCACTCCTGAAGTGAGTTCTTTGGTGGCTGAACAGTCCAATGTAAGAGCCACAGACTCTGTCACATGTGGGACAGATAGTTGTTGAGGGAAGGGGTGGGTGGGACTGGTTTGCTGCACGCTCCTTCTGCTGCCTGCGCTTGACATCTGCATGCTCTCGGCGTTGAGACTCAAGGTGCTCAGTGCCTTCCCGGATGCACTTTCTCCACTTAGGGCGGTCTTTGGCTAGGGATTCCCAGGTGTCAGTGGGGATGTTGCATTTTATCAGGGAAGCTTTGAGGGTGTCCCTGTAATGTTTCCGCTGCCCACCTTTGGCTCGTTTGCTGTGAAGGAGCTCCGCATAGAGCAATTGCTTAGGGAGTCTCGCGTCTGGCATGCGAACTATGTGGCCTGCCCAGCGAAGCTGTTTGAGTGTGGCCAGTGCTTCAATGCTGAGGATGTTAGCCTGGACGAGGACACTGATGTTGGTGCGCCTGTCCTCCCAGGGGATTTACAGGAATTTGCGGAGACATCGTTGGTGATATATCTCCAGCGACTTGAGGTGTCTTCTGTACATCGTCCATGCCTCTGAGCTATACAGGAGGGCGGGTATTACTACAGCCCTTAGACCATGAGCTTGGTGGTAGATTTGAGGACCTGGTCTTTGAACACTCTTTTCCTCAGGCGGCCGAAGGCTGCACTGGTGCACTGGAGGCAGTGTTGAATCTCCGCCTCAATGTCTGCCTTTGTTGACAAGAGACTCCCGAGCTATGGGAAATGGTCCACATTGTTGAGGGCCGCACTGTGGATCTTGATGACTGGGGGGAAGTGCTGTGCGGCGAGGACAGGCTGGTGGAGGACCTTTGTCTTACGGATGTTTAGCATAAGGCCCATGCTTTCGTATGCCTCAGTAAATACATCGACTATGTCCTGGAGTTCAGCCTCAGAACGTGCACAAACGCAGGCATCGTCTGCGTACAGTAACTCAACGACAGAGGTTGGTGTTCTAAAGTCCTTACTGTACAGCATGAAACCACACGAGGCACATTCTGGGGACAAGGTCACTCTGTGGCCTTAACTCTTTATTGCAGGACTCCAGAAGTGATGACCCTGTGTGGGATCTCCCTTTATATACCTGAGTCATCAGGTAAGGAGTGTCTCCCACAAGTTCACCCCTTGTGGTCAAGGTGTGCATCTAGGTTGAGTGTATACAGTAATACAGTGGTGTTACATTGTGGTTACAAACATGACATCACCTTCCCCCCCAAAGTCTTATTGGAATCATAGATTTAGTCTTTCAGGTGGTCTACGCTCCCTCGTGGAGCACCGCAGTTGGGACTCTGGTTGTTGGACACTGAAGTGAGTGTCTGTCACCTGTGGTGATTCCGGCCTGTCCGGGCTGACCGCAGGGACTGTGCATTCTTCTGATTGCTCTTGTTGCTCATTCATAGAAACATAGAAACATAGAAAATATGTGCAGGAGTAGGCCATTCGGCCCTTCGAGCCTGCACTGCCATTCAATAAGATCATGGATGATCATTCCTTCAGTACCCCTTTCCTGCTTTCTCTCCATACCCCTTGATCCTCTTAACCGTAAGGGCCATATCTAACTCCCTCTTGAATATATCCAATGAACTGGCATCAGCAACTCTCTGTGGCAGGGAATTCCACAGGTTAACAACTCTCTGAGGAAGAAGTTTCTCCTCATCTCAGTCCTAAATGGCCTACCCCTTATCCTAAGACTATGTCCCCTGGTTCTGGACTTCCCCAACATCGAGAACATTCTTCCCGCATCTAACCTGTCCAGTCCCGTCAGAATCTTCTATGTTTCTATGAGATCCCCTCTCATCCTTCTAAATGCCAGTGAATAAAGGCCCAGTTGATCCAGTCTCTCCTCATATGACAGCCCAGCCATCCCTGGAATCAGTCTGGTGAACCTTCGCTGCACTCCCTCAATAGCAAGAACATCCTTCCTCAGACTAGGAGACCAAAACTGAACACAATATTCCAGGTGAGGCCTCACTAAGGCCTTGTACAACTGCAGTAAGACCTCCCTGCTCCTATATTCAAATCCCCTAGCTATGAAGGCCAACATACCATTTGCCTTCTTTACTGCCTGCTGTACCTGCATGCCCACTTTCAGTGACTGATGAACCCAGGTCTCGTTGCACCTCCCCTTTTTCTAGTCTGCCACCATTCAGATAATATTCTGCCTTCATGTTTTTGCCCCCAAAATGGATAACCTCACATTTATCCACATTTTACTGCATCTGCCGTGTATTTGCCCACTCACCTAATCTGTCCAAGTCACCCTGCAGCCTTTTAGCGTCCTCCTCACAGCTCACACCGCCACCCAGTTTAGTGTCATCCGCAAACTTGGAGATATTACACTCTGTTCCTTCATCCAAATTGTTAATGTATATTGTAAAGAGCTGGGGTCCCATCACTGAGCCCTGCGGCACCCCACTAGTAACTGCCTGCCATTCTGAAAAGGACCCGTTTATCCCGACTCTCTGCTTCCTGTCTGCCAACCAGTTCTCTATCCACATCAGTACATTACTCCCAATACCATGCGCTTTGATTTTGCACACCAATCTCTTGTGCGGGACCTTGTCAAAAGCCTTTTGAAAGTCCAGATACACCACATCCACTGGTTCTCCCTTGTCCACTCGACTAGTTACATCCTCAAAAAATTCCAGAAGCATGATTTCCCTTTCATAAATCTATGTTGACTCGGTCCGATCCTGTCACTGCTTTCCAAATGGGCTGCTATTTCATCCTTAATGATTGATTCCAACATTTTCCCCACTACTGATGTCAGGCTAACCGGTCTATAATTACCCGCTTTCTCTCTCCCTCCTTTTTTAAAAAGTGGCATTATATTAGCTACCCTCCAGTCCATAGGAACTGATCCAGAGTCGATAGATTGTTGGAAAATGATCACCAATGCATCCACTATTTCTAGGGCCATTTCCTTAAGTACTCTGGGATGCAGACAATCAGGACCCGGCGATTTATCGGCCTTTAATCCCATCAATTTCCCTTACACAATTTCCCACCTAATAAGGATATCTTTCAGTTTCTCATTCTCATTAGACCCACTGTCCCCTAGTACATTCGGAAGGTTATTTGTATCTTCCTTTGTGAAGACAGAACCGAAGTATTGGTTCAATTGGTCTGCCATTTCTTTGTTCCCCATTATAAATTCACCTGAATCCAACTGCAGGGGAACTACGTTTGTCTTTACTAATCTTTTTCTCTTTACATATTTATAGAAGCTTTTGCAGTCAGTTTTTATGTTCCCTGCAAGCTTCCTCTCGTACTCTATTTTCCCCTTCTTAATTAAACCCTTAGTCCTCCTCTGTTGAATTCTAAATTTCTCCCAGTCCTCAGGTTTGTTGCTTTTTCTAGCCAATTTATATGCCTCTTCCTTGGTTTTAACAGTATTATTAATTTCCCTTGTTAGCCATGATTGAGCCACCTTCCCAGTTTTATTTTTACTCCAGACAGGGATATACAATTGCTGAAGTTCATCCATGTGATCTTTAAAAGTTTTTCATTGCTTATCCACCGTCAACCCTTTAAGTATCCTCTGCCAGTCTATTCTCGCCAATTCACACCTCATACCGTTGAAGTTACCTTTCCTTAAGTTCAGGACCCTAGTTTCCGAATTAACTTTGTCACTCTCCATCTTAATAAGGAATTCTACCATATTATGGTCACTTTTCCCCAAAGGGCCTCGCACAACAAGATTGCTAATTAGTCCCTTCTCATTACACATCACCCAGTCTAGGATGGCCAGCTCCCTGGTTGGTTCCTCGACATATTGGTCTAGAAAACCATCGCTAATACACTCCAGGAAATCCTCCTCCACCGCATTGTTAACAGTTAGTTGAGCCCAATCTATATGTAGATTAAAGTCGCCCATGATTACTGCTGTACCTTTATTGCACACATCCCTTATTTCTTGTTTGATGCTGTCCCCAACCTCACTACTACTATTTGGTGGTCTATACACAACTTCCACTAGCGATTTCTGCCCATTGGAATTCCGCAGCTCCACCCATACCGATTCCACATCATCCAGGCTAATGTCCTTCCTTACAATTGCATTGATTTCCTCTTTAACCAGCAATGCCACCCCTCCTTCTTTTCCTTTCTGTCTATCCTTCCGAAATGCTGAATACCCTTGGATGTTGAGTTCCCAGCCTTGGTCACCCTGGAGCCATGTCTCCATGATGTCAATCACATCGTATCCATTAACTGCTATCTGCGCAGTTAATTCATCCACCTTATTCCGAATACTCCTCACATTGAGGCACAGAGCCTTCAGGCTTGTCTTTTTAACACACTTTGTCCCTTTAGAATCTTGCTGTAATGTGGCCCTTTTTGCTTTTTGCCTTGGGTTTCTCTGCCCTCCACTTTTACTATTCTCCTTTCTATCTTTTGCTTCTGCCCCCTTTCTATTTCCCTCTGTCTCCCTGCATAGGTTCCCATCCCCCTGCCATATTAGTTTAACTCCTCCCCAACTGCACTCGCAAACACTCCCCCTGGGACATTGGTTCCGATCCTGCCCAGGTGCAGACCGTCCGGTTTGTACTGGTCCCACCTCCCCCAGAACCGGTTCCAATGTCCCAGGAATTTGAATCCCTCCCTTCTGCATCATTTCTCAAGCCACGTATTCATCTGAGCTATCCTGCGATTCCTACTCTGACTAGCACATGGCACTGGTAGCAATCCTGATATTACTACTTTTGAGGTCCTACTTTTTAATTTAACTCCTAGCTCCCTAAATTCGTCTCGTCAGACCTCATCCCTTTTTTTACCTATGTCGTTGGTACCAATGTGCATCACGACAACTGGCTGTTCACCTTCCCTTTTCAGAATGTCCTGCACCCACTCCGAGACATCCTTGACCCTTGCACCAGGGAGGCAACATACCATCCTGGAGTCTCGGTTGCGGCCACAGAAACACCTATCTATTTCCCTCACAATTGAATCCCCGATCACTATCGCTCTCCCATTCTTTTTCCTGCTCTTCTGTGCAGCAGAGCCAGCCACAGTGCCATGAACTTGGTTGCTGCTGCTCTCCCCTGATGAGTCATCCCCCTCAACAGTACCCAAAGCGGTGTATCTGTTTTGCAGGGGGATGAACGCAGGGGACCCCTGCACTACCTTCCTTGCACTGCTCTTCCTGTTGGTCTTCCATTCCCTATCTGGCTGTGGACCCTTTACCTGTGGTAAGACCAACTCACTAAACGTGCTATTCACGTCATTCTCTGCATCGTGCATGCTCCAGAGTGAATCCACTGCAGCTCCAGCTCCGCAACGCGGTCTGTCAGGAGCTGGAGGTGGACACACTTCCCGCACACGTAGCACCAGTTCCAACTGTTGCATGACGGGAGAGTGGAGAGCACCAGTACCAACTGTCGCAGGAGAGAGAGTGGAGAGCACCAGTTCCAACTGTCGCAGGAGAGAGAGTTCACTAGCGGTAGTGTGAGCTCCATCTCATGGTCTTCTTCAGGTTCCTCTGTGTCGACGCTTAACCTTTTTTTTAACTTGGTCCAGATGTTTGCGGCATATCTGGCCATTGTTGAGTTTTACTACAATGACCCTATTCCCCTCTTTGTCAATTACAGTACCCTCAAGCCATTTGGGCCACATGGCGTGATTGAGGATGAATACAGGATCATTTATTTCTATACATCTCCCTCTCGAATTTCGGTCATGGTACTCGTTTTGTGAATTGCGCTTGCCCTCAACTATGTCGGTCAGGACTGGGTAAATGAGGGACAACCGAGTTTTGAGTGTCCGTTTCATTAGTAGCTCTGCGGGCGGGACCCCCGTGAGCGAGTGCGGTCAGGATCTATAGGCCAGCAGGAGGCGCGATAGGTGGCATTGTAAGGAGGGTCCCTGAGTCCTGAGCATACCTTGCTTAATGATTTGGACCGCACGTTCCGCCTGGCCATTGGAGGCCGGCTTGAATGGCGCAGTCCTGACCTGGTTGATGCCATTGCCCAACATAAACTCCCGGAATTCCTAGCTTGTGAAACATGGGCCATTATCACTAACCAGGATGTCCAGCAAGCCATGGGTTGCAAAGATCGCACGTAGGCTTTCCACCGTGGTGGATGTCGTGCATGAATTCAGAATGATGCACTCGATCCATTTTGAGTACGCATCTACTACAATAAGGAACATCTTTTCCATGAACGGGCCCGCGTAGTCAACATGAATGCGTGACCACAGCTTGGTGGGCCAAGGCCACTGGCTGAGCGGAGCTTCCCTAGGGGCATTATCCAGCTGGGCACACATCGTGCACCTGCGAACACAGTGTTCCAGGTCTGCATCAATTCCAGACCACCAAACGTGTGACCGGGCAATGGCCTTCATCAGCACAATGCCTGGGTGCTCACTGTGGAGTTCCCTGATGAATGCCTCCCTGCCCTTCTGGGGCATAACTACCCGGCTGCCCCATAGTAGGCAGTCAGCCTGGATGGAGAGCTCATCCATCCGTCTGTGGAACGGTCTGACCTCCTCAGGGCATGCTCCGTGTGCGGGCGCCCAATCCCCAGTCAGGACACATTTCTTAATCAGTGATAGGATGGGATCTCTGTTTGTCCAGATTTTGATCTGGCGGGCTGTGATGGGGGAGCCTGCACTGTCAAAGGCATCGACAGCCATGACCATCTCAGCGCTTTGCTCAGCTGCCCCCTCAGTGGTGGCCAGTGGGAGCCTGCTTAGCGTGTCAGCGCAGTTTTCAGTGCTGGGCCGGTGCCGGATGGAGTAGTCATAAGTAGCCAGAGTGAGAGCCCATTGCTGTATGCGAGCTGATGCGTTGGCATTGACAGCCTTGCTGTCTGACAACAGGGATGTTAATGGCTTGTGGTCCGTCTCTAATTCAAACTTCCTACCAAAGAGGTACTGATGCATTTTTTTTACACCATAGACACATGCAAGCGCTTCCTTCTCAACCATCCCATATCCCCGTTCTGCTTGAGAGAGCGACCTGGAGGCATAAGCCACAGGTTGTAGCTGACCCTCAGCATTGCCCTGCTGCAACACGCACCCAACCCCATAGGATGATGCGTTACATGTCAGAATCAGTTTTTTACAGGGGTCGTACAGGGTCAACAACTTGTTTGAACAAAATAGGTTTTGCGCCCGATCAAAAGCCTATTCCTGACAGTCCCCCCAAAACCAAATCGCAACCCTTACACAGGAGCATGTGTAGCGGCTCCAACAACGTGCTCAAGTTCTGCAGAAAGTTGCCGAAATAGTTCAACAGTCCCAGGAATGAACGCAACTCCGATGTGTTGCAGAGCCTGGGTGCTCGTCGAATTGCCTCTGTTTTGGATTCGGTCGGCCGAATCCCATCTGCAGCAACCCTCCTGCCCAGAAACTCAACCTCAGGAGCTAAGAACACACATTTAGACTTCTTGAGTCGCAGGCCTACCCGGTCCAGTCGGCGTAGCACATCCTGCAGGTTGTGGAGGTGTTCCTCGGTGTCTCGACCCGTGATGAGGATGTCGTCCTGGAATACGATCATTCCAGGAATGGATTTAAGCAGGCTTTCCACGTTACGTTGAAAAATCACGGCCGCTGATCGAATGCCAAACGGGTACCTATTATAAGCGAATAGTCCCTCGTGCGTGGTGATGGTGGTCAGTAGTTTGGATTCCTCGGCCAGTTCCTGGGTCATATAGGCTGTAGTGAGGTCCAACTTGGTGAACAGCTTGCCGCCTGCCAGCATGGCGAAAAGGTCCTGCACTCTTGGGAGCGGGTATTGGTCTTGTAGGGACACCCGATTGATGGTGGCCTTGTAGTCGCCACAGATCCTGACAGAGCCATCCGCTTTTAGGACGGGAACGATGGGGCTCGCCCAGTCGCTGAATTCAACAGGCGAGATGATGCCCTCTCTCAACAGCCGGTCCAATTCGCTCTCGATCTTTTCCCGCATCACATACGGCATCACTCTGGCTTTGTGGTACACCGGCCTGGCGTCTGGGGTGATGTGTATTACTACTTTAGTGCCTTTGAAAGTCCTGACGCCAGGTTGGAATAGTGACTTGAATTGTTGTAGGACTTGTGAGCATGAACTTCGCTCCACCGATGACATTACGTGAACATCCCCCCATTTCCAGTTCATCTTGGCTAACCAGCTCCTCCCCAATAGTGCGGGACCATTGCCCAGGACAATCCAGAGTGGCAGCCGATTCACTAACCCGTTGTGTGTGACAGCCAACATTGCACTGCCTAGCACCGGAATGATTTCCTTGGTGTAAGTCCGCAATTGTGTCTCAATACGTGCTAATTTGGGTCTACTGGCTTTGAGCGGCCATAGTTTTTCAAATTGCTGAATGCCCATGAATGACTGGCTGGGCCCAGTGTCCAGCTCCATGCGTACTGGGATACCATTTAATAAAACCCTCATCATCATTGGTGGCGTTTTGGTGTATGAACTGTGAATATTCGCCACATGGACCCGCTGAACCTCGGCGTCCATCGATTTGCCCCAAAAGTCATCCTGCCTCTCAGAACCCTCTTCTGGTCCATCTGCCTCATATATTAGTTTGGTTGCAGGCTTTCTGCACATTCGAGCTAAATGGCCACTGAGATTGCAGTTTCTGCAGACAAACTATTGGAATCTGCAAGATCTAGCTGAGTATTTTCCCCCACACCTCCAGCATAAGTTAAAGTTTCCATTGTTGGGGACAAAGGGACTATGGCCAGGCATTCCGCGCTGACTGTCCCTTTGACTGCTCTTAAGTACCCAATTGGTGGGTGTCAATGGCCCCATCCCGGGCCGCATTGTCCACTGTAATGGTGTGAATGTCCGTTCAGCCTGCCATTGTTTCTGTTGAGGTACTACTTTGGGGTCTATTGCTGCCTGGGGAGTGTTGGACTGCCCCAAGCCTGCCTGCGGGGCTCTGAATCGCATTGATGATGTTGACTCTATGATTCACCGCCGCGTTAGAGGCAGAATTGCGCGCGTATATTATTTTCATCTCTTCCTCCCCGCCATGAAAGTTTGAGCTAACAACGCCGCCGCTTCCAAGGTCAAATCCTTGGTCTCAATTAACTTGCAGAAAATTCCCGCATGACCAATGCCCTCGATAAAGAAGTCCCTTAGCATCTCCCCACTGCAGGAGTCTGTGAACTTACAGAGGCTGGCCAAACGCCGGAGGTCCGCTATGAAGTCCGGTATGCTCTGTCCTTCACGACGTCAGTGGGTGTAGAATCTGTGTCGGGCCATGGGTATGCTGCTCGCCGGTTTGAGGTGCTCCCCGATCAAATTGCTAAGTTGTTCAAAGGTTTTGTCCGACGGCTTTTAGGGTGCTAGTAAGTCCTTCATGAGCACGTAAGTCTTTGGTCCGCAGCTGGTCAAAAGATGAGCCCTTCGCTTGTCGGCCGCTGCATTTCCCAGCCATTCTTTGGTAATGAAGCTTTGCTGAAGGCTCTCGACAAAATCATCCCAGTCCTCCCCAACACAGTACCGTTCCTCTGTGCTACTGGTGGCCATTCTCGTGGGTCGTGCATTCCCGTTTCTCGTCGCCAATGTAAAGTCCTTACTCTACAACATGAAACCACACGAGGCACATTCTGGGGACAAGGTCTCTCTGTGGCCTTAACTCTTTATTGCAGGACTCCAGAAGTAATGACCCTGTGTGGGACCTCCCTTTATATACCTGAGTCATCAGGTAAGGATTGTCTCCCCCAAGTTCACTCCTTGTGGTCAAGGTGTGCATCTAGGTTGAGTGTATACAGCAATACAGTGGTGTTACATTGTGGTTACAAACATGACAGGGGTGGTCTTGGACCTGGCCTGGAGGCAGCGAAGGTTAAACAGCTTTCCACTGGTTCTGTAGTTTAGTTACACTCCAGCGGGGAGCTTGTTGACTATGAGGTGGAGCATGGCAGCGAGGAAGATTGAAAAGGGGGTTGGAGCGATGACGTAGCACTGTTTGACCCAGATCCGGACGTGGATTGGGTCTGCAATGGATCCGTTGGTAAGAATCACAGCCTGCATGTCGTCGTGGAGCAGGCGAAAGATGCTGACAAACTTTTGGGGGCATCCGAAACGGAGGAGAATTCTCCATAGACCCTCATGGTTGACAGTGTCAAAGGCCTTTGTAAAATCCAAAAAGGCCATGTATAAGGGCTGGCGTTGCTCCCTGCATTTTTCCTGCAGCTGTCGCACTGCAAAGATCCTGTCCGTTGTGCCCCATAGGGGATGAAATCAGCACTGTGGCTCTGGAAGGAGCTCCTCGGCCACAGGGAGAAGACGGTTGAGGAGAACTCTAACACCAACTTTCCCAGTGGCTGATAGCAGGGAGATTCCCCTGTAGTTGCCACTGTCAGACTTGTCCCCTTTTTTAAAGTTGGTCATGATCACTGCATCTCTGAGATCTCCCGGCATGCTCTCCTTCTTCCAGATGAGAGAGATGAGGTCATGTATCCGCGCCAACAGTGCTTCTCCGCCATACTTTAGCGCCTCAGCAGGGATTCCATCCGCTCTCACAGCCTTGTTGTTCTTGAGCTGTTTTATGACTTTTCCTACCTCGTGCAATGTTGAGATTTCACTGACGTGATGGCGGGTCACATGCTGCGGGATGCAGTCGAAAACACTCGAGACAAAGGCAGAGTCTTGATTGAGGAGATCTTCGAAGTGCTCCTTCCAGTGGGCCCTGACAGCCTCAGTGCCCTTGATGAGTGTTTCCCTGTTCTTGGCTGTGATATATTCACAGAGCACAGCACACACAGCTCCTAACATGGCAGACAGCTCTCTCGGAAGCCTCTGGAATCTGCCTGCTTCTGTTTATTATTAACTCTGCAGTTGCAGTACACAATACGTCCACATCCACAGTGTGGAGCTACAAACATTACAAGCTTACAGACATTACACTTCTCCCTCCTTAATGAAGAAATTATTATATCAAACATCACACATAACTTTCATGTTTATACATAACACAGGATACAAACTTATTTTTTTTCCATATTTACAAATTTAACTTTACCACTTGTTTTCTGTTTCGAAGAGGATACCTTCGCTCTCGAACAGAACCTTCCAAACATGGTGTCGAATCTAAACTCATTCGAGGCTCATCCTGAGGAACGTTTTCCTCCACGGAATTTCCTTGATTTTCATTTGAACTCACTCTAACTTCAGGCTCTTTGTTTTCCTGACTCGGACTCAGACTTTCACTCTGATTCTCTCCTGGATTTGTTTCCAGTACATTGGATTTAGGATTTGCTACTAGTGTATCAAAACTATCTGATGAGTCTGAAATAATTGAATCATTCCCACCTTCAACTCCTTCCATGTCTATAGGTAAAATATGATCAATATAAACAAACCTAACCTGTCCATTATCAAACATCTTTACCAAATATGTGCGAGGACCACATATCTTCACCACTCTTCCTGATAACCACTTTAACCATTGAGGGTGATGGTTCTTCACTCTCACCTTCTGGTTTAATTTCACACTTCTCTCTTTTACTCTACCTCTATCATGATTCTCTTTCTGTCTTAATTGTGTCTCTTCTACGGACTGTGCCAAATTTGGTTTTAACAACAAGAATCTGGTTCGTGGCGGTCATTTGAGAAACAACTCTGCTGATGTTCTACCTGTAGTTGTATGAGGAATATTTCAATATGTAATCAAAAAATTAGCCAATTTGTGATCCAATGACAACTGTCGTTTCCTTGGATTTGGATCTAACATTTGTTTTATGAGGACACGTTTTACAAATTGTACAGTGCGCTCTGCTGCACCATTCGAAGCAGGGTGGTATGGTGGAACCTTGGTATGTTTCACACCATTTTTGCTCGTGAATTGTGCAAATTTTTCTGAACGAAATTGTGGTCCATTATCCAAAACAATTTCTTCAGGAAGGGCAAATGAAGAAAATAATTTTCGCAAAATGTCCAATGTTTTACTTGTTATTTTCCACATTGGAAACACCTCAACCCACTTCAAATGGCTATCAATCACAATGAACAATTGTTGTCCTTCTAACTCAGAAAAATCAATATGTAGCCTTTGACACACCCTGGGAGGCCATTTCCATGGCTGTAATGGTACTGGTGGTGGTTGCTTGCTTACCGATTGACATGTCGTACATTGACTCACGATGTACTCTATATCTTTATCAAGACCTGGCCACCATAAATAACTGCGTGCAAAACTCTTGGTCAAGCACATTCCCAGGTGCTGGTCATGGAGGTCTCCGAATAATTTGGACCTTGCACCCCACATGATACAATTTTTATCGACTGATAATTCATTCCTACGAATGAAGAATGGATGTGTATCTTTGTTTGTTACCTGGTTTGGCCATCCATTTGCAATATACTCATACACCTTTGACATAACTGGGTCACGTTTGGTTGCTCTACCAATCTCTTCAGCTGTGACTGGCAGTTCATCAATGTATGAAAAATAAAACACTTCTTCCCTATCGGGTGTAACTTGTGATGGGGAAGCCAATCTAGACATTGCATCAGCATTATTGTGATCAGCTGATCGTCTGCATTCAATATCATATGTATATGCTGACAAAATCAAAGCCCATCTCTGCATTCGGGCTGCAGCTAATATTGGAACTGGGTACTTTGGATGGAGCATTGCTGTTAGGGGCTTATGGTCCGTAACGATGCTAAACGTATGACCATACAAGTATTTGTGAAACTTCTTGACCCCAAAAATTAATGCCAAAGCTTCCCTTTCAATTTGTGCATAATTACTCTCACTGGCACTGAGAGTGCGTGAAGCAAAAGCAATTGGTCTCTCCTTCCCACTATGTGATACATGAGAGATCACTGCTCCAACTCCATACGGAGAGACATCACATGCTAGCTTAATCTCCTTAGATATGTCATAGTGAACTAACATGGTGCTCTCTACCAATTTGCTTTTACACTCCTTGAATGCTGTATCACATTCTTTTGACCACTTCCAATGGACCTGTTTTTTCAATAGTTCATTCAGTGGATGTAATACTGTATCCAAATTTGGTAGGAACTTCCCATAATAGTTCAAAAGACCCAAGAATGAACGAAGTTCAGTGACATTCCTGGGAGTGGGTGCATTTCTAATTGCATCCAATTTTTCCATGGTTGGATGTAAACCATCTTTGTCTACTCTGTACCCTAAGTACTCCACTGAGTTTTTAAATAACTCACACTTGCGAGCAGACACTCTGTGCTTCTCTAGCCATTTGAGGACTTCATTCAATATGGTTATTATGAATTTGCCTATTTGGTGCTGAAATTAGTATGTCATCCAAATAACATACTACCCTTCAATACCTTGCAAAATCTGATTCATCACCCCTTGGAATATGGCAGGGGTGGAAGACACTCCAAATGGTAGCCTATTAAATTGATATAGGCCTAGATGAGTATTTATAGTCAAACATGACTTGGACTCCTCATCTAGTTCAAGCTGTAAGTAGGCATTCGTAAGATCCAGTTTTGAGAAGATCTGACCACCTGTCAGTGTTGTGAACAAATCTTCTATATTCAGCAATGTATTAGGGACATTACCCTTTAGAATCTGGTTTACGGTTACTTTATAATCCCCACACAATCTTACCTTACCATCAGACTTAGGTACAACAACAATGGGTGTAGCCCAATTACATCGATCTATCTTACAAATAATGTTCTCAGTCTCTAGTCTTTTGAGTTCTTGCTCAACTTTCTCCTTGAGTGCATATGGTACGGAACGTGGCTTGTAGTAAACCGATCTAGCATCCTTCTGTACCCTGACACTCGCCTTAAAGCCTTGGATCGGACTGCCCGATTCACAGAACACCTTCAGATACTTCTTGATAACCTCATCTGTTGATGAAAATCTCATTTCCACACAGAAAATCTTACTCCAATCCAGCTTCAGTGAGCTCAACCAATTTCTTCCTAGTAAGGCAGACTTGTCACCTTTCACTACTATTAGAGGCAAGTTCTGAAATTGATCTTTATATTTCACCGGTACGGTGATACGACCTGCCACAGGAATTTTCTCT
Source organism: Pristiophorus japonicus (assembly GCF_044704955.1). Lineage (NCBI taxonomy): Eukaryota > Metazoa > Chordata > Chondrichthyes > Pristiophoridae > Pristiophorus > Pristiophorus japonicus. The sequence continues at coordinate 238,457,179 of NC_091979.1, read as the reverse complement.
CCCGAGTAGCCTCGCAACTCTATCTTGGATTTCTCCAGTTGGAAATCACGCAATTTGTCGAGGTACAACGACTCCGGTACTACACTCATGGATGCAATCGTGTCAATTTCCATTGGTACCTTGAATCCCGCAACATCTATGTGGATTTTGATGCTTTCTGAATCGCTGTCCGTTAACCTCGTGCTCCTGATGACGTGTAACTCTAACATCGCCTCGTCCTGTTGTTGTTCTTCCATGCTATGTAGTCTCTTGGGATTTCTACTCCTAGCTTTGAACGCTGGACTCATAGCTTTAAAAACTGGTTTACCCTTCAGTCAGCATGCCTTTGCAAGATGCCCAGTCTTTCTGCAGAAGAAACACTCTGCCTTCACATATGGACAACTTTGAGCAATGTGTTGTCCCAGGCACCTATAGCACGACTTCGACGCTCTGTTAGAATTTCCAGTTTCTGAGACTTTGGGCCCCCACCGTCTTTTACTTTAAACTTGCAGGTGATTTACCTCGGTTGACTGACGACCGTAATCATTATTTAGTTCTCGGGAATATTGATCGGCCATGCCCATCGACCTCGCTGTCTGACAAGCAATCTCAAAAGTCAAGTCATCCGTCGTCAATAACTTCCCTCTGATCGCATCATTTTTCACCCACAAACAAAACGATCCCGTAATGGTCGGTTTTGAAAGTTTCCAAAATTACAGTGCATCGATAGCTTTTTTAATGCTACGATGTAATCACTGATACTTGCATCAGCCTTTTGATTCTGAATCCCGAAACGATAGCTTTCAGCAATTTCTAACAGTTTGGGGTTATAGTGCTGCTCCAGCTTCGTTAAAATCTCTTTAAGCGTTGTGTCCTTTGGCTCGTCAGGCACAAGCAGATTTACAAGGGTTTCGTATAATGTCGGACCCGCCTCCGATAAGAAGATCACTTTCTTACGTTCCAACACAGCCCGGTTTTGGACTGCATTGTCTGGAACTTCGATTATGTTATTTGCAGTAAATTACATTTCTAGCCGATCCACATACACTTGAAAACATTCCCGGTCGTGTCTATATTCCCCCAAATGTCCGATTATACCTGCCATTTTAATCTCTAGCTGTTCACACCGTGTGCTGTATTTCACCTCAGCTTTTTGTAGTTTTTTCCAAAGACAGAAACTTCCAAAGTCTCTCTATCGGCTGGCTGAATCCTTCACCAACTAAATTTAAGCTTTAAATCATCCGAAATATCCCATCCTCGCCGCCAAATGTAATATATTCACAGAACACAGCACACACAGCTCCTAACATGGCAGGCAGTGCTCTCGGAAGCCTCCGGAATCTGCCTGGTTCTGTTTATTATTAACTCTGCAGTTTCAGTACACAATATTGGCCAGCAATGGGGTGGGGCCTTGGGACTTTGGACTGTAGGTAGCCTTGACTGCGATGAATATCCTCATATATCATGGCTGTTGGCCAGTTGTAGTATCTCCTGTGCTTTCTCCATCCACCACCTGTTCTTTAGGTCCTGGGTTTTTTGTTGGACCTCAGCCTTGAGCTGCTTGTAATGTTGCTTTGCTGCTCCCGAGTTGGATTGTTGCTTGAGGCTCAGAAATGCTTTGCGCTTGCGAACTATTAGTTCTTGGATCTCCTGATCGATTTCATCAAACCAGTCCTAGTTGAGTGACCAAATGTCTCTTCACAGGCACTGGTTATGGAGGCCTGGAGGGCAGACCAAACGCTGTGGGCATTCAGCATCTCAGGGTCATCAAGGCATGCCAGGTTTGCTGTGAGGCGCTGGCTGTATAGGGCTCTCTTAGCTGGGTCTTTAAGTGCCCCAGCATTGACTTTTTCGTGGCACTGCTTCTGCTGTGCCCTCTGTTTTGGGGCTATGTTAATATCGATGATGGATCGGATTAGGCGGGGTCATAGTTGAGCAGGTGCCAGTGTTTGGAGCGAGTGTGTTGCAACGATGCCTTGTATTTGTCCCTCTGGCGGAACAGGTTGTTGGTGATGAGGAGTTCATGTTCTAGACATTTTGTCAGGTTTAGGGGTACCGCTGGAATTGGCTTTCTCTACCCCCGCTCTGCCAATCACGCCTCCCCAGAGTGCTGTGTCTTTGCCGAACCTGCCGTTGAAGTCACCTAGGAGGATCAATTTGTTGCTTGCGGGGACGCGGGACAGGGATGTTTCGCGGTTGGAATAAAAACCCTCTTTGGTCTCATCCGTTGCATCGAGTGTAGGGGCGTACGCACTGATGACTGTGGTGCATTGGTTCTGGGATAGGGTAAGTCGGAGAGTCATGAGGCATTCGTTAACCCCACAGGGGGAGTCTTTAAGGCGGTCGACCAGCTCATTTTTGATGGCAAAGCCGACTCCGTGAAGGCGGCATTCTTCCTCTGGTTTTCCTTTCCAGAAAAAGGTGTAACCTCCACCATGTTCCTTGAGATGGCCTTCCCCTGCCCTCCGGATCTCGCTTAGGGCGGCGATGTCGATGTCAAAGCGTCTAAGTTCCCGGGCGACTATGATGGTGCGGCGTTCCGGTCTGTCACTGTTGGGGTTGTCCATGAGGGTCCTGAAGTTCAAGGTCCCGAACTTCATGTTAGAGAATTGTAAGATGTCTGTGCGTGAATTCTTTTAACTTGGGGTGATCGTTGCACACCGGCCACCACACGGGCTTAGCTGAGCAAGGTCTTGGTCCAGTGGCAAGGGGGTCCAAGATGACTGGAGACCAGGCACTGCTGTATGGGCCTAATTGCTTACGGCGAGATCTTGGCCGCAGGCTCGACGCCGAGTAGTGCCCTTGATGGTAGGTGGCCCGAGGCTTGTTTGGGCATTAGGAAGGTCAGTTGTACGCTGGAGTTCCGAGGGATATTTTAAAAGTTTCTTCCAAGGTTTTCCAAAGTTATTTAAAAGTTTCTCCGGAGGTTTCAAAAGAAAAATTCTCCAAGTTCTTTAAAAGTTTAAAAATTTTTCCAAATTGTTTAAAAAGTTTCTCAAGTTGATTAAAAGTTTAAAATTAGATTAAAAGTTAATTAAAACTTGATTAAAATTTAAAAGTTTAAAATGTAAGTCAGTAGACGACAGCCCAGTCAGTATTCACCGCTAATGACCTAGGGCAGATACAGTCTGTCGTTGGGCTGGGCCGGCTGGCTGGCTGGTTGAAGAGACCTGGAGTGCGAGACTGGGCCGGGCCCTCTGGCCAAAGTGACCTGGATGCGAGGCTGGGTCAGACCGGCTGGCCAAGGGACCTGGAGTGCGTCATTGGGCCGGGCCGGCTGACCGAAGGTTCCTGATTGCGTCGTTGGATCAGGCTCTCTGACCGAAGGAACCCGAGGTGCGAGGCTGGGTCAGACCGACTGGCTGAAGGGACCCAGAGTGCGTCGTTGGGTCAGGGAGTGCTGCAGTTGGAGGAGCAGTACAGAGGGAGTACTGCACTGTCGGAGAGGCAGTGCAGAGGGAATGTTGCACTGTTGGGGGGCAGTACTGAGGGAGCGCTGCACTGTCAGAGGTGCAGTCTTTCGGATGAAACATTAAACTGAGTCCTGCTCTCTCAGATGGATGTAAACGATCCCGTGGCACTATTTCGAAGAAGAGCAGGGGAGTTACCCCAGTGTCCTGGCCAATATTTATCCCTCAATTAGCATCACTTAAAACAGATTATCTGGGTCATTATCACATTGCTGTTTGTGGGAACTTGCTGTGCGCAAATTCGCTGCCATGTTTCTTACATTACAACAATGACTACACTCCAAAAAGTACTTCATTGGCTGCAAAGCGCTTTGAGATGTCCGGTGGTCATGAAAGGCGCTGTAGAAATGCAAGTCTTTATTTTTTTTATTTCAGTGTTTAATGTTTCTTTCAAGCTGGTAGTTCTGTCTTTGAATAAATTGCCAGAACCTTCATCTTCTGGAGTTCACAAAGTTGCAGGAATGGATGTTAATTAGTGTATTTGTGTTGGAGTTGGTCCACGTGAAACTTTTACTAATCTGTCATTCTCTTCATTAACATCATGTTCCGCTCAGTATTCCAACTCTCCGAGTGAGGTTTATGTTCAAAAGGACTGGCCTGATCTATGCTAAATAACGGGCCAAAACGCTGAATTAATCAGTGCGTCTTAGTAATAAACTGATAACCATGGACAATAATGCAGACCTTGATTATATATTTACATGAGCTGTGGAGAAACAAAGAATTAACAAGTATTTATACAGCATCTTTCATGTCCTCAGGACGTTCAAAAGAGCTTTGCAGCCAATTAATTGCAGTTAAGGGATACAGGAATGGGCTGGGAAAGTGGAGTTGAGATAGAAGATCAGCCATGATCTCATTGAATGGCGGAGCAGGCTTGAGGGGTCGAATGGCCTACTCCTGCCCCTAATTCTTATGTTCTTAATTCTTTTGCGTTATCACGGTTGCTATGCGGGCAATTTGCGTACAGCAAAGGTCCTACAAACAGCAATGAGTTAAATGACCAGTTAGTCTATATTTATTGTTGTGTTGGTTGTGGGATGAATGTTGGCCAGGACACCGAGGAAAACTCCATGGTCTTATTCAAATGGTGGCCATGGGATCTTCTACATCCACCTGAGAGGGCAGACGGGGCCTCGGTTTAACATCGCACCCGAAAGACGGCACCTCCGACAGTGCAGCGCTCCTTCAGCACTGCACTGGGAGTGTCAGCCTAAGTTTTGTGTTCAAGTCCCTGGAGTGGGACTTGAACCCACATCCTTCTGACTCAGAGGCGAGTGTGCTGCCCACGGAGGCAAGTTGTTGTTGTGCTTTCTGTCTAAGGTAGTCAACATTGAACACTTCCAGCACAAGTGCAGCCTGTGGTTGTCTGGTCTAATGGATAAATACTGGCCCGGGCATGGAGAAGAACTCCCCTGAGCCTCAGCTGACACTTGCAGAGCTCATGCAGATGGGCAAAATATTTCCAGCTAGAAATTCATCATTGCCCCGTCTGTGGGGGGGGGGGGAGCGGCAGGGGATTACATCCGGAAGGCGGGACATTTTGTGCCAGGCGGGGAAGGCTCGCGCCCACCCCCTCCACCACTCGCTAAATTGGGGGTTAGCGCGCCCGGAAGAGGTGGAGCACTAAAATAAACACTCCACTTCCTGGAGCGGTAACGGGGCGCATGCCTTAGCAGTGCCATGTACGGGGGACCTCTTCCCTCAATTAAAGGGAGGGGGTCACGCTACATACTCTGCATACGAGGATCCCACCTATCCAGATCACCAGGATGTAAGTGGTTTTTCCCTTGGTGGTTTCAAATCCCCACCCCCCCTTACAACAGTTCTAGACCCGGGAATTATAGTGGTGGACAGAAATACACAGTTATCGAAACATAGAAACCTAGAAAGATAGAAATTTACAGCGAAGAAGGGGGCCATTTAGACCCATCATCTCCGCGCCGGCCGACAAAGAGCCACCAGGCCCTCGGTCAGCAGCCCTGAAGGTTACATATAAACCTATGAAAAATGAACAAAGGCGGAAAGGTAAAGAGCATCCGGCCCAACCAGCCCGCCCCACACAACTGCAACACCCCTTAAACTGAAACATTCTACACTCCACCCCAACCGGAGCCATGTGATCTCCTGCGAGAGGCAAAAACCAGATAAAAATCCAGGCCAATTTAGAGAGGAAAAAATCTGGGAAAATTCCTCTCCGATCCATTCGGACAATCAAAACTAGTCCAGGAGATCACCTTGGCCGTATTTGATTCCCTGCAGTACTTATCATTATATCTGCGCCGGACAACAAAAGGTCATCCATTTTAATCCCAATTACCAGCTATAACCAGATCTTTCGGACTCAACCATCACAATGCTTTTATTCGAGTGTACAGTAGACACCTCTGTCACTGGAGAAATACCACTAACGATGCCTTCGCAAGATCCTACAAATCCCCTGGGAGGACAGACGCACCAACGTTAGCGTCCTCGACCAGGCCAACATTCCCAGCATTGAAGCACTGACCACACTTGATCAGCTCCGCTGGGCAGGCCACATTGTCTGCATGCCAGACACGAGACTCCCAAAGCAAGCGCTCTACTCGGAACTCCTTCATGGCAAATGAGCCAAAGGTTGGCAGAGGAAACGTTACAAGGACACCCTCAAAGCCTCCCTGATAAAGTGCAACATCCCCACTGACACCTGGGAGTCCCTGGCCAAAGACCGCCCTAAGTGGAGGAAGTGCATCTGGGAGGGCGCTGAGCACCTCGAGTCTCATCGCCGAGAGCATGCAGAAACCAAGCGCAGGCAGCGGAAAGAGCGTGCGGCAAACCTGTCCCACTCTCCCCTTCCCTCAACGACTATCTGTCCCACCTGTGGCTCTTGTATTGGACTGTTCAGCCACCTAAGGACTCATTTTTAGAGTGAAAGCAAGTCTTCCTCGATTCCGAGGGATGCTGATTCCTGTGGAACATGTTTGGGCCTGCCCAAAGTCATGCTGTTCTGCTCTTCCGCAGCAACAGAAAATATGGAAAAGCAAAGTCCAAAAGTTAAAGTCCAAAATGTTTTGAAGTCTGTCGACGAATCCTCCGATTCTTGCAGGGGAGCGGGGTTTAGCCGTGCGATCAGCCCAGCACACAAGCAGAGCGCCGGGGCTGAGCGATCGCGGCACCGACCCCGCCAACAGACCACGACCAGTGCGGCAACGGGATGGCACATGGTTTTTCTCCGAGCAGCTGGCCACCTCCCCTTTAAATGTCCACCCCAGTAGTGGCCGGCCACTGGGGTCTGCGTTCCCCTGAAACCTTCACCGCCCCCACACAGCTTCGGGAAGGCGGGGTGGCGAAACCCAATTTAGGGTCCTGGGGCGCTCACGGGGCTATGCGCACGGCCCTATCTGCCCTCTCAGGTGGTCATAAAAGATCCCATGGCACTATTTCGAAGAAGTGCAGGGGAGTTATCCCCAGTGTCCTGGGGCCATTTATCCCTCAATCATCATCACCCAAAGCAGATTATCTGGTCATTATCACATTGCTGTTTGTGGGAGCTTGCTGTGCGCAAATTGGCTGCCGCGTTTCCCACATTACAACAGTGACTACACTCCAAAAACATAGAAACATAGAAAATAGGAGCAGTAGTAGGCCATTCGGCCCCTCGAGCCTGCACCGCCATTCAATATGATCATGGCTGATCCTCTATCTCAACAACATATTCCCGCTTTCTCCCTATACCCCTTGATGCCTTTTGTTTCTAGAAATCTATCTATCTCCCTCATAAATATATTCAGTGACTTGGCCTCCACAGCCTGCTGTGGTAGAGAATTCCACAGGTTCACCACCCTCTGAGTGAAAACATTTCTCCTCATCTCGGTCCTAAATTTCCTACCCCATATCCTGAGACTGTGACCCCTTGTTCTAGACTTCCCAGCCAGGGGAAACATCCTCCCCGCATCCAGTCTATTCAACCCAGTCAGAATTTTATACGTTTCAATGAGATCTCCTCTCATTCTTCTGAACTCTAGTGAATACAGGCCCAGTCGACCCAATCTCTCCCCATACGACAGTCCTGCCATCCCAGGAATCAGTCTGGTGAACCTTCGCTGCGCTCCCTCAATGGCAAGTATAGCCTTTCTTTGGTAAGGAGACCAAAGTACTTCATTGGCTGAACTTCCGCCGTTCTCCCCCCCGGGGGGTGCTAACTGGAGGCGTAGATGCACCCAATTTTTCCCCCTTTGTGACTTGTCAGTGCTTGATCAAGCACCACCCACAGGGGGCTGTCCCAATGATTCATTTGTTCGACAAGCTCAGCATGATTTGATCAAAGGAAGAAAAAAACGAGGGTTCGACAAGGATTCAATGTAAGAAAGCATGGAGTGGGGACATTCCCTTTTTGTAGCACCATCGATTTTAATCGCCCTGCCATTGGTGGCCGTGCCTTCGCTGCCTGGACCCTAAACTCTGGAATTCCTTCCGTAAACCTCTCCAACTCTCTCTCCTCCTCTAAGTGTAGTAATTGTCATGAGATAGGAAACGCGGTAGCCAATTTGCGCACAGTAAGCTCCCACCAACAGCAATGTGATAATGACCAGATCATCTGTTTTAATGATGTTGGTTGAGGGGTAAATATTGGTCCCAGGAAACCGGGGAGAACTCCCCTGCTCTTTTTCAAAGAATTACTGTGGGATCTTTTATGTCCACCTGAGAGGGCACGACTCGGTTAAATGTCTCGTCCGAAAAAGGGCACCTCCGACAGTGAATCACTCCCTCAGCACTGCACTGTGAATGTCAGCCTAGACTGTGTCTCAGGAGTGGGGCTTGAACCCACATCCTTCTGATTGAGAGTCAGGAGTGCTACCAACTGAACCACAGCTGGCATTTTAAATACATTTACGATTTCAATATATAGCGCACTGTGGAAATCTTCCCTGGGAACGAGAAATGTCATTCAACCTTTCAGTGCAGTGCTGAGGGAGTGCTGCACTGTCGGAGGTGCCGTCTTTCGGATGAGACATTAAATGGAGGCCCCATCTGCTCTCTCAGGTGGATGTAAAAGATCCCATGGCACTATTTCGAAGAAGAGCAGGGGAGTTATCCTCGGTATCCTGGAGCCAATAGTTATCCCTCAATTAACATAACAAAAACAAATGATCTGGTCATTATCACCTTGCTGTTTGTGGGAGCTTGCTGTGCTGCCGCGTTTCCTACATTACAACAGTGACTACACTTCAAAAGGAATGATCAGCCATGATCTTATCGAATGGTGGTGCAGGCTCAAAGGGCCGAATGGTCTACTCCTGCACCTATTTTCTATGTTTCTATGTTTCATTGGCTGTAAAGCGCTTTGAGACGTCCAGTGGTCGTGAAAGGCGCTATATAAATCCAAGTCTCTCTTTTATTCTTTTTAAACTAGAGACATTAATTCAAATTAAACCATGAGAGGAGGATTGGGGAGCACAAGTTAGGACTGATGTCAGGAAAGTCTTCTCCCTGCGAAGAGTGCTCCGTGGATGGCCACCTGGGTAAGGTAGTGAGGGTAAAACCCTTGGTATCATTGAAGAAACAGGTGGAGGTTATAAGGGAGGGACTTTGAGGTTTGTTATGGATGGTCGAGCTGAGGCAGGCCAAATGATTTTCTTTACTTGTATCTATCTTGCGACTTCCTCAGAGATGCTCATTTCAGAAATGCCAAGCACAGTCCGATCCAAGTGCGCAGTGAACGAGCCTGGACTGAGGCTGGGGGCAGGTTGGTGATTGTGGAGGACATAATCATCATCATAGGCAGTCCCTCGGAATCGAGGATGACTTGCTTCCACTCTTAAAATGAGTCCTTAGGTGGCTGAACAGTTCAATACGAGAACCATAGTTCCTGTCACAGGTGGGACAGACAGTCGTTGAAGGAAAGGGTGGGTGCGACAGGTTTGCCGCACGCTCCTTCCTCTGCCTGTGTTTGGTTTCTGCATGCTCCCGGCAACGAGACTCGAGGTGCTCAGCGCCTTCCCGGATGCACTTCCTCCACTTAGGGCGGTCTTTGGCCAGGGACTCCCAGGTGTCGGTGGGGATGTTGCACTTTATCAGGGAGGCTTTTGAGGGTGTCCTTGTAACGTTTCCTCTGCCCGCCTTTGGCTCGTTTGCCGTGAAGGAGTTCCGAGTAGAGCGCTTGCTTTGGGAGTCTCGTGTCTGGCATGCGGACAATGTGGCCTGCCCAGCGGAGATGATCAAGTGTGGTCAGTGCTTCGATGCTGGGGATGTTGGCCTGGTCAATGAGGCTAATGTTGGTGCGTCTGTCCTCCCAGGGGATTTGTAGGATCTTGCGGAGACATCGTTGGTGGTATTTGGATGTATGTGGAGGACACCACACTGCTAAATCTTACTTTGCATCCACACACATGTACTTCCAGTAGAGGTGGTCGTATGGACTCAGGATATCCCAAAGCACGTTACAACACAGCAGCCAACCTGCGCACGGCAAGCTCCCACAAACCTGGGGCTAATATTTCTCCTTCAATCAACATAACAAAAGACAGATTATCCGGTCATTATCATGTTGTTGTTTGTGGGAGCTTGCTGTGCCCAAATTGGCTGTCGTGTTTCCCACATTACAACAGGGACTACACTCCAAAAAATGTACTTCATTGGCTGTAAAGCACTTTGGGATGAGCTGAGGCTGTAAAAAGCGCTATATAAATGCAAATTCTTTCTTTTTTTTTAGCTTGACATCTCTCAACTTGAAAAGTGTAAAAATATCAACGAAAGAAGAAAGTACAAACAGCAAGGCTTCCCCTTTGTAATCTGACCGAGATTGTGAATTGCGCTGTATGCAATTCTGCTGGTTAAAGCATTCTGGAGAGTCTGTTCCCACTCTGATGCGAGTCTGTCCCGAATATAAATGAATGCTGGTGGGTGGTAGAGGTTGGATAACAGCATTTGTGTTCCAAACACAAATATCACTTGGCTTCGAGGGCGGGTCAAGCAGTCCAACATTTATCATCAAGAATTTTTTTTAGGGAGGGAAAAGAACAAATCCAAGGCTAACAAAGAGAATGGATGCATTTCTATTTCTGTGAAAAATATTGAAAAAGTACAACCGATTTTTGCAATCTTACACCTGCTATCAGGCCCAGGGGAACGATTGTCTCCCAGGGTAGTCTGTTTCTTGCTAAATTAACCTTCATAAAAAATGAAGGACTTGTATTTATATAGCGCCTTTCACGACGCCGGGACATCCCAAAGCACTTTACAGCCAATGAAGTACTGTTTGGAGTGTAGTCACTGTTGTAATGTGGGAAACGCAGCAGCCAATTTGCGCACAGCAAGCTCCCACAAACAGCATTGTGATAATGACCAGATAATCTGTTTTAGTGAAATTGGTTCTCCCCGGGTATCCCTCAACCAACATCACTAAAAACAGATTATCTGGGTCATGATCACCTTGCTGTTTGTGGAAGCTTGCTGTGCGCAAATTGGCTGCTGCGTTTCCTACATTACAACAGTGACTACACTCCAAAAAGTACTTCATTGGCTGTGAAGCACTTTGGGATGTCTGGTGGTCATGAAAGGCGCTATATAAATGCAAGTATTTCTTTCTTTTTCTCTCGTACTCAGGCACGGCTGACCTGTGGACTTCTTTCCCTCGTTCTCCCCAAGCCCAAAATACGGACTTGACACGTTCTCCTCCTCCCAGCATTCGTCACTGTGCTGAGGTCAAGACTTGTCCCTCACTCTCCTATCTCTTCGGAGAGAAGAAAAAGAAAGACTTGCATTTACATAGCATTTAAGTACTTCAGAGGCCCCTCAAAGCTGTGTCTCCTCTTCATTTCTCAGTTTTTAAACTCGTCCACCTACCGCCTACAGACATTTAAATACCTAACCTTGGTGTGACCCAGGCCACTAACCTCTTCACTAGGGTTGCATTCCCTAGAATTTAGAAGGCTAAGAGGTGAGCTTATCAAAGTTTAAAAGATAGTAAGAGGAACAGACAGGTATAGAAACATAGAAGAAAAATAGAAAATTACAGCGCAGAAGGAGGCCATTTCGGCCCATTGTGTTCGCGCCAGCCGACAAAGAGACACATGGTCAGCAGCCCTGAAGGTTACATATAAACCTATGAACAATGAACAATGGTGGACAGGTAAAGAGCACCCAGCCCAACCAGTCCGCCCCACACAACTGCGACACCCCTTATACTGAAACATTTTACACTCCACCCCAGCCGGAGCCATGTGATCTCCTGGGAGAGGCAAAAACCAGATAAAAACCCAGGCCAATTTAGGGAGAAGAAAATCTGGGAAAATTCCTCTCCAACCCATCCAGGCGATCGAAACTAGTCCAGGAGATCACCCTGGCTGTATTTGATTCCCTGCAGTACTTACCATTATATCTGCTCCGTCCAACAAAAGGTCATCCAGTCTAATCCCAATTACCAGCTCTAGGTCCATAAACCCTGCAGGTTACTGCACTTGAAGTGCCCATCCATCCAACCATCTCTTAAAAGTGGTGAGGGTTTCTGCATCCACCACACTTCCAGCGAATTCCAGATCCCCTCAACCCTCTGTGTAAAGAAGCCCCCCCCCGCTCCAGCCCGCCCCCCATATCCCTTTTAAACTTTCCACCAACCACCTTAAAACTATGCCCCCTCATAATAGACCCCAGCACCAATGGAAATAGGCCCTTACTATCCACTATGTCCAGGTCACTCAATATTTTGTACACCTAGAGAGAAACTATTTTCGCTGGTTCGGGAGTCTAGGACTAAGGGGCATAGTCTAAAAATTAGAGCCAGACCTTTCAGGAGTGAAATTGGGAAACACTTCTACACACGGAGGGTAGTAGAAGTTTGGAACTCTCTTCCACAAACGACGATCGACGCTGGGTCAAGTGTTAATTTTAAATCGGAGATTGATAGCTTTCTGTTAACCAAAGGTATTAATGGATATGGGGCAAAGACGTGAGCAATGTATTTGCTTCATGGGTTCTTTGCTTAAGACTTCATAGCTACACATTGCTATTTAGAACTAGTTGGTTTATTAACAAAGGTTTAACAATCACACTACACATCGCCCCAACCCTCTTCTCAATCTTTCTCGCTGCCATGCTCCACCTCACAGTCAACAAGCTCCCCGCTGGAGTGCAACTAAACTACAGAACCAGTGGGAACCTGTTCAATCTTTGCCGTATCCAGGCCAGGACCAAGACCACCCCAACCTCTTTCGTCGAGCTACAGTATCCGGATGAAGCCTGCGTCTGCGGACATACAGATGCTGAACTCCAAGTCATAGTTAACATATTTATTGAGGAATGGGCCTTACGCTAAACGTCCGTAAGACAAAGGTCCTCCACCGGCCTGTCCTCGCCAGTCCCCCAGTCGTCAAGATCCACGGCGCGGCCCTGGACAACGTGGACCATTTCCCATACCTCAGGAGCCTCTTATCAACAAGAACAGACATTGACGACGAGATTCAACACCGCCTCCAGTGCCGAGAGCATGCAGAAATCAAGCGCAGGCAGCGGAAGGAGTGTGCGGCAAACCTGTCCCACCCATCCTTTTCCTCAATGACTATCTGTCCCACCTGTGACAGGGCCTGTGGCTCTCGTATTGGACTGTTCAGCCATCTAAGGACTCATTTTTAGAGTGGAAGCAAGTCTTCCTCAATTACGAGGGACTGCCAATGATGATGATGACACATTACCAGTTCATCCACCAGGCTCACAACTGCATACCTCATCGTGGATCCCCCGAACCCAACTGGCTGGGGTTTTATTGAGTCTTGGGAACACCACGTGACTCGTTAAGCCACTCACAATGCAACAGCTCTACAACTATTTTGTTGAAAACTATAAATCAAGTGCCCCCTTATTCAAGGGGCACTAAAACCGACAAATTAAACAAATTAAACTTTTGACAGTAAACAAATCAAATTAAAATTTGGTTGCCGGGGGTGATGATGCACTCCAGTCCCTCCGGCGCCCACCTCTCGCGGAAGGCCGCGAGCGTACCAGTGGACACCACATGCTCCATCTCCAGGGACACCCTGGCTCAGAGCATCAGCTCTACAACTCTTTTCGTTGTGAACAAAAATAAACAGTTAGTTCAAGCGCCCCCTGAGTAAAGGAAGGGGACACTCCAAACACTTTTCAAGTGCCCTTTTTTTTGTTTATTTTGCTTTTTTTGTGGCGTTTTTTTGTGTTTTTTTTTAGGGCACCAAGAGGCAAATTATACAAGTGCCCCCTGACTGGGGGGGCGACACTAAAACCCGGTAATAAAACAATTTAAACTTTAAAACATATGAAATCAAATTAAAATTTGGTTGCCAGGGATGGTGATGCACTCCGGTCCCTCCGGCGCCCACCTCTCGCAGAAGGCCGTGAGCGTACCGGTGGACACCGCGTGCTCCATCTCCAGGGACACCCTGGCTCCGACCATCAGCTCTACAAATCTGTGAGCATACTCACAGGTGCCTACATCACAGCGGGTATGTGGAGACAAGTCGCAGATCAGCCATGCTCTCATTGAATCGCGGAACAGGCCCAAGGGGCTGAATGGTCTCCTCCTGATCCCGTGGTCCTATTTACCTCATCGCTCCTTCTGTTGTGCTGACCAGTACTGAGGGACTTGGACATAGTTCCCCCAGATGCAATGAAAGCATTTGCTGGCGTGGTCCCACGTCTGCTAGTGGCATGGTTGAGCTTAGGGCTGGAACCGACACTGGACACTAAGCCACGGAAACTCTTGGTCTTGAGGAGCCGACTCCATCTCGAGCACTCATGATGCTGGGGAATTCGGAAATTTGGTCTGCAGCCCATCTGATCCAGTTTAGTTACAGCTAGACTGAAGTTGACCTTTTGCTTGCACAGGATCCGCTGGGTAGATCCAACAGTCACGATGGGTGCACACCACACACTTGCATCACTGCCAGAACTTCCATTACCACGGCGTTTTAAGTGGTGTACTTCTGACATTTCCACATTTTTTATTGCTTATGGGAGATGATCCAAGTGCTGGGCCTTGTCGTTCCTACATCCGAGAAGGGAGGTTATTTGGAGGTACTTGACATTTTGTGAAAGAGGATCTTACCTTTGCGATGCGATTGAAGCTTCAACACTAACCTGCTCTGAATTCTAATAGCGGCGTTGGCCTGGGTACAAAGAGTTGGTCTATGTTAACCAGCAGGCTGACCCAGCTCTCGAACAGTAACTGGACACTGTTGGGCTGATCTCGCAACTGTGTGTCTGGGTGCTTTGCTCTGAGAGTTCAAAAGGAGCCCACACCATAGCTTCACTTTCCTCTTATCGATTTAGCTGGCTGCTAATTGTGTCCTAACGGAGATAGCCTCAGTACACAGAACGGTACATCATCAGGGTCGAAGGGCGCAGGAGAAAAGACGACGTCAATCAAGAGATAACGGCCAAGCAAGGCCAAGCCTGAGGTTTAAAAGCCTGTTGATTGTAGGAATTAAGACTTACATTTATATAGTGCCTTTCATGACTACCGGACATCCCAAAGCGCTTTACAGACAATGAAGTATTTAGTGTCCTTACACCTTACTATAGAATCACACGAGGCATGTATTGCAGACAAGGTTACTACGTGACCTGAACCAAGAAGTCCTGACCCTGCATGGGACCTCCCTTTATATACCTGGATGACCAGGTGAGGAGTGTCTCCCACAAGTTCACCCCCTGTGGTCAAGGTGTGCATTACTCAGGTGTATATAGTGCACAGTATTGTTACATAAAGGTTACAGTTATGTGAAGGTTACAAACATGACATCACCTCCCCCCAATGTCTTTGGGTCAAAGAATGAGTCTTTCAGGCGGTCGGCACTCTCTCGTGGAGCGCCGCAGTTGTGGCTCTGGTGGTTGGGCCTTGGCATGCGTCTCTGTCGCCTGAGGTGATTCCGGCCTGTCCGGGCTGGCCGCAGGGACTGTGCATGCTGGTGAATGTCCTTGTTGCTCATTCACTGGCAGTGGTGTGGGTGACATCTCGTGATCTTCCTCAGGTTCCTCAGTGTCCAGGCTGAATCTTTTCTTTACTTGGTCCAGATGTTTGCGGCATATCTGCCCATTGTTAAGTCTGACCGCTATGACCCTATTCCCCTCTTTGGCAATTACAGTACCCTCAAGCCACTTGGGTCCCAAAGCATGATTGAGAACAAATACAGGGTCATCAATTTCTATGCATCTCCCCACTGAGTTGCGATCATGGCACTCGATTTGGGACTGGCGCTTGCCCTCAACAATGTCTGACAGGGCTGGATGAATGAGGGACAGCCGCGATTTAAGCGTGCGTTTCATGAGTAGTTCCGCGGGCGGGACTCCCGTGAGCGAATGCGGGCAGGATCTATAGGCCAGCAGGAGGCGCGATAGGCGGTACTGAAGGGAGGGTCCTTGAATCCGGAGCATGCCCTGTTTTATGATTTGAACCGCACGTTCCGCCTGGCCATTGGGAGCCGGCTTGAACGGTGCTGTCCTGACGTGTTTGATACCATTACCCGACATAAACTCCTGGATTTCATAGCTAGTAAAACACAGGCCATTATCGCTAACCAGGATGTCCGGCAAGCCGTGGGTCGCACACATCGTACGCAGACTCTCCACGGTGGTGGATGTCGTGCACGAATTCAATATGATGCACTCGATCCATTTCGAGTATGCATCGACAATGATCAGGAACATTTTCCCCATGAACGGGCACGTGTAAATGACCAATGCCCTCAATGAAGAAATCCCTTAACATCTCCCCCCTGCAGGCGTCTGTGAATTTACAGAGGCTGGCCAAATGCCGAAGGCCCGCAACGAAGTCCGATATGCTTTGTCTCTCCCGATGCCGGTATGTATAGAACCGGTGCCGGGCCATGTGTATGCTTCTCGCCGGTTTGAGGTGCTCACCGATCAGAGTGCTGAGCTCTTCAAAGGACTTGTCCGCTGGCTTCTCGGGTGCGAGCAGGTCTTTCATCAGCGCATATGTCTTGGATCCACAGCTGGTCAGTAGATGCGCCCTCCGCTTGCCAGCCACTTCCTCTCCCAGCCAGTCCTTCGTGACAAAGCTCTGCTGGAGCCTCTCAATGAAATCATTCCAGTCCTCACCAACACAGTACCGTTCCTCTGAGCTACCGGTGGCCATCCTCGTGGGTCGTTGATTCCCGTTTCTCGTCGCCAAATGTAGTGTCCTTACACCTTACTATAGAATCACACGAGACATGTATTGCAGACAAGGTCACTACGTGACCTGAACCTTCATTCCCAGGACCAAGAAATCCTGACCCTGTGTGGGACCTCCCTTTATATACCTGGATGAACAGGTGAGGAGTGTCTCCCACAAGTTCACCCCCTGTGGTCAAGGTGTGCATTACTCAGGTGTATACAGTGTACAGTGTTGTTACATAAAGGTTACAGTTATGTGAAGGTTACAAACATGACAAAGTACATTTGGAGTGTAGTCACTGTTGTAATGTGGGAAACGTGGCAGCCAATTTGTTCACAGCAAGCTCCCACAGACAGCAATGTTGTAATGACCAGACAATCTATTTCAGTTGATTGAGGGATAAATATTGGCCCCAGGACACCAGAGATAACTCCCCTGCTCTTCTTCGAAATAGTGCCATGGGATCTTTTACATCCACCTGAGAGAGCAGACAGGGCCTCGGTTTAACGTCTCATCTGAAATACCTCCAACAGCGCAGTTCTCCCTCAGCACTGCACTGGGAGCATGAGCCTTGATTTCTGAGCTAAAGTTCCTGGAGTGGGATTTGAACCCACAACCTTCTGACTCAGAGATGAGAGAGAATGCTGACGTGGAAGGGAAGACTGAGAGAGATGAGAAGTTCCACAGTGTTGTGGTCCTGACTGTCTGTCTGTCTGTCATGTCTGTCCCGCCTGATATAGAGACTGTGGTTCTCGTATTGGACTGTACACTCACCTAAGAACTCATGTTAAGAATGGAAGCAAGTCTCCCTCGATATCGAGGGAATGCCTATGATGATGATGATGGTCCTGGCAATGGATGAAGTGGAGAAGAAGATATGACAATGAGCCTCGGTTTCAACACTGAGTCTGTCGGAGGGGGCAGTATGTAGGACAGAGGATGTGCACCTTAGGAGGATTAGCGAGAGGAACACTGACTCTACTAGTGCAGTATATCCGCCAACACAAGGGGCTATAATTCATGGCCCCTACGGGCGTGTACGAGGTGCACACACGCCCATAGGGTGCGCGAAGTTTAGGCAGGCGCTGCGCACCCGCTAAAACCTGGGACTTGCGATCTGTCAATTCTCTTGACAGATCCTCCATATCCCCGGGAAAAGGGCCTGCGAGAGTTGCCCAACTTCTGCCCAGCGAATGCCCGTGAAATCTTTCTGCCAGCTTGTGAACCATGTGCGCCCTTGGGATAAGTGAGCCTTTACGCACGCCGACACAGAGAGGCCCAGGACCTCAACTCCTGAGGCTGAAGGTAAGCGCGCACATTGTTTTGCTGGTCAGAGGCAGCAGCCCATGGGGGAAGCCTCGACATCAAACTCAGGCCCCGACCTTTTCCTTCCTTGTGTTTGTTCCAGTGACGATACATACCCGGCTTTACCCGCCAGCGTTTCCCCTCTGTGACCAGTGTTGCCCCCGGGCCAGGTATCTCCTGCGGCCAAAATGGACCGACCGATGATCTGAAGCCAGGCTTCCGTCCGGGCTGTACTTCAACTAACTTCCCGCGGATGGGCACTAGAGGTTTAGTGATGACTTGATCTGTAGCTCTCCCTCCCGATGAACCCCCGGTCTACGTTGGTTAAAGATTCCGTGGCACTACACGAGGAAGAGCTGAGAGTTCTCTTGGCATTCTTGCCTCTGCTGCTACAAGGGAACAGATCCAATTCTCCCCTTCTCCCCTCCCCTTCTCCCCTCCCCTCCCCTCCTCCCCTCCCCACCCCTCCTCCCCTCCCTTCCTCCCCTCCTCCCCTCCCCTCCCTCCCCTTCTCCCCTCCCCTCCCCACCCCTCCTCTTCCCTTCTCCCCACCCCTCCTCTTCCCTTCTCCCCTCCCCTCCTGCACTCCCCTCCCCTTCTCCCCTCCCCTCCCCTCCTCTCCTTCTCCCCTCCCCTTCTCCATAACATAACATCACTCCCCCTCCAAAGTCCTCAGTACAAGTTATTTACAAGTTGAGGCGGTCCGGAGCCCTTCGCTCCCTGGTTGATCGTCTAAGTTCAAACCATGGCGTGTGTGAGTTGGCCGGACCATTGCTGCACTGCACGGCGGCTGGTCTGACCGGACTGTCAGGAACGGTGGGTTCATCCTCGTGATTGACAGCGAGGTCGATTGCTGGTTGGGTGTGTGTTGGTGGATCGTCGATGGTGATGTCCTCTTCAAGTCGTTCCTGGTTGTCAGTAAATCGCAATTTGGTCTGATCTAAATGCTTTCTGCACGTTTGGCCATTTAACAGTTTGATTATAAACATCCTATCCCTTACCTTGGCCAAAACAGTGCCAGCAACCCACTTGAGACCATGAACATAATTCAGGACAAACACAGAGTCGTTAACATCAATGTCACATGAAACAGCTGCACGATCGCGGTAAATGTTCTGCCAGTGTAGCCGGGTTTCCATGTGATCATTAAGATCTGGGTGAACTAGGGAGAGCCTGGTTTTGAGGGCTGTCTTCATTAACGATTCTGCTGGGGGAACCCCGGTGAGCGAGTGGGGTCGCGTCCGGTAACTGAGCAGAATGCGAGACAAGCGGGTCTGCAGGGAGCCGTCCATCACACGTTTCATGCTCTGCTTCATTGTTTGGACTGCGCGCTCTGCTTGACCGTTAGAGGCGAGCTTAAATGGAGCAGACCTGACATGCTTGATGCCATTGCGGGTCATAAACTCATTGAATTCCGAGCTGGTGAAACACGGTCCATTGTCGCTGACAAGGACGTCGGGCAAGCCATGGGTGGCAAACATGGGCCGGAGGCTTTCAATGATGGCTGTGGACGTGCTGGATGACACGATTATGCATTCAATCCATTTGGAGTGACAACACAAACAGGAGGTGGGTGGGGTGGCTTGACCCATCCACCTCCACGGAGGTGTGTGGGGGACCTGACCCATCCACCTCCATGGCACGAACCTGGTATTGCAGTACTTCCAGGAACGGTGCAGTGGCTCTAGGCCTTTTGGCTAAGAGCATTGGCGCAGAGTGATCCTTGGCGTGTGCAAGGTGACCTCTGGCGTTTGTGATTTGACAAAGAATTGGAACGATTGGCTACGAATTTCAAAAAAAAAAAAAATTCAATCCATTTGGAGTGAGCATCCACTACTACTAAAAACATCTTTCTTAGAAAGGGGCCGGCAAAATCTACGTGGATCCTGGACCACGGTTTGGAGGGCCATGACCACAGACTCAGTGGAGCTTTCCTTGGTGCATTGCTCAGTTGCGAGCAAGTGTTGCACTGATGCACGCATGACTCCAAGTCTGAGTCAATGCCAGGCCACCAAACATGCGACCTGGCAATTGCCTTCACCATAACAATGCCTGGGTGGGGACTGTGTAGGTCGCATATAAACGTTTCCCTGCCTTTTTTTGGCAAAACCACATGATTACCCCATAAGAGACAATCCGACTGGATGGACATTTCATCTTTGTGTCGGTGAAACGGCTTAATTTCATCTTGCATTTCCCCGGGAACGGCCGACCAGTTCCCAATTAGGACGCAACTCTTTACTAATGATAGCACAGGATCCTGGCTGGTCCAGGTCCTGATCTGGCGAGCTGTGACGGGTGACCCCTCGCTCTCAAAAGCATCCATGACCAGTAGCAAGTCAGCGGGCTGCGCCATTTCAACCCCAGTGGTGGATAATGGTAGCCGGCTGAGAGCATCGGCACAGTTTTCAGTACCTGGTCTGTGACGGATAATATAGCCATAAGTGGATAATGTTAGTGCCCATCTTTGGATGCGGGATAAAGTATTGGTGTTTATATCTTTTCTCTCTGAAAACAGCGAAATGAGCGGTTTGTGGTCAGTTTTAAGCTCAAACCGAAGTCCAAATAGTTATTGGTGTATTTTCTTAACCCCATATACACATGCTAACGCCTCTTTCTCGACCATGCTATGGGCTCTCTCAGCCTTCGACAGACGTCTAGATGCATATGCAACCAGTTGGCGATTGCCCGATACATTGGCTTGCTGTAACACACAGCCGATCCCGTACGATGAGACGTCACAAGCTAGCACTAAACGTTTACATGGGTCATAGTGTACAAGTAACTTATTTGAACAGAGCAGGTTCCTGGCCTTGAGATTTGTCCCAAACCCAGTCGTCACCTTTACGTAGCAACATGTGGAAAGGCTCTAACAACATGCTCAAACTGGGTAGAAAGTTACCGAAATAGTTGAAGAGTCCCAGGAACGAACGCAGCTCCGTCACATTCTGTGGTCTGGGTGTATTCTTAATGGCCTCTGTCTTTGAGTCCGTGGGCTGCAATCTTTCTCCCCAAAAATTCAACTTCTGGTGCCAGGAAAACACACTTGGAGCATTTCAGCCTGAGTCCCACTCTGTCTAGGCGACTTAGAACCTCTTCCAGGTTGTGTAGATGTTCGATGATGTCATGACCAGTGATCAGGATGTCGTCTTGAAACACAATGGTGCGCGTAACAGATTTTAGCAAACTCTCCATGTTTCTGTGGAAAATGGCTGCAGCCGAGTGAATCCCGAAAGGCCACCTGTGGTATATAAACAGCCCTTTGTATGTGTTGATGCACGTCAGTCTTTTCGAAGATTCAGCCAGCTCCTGTGTCATGTAGACGGAGGTTAGGTCCAACTTGGTGAACGACTCCCCCGCCCCCCCCCCCCCCCCCCCCCACGCTAACGTTGCGAACAGGTCATCCGCCTTGGGCAGTGGGTACTGGTCCTGTAGTGGGACTCGGTTAATCGTTAGCTTGTAGTCTCCACAGATTCTGACCGTGCCATCGCTTTTCAACATCGGAACAATTGGACTGACCCACTCGTTGAACTCGACTGGCGATATGATTCCTTCGCATTGGAATCTGTCCAGTTCGATCACGACTTTCTTCCTCATCATGTACGGAACCGCCCGAGCCTTGTGATGGACAGGCCGTGCATCGGAGCCTAAATGGATATGTATCTTGGTGCCTGTGAAGTTGCCGATGCCTGGTTCGAATAGCGAGAAAACTTGCTCAGCACTTGAGCACACGAGGTGTCATCCACTGAAGATAGTGCTTTGATGTCGTTCCAATTCCATCTAATCTTTTCTAGCCAGCTTCTGCCAAACAGCATTGGGCCATTGCCTGGAACAATCCACAATGATAGGTCATGCACAGCTCCATCATACGATACCTTCACTGCCACACTTCCAATGACAGGTATGAGCACTTTGGTGTAGGTATGCAGCTTTGCATTAATCGGGCTCATTTTGGGCCTTTGTGCATTATTGCCCCACAGTTTCTCAAAAGCCTTCTGGCTCATTATTGACTGACTCGCACCCGTGTCCACCTCCATGGATACTGGAACTCCATTTAATTTGACTTTCAGCATTATAGGAGGGCTCTTGGTGGTGAAGGTATGTACCCCATACACTTCTTCCTTGGGTTGAGTCGCCTGTGCTGCGTGATCCACACCGGATCGATCATCCTCTGCCACGTGGTGTGTCGCAGCACGTTTGCACATTCGCTGGAGGTGCCCCATCGTTATGCAGCCTTTGCACACATAGTGCTTGAATCAACATTGATGGGCCCGATGATTACCCCCGCAGTGCCAACACGGTGCTAATGGATTCACATTCACCCCCGATGGCGGACTCTGAGTCATCACAGGTCTTGCAGCCGCAGACGTATAGGCCCTGCCAATGCAGTTCGGCCTGCTAGCGACGTCATTTTATATACAGTACTTGCCGGTGAGCTTCGATGTTGAGAAGATATCTGTTTGGTGTTATCGTCCGTGGCCGTGCATGCCTGGGCAATCGCGATGGCCCTGCTCAGGTCTAGGGTTTCGGCAGCCAGCAGCTTTTGGAGAATGACCTCGTGGCTGATGTTCAGCACGACAAAGTCCCGCAGTATTTGCCCCAACGCAGCTCCAAAATCGCAAGGTCCCGCGAGGTGTCTCGGAGCGATGGTGTGTGTAAAAACGATACCTGGCCATGAGGATACTCTCCTTCGGCTTGAGGTGGTCCCGAACCAGCGTGCACAACTCTGTATATTCCTTCTCCGTTGGTTTTGTCGGTGCGAGCAGATTCTTGATGAGGCCATATATTTTAGGCCCACAGACGGTGAGGAGAACCGCCCTGCGCTTGGCCGCATTAGTGTCTCCATCCAGCTCGTTGGCCACGAAGTACTGGTCGAGATGCTCGACGAAGGCTTCCCAATAAGAACATAAGAACATAAGAATTAGGAACAGGAGTAGGCCATCTAGCCCCTCGAGCCTGCTCCGCCATTCAATAAGATCATGGCTGATCTGGCCGTGGACTCAGCTCCACTTACCCGCCCGCTCCCCGTAACCCTTAATTCCCTTATTGGTTAAAAATCTATCTATCTGTGACTTGAATACATTCAATCATCACCCTCTACAAATCTCTCTAATATTCCAACGGCAGCCATGGTTGCGTGAAGGTTCATATTCTGTTACTCGTCGCCAATTGTTGTGTATAGTACGCCACGAGGCTGAGTACTGAGAGCTAAACTTAGTGTGACCTTAGTCTTCTTTATTACAACTCCAGAGTGCCTAAACAACATGGCAGCCAACTTTTTATACTGGCCCTGCACGTGTGTGCAGGTGACCATTAGGACTCCAAGAGTCGCGCCCTCTGGTGGCAAGTATTACATAGTTACATACATAACATCCTCCTCTCCATTCCACTTCTCCCCTCCTCTTCTCCTCTCCCTTCCCCTTCTTCCTTTCTCCTCTCCCCTCTTCTCCACTTCTCCCCTCACCTCGCCTTCCCTTCTCCCCTCCCTTCTCCCCCTCCCCTCTCCTTCATCCATTCTCCTCCATATCTCCCCATCCCTCCTCCCCTCCCCTTGGCGTTGTCCATCACAGTACAGGCGAGATTGGGAAGTCACTTTGCGAGAAGTCAATAATGCTTTGGTCCTATTATTGGCGAGCGACACACGATGATACCAGCCCACTGAGGAATACTCACATCACATGGAGTAAACTATCTTACACCTGGGTCACTCAAGTTATCAGCAGTGGACTTTAAAAGATGTTTTATATCTAATTGAGGGTTGGGTCGATCTGCTTAAAGGTAATTTTATTCTCCCCCTTTTTAATAGTTTCTCTGTGTAACTGCCGAGCTGAGAAGTGATCGAGTGACATGTTTTTAAGCTGATCTGAAACTGATTGCGGGCAGGCGACAATAATGTCCCTTGGCAACCCTTGACCCAGTCCCCATCATCTCCTATCCAGGTTCTCAGAGGCCCAGGGCGAGGGAGGCGGAACGTCATACACTGCTCTTCTCAGCCCAGACCCCTCTACAGTGACTCCTGCCGTGCTTGGATAATGGGAGAGGCAGTTTCTGCCTTTCATAGTCAGAAAAAGTTACAGCACGGAAGGAGGCCATGCGGCCCATCGTGTTGGTTCCGGCCGCCAAAGAGCTATCCAGCCTAATCCCACTTTCCAGCTCTCGGTCCGTAGCCCTGTAGGTTACGGTGCTTCAAGTGCATATCCAAGTACTTTTTAAATGTGGTGAGGGTTTCTGCCTCTACCGCCCTTTCAGGCAGTGAGTTCCAGACCCCACCACACTCTGGGTGAAGACATTTCCCCTCAAATCCCCCTGTAAACCTCCTACCAATTACTTTAAATCTATGTCCCCTGGTTTTTGACCCTTTCTGCTAAGGAAAATAGGTCCTTCCTATCCACTCTATCTGAGCCCCTCATAATTTTATTCACTGCAATAAGGTCTCTTTGTGAAGGCATCAGTGGTGGAATAGCTTCCTGCTGCTCACCGGCTATGGGGACAGAGGGGGCAGAGGGTGGGGGGGGGGGGGGGGGGGGGGGCGAGGGAAGTGATTGACAACCAAATGTGCCAAAGCCACATTTTGAATTCATGCTGGGGACACACGAAGAGAAGGATACCCTAAACCGCCACAAGGTGTCAGTAAAACACTAGATTCTGCCTCAAAGATCGCAGCCTTGAGATGGACAAAGTCTCCTAAGCTCATACATTTGTTATGAGCCGTAAACTTTGCTGAGAGGTTAGTTCCCTCTCAATCAGTAAGCCAAATATCTCACCAGCCGCCGCCCCAGCCCCACCCCTCCCATTTTGCCCCATTTTCTCCGGCAGCAAGATTGAGTAAATTCGCTGAAGGTTAGAAATTTGAGGAGATATGTGTGTGGCAAGTAGACTCAGAGAGCTGATGTAAGAGATGGGTGGGTCTAATAACTTGTTAAAGTGCAGGAATTTCTGTTCGGGAGATGGATAGCCATACTGTAAGACCCGAAATTAATGCTCCTCTCAACCAGAATGCGTTGTGAAGAGTTAGTTGTACAGAAACAGGCCATTCGGCCCCACAGGTCCACACCAGCCTCCTCCCCACGCTACTTCATCTCACCCCATCAACATAACCCTCTCTTCCTTTCTCCCTCATGCACTTATCCCATCATCATCATCATAGGCAGCCCCTTGGAATCGCGGAAGGTTTGCTTCCACTCTAAAAGTGAGTTCTCAGGTGGCTGAACAGTCCAATACGGGAATTACAGTCTCTATCACAGGTGGGACAGACAGTGGTTGAAAGAAAGGGTGGGTGGGGAGTCTGGTTTGCCTCATGCTCCTTCCGCTGCCTGTACTTGATTTCTGCATACTCTCGGCGATGAGACTCGAGGTGTTCAGCGCCCTCCCGGATGCACTTCCTCCACTTAGGGCGGTCTTTGGCCAGGGACTCCCAGGTGTCGGTGGGGATGTTGCATTTTATCAAGGAGGCTTTGAGGGTGTCCTTGAAACGTTTGCTCTGCCCACCTGGGGCTCACTTGCTGTGTAGGAGTTCCGAGTAGAGCGCTTGCTTTGGGAGTCTTGTGTCGGGCATGCGAACAATGTGGCCTGCCCAACGGAGCTGGTCGAGTGTGGTCAGTGCTTCAATGCTGGGAATGTTGGCCTGGTCGAGGACACTGACGTTGGTGCGTCTGTCCTTCCAGGGGATTTGCAGGACCTTGCAGAAACATCGTTGGTGGTATTTCTCCAGCGATAGCCTCCCCTTAAATGCATCTATGCTGTTCACCTCAACCACTCCCCGTGGCAGTGAGTTCCACATTCTCACCACTCTCTGGCTAAAGAAGTTTCTCCTAAATTCCCTATTGGATTTATTAATGACCAACTTATATTTATGATCCCTAGTTCTGGTCTTGTCTGCAAATGGAAACATCTTCTCTACGTCTACCCTATCAAACCCTTTCATAAACTTAAAGGCCTCTATCAGGGGACCCCTCAGTCTTCAGAGCCCCAGCCTGTTCAATCTTTCCTGATAGTATAACCTCTCAGTTCTGGTATCATTCTGGTAAATCTTTTTTTGCATTTTCTCCAGTCCCTCTATATCCTTTTTATAATATGGAGACCATGGGGCAAATAGCCCTCCGCCCCGTATGGGACGGATAATTCGAAATCTGGTGAATTACCGCCCGAATCGATGGGACGGTTAATGGAGGGAAATCGCCCTCTTTCTTGTCAAAACTCATGGGGCAGTGTTTGGGGGTCAGAGGGGTGGCAGAGGGGCGGGAGTGAGTTGGGAGTGGGGCGGAAGGCAGGCGGTGTCATCAGCTTAAAGGGGAAGGCCGCTGCGTGAACTACTTAGCACCCACTGGGCCACCAGGGAGGGCTTCGGCCGGGCCAGTGGGCCAGCACCCAAGCGGGGCTGACCCGGCTGAACCCACGGGCACCATTATCGGGCTGACTGCAGAGCCGGCCCGACAATTAAAATAAAATGGCGGACGCGGCGGTGCGCCTGCCCCTTTAAGGGCGGACACGCCGCCCAATCACGGGCAGCTTCCCGCCGTGCGGAGCTGTCCGACTGGTGGTTGATCAACTGGTTGAGGTCATTGTCGCTTTCAGGGCAGGGACCAGGCGGTGCGCACTCATAATGACATCACTGTCGCCATTCGCACAGGAGCGGGGTGGGTAACTTCTCTGCCTCAAAAAATCATGAGGGCAATGCCCCGATCGTCGGAGAATTGAGGCTGTAACTGCTCTTAGAAAAAGGGGGCAATTTCGGCCCCCAGGGCTAATGCAGGGTACTCCGAGTGTGGTCTAACCAAGGGTTGATACAGGCTGTTACTTCCAGAAGACAATAAGTGGACCGGTGCCCAATTGTGCCCAAGGAAGAAAAGGATTAATGTTATCTTACCTGCCGTGGTCAGGTCATTGAATTTCCCTGCAGTGGTTTGCAGTCCTTGGAGGTGAGAGTGTTGGTATTTATGCCAGTGTCATCTTCTGCAACGTGGCACGAGTGACCTTTTATTTTTAACGGACTGCTGACACGTGCTTTCTCGGCTCACGAAGATTTGGCTCCTTGGGTCAGGTACGAAAGACACCAGGCGTTGTCTGTGCATGTGAGAGAGAGGGACCATCTGCACATGTGTAAGGGATAGACCAAGTGCATGTCTCTGAAAACAGAGAGAAATTGAAAGAGATTTTATGAACTGAATATGTGTGAGGAAGAAGATTTGTGGGAAAGCGTTGAGAGGCTATAAGGGCTGAATTGTCGCCACCATTCTGCGTTTTTTTTCAACCTACACTGTTTTTTTTGGAGCAGACTAAAATCTGCAAGTTTGGCCAAAGTTTCCACGCCATCCTATACTACTTACGGCCGATTTTTTTTTAGTTCCCGATTTTTTGACGTCACTGGGGGCAGAACCTGCCGGTTGCGCCATTTCTCCCCATTTAAGCAAGTTTGGCCAAGTAGGATTTTTTCAAAAATGACACACTGCACCGTTCTGAAAAATCTTACCTGAAGTTAAGAAAATCGCGCAGAGAAGATGCCATTGTGTTAGCGGAGCTGAAGACATGGCACTGGGGGTGGGGTGGGTGGGGGGGGGGGGGCCATTCGGCCCAGGATAGCAGCGGCGTTTGTTTCACTTTCCAGCCTCAGCCCTTCAATGTGTCCCTCGTTGCCCTGGCAACCTCAGTTTTTCGGCGCAGACCATAATCTCCACCCACAGAGCACAAGGACAATCTGCACCGCTCCAAATTCAAAGTTTATGCTGACGAAACTTGGAACTTGTTTTTTTTGGCGCAGTCGGGCCATTAAACAATCGGACGTACCTCGACAACGGCGCTAAAAATTGGCCATGTGGAAAATTGGCCCCCTATATCAGTGCACATGATCGATTGAGTGTGTGTGTGTGTGTCTGTGACTTAGAAGATGGATTGGGTGTACGGACCTACGTGAGAGAGATGGACCGAGCATGCTTGAGTCAGCTGGATTGAGTGTGTAATAGGACTGGGGGAATAGAAATATGCTCCAAATCAGTCCCAATGCATGGAGGAAAGAACAACACCACAAGATGAAGCAAGTTGGATCAGCAGTTCATGTCCTCCTTGGTGAAGGAAGGGCCAATCCATCTTCTTAACGTGGCAGTAAATAAATCAATGTTCCTTAATGGTTAGAAACACCTCAAACTATTTGACTCAACCCTCGTCTCTTCCTGAAATATCTGTTTGGAGAAATAATGCACAGCCCTCACTTGTCAAGTGTAATCTTCCTTTGTCCCTAATGGACCATCTGTCTTGACTTTCTTGTTACCAGCATGTTGGGTAGAAGTCCTTCTGGCTTATTTATGGAATGATCCATCCCATTAAGTCTCAACCTTAAAATACTCACTGTAACCTCTGTTGCAGAATCACAAGCATCTGAAATCTTCGACGGTGAGTTGACAGGCAGTTTATTTGAATTGTGAAATGGGCAACGGTGAATTGGCAGCCCGTTTATCACAAATTTTCTCTGATTTTTCTCTCCAATTTGCTATAGTGTGTTTTGTGATTCCTCCTGGGACTGATTTCACCCCCTGAGTTCACGACATTTAAGAGGGCATTACAAGGACCTCGAAATGGGAAAAGAGCAAGAGAAATGGAATTAAACCAGAAGGCTGTATTACATAGGACTTACAGCACAGAAAACAGGCCAATGTAGGGGGTGGTGTGTGGGGTTAGGTTCACCTCTGACCTTCTGAGCGGTTCGAATCGCTCCCACTCCCTGGGTTCTAGACTCTGGATTTATTTGGGGGATGTGATAAAATGCAAGAGACAACTGGTTTGGTGCAAAAGAACTTTGGTTTTATTAAAGGCAAGAAAATATAATGTCAAACTTATAATCACTCAAATAAAGAACAGTACATCACACATTCAAAGAGGTTACAGTGAATAATACACCTCCCACCTCCCAATACCTAACACTGACTAGGTTAAACTCCAGGGCAAACCGGGACTATGCTCACCGATCCTTTACTGGTAGTTAGCGGTGGTTCGCAATTTCGGGGTTCGCTGGATTCTGTAGGTTCTGCTTACCGTACCCCAAACGTCGGAGAAGATTTATTACTGCACAATCTTCAGTTGGGTAGTGTCCACTGATGCGTATTTTGGATCTATGGGGTAAGTACCCACTTTCTTTCATTAGAAATAGGTTTCAAAGTCTCTTTAGATAATGTTTTCACCTGTTAGTAATCAGGCCTAGGTTGTAGAGTGGAAACTTTCGATTCTTCGATTTCTTCCTTGCGGAGTTTTGTTTCAAAGTTGGTCGATCGCGGTGCTTTTGGTGGTACCACATCGGCTGTGGTCAGTTACTGCCGCGATGGTGATGCTCTTCCTTCCTTTTGTGATTTCAGGACGTCGAAGCTGGAGAAGCTAGTTAAAACTGCTGCGGTGGTCTCTCTCCCTCTGATGCTCTATGATGCTAGGTTGCTGTGTGCATACCTTCTGTTAAGCATCCCTAGCAGTGTCTTCTGAGGCAGTAGCATAAGCATTGCATACCCTTTGTTAAAGCAAGGCCCAGTTATATCTTTGGAGCTGTTCTAATCTTTGCGCCAAATCAACCCAGATTCTTTGTTTAATTTTGGGGGGCTTGATATTTCTTTGTCATATTTTGGCAGGCTCATTAAATGTTAACCTGGCTCGGATGTGTCGATATTCTAAATCTGTTTCTTGATGGAAATATTAGCTCTGGTATTTGCAGTGTCTGTCTGTGCTTGGAGTTTTCATGCAGGCTGGATGTGCCATTGTTATTATGCATGGGCTGGAATGGTTTTCCAGATCAGGGTGATGGTTAGCGATCTCTGGGTTAATTGTTACTATGTTAATGTCTCCTGGAGAGAAGGGTTTTCGAGTATCCACAATTCTCCAGACAATTTGCTTTAGCTTCACTACCCCAGACAGCTTCAATACTCAAACTGGCTTCTTTGAAGGATAGTTCCTTTATTTCTTAGCCCTGCCCACACAGACTCAATCTGCTTTGTAAAATCCCAAATTTGATTAAAGTTCGTAGTTTCTTCCATGTGCACTTTACGATCTCAAACTTTCTGGTAGATAGTTCCAAATTAAGTTTCCTTTCCAATGAGTCCAAACACTAGGGGGAGTTCTCCCATGAATTTTGCAACCCTTCACCATTCGGCCCAGTTGGTCCGTGCCGGTGTTTATGCTCCTCATGAGGCTCCTCCCACCCCCTAATTCATCTCACCCCATCAGCGTAACCTTCTATTCCTTTTCTCCCTCGTGTGTTTGTCAAGCTTCCCCTTAAATGTATCTGTGCTATTCGCCTTAACTATTCCTTGTGGCAAGTTCCACATTCTCACCACTCTCTGGGTAAAGAGTAGTGTTTCTTTTTTATTTGTTCACGGGATGTGGGCGTCGCCGGCAAGACCATCATTTATTGCCCATCCCTAATTGCCTTCGAGAAGGTGGTGGTGAGCCGCCATTTCAGAGGACAGTTAAGAGTCAATCACATTGCTGTGGGGTCTGGAGTCACATGTAGTCCAGATCGGGTAAGGGCGGCAGAATTTGAATGGAGAAAAATTGCAAAGTGCTGCAGTACAGCGGGACCTTGGGGTCCTGGTGCATGAAACACAAAAGAATAGTATGCAGGTACAGCAAGTGATCAGGAAGGCCAATGGAATTTTGGCCTTTATTGCAAAGGGGATGGAATATAAAAGCAGGGAAGTCTTGCTACAACTGTACAGGGTATTGGTGAGGCAACACCTGGAATACTGCATGCAGTTTTGGTTTACATATTTACGAAAGGATATACTTGCTTGGGAGGCAGTTCAGAGAAGATTCACTAGGTTGATTCCGGAGATGAGGGGGTTGACTTATGAGGAAAGGTTGAGCAGGTTGGGCCTCTACTCATTGGAATTCAGAAGAAATGAGGTGATCTTATCGAAATGTATAAGATTATGAGGGGGCTTGACAAGGTGGATGTAGAGAGGATGTTTCCACTGATAGGGGATACTAGAACTAGGGGGCATGATCTTAGAATAAGGGGCCGCCCATTTAAAACTGAGATGAGGAGGAATTTCTTCTCTCAGAGGGTTGTAAATCTGTGGAATTCGCTGCCTCAGAGAGCTGTGGAAGCTGGGACATTGAATAACTTTAAGACAGAGATAGACAGTTTCTTAACCAATAAGGGGTTATGGGGAGCAGGCAGGGAAGTGGAGCTGAGTCCATGATCAGATCAGCCATGATCTTATTAAATGGCAGAGCAGGCTCGAGGGGCCGTATGGCCTACTCCTGCTCCTATTTCCTTGCCTAAAGGACATTAGTGAACCAGATGGGTTTTTACGATAATCCGGTAGTTTCATGATCATCATTACTTACACTAGCTTTTTATTCCAGATTTATTTAATTAACTGAATTTAAATTGCCCCAGCTGCTGTGGTGGGACTTGAACTCGTGTCTCTGAATCAGTAATCCAGGCCTCGGGATTATTAGTCCAGTGACAGAACCACTATGCTAGCGTACCGATGGTTGATTGCTAGTTGGTCCCACTCCTAGCTGCCCACTCCAATCCCGATTCCCTGAACCCTTCAACACTTTTCATCTTTCGATGGGTCCGGTGAATTCCTCGGCACTGAAGCTTCTAGAATTCCATGATGAAGAGGGGACTAATAGCATTCTGGGAGAGGGAATGAGTTTCGGAGAACGATTAAAGTGCAGCAACGTTGCCGTAAGACCTCAATATTTGCACCTGTTTTGTTTTGGTAAAAGTTGTGCCTGTTGTTGTCAGGGCGATAGATTTCCTCTTCCATCAGGCCTTAAAATTCACCTCCCGCCCCACCGCCCCCACTGTTTTATATTTCCAGATTTTTAAAAACTGAATTGAAATTCTCAAATTGCCACGGTGGGATTTGAACTCATGGTCTCAAGACTACAAGTCTAAAAGAAAGGAAAGGTTTTGAATTTATATAGCGCCTTTCATAGCCACTGGACGTCCCAAAATGCTTTACAGCCAATGAAGTACTATTTGAAGAGCAGTCACTGTTGTAATGTAGGGAACGCAGCAGCCAATTTGTGCACAGCAAGCTCCCACAAACAGCAATGTGATAATGACTGGATTATCTGGTTTTTTCCAGTGATACTGCTGGAGGGATTAATATTGGCCCAGGACACCAGGTAGATTTCCCTTTCTCTTCTTCAAATAGTGGCCTTGGGATCTTTTGCGCCCACCTGAGAGAGCAGACGGGGCCTCGGTTTAACATCTCATCCGAAAGACAGCCCCTCCGACAGTGCAACGCTCCCTCGGTACTGCACTGGGAGTGTCAGCCTGGATCGCGTGCTCAAGCCTCTGGAGTGGGACTTGACCCACGATCGATCACACTCAGAGGTTAGAGTGCTACCCACTGAGTCAAGGCTGTATAACCGTACTATGTCGTGCTCAAAGCAGCGCGGCTTAACAAGCATCAAGTGAGGCTTGAACCCGACAACCTGCTAATTCAGGAGTGTGGGTGGCACCACTCAACCATACCTCACACCGTCATTCCAACTCAACCCCAGAGTATTGATTCAGGGTAGCTCTGACTTTCTGTGCAGACAGTAAATCATAGAAACCTACAGCAGCCGACCAAGAGCTATCCAGCCTAATACCAGTTTCCAGCTCTTGGTCCGTAGCCCTATAGGTTACGGCACTTCAAGTGCACATCCAAGTACTTTTTAAATGTGATGAGGGTTTCTGCCTCTACCACCCTTTCAGGCAGTGAGTTCCAGACCCCCACCACCCTCTGGGTGAAGAAATTTCCCCTCAAATCCCCTCTAAACCTCCTACCAATTACTTTAACTCTATGCCCCCTGGTTGTTGACCCCACTGCTAAGAGAAATAGGTCCTTCCTAGCCACTCTATCCAGGCCCCTCATAATTTTATACACCTCAGTGAGGTCTTCCCTCAGCCTCCTCTGTTCCAAAGAAAACAGACCCAGCCTATCCAATCTTTCCTCATAGCTAAAATTCTTCAGTCCTGGCAGCATCCTCTTAAATCTCCTCTGTACCCTCTCCAGTGCAATCACATCTTTTCTGTAATGTGGTGACCGGAACTGCACACAGTACTCCAGCTGCGGCCTAACTCGTGTTGTATACAGTTCAAGCCTAACCTCCCTGCTCTTGTATTCTATCCTGAGCTGGCTGGAAGCCCGGGGTCTTGTCTTTGCTCCGAGCTCACCGCAGCTTTTAAAAGGGTGAAGAGAGAGGATAGCGACGGCACTCACTTGGGTCCGCAGTTCGTGATCCACACTGAGGTGCGATGGAGTGGGGGGAGGGGGGGGGGGGTGGGGCTGAGTTTGCCGACTGCAGTGACCTTTGCTCCGCCATGATCACTCGCCGAATCTCAGCCACGATCTCTCAGCAGTCCTTCGCCTCAATCATTCACTGCACCTCCGCCACGATCTCTCGCCGCTCATCCGCCCCGACCTTCCCACTCCTCCGCTGTAACTGGGTCCCGCCGATGTTCCTGCCCACGCTCCAAACGGTGAACTAGGTTTTGATGGCGAGAGAACATCTCCGCAGGTTGGGCTATAAAAGAGCTGGCGGAGGAGCAGCGGGAGATTGTGGCGGAGGTGCGGCGAATGAGGATTCGGGCCCGGAAGAGGCGAGGGCCATGGGGCAGCACGGGCCAGCCCACACTGCGATATGTGCGCGTACTAGGTCCGTGCAGCAGAGCAGGTCTCCAATCGTCCTGGTTAACTCTTGCCACTGGATAAAGTCCTAGCTCGGTCGAGCCCGTGTGGTGGCTGGGGTGCAACGGTCACCCCACGTTAAAAAAATCCACACACAGGCATCTTCCACCCCCTCAATTGGAGTTCAGAACTGGAACATCGGGTCCTTCATTGAAACATCTGTGAACTCATCCCTTTTGGTGTGGAAGCAAGTCATCCTCGTTCGAGGGACCGCCTATGATGATGATGACGGTGATGATGACCTTTGCTGCACATCCAGCGTGTAATCTCTCCCCAAGTGATGACACCTCCTGTCACAGCCCTGCACCGTTTAACATTTTTAAAAAGACCTATCTGAAATTGCAGATGTCAGTCACCCAGCGAGTGACGGGGCGGTGAGTTCTCTCACGGGGTGCCTGAATCTTACCAGCTCAGTTTTGCAGCTTTCTCTCACCTCCTCTTGCTGTCGAGCTCACGGCCACATTCCAAGACCTTCCCCAGCAGCGTAGCGCTTCAGGCGGGATGAAGATGCTGCAGCTGGTTCCAATATCCTTGTTTCAGTTGCGGAAATGTGTTTATATGTTGTGTTATTTTAGTTCTTTTGCGCTCAGAGTGCCCTGAGTGGCACAATGGGTAGCACACTCGCCTCTGACTCACTCCAGCAACCCGAGCACAAAAATCCAGGCCAACACTCCCAGTGCGGTGCTGAAGGAGCACCGCACTGTCGGAGGTGCCCTCTTTCGGATGAGACGTTAAACCGAGGCCCCGTATGCTCCCTCAGGTGGACGTAAAAGATCCCACAGCGCTATTTCAAAGGAGAGCAGGGGAGTTATTCCTGGTGTCCTGGCCAATGTCTATCCCTCAATCAACATCACTAAAAAACAGATTATCTGGTCATTATCACATTGCTGTTTGTGGGAGCTTGCTGTGCGCAAGTTGTCTGCCATGTTTCCTGCATTACAACAGCGACTACACTCCAAAAAGTATTTCATTGGCTGTGAAGTGCTTTGGGATGTCTGGTGGTTGTGAAAGGCGCTTTATATAAATGTAAGTCCTTCTTCTTCTTCTCGTCCATCGTCTTACCTACACTTTCTCTCTTTCATTCTCCAGCTCACTGAGTTTGATTCTTCCCCCTTGTCCTACCTGCTACATGGGAGCAGGAGGAGGCCATTCAGCCATCGAGCCTGCATCCCCATTCAATTAGATCATGGCTGATCTTCGACCACAACCCCACTTACCCGCCTTAACTCCATAACCCTTGATAGCCATACCTCCCAAAAATCTGTTGGAAATCAGGAAGGATAGCAATGGACAGATTTTTGAACAATAAGGGAGTCAAGGGTTATGGGGAGCGGGCGGGGAAGTGGAGTTGAGGCCAAGATCAGATCAGCCATGATCTTATTGAATGGCGGAGCAGGACTCGAGGGGCCGAATGGCCTACTCCTGCTCCTATTTCTTATGTTCTTATGTTCAATAGAAAAGGAGGCAAAGACCACACTGGCACCTCACTGGTCTCTCACTAAACTGAATTTCCCTCTGCAGCACCCCTTCAAATGTTGGCTGGGGTTTGGCGGGGAAAAAGATTGGATTAGGACCAGCTATTTTATGTCGTGCCCTCTTTCATCTCCTTGTGTCATGCACCATTCCCAGCCCCGACAGCGGGTAGGCTACCCATCCCCTCAGCCTCTGCCAATACTGCTGTACGACTTTACCATCTCCTTTTGCCTTGCACCATCATCCTATTTGACTCATAATCTCTTCTGCCTCCCACCCTATTGTAACGTATTTGCTTCATGGGTTCTTTGCTTAAGAATTCATAGCAACACATTGCCATTAAAAATTAGTTGATTTATTAGCAAAAGATTCAATAATCACACTACACATTACCAGTTCATCCACCAGGCTCACAACCACCTGCCTCATCGTGGATCCCCCGAACCCAACTGGCTGGGGTTTTATTGAGTCTTGTGAACATCACGTGACTGGCTAAGCCACTCCCAACTCAACAAACCTGTGAGCATGCTCATAGGTACACACATGATACCTATTACAGACCTTCCCTTTTGTTCTTTCCTCCCCTCCCCCATTTCCCTGCCCTTACACTTGCTTAAAAACCTGTTACATCTCTAACTTTTTCCAGTTCTGACGAAGGGTCATCGACCCGAAACGTTAACTCTATTTCTCTCTCCACAGATGCTGCCTGACCTACTGAGTGTTTCCAGCATTTTTGGTTTTTATTTCAGACAAAAAGAACAGATTATCTGGTCATTATCATGTTGCTGTTTGTGGGAGCTTGCTGTGCGCAAATTAGCTGCTGTGTTTCCCACATTGCAACAGTGACTGCACTCTAAAAGTGCGTCAGTGGCTGTAAAGCGCTTTGGGACATCCGGTGGTGGTGAAAGGCGCTATATAAATGCAAGTCTTTTTTTTTCCTTTCATGTGACAACTCCTCAGAGAGCTGACACAGTTTCTGAGGGTTAGATTTGGAGATGGTCCTTCCCTCTTCTCTTTGCCGACCCTGCCCATTAAGGACTCCCCGCCCCCCACCCCCGCCCTTTTCCCTGTACACTTCGCATTGCCCTTTCCTGCCGCGTCCCCTTGATCACAATCCCTGGAACTCCGCCAACCTTCGGCCCTGTCAATATTTTGACTTTTTCTTTTGTAAACCAGACATCGACTTTCAGCTTGAGCCAAGGTTCCATAAAGTTCAACCACGGCTGAACAGAGCCATTTGTTTTGACTAGGGCTTGACAATACCCCCATTGACAAGATATTCAGGCAGGTCTGTGACGACTCCGGTTATTTTAAGTCTGACAAACACTTTCGACATCTATTCCTTCCACACATCTCCAGCAGTACATCTTCTCACGGAGGATGACATATTAGCTCCTTCACACAGCCCGCCATTGTCTGTTCGTGTTCACTGGCAACACTCATTCCTCAGCTAATATGGAAATGTCCACTGCCCCAAAGCTCACAATATTTTTCCAAAATGTTGTCGTGGATTTCAACATTTACATGCCCTCAGGGGCCAAGCTAAGGCAGTAGGGCAGGGACACCTACAGATAGCTTTATCGAGACAAGAAACAATGGGATAGAAATTCAGACGTCCCAGGCCCGTACGAAGTTTCTACAGACCCGGGAAGGCATCGGAAAAGCCAGTTTTCAGCACACTGAAAACCAGCTTTTCCGATCTGTCAAGCTGGAGCTTAACAGATCGGGAGCGAGAACATCTGCAAGGGCAAAATTGCGGGATTTACCCATATCTTGCCCGGCAAATGTTCTCAAAACTCAACTCTTGTGCCTGATCAAAGCAGGCACATGTCCTACTTTTACAGGTGGAAGAGTTTAAAAACCTATAAAAAAACATGATTAAAATAACATTTAAAATAACATATTTATGTTAAAACCCTGCCCACTCAGGTATTGTTATTTTAAACTCTAACCCTAACTTAAGAAAAAAATTGGCAAATTTCTTTTCTTTAAAAAACATGTATACCAACTTTAATTACTATTAATGTATTGTGTGAGGTGTTTTTAAAATGTTTTATGTAGTGTTTGTGCGTTTTGGGGTTTTTCTCATTCATAGTAATAGGAGATTTGTAACTTATGAATCTCCTATTACTTTAAATGAGTAAATACTTACCTGTGATTGGGTGTCCAGGCCCATGTGACTCCTGCGGACATCCCGACGTGAATGCACTGCGACGCGCAGGGAGAGGAGGCCTGTGGACGGGATCTCCAGCGGGCACAGCAGCTTCAGGTGAGTGCGCATTTTATGTCTATTATTTCGTGCTTTGCCCCATTGTTACTTATTGATATCCACGTTCAAATCCCACCTTGAGAACAGGTACGGCAGCATAGTGGTTATGTTACTTGACTAATAATCCAGAGACATAGAATCATAGAATCATAGAAATTTACAGCACGGAAGGAGGCCACTTCAGCCCATCGTGTCCGCGCCGGCTGACAAAGAGCTACCCAGCCTAATCCCACTTTCTAGCTCTTGGTCCGTAGCCCTGCAGGTTACGGCACTTCAGGTGCACATCCAAGTACTTTTTAACTGTGGTGAGGGTTTCTGCCTCTACCACCCTTTCAGGCAATGAATTCCAGACACCCACCAACCCCTGGGTGAAGACATTTCCCCTCAGATCCCCTCTGTGAGTTCAAACCCCACCTCTGCAGTTGGAAATTTAAATTCAATTCATTAAATAAATAAAAATCTAGTATCAATAATGGTGACCATGAAACTACCGGCTTGTCCTAAAAACCCAACTGGTTCACTAATGTCCTTCAGGGAAGGAAATCTGCCCCCTTACCCGGTCTGGGCCTATATGTGAATCCAGACCTACAGCAATGTGGTTGGCTCTCAAATGGCCCAGCGAGATATTCAGTTGTAACCAAACCACTGTGACAAAGTCAGTACTGTGGGAGCACCTTCACTACATGCACTACAGCGGTTCGACAAAGCGGCTCACCTTCTCAAGGGTAATTAGGAATGGTCAATAAATGCTGGCCTTGCCAGTGATGCCCACATCCTGCAAACAAATAAGTATATATATATATTTTTATACCAGTGACCCACCCACTATTACCTGGTCCTCAATAAACTGGAGGACTCATCAACCAATGCACATCCATCTCAATATCCTCAAAGGGCCCTACACTGCACCTGGCAAATTATTATCAGTGTATTTATGACTGAGCAGGTTCCTGGCGCAGGAAACCACTTTGAAGGATACAGGAGAGGAGATCGGGTCAAGCAAGCGGTCCTTCTTGGGTGGTGCCACGCTTCAAAAGCTTTGACGGTGTCAGAACAAAGGACGACAACAAATTCTCTTCGGGACATTTTTGCCAGGGAATCCTTTGTCCAATTTGCCAGTAGTGCAATTCTGGTACTGTAATCTCCTGTTCTAGATATTGTTCTGGCAAACTGGTTCAATCTGGATCTTACAATCCCGATCCCTCCATGGCCCTCGCCCCTTCCCTATCTCTGTAATCTCTTTCAGCCTCACAACCGCCCCCCCCCCCCCCCGAGATGTTGGCGCTCCTCAAATTCTGCCCTCTTGAACGCCTGATTATAATCGCTCCACCATTGGTGGCCGTGCCTTCTGTTGCCTGGGCCTCAAGCTCTGGAACTCCCTGCGTAAGACTCTTTGCATCTCTTTCCTCCTTTTAGATGCTCCTTAAAACCTACCTCTTTGACCAAGCTTTTGCTCATCTGCCGTAATTTCTTCGTATATGGCTCGGTGTCAAATTTATTTATTTTGTCTTAAAACACTGCTGTGATGCACCTTGGGACATTTTACTGCGTTAAAGGCGCTATATAAACACAAGTTGTTGTTGTTATTGGGTTCTGACATGTCTCCTACATGGTTACTGCTTGATTATTACAAGGTGTGCCAGCAGAGGGCACTGCAGTGGGAGACTTGTAGGTTACCTGTACAGGTGTGCCTGGCCTAGTATAAAAGGCAGGCCACCAGGTGTGATCCTCACTCTGGAGTTATCAATAAAGGACTAAGGTCACTACAGTTCAAGTACAACACATTGTCTCGTGGAGTCATTATCAGAGCATCTGAAGACATAACAATTGGCAACGAGATTACGGACCTTCACGTGAAAATGGCTAACTTTGGTACGTTGCAGCAGTTCGCCGATGGTGATGATTGGGAAGCCTTTGTGGAGAGGCTCGACCATTTCTTCACAGCAAACGACCTGGCAGGAGACAACCCGGCCACACTGGCTGATAAGTGCAGAGCTATCCTGCTCACCAGTTGTGGGCCCACTGTCTATGGCCTCGTCAGGGACTTGCTGGCGCCAGGATGAGGAGCTTGTAACGTCCAAAGAGAGCATCCTCACAGCCAGACACCAATTTTATACACACCGACGGCCTGAAAGCCAAGAAATCGCAAAATATGCTGCAGACCTCAGGAGGCTGGCAGCACCGTGTGCTTTCGGCGACCACCTCACCGAAGCGCTGCGGGATCTCTTTGTCATCGGAATCGGCCACGAGGGCCTTCTTCATAAACTACTATCTGTGGATACCACAGTCACACTGCAAAAGGCCATCTCCATGAGCTGAGCATTCGTGACCTCGACCTGCAGCTCTAGGCAGATGACTCATCCTCAGGACTCAAACCCGGCAAGTACTGTGCACAGAGTGGTGCCTTTTAGAGGCTGGACTGTAGAATGTGAATCTTCTCAGGAGAGAGAGAACAGGCCCCCGCGTCCCTTAACTCAGAGTCCGCCGAGGGGGGCTAATCGAGTAGCTCCATGCTGGCGTTGTGGAGGGAATCACAGGGCTCACCAGTGCCGCTTTAAAGACTATGTATGTAAAGGCTGCAGCACAAAAGGTCACCTCCAGCGAATGTGTAAAAGAAATATGACTCACTGTGTTGATGAAGAGTCTGCAGATGGCCATGAATCCAGCGCGGATTATGAAACGATAGTCAGAGAGGCAGCTCAGCCCCACAATGAGGTATATAGCATGTTTACCCGCACCACCGAATGTTCTCCATTGAGCATGGAAGTCGAGATAAATGGCGTTCCAGTCTTCAGGAAGTGGACACGGGGGCGAGCCAGTCAGTAATGAATCATGAAGCCTTTGAGAGGCTATGGGACAATCAAGCTGAACGACCCAAGTTGGTTCCGGTTCAGGCAAAGCTGCGCACCTACACTGATGAACTTATCCCAGTCGTTGGTCGTGCGGATGTAAAGGTACTCCATGACAGCTCGGTGCACAAGTTACCTCTGTGGATTGCTGCAGGTGATGGACCAACGCTGCTCGGCAGAAGGTGGATGGAGAAGATCCATTGCAGTTGGGAAGATTTCATCCCTCCAGCGATCGACGTTCCCCGTGCCCAGAGGCAAAGCAAGCCCTCACCTGAGGTTGGATCCGGCACCAGAGAGCAGACCAGCACAGCACCCGAGGCACAGACCGCTCAGCACAACTGCGTGGAGATGATCCAGCTGAGACGACCCGAACGCACCTTCCCGGCTCCAGTGGCAGGACTCCGGAGGAAGAAAATCGGATCCAAAGGTGACTTCCCAGCTTCGGTGGCGGAACCCGGGGAGAAGAGGATTACCGCAGTCGACATCGTGGATGGAAGAAAGATGCCGCCCAAACCGCGCTGAAGAAAAAGATGGCGGCGGCCAGACCACGAGGTGCAGCGCTGATGGAGCAACACGTGGCACCAAACGAAGAAGAGGATTGGGGTAAAGATAGCAAGACTCTCTTAAAGGAGACCTGCAACCCACCACACTTAAAGGGACAGTTCCACACTCTCAATCAATGTAATAGCAACTGTGAGTTAGATGTAAAATGTGTAATTGATGATCAGAGTTGTGTACATACAATAAGCAAGGAAAAGTCGTGTGATTGTGATCGAAGCTACAGGTTATTTACCATAAGTAATGAAACTTTGTGCGATGTAGGATTTCCACTGCATACAGTCAATGCAGCCGGCAAACACCCATTGGGAGCACAAAGATCCAGCGAGCTACCCAATGCTGTAGCCTGTGTCCCTTGGACCAGAGTTATGCACCACAGAGTGTGGCCACAAGCAGCCAATACATACAAGCTGCAGAGCAAGCGATCTCAGGAGGGCAACGGCAGCGGTATCGATACCCTGCCCCCGATCAGCTCCATCTCTCAGGCACCTGATGGCACCAACCGCCACGAGCCTGAAAGAGCAAACTGTGCTAAGGCGCAGCCCACAGACCCTATCGCCACCAAGGCCACACCCGGGAACGAAGGGTCACCCGCAACAGTTCTCCCAAATGGGACTGGGACCAGCCAGGATCCCAAACCAAATAACACCCAGGCAAGCGAGTCAGCAGTTCCCTGTGCACTGGTAGACGACTGCTCCTCAGGGAGCAGCAGCGACCCGGGACACAAGGAGAGGACAGGGAGGTCACAGGTATCTGTGAACCTGCCCGACGCTAGAAGCAACGACAAAAGCCCCGAGAGCAGGCAACTTGAGCCAACCGGGTTCCCACTGCCAGCACTGGGCACCTCGCCACCACCAGACTGCAGGGACACCATCCAGCAGTTCTGGTACTAGTTTGTCCTCACACACCGGTGCTGACCCCAGCACTGACTCCAAGTATATTCCAAGTATGTACCTGCCCATTCAAATGTACCACGAATGTAATACTGTAAATGCAAATTTTTTGTTTTGGACTTGGATGTATATGAATGTAGTGAACCAACAGCACAATCTGTATGTGGGGGCGGGGGTGAGAGAATGGAGTGGTCATGGACGCACAAACAGAAACCACCAGCATCTCCACTGCCAACGAAACACCACCTACTCACCCAAGATGGAAACGATCCTCCAAGAGTCAACCAGATAGAGCTAAGCCCAGAGCACAGTCAATGCAAAGGTGATTTGTACTAAGGACTTGGGGGAGAGTGATGTCATGTATCCTGCATGGTTACTGCTTGTACTTTTACAAGGTGTGCCACCAGAGGGCACTGCAGTGGGAGACTTGTAGGTTACCTGTACAGGTGTGCCAGGCCTAGTATAAAAGGCAGGCCACCATGTGTGATCCTCACTCTGGAGTTACATTAAATGGACTAAGGTCACTACAGTTCAAGTACAACAAATTGCCTTGTGGAGTCATTATCAGAGTATTTGAAGACATAACGGGTTTTCAATTTGTTGTGGCTCATACTTCTGATGCAAAATATTCAGCCCTCAACCCCAACGTGACTTGAACATAAACCCAGTCTTCTGTCGTGTAGTTTCACTGACTTTGTGTTCCCTCTCCTTCATGGAAACCCTTGGTACATAGTGTAGAGATAAGGCTTACTCAAAACCGACTAAGGATAGGTCTGCAACTGTCATATGGGCTGTCAGTCATCTGTTGAAATCAGTGATTTCTTGTCAATTGATTCGCTGAGAAATTACCAAAGGAACTGGAGGGGATGACTCTTAATATTCAGTCTGGTCTGTGGGCATCGTTAGCAAGGCCGGCATTTATTGCCGATCCCTAATTGCCCTTGAGAAGGTGGTGGTGAGCCACCTTCTTGAACCGCTGCAGTCCGTGTGATGAAGGTGCTCCCGCAGTGCTGGTAGGGAGGGAGTTCCAGGATTTTGACCCAGCGACTATGAAGGAACGGCCAACATATTTCCAAGTCAAGATGGTGTGTGACTCAGATGGGAACGTGGAGGTGGTGGTGTTCCCATGCGCCTGCTGCCCTTGTCCTTCTGGGTGGTAGAGGGCGTGGGTTTGAGAAGTGCTGCTGAAGAAGTGTTCCTCCTTCAAGACGTTGCTTAAAACATACTTCTTTGACCAAGCTTTAGGTCAACTGCGCTAAATTCTACTTGTGCGGCTCGGTGTGAATTTTTAAAAATCTCACAATACTCCTGTGAAGCGCCTTGGGACGTTGCACTACGTTAAAGGTGCTATATAAATACAAGTTGTTGTTGTATTTGTAAATTTGACAAAGGTTTCCATGGCTAAAATGTCCCGAGGAAAATCTGTTCTCTCCCTTTGCTCCTTCAGCTCCCTGCTAGTATTGCAAACCCAGAAAATGACCCAATCTGTGCAAGGAGTTTGGCAGTCACAACCCAGGACCACATAGCATAGGTCCCAAGCATAAAACTGACCTCGATTTAGGACTAATTGGCCCCAAATTGGCAATGGCGTTCTGAGAGAGGTCAGACGGATGACTGGTGTGGAAATCAACATGTCCGAATATTCGAATGTTGCTCATGAGGAAGG
Source organism: Pristiophorus japonicus (assembly GCF_044704955.1). Lineage (NCBI taxonomy): Eukaryota > Metazoa > Chordata > Chondrichthyes > Pristiophoridae > Pristiophorus > Pristiophorus japonicus. The sequence goes on along the minus strand of NC_091979.1, from coordinate 238,413,923 downwards.
GGCTAGTAACACACTTAGGGCAGAGTGGTGGAAGTCAATTTTAATATGCAACCATTTGGCTTGCACTCTCACCTGACATTTCTGTTGACCATTAATAATGAGAACATAGGAATTAGGAGCAGGACTAGGCCATACGGCCCCTTGAGTGATTAGAAAACCTAATCCGGGGGCATGGGTGTTATCTGTGGTTCAGTGAGTATCCTCATTGTCCACATGCCCAACACGAGACTCCCAAAGCAAGCGCTCTACTCGGAACTCCTGCAAAGCAAGCGAGCCTCAGGTGGGCAGAGGAAACGTTACAAGGACACCCTCAAAGCCTCCCTGATAAAGTGCAACATCCCCACTGACACCTGGGAGTCCCTGGCCAAAGACCGCCCTAAGTGGAGGAAGTGCATCCGGGAGGGCGCTGAGCACCTCGAGTCCATCGCCGAGAGCACGCAGAAATCAAGCGCAGGTAGCGGAAAGAGCGTGCGGCAAACCAGACTCCCCACCCACCTTTTCCTTCAACCACTGTCTGTCCCACCTGTGACAGAGACTGTAATTCCCGTATTGAACTGTTCAGTCACCTGAGAACTCACTTTTAGAGTGGAAGCAAGTCTTCCTCGATTTCGAGGGACTGCTATGATGATGAGTGAGTTGTCTCTGAATCAGCGGGTTGTGGGTTCAAGACCCACTTCGGACACTTCAGCACATGATCTAGACTGGCACTTGAGTCCAGTGCTGAGGGAGTGCTGCACTGTCGGAGGTGCCGTCTTTCGGATGAGAATTTAAACCGAGGCCCCGTCTGCTCTCTCAGGTGGACATTAAAGATCCCATGGCACTATTTGAAAAAGAGCAGGCGGAGTTGCCTCCGGTGTCCTGGGGCCAATATATATCCCTCAATCAACATCCTGAAAACAGATGATCTGGTCAGTGTCACATTAGCTGCCATATTTTTCTACATTATAACAGTGACTGTATTTTCATTGGCTGTAAAGCACCTTGGGGCATCCTAAGATTTTTCAAGGCACTATATAAACGTAGAATCTTTCTTTGTGAAACAGTAAAGCTAATTCCCAAAAGATCAGCATTTTTTTTTAATGAAAGAAAAAATAGTTTGTAAATTTACGCAATAATATCGCAATGGTTTTCAGTTAGCACTCCACATGCAATAGACCTCTTCTAGTGACACAAAATATCGGGCTCAATTTTCCACAAGACGTTTTCTGGCGTATTGCCAGAGTTACGCCGCTTATTTAGGTCCAAAAATGTGCCAGAAAAACATGTCCAAACTTTCCCCGATATTTATACGGCAATCCGGACCCGCGCAGCGTGGCCAGTCGCCTTGGGGTGGAGCCTAGGGTCTGCGCCGAAAAATGCAGCTGGGCCTTCTGCACATGCACGGGAAAAAAAACTCACGTTCTTGACGTCGCTGAAATGCCGTGCATGCGCAGTAGAGTCCTCTCCTCTCCTCCACTCCCCCTTGAGTCTTGTGACCTCTCTCTCCCTCCCCCCTCCCCGGGCACCAAGCCTTCAGATTGGCTGTCTGCGACCCCCTCCGGTCCCCGAGTGCGTGGCTTCCTGGTCCGCTGTGGCCCTGAGTGATTGCCGGTCCCGGTCCGCTGTGGCCCTGAGTGATTGCCGGTCCCAGTCCGCTGTGGCCCTGAGTGATTGCCGGTCCCGGTCCGCTGTGGCCCGGAGTGATTGCCGGTCTCGGTCCGCTGTGGCCCCGAGTGATTGCCGGTCCCGGTCCGCTGTGGCCCTGAGTGATTGCCGGTCTCGGTCCGCTGTTGCCCCGAGTGATTGCCGGTCTCGGTCCGCTGTGGCCCCGAGTGATTGCCGGTCCCGGTCCGCTGTGGCCCCGAGTGATTGCCGGTCCCGGTCCGCTGTGGCCCCGAGTGATTGCCGGTCCCGGTCCGCTGTGGCCCTGAGTGATTGTCGGTCCCAGTCCGCTGTGGCCCTGAGTGATTGCTGGTCTCGGTCCGCTGTGGCCCTGAGTGATTGTCGGTCCCGGTCCGCTGTGGCCCTGAGTGATTGTCGGTCCCGGTCCGCTGTGGCCCTGAGTGATTGCCGGTCTCGGTCCGCTGTGGCCCCGAGTGATTGTCGGTCCCAGTCCGCTGTGGCCCTGAGTGATTGCCGGTCTCGGTCCGCTGTGGCCCTGAGTGATTGCCGGTCTCGGTCCGTTGTGGCCCTGAGTGATTGCCGGTCTCGGTCCGCTGTGGCCCTGAGTGATTGCCGGTCTCGGTCCGTTGTGGCCCCGAGTGATTGCTGGTCTCGGTCCGCTGTGGCCCTGAGTGATTGCCGGTCTCGGTCCGCTGTGGCCCCGAGTGATTGCCGGTCCCGGTCCGCTGTGGCCCTGAGTGATTGCCGGTCTCGGTCCGCTGTGGCCCCGAGTGATTGCCGGTCCCAGTCCGCTGTGGCCCGGAGTGATTGCCGGTCTCGGTCCGCTGTGGCCCTGAGTGATTGCCAGTCTCGGTCCGTTGTGGCCCGGAGTGATTGCCGGTCTCGGTCCGCTGTGGCCCTGAGTGATTGCCGGTCTCGGTCCGTTGTGGCCCCGAGTGATTGCTGGTCTCGGTCCGCTGTGGCCCTGAGTGATTGCTGGTCTCGGTCCGTTGTGGCCCTGAGTGATTGCTGGTCTCGGTCCGCTGTGGCCCTGAGTGATTGCTGGTCTCGGTCCGTTGTGGCCCCGAGTGATTGCCGGTCTCGGTCCGCTGTGGCCCTGAGTGATTGCCGGTCTCGGTCCGCTGTGGCCCTGAGTGATTGCCGGTCTCGGTCCGCTGTGGCCCTGAGTGATTGCCGGTCTCGGTCCGTTGTGGCCCCGAGTGATTGCCGGTCTCGGTCCGCTGTGGCCCCGAGTGATTGCCGGTCTCGGTCGGCTCTGGCCCTGAGTGATTGCCGGTCCCGGTCCGCTGTGGCCCCGAGTGATTGCCGGTCGAGGTCCGCTGTGGCCCTGAGTGATTGCCGGTCCCGGTCCGCTGTGACCCCGAGTGATTGCCGGTCTCGGTCCGCTGTGGCCCTGAGTGATTGCCGGTCTCGGTCCGCTGTGGCCCTGAGTGATTGCCGGCCTCGGTCCGCTGTGGCCCTGAGTGATTGCCGGTCTCGGTCCGCTGTGGCCCTGAGTGATTGCCGGTCTCGGTCCGCTGTGGCCCTGAGTGATTATCGGTCCCGGTCCGCTATGGCCCTGAGTGATTGCCGGTCTCGGTCCGCTGTGGCCCTGAGTGATTGCCGGTCTCGGTCCGCTGTGGCCCTGAGTGATTGCCGGTCTCGGTCCGCTGTGGCCCTGAGTGATTGCCGGTCTCGGTCCGCTGTGGCCCTGAGTGATTGCCGGTCTCGGTCCGCTGTGGCCCAGAGTGATTGCCGGTCTCGGTCCGCTGTGGCCCTGAGTGATTGCCGGTCTCGGTCCGCTGTGGCCCCGAGTGATTGCCGGTTCCGGTCCGCTGTGGCCCTGAGTGATTGCCGGTCTCGGTCCGCTGTGACCCTGAGTGATTGCCGGACTCGGTCCGCTGTGACCCTGAGTGAGTGCCTTCCTGGTCCGCTGTGGCCCTGAGTGATTGCCGGTCTCGGTCCGCTGTGGCCCCGAGTGATTGCCGGACTCGGTCCGCTGTGGCCCCGAGTGATTGCCGGTCTCGGTCCGCTGTGGCCCTGAGTGATTGCCGGTCTCGGTCCGCTGTGGCCCCGAGTGATTGCCGGTCCCGGTCCGCTGTGGCCCTGAGTGATTGCCGGTCTCGGTCCGCTGTGGCCCAGAGTGATTGCCGGTCTCGGTCCGCTATGGCCCTGAGTGATTGCCGGTCTCGGTCCGCTGTGGCCCTGAGTGATTGCCGGTCTCGGTCCACTGTGGCCCTGAGTGATTGCCGGTCCCGGTCCGCTGTGACCCCGAGTGATTGCCGGTCTCGGTCCGCTGTTGCCCCGAGTGATTGCCGGTCTCGGTCCGCTGTGGCCCCGAGTGCTTGCCGGTCTCGGTCCGCTGTGGCCCCGAGTGATTGCCGGTCTCGGTCCGCTGTGGCCCCGAGTGATTGCCGGTCTCGGTCCGCTGTGGCCCCGAGTGATTGCCGGTCCCGGTCCGCTGTGGCCCTGAGTGATTGCCGGTCTCGGTCCGCTGTGGCCCTGAGTGATTGCCGGTCTCGGTCCGCTGTGACCCTGAGTGATTGCCGGTCTCGGTCCGCTGTGACCCTGAGTGAGTGCCTTCCTGGTCCGCTGTGGCCCTGAGTGATTGCCGGTCTCGGTCCGCTGTGGCCCCGAGTGATTGCCGGTCTCGGTCCGCTGTGGCCCCGAGTGATTATCGGTCTCGGTCCGCTGTGGCCCGGAGTGATTGCCGGTCCCGGTCCGCTGTGGCCCGGAGTGATTGCCGGTCTCGGTCCGCTGTGGCCCCGAGTGATTGCCGGTCTCGGTCCGCTGTGACCCTGAGTGATTGCCGGTCTCGGTCCGCTGTGACCCTGAGTGATTGCCGGTCTCGGTCCGCTGTGGCCCTGAGTGATTGCCGGTCCCAGTCCGCTGTGGCCCTGAGTGATTGCCGGTCCCGGTCCGCTGTGGCCCTGAGTGATTGCCGGTCTCGGTCCGCTGTGGCCCTGAGTGATTGCCGGTCTCGGTCCGCTGTGGCCCTGAGTGATTGCCGGTCCCGGTCCGCTGTGGCCCCGAGTGATTGCCGGTCTCGGTCCGCTGTGGCCCTGAGTGATTGCCGGTCTCGGTCCGCTGTGGCCCTGAGTGATTGCCGGTCCCAGTCCGCTGTGGCCCTGAGTGATTGCCGGTCTCGGTCCGCTGTGGCCCTGAGTGATTGCCGGTCTCGGTCCGCTGTGGCCCCGAGTGATTGCCGGTCTCGGTCGGCTCTGGCCCTGAGTGATTGCCGGCCTCGGTCCGCTGTTGCCCCGAGTGATTGCCGGTCCCGGTCCGCTGTGGCCCTGAGTGATTGCCGGTCTCGGTCGGCTCTGGCCCTGAGTGATTGCCGGTCTCGGTCCGCTGTGGCCCTGAGTGATTGCCGGTCTCGGTCCGCTGTGGCCCTGAGTGATTGCCGGTCTAGGTCCGCTGTGGCCCTGAGTGATTGCCGGTCTCGGTCCGCTGTGGCCCTGAGTGATTGCCGGTCTCGGTCCGCTGTTGCCCTGAATGATTGCCGGTCTCGGTCCGCTGTGGCCCCGAGTGATTGCCGGTCTCGGTCCGCTGTGGCCCTGGGTGATTGCCGGTCTCGGTCGGCTCTGGCCCCGAGTGATTGCCGGTCCCGGTCCGCTGTGGCCCGGAGTGATTGCCGGTCTCGGTCCGCTGTGGCCCCGAGTGATTGCCGGTCTCGGTCCGCTGTGACCCTGAGTGATTGCCGGTCTCGGTCCGCTGTGACCCTGAGTGATTGCCGGTCTCGGTCCGCTGTGGCCCTGAGTGATTGCCGGTCCCTGTCCGCTGTGGCCCTGAGTGATTGCCGGTCCCGGTCCGCTGTGGCCCTGAGTGATTGCCGGTCTCGGTCCGCTGTGGCCCTGAGTGATTGCCGGTCTCGGTCCGCTGTGGCCCTGAGTGATTGCCGGTCCCGGTCCGCTGTGGCCCCGAGTGATTGCCGGTCTCGGTCCGCTGTGGCCCTGAGTGATTGCCGGTCTCGGTCCGCTGTGGCCCTGAGTGATTGCCGGTCCCGGTCCGCTGTGGCCCTGAGTGATTGCCGGTCTCGGTCCGCTGTGGCCCTGAGTGATTGCCGGTCTCGGTCCGCTGTGGCCCCGAGTGATTGCCGGTCTCGGTCGGCTCTGGCCCTGAGTGATTGCCGGCCTCGGTCCGCTGTTGCCACGAGTGATTGCCGGTCCCGGTCCGCTGTGGCCCTGAGTGATTGCCGGTCTCGGTCGGCTCTGGCCCTGAGTGATTGCCGGTCTCGGTCCGCTGTGGCCCCGAGTGATTGCCGGTCTCGGTCCGCTGTGGCCCTGAGTGATTGCCGGTCTCGGTCCGCTGTGGCACTGAGTGATTGCCGGTCTCGGTCCGCTGTTGCCCTGAATGATTGCCGGTCTCGGTCCGCTGTGGCCCCGAGTGATTGCCGGTCTCGGTCCGCTGTGGCCCTGAGTGATTGCCGGTCTCGGTCGGCTCTGGCCCTGAGTGATTGCCGGTCCCGGTCCGCTGTGGCCCCGAGTGATTGCCGGTCTCGGTCCGCTGTGGCCCCGAGTGATTGCCGGTCTCGGTCGGCTCTGGCCCTGAGTGATTGCCGGTCTCGGTCCGCTGTGGCCCTGAGTGATTGCCGGTCTCGGTCGGCTCTGGCCCTGAGTGATTGCCGGTCCCGGTCCGCTGTGGCCCCGAGTGATTGCCGGTCTCGGTCCGCTGTGGCCCCGAGTGATTGCCGGTCTCGGTCCGCTGTGGCCCTGAGTGATTGCCGGTCTCGGTCGGCTCTGGCCCTGAGTGATTGCCGGTCTCGGTCCGCTGTGGCCCTGAGTGATTGCCGGTCTCGGTCGGCTCTGGCCCTGAGTGATTGCCGGTCTCGGTCCGCTGTGGCCCTGAGTGATTGCCGGTCCCGGTCCGCTGTGGCCCTGAGTGATTGCCGGTCTCGGTCCGCTGTGGCCCGGAGTGATTGCCGGTCCCGGTCCGCTGTGGCCCCGAGTGATTGCCGGTCTCGGTCCGCTGTGGTCCTGAGTGAGTGCCTTCCTGGTCCGCTGTGGCCCTGCGTGATTGCCGGTCTCGGTCCGCTGTGGCCCCGAGTGATTGCCGGTCTCGGTCCGCTGTGGCCCGGAGTGATTGCCGGTCCCGGTCCGCTGAGGTCCCGAGTGATTGCCGGTCTCGGTCCACTGTGGCCCGGAGTGATTGCCGGCCTCGGTCCGCTGTGGCCCCGAGTGATTGCCGGTCTCGGTCCGCTGTGGCCCCGAGTGATTGCCGGTCTCGGTCCGCTGTGGCCCCGAGTGATTGCCGGTCTCGGTCCGCTGTGGCCCCGAGTGATTGCCGGTCTCGGTCCGCTATGGCCCTGAGTGATTGCCGGTCTCGGTCGGCTCTGGCCCTGAGTGATTGCCGGTCTCGGTCCGCTGTGGCCCTGAGTGATTGCCGGTCTCGGTCGGCTCTGGCCCTGAGTGATTGCCGGTCCCGGTCCGCTGTGGCCCCGAGTGATTGCCGGTCTCGGTCCGCTGTGGCCCCGAGTGATTGCCGGTCTCGGTCGGCTCTGGCCCTGAGTGATTGCCGGTCCCTGTCCGCTGTGGCCCCGAGTGATTGCCGGTCTTGGTCCGCTGTGGCCCCGAGTGATTGCCGGTCTCGGTCCGCTGTGGCCCCGAGTGATTGCCGGTCTCGGTCCGCTGTGGCCCCGAGTGATTGCCGGTCTCGGTCCGCTGTGGCCCTGAGTGATTGCCGGTCTCGGTCCGCTGTGGCCCTGAGTGATTGCCGGTCTCGGTCCGCTGTGGCCGCGAGTGATTGCCGGTCTCGGTCCGCTGTGGCCCCGAGTGATTGCCGGTCTCGGTCCGCTGTGGCCCGAGTGATTGCCGGTCTCGGTCCGCTGTGGCCCCGAGTGATTGCCGGTCTCGGTCCGCTGTGACCCCGAGTGATTGCTGGTCTCGGTCCGCTGTGACCCCGAGTGATTACCGGTCTCGGTCCGCTGTGACCCTGAGTGATTGCCGGTCTCGGTCCGCTGTGGCCCCGAGTGATTGCCGGTCTCGGTCCGCTGTCACCCTGAGTGATTGCCGGTCTCGGTCCGCTGTGGCCCTGAGTGATTGCTGGTCTCGGTCCGCTGTGGCCCTGAGTGATTGCTGGTCTCGGTCCGCTGTGGCCCTGAGTGAGTGCCTTCCTGGTCTGCTGTGGCCCCGAGTGCATGACGGTCCCAGTTCTCTGTGGCCCTGAGTGATTGCCGGTCTCGGTCCGCTGTGGCCCCGAGTGCATGACGGTCCCAGTTCTCTGTGGCCCTGAGTGAGTGCCAGCCAGCGCGCTCCCTCCTCAGCCGACCCTCTCCGGTCCCGAGTGAGTGCCTTCCCGGTGCGCTCTGCTTCCCGCCCCTAGCCCAGGCCGAATAGCCTCCGATTTACTTACCTGCGCCGATTTCTTTAACTCTCCGCAAGGGTTTTCTCAAGAGGCCACATACGCTGGCCTAAGGTGGCTGGTTACGCCCCCTTTGGATGAAAAAAAAACTTACCGAAAAAAAACGTAACAAACTGAGTTACGCTGGTGCAAATTGATCGGGGGAACTGCGGATTTTTAAGTTAGGCCAGAAAAAGCAGCCTGCTCCAAAAGAACGGAACAAATCACTGGGGAAAATTGAGCCCTTAAAAACAACATACAGCATTCTTACAGGGCTTGACAGGGTAGATGCAGGGAGGATGTTTCCTCTGGCTGGGGAGTCGAGAACCAGGGGTCACAGTCTCAGAATAAAGGGTCGGCCATTTAGGACAGAGATGAGGAGAAATTCCTTCACTCAGAGGACTGTGAATCTTTGGAATTCTCTACCTCAGAGGGCTATGGAGGCTCAGTCATTGAGTATATTCAAGACAGAGATCGATAGATTTGTGGATGTTAAGGGAATGAAGGGATATGGGGACAGTGCAGGAAAGTGGAGTTGAGGACGAAGATCAGCCATGATCTTATTGAATGGCAGAGCAGGCTCGAGGGGCTGAATGGCTGACTCCTGCTCCTAATTCTTATGTTCTTACAGTGATTATTGCTCTTTGGTCAAATGATATTAACGTTCAAGGAGCAAATGGCATGTTAACCTTTATTGAGACAGCCAAGTTAGCAGGTTATTCTGAATCAGTGATAGTTTTGAGTTGTGGGGGGAGAACACATACATGTCTTACGAACTGTATTGGGATTGCAGCTGGCAACGTTACTCAAAATCTTGCTGATCGAGTGGACTTTCACCCGTCCCATCAGCTAGGGCTAGGCTTGAACTCCGTCCCCAGAGGTCTAAACCACGGCTACCTCTCCTGTTAAAGAACAGAGGCAATGGTGCAGATTTGCAAACGTGTTAATCAAAACACTTTAGACCGTAGAACATTGAAACAATGGTCAGCAAAGCTAGACGATAATTCTCCCACCTTGACGCAGACTGATTAATGTGTGAGCACAGTGTAAAACTGCCAGTCACTGACTGGCTAAATAAATCTAATTAGTGAAGAAAACTCAATGGGATGTTACAAAACCGACTGCTGCAGGATAATTAATGGCTTTTTGATCCATGCACAAAGACTTATTTCCAACTGAGGACAAAGGTTACCTTGCTTTACAGAGATAGTGCAGCTCCCTGAGTGTCAGCCCTGGCTCACCGGGCAGCACCCGGTAGGTCCTTACTGTACAGTATAAACGCACACGATGCTTGAGAGAAGGTCAGGCTGTGACCTGTCCTTTATTCCTTAGCACGCCAAGTGATGAAGGTGGATGGAGCTTCCCCTTTTGTACCTGAAGGTCCAGGTTAGGAGTGTCTCCCACCTAGTGGTCATTGTTCTCACAGTGTACAACTTAGGTCAGTTTATACATGGGTTACAATGCTGGTTGAATACATGACATCACCTCCCCCACAAAGTCTTATTGGGATCACAGGTTAAGTCTCTCTGGTGGTTTACGCTCTCTTGTAGAGCGCCTGAGTTGGGGCTCCGGTTGTTGGGCGCTGGCCTGAGTGTCTGCTGTTTGCAGTGCCTCAGGCCTATCCAGACTGCACACAGTGACTGGGCTCTCCTCCCTTTGGTTCCGGTGTTCGGTCACCTGTGGTGGAGTGAACTCTACATCGTGTTCTTCCTCTGCTTCTTCTATGGGGTTGCTAAACCTCCTTTTAGTTTGATCCACGTGTTTGCGGCAGATTTGTCCATTGGTAAGTTTAACTACCAGAATCCTATTTCCCTCTTTGGCAATCAGAGTGCCTGTGAGCAATTTGGGCCCTGCAGCGTGGTTGAGGACAAAAACAGGATCATTTACATCAATACATAGCGCCCTCGCATTCCTGTCATGGTAGTCATATTGTGGCTGGCGCCTGCTCTCGACAATTTCTTTTATGGTGGGGTGTATAAGGGATAACCGGGTTTTGAGTGTCCTTTTCATTAGCAGCTCTGCGGGTGGAACCCCTGTGAGTGAGTGCAGTTGGGATCTATTGGCCAACAGGAGGCGTGACAAGCACCTTTGTAGGGAACCCCCTTGGATTCTGAGCATCCCCTGTTTGATTATCTGCACTGCTCGTTCCGCCTGGCCGTTTGAGGCTGGCTTGAACGGTGCCGTTCTGACATGGTTAATCCCATTGCCTGCCATGAAGTCCTGGAATTCAGTGCTTGTGAAGCACAGGCCATTGTCGCTGACCAAGATGTCCAGTAGACCGTGGGCGGTGAACATTGCCCGTAGCCTTTCTACCGTGGCAGAGGATGTGCTTGAATTTAAAATGTCACACTCGATCCATTTGGAGTAGGCGTCCACTACAACCAAAAACATTTTTCCCATGAAAGGACCTGCGTAGTCCACATGGATGCGTGACCAAGGCTTGGCGGGCCATGGCCAGGGGCTAAGTTGAGGCTTCCCTGGGCGCATTGCCCAGCTGGGCACACGTGTTGCACCTGCGAACACAAAGTTCCAGATCTGCATCTATCCCTGGCCACCAAGCGTGTGACCTGGCAGTTGCCTTCGTCATGACAATGCCCGGGTGCTCATTGTGGAGTTCTCTGATGAACACCTCTCTGCCCATCTGGGACATGACTATGCGGTTTCCCCACAGTAGGCAATCGGCCTGAATCGAGAGTTCATCCGTGCGCCTGTGAAATGGTTTAAATTCCTCAGGCCATGCCCTGTACGTGGCTGCCCAGTCCCCATTCAGGACACATTTCTTGACGAGAGACAATAGTGGGTCTCTATTTGTCCAGACTTTAATCTGACGGGCTGTCACGGGTGAGCCTTCGCTTCCAAAAGCTTCAACAGCCATGACCATCTCAGCAGCATGCTCGGTAGCCCCTTCAGTGGTGGCTAGTGGGAGCCTGCTGAGTGCATCTGCGCAGTTTTCGGTGCCTGGTCTGTGCCGAATTGTATAGTCATAGGCGGCTAACGTGAGTGCCCATCTCTGTATGCGGGCCGATGCGTTTGCATTTATGGCCTTGTTGTCGGCCAAAAGGGACGTTAGGGGTTTGTGATCTGTCTCCAGCTCAAATTTCCTGCCAAGCAGGTACTGGTGCATTTTCTTTACCGCATATACACATGTGAGCGCCTCCTTTTCTACCATCCTGTAACCCCTTTCTGCCTGGGACAGACTCCTGGAGGCATAAGCTACCGGATGTAACTTGACCCTTGACATTGACATGCTGCAACGCACACCCGACACCATAGGATGACGCATCGCACGTTAACACAAGTTTCTTACACGGGTCATATAGTGTTAACAGAGTGTTGGAACATAACAAATTGCGTGCTTTATTAAAAGCCATTTCCTGGCTGTCCCCCCAGATCCATTCACAACCTTTGTGTAGGAGCACGTGTGGCGGCTCTAGCAGCGTGCTCAATTTGGGAAGAAAGTTACCAAAATAGTTCAGGAGCCCCAGGAAAGAATGCAGCTCCATCGTGTTACGGGGTCTGAGTGCTCTCTGGATTGCTTCCGTCTTGGACGCAGTAGGGCTGATCCCGTCTGCTGCTACCCTCATCCCCAGGAATTCTACCTCTGGAGCTAGGAAGACGCACTTTGCCTTTTTCAGTCGCAGCCCTACCCGGTCCAGTCTGTGTCGCACCTCCTCCAGGTTGTGGAGGTGTTCTTCAGTATCGTAACCCGTGATGAGAATGTCGTCCTGAAAAACCACCGTCCCTGGAATCGACTTGAGGAGGCTTTCCATATTTCGTTGGAAGATCACGGCGGCCGAGCGAATCCCGAACGGACATCTGTTGTACTCAAACAACCCCTTGTGTGTCGTGATGGTGGTCAGCTTCTTCGACTCACTCGCCAGCTTCTGGGTCATGTAAGCTGAGGTCAGGTCCAATTTTGAAAAAAGTTTGCCACCGGATAGCGTCGCAAAGAGATCCTCCGCTCTCGGTAGCGGGTACTGGTCTTGGAGTGACACCCGATTGATGGTGGCCTTGTAATCACCACATATCCTGACCGACCCATCCGCCTTGAGCACCGGCACAATCGGGCTCGCCCAGTCACTGAATTCGACTGACGAGATGATGCCTTCCCTCAGCAGGTGGTCCAATTTGCCTTCTATCTTTTCCCGCATCATGTACGGCATCGCTCTGGCCTTGTGGTGTACTGGTCTGGTGTCCGGGTTTATGTGAATCACTACCTTGGCCCCCATGAAAGTGCCGATGCCGGGTTGAAATAGTGAGTTAAATTTGTCCAGGATCTGTGAGCATGATACTCGCTCCACAGAGGAAATTGCATTGACATCGCCCCATTTCCAGTTCATGACAGCAAGCCAACTCCTCCCCAGTAGTGCGGGACCATCCCCCGGGACAACCCAGAGTGGCAACCTGTTCTCCGAATCTTTGTGAGTCACGACTACCGTGGCGCTGCCTAGCACTGGAATGATCTGCTTTGTGTAAGTCCGTAGCTGTGCGTCAATCGGCGATAATTTTGGCCTCCTGGCCTTGGACGCCCACAACCTTTTGAACTGTTTGATACTCATCAGAGACTGGCTGGCCCCTGTGTCTAGCTCCATTGATACTGGGATGCCATTGAGGAGCACTTTCATAATTATCGGTGGCATCCTGGTGTATGAACTGTATACGTGCTCCACATGAACTCGCTGAACTTCAGCTTCCAGCGATTTCCCCCAGCATTCATTTCTGCAATTTCTGTAGGTATTTTGCTCATCTCTGCAAACTCCGGCTGAGTGTGTGCCTCCACGCCTCTAACATGAGCTGTTGTTGGAAACAAAAGATCCCTTGCCAGTCGATCGTCCCTGACTGCCCCTGTTATTGTCCTTGAGTGCGCCATTAACAGGTGTTGATGGCCCCATTACTGGCCGCATTGTCCCTTGCAATGGCGTGAATCGCCGTTCAGCTTGCCATTGTCTCTGTCGAACTCCCCCTCTGGGTTCGACTACATGTTGGGGCATGCCCGATTGCCCTTGTCTGCCTGGAGAACTGTGTGCTGCTTTTACAATGTTGAATCTCTGTCCCAACCATTCCTTAACACAGTACCTCTCGTCTGTTCTGCTAGTGGCCATGCTCGCGTGATTTAAATCCCAGTTTCTCGTCGCCATTGATAGGTCCTTACTGTACAGTTTTAATGCACACGAGGCCCATGCTTGAGAGAAGGTCAGTCTGTGACCTGTCCTTTATTCCTTAGCGCTCCAAGTGATGAAGGTGGGTGGAGCTTCCCCTTTTATACCTGAAGGTCCAGGTTAGGAGTGTCTCCCACCTAGTGGTCATTGTTCTCACAGTGTACAACTTAGGTCAGATTATACATGGGTTACATTGCTGGTTGAATACATGACACTCACCTCTGAGCCATGGAGGTTTGTGGGTTCAAGTCCCTCGCCAGAAACTTGAACATAAAATCTCAGAGAGTGCTGCACTGTCAGAGGTGCCGTCTTTCAGATGAGACAGTAAACCGTGGCCCTCTCAGCTGGATGCAAAAGATCCCATGGCACTATGTGAGGGATGAGCACAGGAGTTTTCCCTGGTATCTTGGGCCATTATTTATCTCTCAATCGACAGAACAAAAAACAGATGATCTGGTCATTATCTCATTGCTGTTTGTGGGAGCTTGCTGTGCGCAAATTGGCTGCCGCGCTTCCTACATTACAACAGTGACTACACTCCAAAAAGTGCTTCATTGATTGTAAAGCGCTTTGGGACATCTGGTGGTCGTGAAAGGAGCTATATAAATGCAAGTCTTTCTTTCATTTTCTTCTGAGTCTGCCCAGCCGAACAAACAAATTGTTCGGAGAGAGGAAGATGCCTGGCCCAGAGCTTTTCGCCTTTTTTCTCTGCTCCGCTTCTTGCAAGGAAAGAAAGAAAAAAGAAGAAAGCAAGACTTGCATTTATATAGCGCCTTTCACCAACCTCAGGACATCCCAAAGCGCTTTACAGTCAGTGATGAACTTTTGAAGTGAAGTCACTGTTGTAATGTGGGAAGCGAGGTAACAATGTAATGATGACCAGATAATCTGTTTTTATTTTAAGTGATTTTGCTTTCAGGGATAAATATTGGTTTAGGACACTAGGGATAACTCTCCCCTGCTCTTCTTCGAAATAGTGTCATGCGATTTTTTGTATTTATTTGAGAGCGCAGACAGGGCCTCGGTTTAATGTCTCATCCGAAAGACGGCACCTCCGACAGTGCAGCACTCCCTCAGCATTGCGCTGGGAGTGTCAGCCTGGATTTTGTGCTCAAGTCCCTGGAGTGGGAAACATGGCAACCAATTTGCTGCAAAAGATGCCAAGGCACTAGTTCGAAGAAGAGCAGTGTCCCGGCCAATATTTATCCCTCAAACCAGCACCGATGTCAGATGATTTAATTCTCATTTTTTTTTTCCCAGTACTGTCCCAGGAGGAGGCCTCGCTTTTTGGGAGATAGATTTTTGGAAAGAAAGTTAGGGAAAGAATCTCATCATCATTGGCAGTCTATCGGAATTGAGGAAGACTTGCTTCCACTCTTAAAATGAGCTCTCAGGTGGCTGAACAGTCCAATACAAGAACCACAGTCTCGGTCATAGGTGTGGGACAGATAGTCGTTGAGGAAAAGGGTGGGTGGGACGGGTTTGCCGCATACTCTTTCCGCTGCCTGCGCTTGTTTTCTGCATGCTCTCGGCGATGAGACTCGAGGTACTCAGCGCCCTCCTGGATGCACTTCCTCCACTTAGGGCGGTCTTTGGCCAGGGACTCCCAGATGTCGGTGGGGATGTTGCACTTTATCAGGGTGTCCCTGTAACATTTCCTCTGTCCACCTTTGGCTCGTTTACCCTGTAGGAGTTCCGAGTAGAGCACTTGCTTTGGGAGTCTCGTGTCTGGCATGCGGACAATGTGGCCTGCCCAGCGGAGCTGATCAAGTGTGGTTAGTGCTTCAGTGTTGGGGATGTTGGCAAAGGGAAAGGGCTATGAAACTTGAAAGGGGAAACATTCCGTCGCTCCCCGTTTGGGGGCCGTAATGTCCCGGGAGGCGGTAGATTCTGCGGCAGGCGCAAAAGTCCCGCCCTGCCCACTAACTTCGGGTTACCACCCTCCGAAAGGAAGTGGAGCGCAAAATAACACGCTGCACTTCCTTTCTGGGGCACTAGCGGGGCGGACGTGTTTGTAGGGGGGGGGCGCAGCCCTGCGCACTTGACCGCGTAGCGATTCCGCATGGGGGGGGGGGTCTCTTCCCTCAATTGAAGGGAAAGGCGCAAGCTACATACTCTGCAGTGAAGAAACAGGCTTCTCTGGACCAGCGAGGAGTGAGGGTGCTGTGCCTACTGCCCGGTGCTCCAGCAGAATGACCAATCGCGGCATGGACCCCGCGTTCAAAGCGCCAACAGGGCACTCGGCAAAATCGGCAGTATTGTTTTTTTTCCAATGGTCGACACCTTCCCTTTAATGTTCGCCCGGCCGCCCGGTCTTCATCATCATAGGCAGTCCCTCGGAATCGAGGAAGACTTGCTTCCACTCTTAACATGAGTCCTTAGGTGGCTGAACAGTCCAATACGAGAACCACAGTCCCTGTCACAGGTGGGACAGATAGTCATTGAGGGAAGGAGTGGATGGGACTGATTTGCCGCACGCTCTTTCCGCTGCTTGCGCTTGTTTTCTGCATGCTCTCGGCAACGAGACTCGAGGTGCTCAGCGCTTTCCTGGATGCACTTCCTCCACTTAGGGTGGTCTTTGGCCAGGGTCTTCCAGGTGTGAGTGGGGATGTTGCACTTTATCAGGGAGGCTTTGAGGGTGTCCTTGTAACGTTTCCTCTGCTCACCTTTGGCCTGTTTGCCGTGAAGGAATTCCGAGTAGAGCGCTTGCTTTGGGAGTCTCGTGTCTGGCATGCGAACGATGTGGCCTGCCCAGCGTAGCAGATCAAGTGTGGTCAGTGCTTCAATGCTGAGGATGTTGGCCTGGTCGAGGACGCTAATGTTGGTGCGTCTGTCCTCCCAGGGGATTTGCAGGATCTTGCGGAGACATTGTTGGTGTTATTTTTCCAGCGACTTAAGATGTCTATTGTACATGGTCCATGTCTCTGAGCCAAACAGGAGGGCAGGTATTACTACAGCCCTGTCGACCATGAGCTTGGTGGCAGTTTTGAGGGCCTGGTCTTCAAGCACTCTTTTCCTCAGGTGGCCGAAGGCTGCATTGGCGCACTGGAGGCGGTGTTCAACCCCGCTGGCGCCCGGCCATCCGGTACGCGTCCGCTGAAGATGTCATCGCCCGGCGCTGCTTCGGGGGGCGATAACCAATTTAGAGTCCGGGGTGCTGTGCACGGTGATGACGTTGTCCGAACGGGAGGCACAAACTACCCGAGTTTCCAGGCCAAAGTGCTTCCCTTGTTTGATGAAAGATCTCGTCTAACTCCATGTAATAATTTGACCCGATGATTAGAGCATGTTGCAGGGTTGGTCTCTGATGCCGGTGATAAAACAATCCGACATAATTTATGATATAGTTGGAGAGAGGGGGTTCACCATTTACATAAGAACATAAGAAATAGGAGCAGGAGTAGGCCATACAACCCCTCGAGTCTGCTCCGCCATTTAATATGATTATGGCTGATCCGATCATGGACTCAGGTCCACTTCCCTGCCCGCTTCCCATTACCTTTTATTCCCTTAGCGGTTAAGAAACTGTCTATTTCTGTCTTAAATTTATTCAATGTCCCAGTTTCCACAGCTCTCTGAGGCAGGGAATTCCAGAGATTTACAACCCTCTGAGAGAAGAAATTCCTCCTCATCTCAGCTTTAAATGGACAGCCCCTTATTCTATGCCCCCTAGTTTGTTTCCCCTATGAGTGGAAATATCCTCTCTACATCCACCTTGTCGAGCCCCCTCATAATCTTATACGTTTCGATAAGATCACCTCTCATTCTTCTGAATTCCAATGAGTAGAGGCCCAACCTACTCAACCTTTCCTCATAAGTCAAGCCTCTCATCCCCAGAATCAACCTTGTGAACCTTCTCTGAACTGCCTCCAAAGCAAGTATATCCTTTCGTAAATATGGAAACCAAAACTGCACGCAGTATTCCAGGTGTGGTCTCACCAATACCTTGTACAACTGTAGCAAGATAACCCCCCACGGGAAAATGCTTTAAAGCAAATAAAAGCCAACCTTAAATGTGGTATCCCATTTTTACGTAAGATACAGATTATCGTTTAAAAAGCAGCGGGACAGTTTGTTTTAATCTTTGTTAAGACGATTAAAGAATTTGGTAAGGTCGATAGAACTAAACGATTTCATCTGGTGGGGGAAGTCCAGAACAAGTGGGCATAACCTTAAAATTAAGAGCCAGGCCGTTGAAGGGTGATGTCAGGAAGTACTTCTTCACACAATGGGCAGTGGGAATCTGGAACTGTCTCCAACAAAAAGCTGTTGAAGCTGGGGGTCAATTGAAAATTTCAAAACTGAGATTGTTAGGTTTTTGTTAGGCTTTAGGGTATTAAGGGGATACGGAACTGAGGCGGGTGGATCGAGTTAGGCTGCAGAACATGGCCGACTTCTGTTCCTATATTGTTGGTGGGAGTGGGGTGGGGGGGTCTATTGAATCAGTTTGCTGTATATGTGAAGGGGTTAGCTACTCTCTATCTGATGAAGAATGGAATCGGGGGTCTTGATGTGTTTCAGAGGGGCTTATCTTATCCTTGAGGGCCACTGTAAGATGAGAACCAGTGCAGATCACTGCCAACTCAACCATGTCACGATTTCTTGCGACGCAATTATATTTTAGCTACGAGGCGCATTGCCACACCGAAGGGTAGATGTTCTGTGGACCTCTTTTGAGGGGGGCGGCAGTATGACAAGGCAGTAACTTCCTCTCTGGTGCTGATCCCATCCCAAGGATAGGATCATTGGAATATCCAGGGACTGTAGGAGATAGAAACCCATGCTGAACAGCTTTGCTCCCAGTCGGGGACTCCCGAGCTCCAAATCAAACCAAAGAACAAAGGAGTTAAAAAAAAATCTCCAAAACTTTCTTTCGTAAACTTGAGCTCAACCAAAACTCAGCGGCCTATGTCCTAACTCGCACTGAGTCCTGTTCACCCATCACCGACCTACATTGGCTCCCAGTTAAGCAACGCCTTGATTTTAAAATTCTCATTCTTGTTTTCAAATTCCTCCATGGCCTCGCCCCTCCATATCTCTGTAATCTCCTCCAGCCCCACACTCCCCCGAGATCTCTGCGCTCCTCTAATTCTGCCCTCTTGATCATCCCCGATTTCCATCGCTCCACCATTGGTGGCTGCGCCTTCAGCTGCCTGGACCCTAAGCTCTAGAATTTCCCCCCTAAACCTCTCCGCCTCTCTTACCTCCTTTAAGATGCTCCTTAAAACTAACTTCTTTGACCAAGTCACCCTGTTCCAATATCTCCTGATGTGGCTCGTGTCAAATTTAGTTTGATAATAGCTCCTGTGAAGCGGTTAGGAATGTTTCACCATGTTGTTGGGGTGAGGTTTGAGGTCCATCAAGCCTGAGGTCCAACAAAAACCCGGGACCTAAAGAACAGGTGATACAACAACTGGCTGACAGCCACGACATGTGAGGATTCTTCATTGTAGTCAAGGCCACCTACGGTCCAAACTCCCAAGGCCCCACACCACTCCTGGCCAAGAACGGAGAAACATTCATCAAGGACACCGAGGCTGTCAGGGCCCGCTGGAAGGAGCACTTTGAAGATCTCCTCAATCGAGACTCTGCCTTTGACTCGAGTGTTCTCAACTCCATCCCGCAGCATGCAACCCGCCACCACCTCAGTGAAACCCCAACGCTGCCTGAGGCAGGCAAAGCCATAAAACAGCTCCAGAATAAGAAGGCTACGGGTGCGGATGGAATTCCTGCTGAGGTACTAAAATATGGCAGAGAGGCGCTGTTGGCACGGATACATGACTTCATCGCTCTCATTTGGAGGGAGGAGAGCATGCCGGGAGATCTCAGAGATGCAGTGATCGTGTCCATTTTTCAAAAGGGGAACAAATCCGACTGCGGCAACTACAGGGGAATCACCCTGCTATCAACTACTGGGAAGGTTGTCGATAGAGTTATCCTCAATCGTCTTCTCCCTGTGGCCGAGGAGCTCCTCCCGGAGTCACAGTACGGATTTCATCACCTATGGGGAACAACGGACATGATCTTTGCAGCACGACAGCTGCAAGAAAAATGCAGGGAGCAGCGCTAGCCCTTATACATGGCCTTTTTCGATCTTACAAAGGCCTTTGACACTGTTGACCATGAGGGTCTATGGAGCGTCCTCCTCCATTTCAGATGCCCCCAAAAGTTTGTCAACATCCTTCGCCTGCTCCACGACGACATGCAGGCCATGATCCCTACCAGTGCTCAACAAAAATATATTCCAGTGAAAAAGAAGGGCGGTAAGAGAAGGGATAACCAGCCGTGGATAACCAAGGAAATAAAGGAGAGTATCAAATTAAAAACCAATACGTATAAGGTGGCCAAGGTTAGTGGGAAACGAGAAGATTGGGAAAATTTTAAACAACAGCAAAGAATGACTAAGAAAGCAATAAAGAAGGGGAAGATGGATTACGAAAGTAAACTTGCTCAAAACATAAAAACAGATAGTAAAAGCTTTTACAGATATATAAAACGGAAAAGAGAGACTAAAGTAAATGTTGGTCCCTTAGAAGATGAGAAGGTAGATTTAATAATGGGAAATGTGGAAATGGCTGAGACCTTAAACAATTATTTTGCTTCGGTCTTCACAGTGGAAGACACAAAAACCATGCCAAAAATTGCTGGTCACAGGAATGTGGGAAGGGAGGACCTTGAGACAATCACTATCACTAGGCGGGTAGTGCTGGACAGGCTAATGGGACTCAAGATAGACAAGTCCCCTGGTCCTGATGAAATGCATCTCAGGGTATTAAAAGAGATGGCGGAAGTTATAGCAGATACATTCGTTATAATCTACCAAAATTCTCTGGACTCTGGGGAGGTACCAGCGGATTGGAAAGCAGCTAATGTAACGCCTCTGTTTAAAAAAGGGAGCAGACAAAAGGCAGGTAACTATAGGCCGGTTAGTTTAACATCTGTAGTTGGGAAAATGCTTGAAACTATCATTAAGGAAGAAATAGCGGGACATCTAGATAGGAATAGTGCAATCAAGCAGACGCAACATAGATTCATGAAGGGGAAATCATGTTTAACTAATTTACTGGAATTCTTTGAGGATATAACGAGCATGGTGGATAGAGGTGTACGGATGGATGTGGTGTATTTAGATTTCCAAAAGGCATTCGATAAGGTGCCACAAAAAGGTTACTGCAGAAGATAAAGGTACGCGGAGTCAGAGGAAATGTATCAGCATGGATAGAGAATTGGCTGGCTCACAGAAAGCAAAGAGTTGGGTTAAATGGGTCCTTTTCGGATTGGAGATCAGTGGTTAGTGATGTGCCACAGGGATCGGTGCTGGGACCTCAACTGTTTACAATATACATAGATGACCTGGAAGAGGGGACAGAGTGTAGTGTAACAAAATTTGCAGATGACACAAAGATTAGTGGGAAAGCAGGTTGTGTAGAGGACACAGAGAGGCTGCAAAGAGATTTAGATAGGTTAAGCGAATGGGCTAAGGTTTGGCAGATGGAATACAATGTCGGAAAGTGTGAGGTCATCCACCTTGGGAAAAAAACAGTAAAAGGGAATATTATTATTTGAATGGGGAGAAATTACAACATGCTGCGGTGCAGAGGGACTGGGGGTCCTTGTGCATGAATCCCAAAAAGTTAGTTTGCAGGTACAGCAGGTAATCAGAAAGGCGAATGGAATGTTGGCCTTCATTGCGAGAGGGATGGAGTACAAAGGCAGGGAGGTCCTGCTGCAACTCTATAGGGTATTGGTGAGGCCGCACCTGGAGTACTGCATGCAGTTTTGGTCACCTTACTTAAGGAAGGATATACTAGCTTTGGAGGGGGTACAGAGACGATTCACTTGGCTGATTCCAGAGATGAGGGGGTTACCTTATGATGATAGATTGAGTAGACTGGGTCTTTACTCGTTGGAGTTCAGAAGGATGAGGGGTGATCTTATGGAAACATTTAAAATAATGAAAGGGATAGACAAGATAGAGGCAGAGAGGTTGTTTCCACTGGTCGGGGAGACTAGACCTAGGGGGCACAGCCTCAAAATACGGAGGAGCCAATTTAAAACCGAGTTGAGAAGGAATTTCTTCTCCCAGAGGGTTGTGAATCTGTGGAATTCTCTACCCAAGGAAGCAGTTGAGGCTGGCTCATTGAATGTATTCAAATCACAGATAGATTTTTAACCAATAAGGGAATTAAGGGTTACGGGGAGCGGGCGGGTAAGTGGAGCTGAGTCCACGGCCAGATCAGCCATGATCTTGTTGAATGGCGGAGCAGGCTCGAGGGTCTAGATGGCCTACTCCTGTTCCTAATTCTTATGTTCTTATGTTCTTATCCATTACAGACCCAATCCACGTCCGGACCGGGGTCAAACAGGGCTGCATCATTGCTCCAACCCTCTTCCCAATCTTCCTCGCTGCCATGCTCCACCTCACTGTCATCAAGCTCCCCGCTGGAGTGGAACTAAACTACTACCAGTGGGAAGCTGTTTAACCTGCACTGCCTCCAGGCCAGGTCCAAGATCTTCTA
This sequence comes from Pristiophorus japonicus, assembly GCF_044704955.1. Classification (NCBI taxonomy): domain Eukaryota; kingdom Metazoa; phylum Chordata; class Chondrichthyes; family Pristiophoridae; genus Pristiophorus; species Pristiophorus japonicus. The sequence goes on along the minus strand of NC_091979.1, from coordinate 238,392,325 downwards.
AACCTCTGTCGTTGAACTGCAGTATGCGGACGACGCCTGCGTCTGCACACATTCTGAGGCTGAACTTCAGGATATAGTCGATGTATTCACCGAGGCATATGAAAGCATGGGCCTTACGCTTAACATCCGGAAGACAAAGATCCTCCACCAGCCTGTCCCCGCTGAACAGCACTGCCTCCCAGCCATCAAGATCCACGGCGCGGCCCTGGACAATGTGGACCACTTCCCATACCTCGGGAGCCTCTTGTCAACAAAGGCAGACATCGATGTGGAGATTCAATATCGCCTCCAGAGTGCCAGTGCAGCCTTTGGCCGTCTGAGGAAAAGAGTGTTTGAAGACCAGGCCCTCAAATCTAACACCAAGCTCATGGTCTACAGGGCTGTAGTAATACCCGCCCTCCTGTATGGATCAGAGGCATGGACGATGTACAGAAGACACCTCAAGTCGCTGGAGATATATCACCAACGATGTCTCCGCAAGATCCTGCAAATCCCCTGGGAGGACAGACGCACCAACATCAGTGTCCTTGCCCAGGCTAACATCCCCAGCATTGAAGCACTGACCACACTCGATCAGCTTCACTGGGCAGGCCACTTAGTTCGCATGCCAGATACAAGACTCCCTAAGCAATTGCTCTATGCGGAGCTCCTTTATGGCAAACGAGCCAAAGGAGGACAGCGGAAACGTTACAAGGACACCCTCAAAGCCTCCCTGGTAAAGTGTGACATCACCACTGACACCTGGGAGTCCCTGGCCGAAGACCACCCTCGATGGAGAAAGTGCATCCGGGAGGGCATTGAGCTCTTCAAATCTCAACGCTGCAAGCATGCAGAGGTCAGGTGCAGGCAGCAGGAGCATGTGGTAAATCAGTGTCACCCCTCCTTCCCCCGACGAATATCTGTCCCACCTGTGGCAGGTGTAATGTCTGTAAGCTTGTAATGCTTGTAGCTCCACACTGTGGATGTGGACATATTGTGTACTGCAACTGTATAGTTAATCATTAAACAGAACAGGCTCTTTCGAGAGAGTTCCGAGAGAGCAGCCTGCATCTTAGGAAGCTGTGTGTGCTGTGCTCTGTGAAGATATCACAGCAGGGTCTGTGGCTCTCGTGTTGGACTGTTCAGCCACTAAATAACGCACTTTAGGAGTGGAAGCAAATCTTCCTCGATTCCAAGGGACTGCCTATGATGATAATGATGATGAAGCTCCTCGAGCCCCACACACCCCCCCCACCCCCCGAGATCTCTGCGCTCCTCAAATTCTGCCCTCTTGATCATCCCCGATTTCCATCGCTCCATCATTGGTGGTCGTGCCTTCAGCTGCCTGGGCCCTAAGCTCTAGAATTTCCCCCCTAAACCACTCCGCCTCTCTTTCCTCCTTTAAGATGCTCCTTAAAACTAACTTCTTTGACCAGGTCACCTGTCTCAATATCTCCTTATGTGGCTCGGTGTCAAATTTTGATTGATAATCGCTCCTGTGAAGTGACTAGGAATGTTTCACCATGTTAGAGGCACTATATGAATGCAATTTGTTGTTGAGACAACTCTTCAATTGATTCCCTCCAGGGCCTCAGTAGGCCACCAACAGAAGCTTAGTCTACTTTCAGCAGGTTTTTCATCCCACTGGTCCTATCGGGATGAACTGTGTGTAACTTCCAGCAACTGCGCACCAACTCAGTGGACTTGTTTTTTTTTACATATCCATTTCCGAGACATGACCAGTATTTATTCAACATTTCTTGTTCTCCTGGTGGTGGGCCTTCATCTTGAACCACTGTTATTGCCGTTGGATGCAACTGACGAGCTTGCTAGGTCACTTCAGATGGGCAGTGAAGATTCAACCACTTTGGTGTGGGACTGGAGTCACAGATAGGCCCAGATCAGGTAAGGGCGGCAGATTTCCTTCCCTAAAAGGACATTCGTGAACCAGTTGGATTTTTATGACCATCCGGCAGCTTCGTGGTCACTTTTACTGGTCCACACTCTTTTTCTAAACTGAATTCAACTTCTTAAACAACCACGGTGGGATTTGAACTCTTGTTCTCACTGGATTACTCGTCCAGTAACATAATCGCTACATTATCGCACCCAATGCAGAGCTCCACAGTAGCCAAGGGATGAGAAACAGTAAGTGGCATAGCTATCAATACCGCATGTCAAATCCATTGATGTCCGGCTGAATACTACTATGAGAATTATCACCGGTGTGCTTTCATCGACACCAACGCCTTGGCTGCCCGTGCTTGCAAGCATTGCATCACCACACCTACACCGCGAATATGCCGTCTCCCGAGAATACAACCACTACACCAGCAAAGACATGCCAATCCAAGCCGACTTGAACAACCTACCACCAACCCGTCTCAAATCTAGAAGGCCATTTTGGACTGTCGCCGAAGCCCTTCAGCCTCGATGACCGATGCCGAAACGCTTGAAAGAACTGCGACATACGGAATGGATTCCTTATCGAGGGCCCCACAGTACAACCTGAAGGATCAAACCTTCCTTGCAAACAGTGAACAACCATCAACCGCCTCAGAACCGGCCATGATCGATGCTGCCACCTTCTCCATAGGTGGAAGATTAAAGCATCCCCATCATGTGACTGTGGAGCTCCTAATCAGACCCTGGAGCACATCACTGAGCACTGCCCTCAGAGGGAATTCACGAGCAGCCTATTCCAAAATAAATTTGGAATACTGTGCACAGTTTTGGTCTCCTTATCTAAGGAAGGATATACTTGCCTTGGAGGCGGTGCAGTGAAGGTTCACTAGATTGATTCCTGGGATGAGAGGGCTGTCCTGTGATGAGAGATTGTGTAGAATGGGCCTATACGCTCTGGAGTCTAGAAGAATGAGGGGTGATCTCATTGAAACATACAAGATTCTGAAGGGGATTGACAGGGTAGATGCTGAGAGGTTGTTTCCCCCTGGCTGGGGTGTCAAGAACTAGGGGCCACAGCCTCAGGATAAAGGGGTCGACCATTTAGGACAGAGATGAGGAGGAATTTCTTCACTCAGAGGGTTGTGAATCTTTGGAATTCTCTGCCCCAGAGGGCTGTGGGTGCTGAGTATCTGAATATATTTAAGGCTGAGATAGATAGATTCTTGGAGTCTAGGGGAATCAAGGGATATGGAGATCGGGCGAGAAAGTGGATTTGAGGTCGATGATCAGCCATGATCTCGTTGAATGGCGGAGCAGGCTCGAGGGGCCGAATGGCCGACTCCTGCTCCTAATTCTTATGTTCTTAAATCCACGCTGTTCCACTGGAAGCTTTGGCCTAGATATCCGACATAGATATTGACATTTGAATTGCTTTGCTACTATGGTTCCAAAGAAGAAGGAGTTGCCATTGGTGGGCAGATTCTGGGCCTCACTGGGCTACAGGATGGCTTCACAGCAGTGCTTGGCCTGGGTTACGTTTAGACGCAAAGTGGTGTTTGTCCAATTGACCCAGCTCCCTCTAGACATACTTCAAACAATTCCGCAGATTCTCATTCCCTCTACTCCTGCGCTGTTTGGACTCTTGTACATTTATTTTGGAAAACCATCTGACAGCAATCTCGTCGCAAAGGAATGAAAAGAAAAATAGGTTTTCATTCACGCAGAACAGAGACTGAAGAATTTACACACTGCGGTCCCTAAATCTGGCAGGAGTGGTCAAATATCCATCCCGAGTATATTGACGGAAAGTGACCGGTGACCAGCCAGTTGTTTTTTTTCTTTTAATCGCCCGTTATTTTTAAATTTTCTCCACTTTTTGTCCTTCAGTTGCTGGGACTGATATCAGGAAATTCTTCCTCACACAACGGGGTAGATCTTGACTTTGTATAATAGTGTAAGAGGGATGATAGGGCCCTGGTGAGACCACACCTGGAGCGCTGTGTGAAGTTTTGGTCTCCTTACCTAAGGAAGGATATACTTACCATAGATGGAGTGCAGCGAAGGTTCACCAGACTAATTCCTGGGATGGGGGGGGAGGGGGGCCGGGGCGGGGGGGGAATTCATAGAATCATAGAGATTTACAGCACAGAAGGAGGCCATTTCGGTCCATCATGTCCACGTTGGCCGACAAAGAGCTATCCAACCTGATCCCATTTTCCAGCTCTCGGACCATAGCCCTGTAGGTTACGACACTTCAGGTGCACATCCAAGTACTTTTTAAATGTGGTGAGGGTTTCTGCCCCTACCACTCTTTCAGGCAGTGAGTTCCAGACCCCCACCACCCTCTGGGTGAAGAAACTTCCCCTCAAATCCCCTCTAAACCTCCGACCAATTACTTTAAATCTATGCCCCCTGGTTGTTGACCCTCTGCTAAGGGAAATAGGTCCTTCCTATCCACTCTGTCCAGGCCCCTCATAATTTTATACTCCTCAATAAAGTCTCCCCTCAGCCTCCTCTATTCCAAAGAAAACAAACCCAGCCTATCCAATTTTTCCTCATAGCTAAGATTCTCCAGTCCAGGCAACCTCCTCGTAAATCTCCTCTGCACCCTCTCTAGTGCAATCACATCTTTCCTGTAATATGGTGGCCAGAACGGCATGCAGTACTCCAACTGTGGCCTAATTAGTGTTTTATACAGAGATTGTCCCATGGGGAGAGATTGAGTAGACTAGGCCTGTATTCTCTAGAATGAGAGGTGATCTGATTGAAACATATAAAATTCTTACAAGGCTTGACAGGGTAGATGCAGGGAGGATGTTTCCTTTGGCTGGGGAGTCTAGAACCAGGGGTCACAGTCTCAGGATAAGGGGTTGGCCATTTAGGACTGAGATGAGGAGAAATTTCTTCACTCAGAGGGTGGTGAATCTTTGGATTTCTCTGCCCCAGAGGGCTGTGGAGGCTCAGTGGTTGAGTATATTCAAGGCTAAGATCGATAGATTTTTCTATATTAAGGGAATCAAGGGATATGGGGACAGTGCAGGAAAATGGAGTTGAGGTAGAAGATCAGCCATGATCTCATCAAATGGCGGAGCAGGCGCGAGGGGCCGAATGGCCTACTCCCGCTCCTATTTCTTATGTTCTTGTGGCGCAATCCGGGAGAGAGGTGAAACAGGGCTGATGACTTGCTATCACCTGTTTTTCACAGTGACACAATGTCAAGTTCTACCTCCCCAAAAAGTGATCGTCAAATGAAATGGTGGTGGACGATTAAACAACGAACTGGTTGCTGCGATGAAGGGGAGTGTAGGGCGATGCTGATTGGAGGAAATAAAATGGGCCAAGTAGCCTCTTCCTTCGTAATCATCTTGTGACCTCGGTTGAGATGGAAAATAAGCAACCTACCAAATGTGTCTCCACGACCAACGCCTGTGAGCTAACACCTGACGGACAAATAAGTCATAAGAACATAAGAAATAGTAGCAGGAGTAGGCCATATGGCCCCTCGAGCCTGCTCCGCCATTTAATACGATCATGGCTGATCTGATCATGGACTGAGCTCCACTTCCCTGCCCGCTCCCCATAACCCCTTATCTCCTTATCGGTTAAGAAACTGTCTATCTCTGTCTTAAATTTATTCAATGACCCAGCTTCCACAGCTCTCTCAGGCAGCGAATTCCACAGATTTACAACCCTCTGGGAGAAGAAATTTCTCCTCATCTCAGTTTTAAATGGGCGGCCCCTTATTCTAAGATCGTGCCCCCTAGTTCTAGTCACCCCCATCAGTGGAAACATCCTCTCTGCATCCACCTTGTCAAGCCCCCTCATAATCTCATACGTTTCAATAAGATCACCTCTCATTCTTCTGAATTTCAATGAGTAGAGGCCCAACCTACTCAACCTTTCCTCATAAGTAAACTGCCTCATCTCCGGAATCAACCGAGTGAACCTTCTCCAAACTGCCTCCAAAGCAAGTATATCCTTTCTTAAATATGGAAACCAAAACTGCACACAGTGTTCCAGGTGCGGCCTCACCAATAACCTGTGTAGCTGTAGCAAAACTTCCCTGCTTTTATACTCTATCCCTCTTGCAATAAAGGCCAACATTTCATTTGCCTTCCTGATCACTTGCTGTACCTGCATACTAATCTTTTGTGTTTCATGCACAAGAACCCACAGGTCACCCTGTACTGCAGCACTTTGCAATTTTTCCCCCTTTAAATACTAACTTGCTCTTTGATTTTTGTTTCTGCCAAAGTGCATGACTTCACACTTTCCAACATTATACTCCACCTGCCAAATTTTTGCCCACTCACTTTGCCTGTCAGGAGTTTGCAGCAAGGCATATTTCCTTGCCCCAAAGGCTCAGTTGGTGAATGTAAGGCTTAGTGTGATACCGATTCACTGATAGACAAGGAAGGTCCTCGATCTTGGGTGAGGTAAGAGCCACCTACGTTCAGTTGCACCTTGACACTGCAGAGAGCAAAATTCACCAGAACCCCCCCTGTGTTTGGGCTCATTCAAAAGGAAATTTAATTTGGGACTATCTACCGAAAAGTTTAGAACTCTAATGTGCTTTTGGAAGAAACTACGAACTTTAATAGAATTCTGAACTTTTACAAGACAAATTCAAGCCTGTGGGCCGACCTAGGGAACAAAAGAAGCCTCGAAGTCTTAAAGTCCTGAAGGAAGGAAGAACATCACCATCGACCATTAACTATCAAAAGGATTGGTAAGCATAAATCCCTGCCGCCCTGGAGTCTAGCCTAGCTAGAATTAGGTATTGGGAAGTGGGAGGTATAATTTTACTGCAACCCCCTTTGAATGTGTAGTGTATGATACTTTATTAGAGTGAGTATAAGTTTGACCTTGTACCTTTCCTTGTATTGTTTTTTATTAGAGTGATTGTAAGTTTGGCCTTGTATTTTCTTCCTAGAGTAATAAGCCTGTATTACCTTAACTGTAATAGAACCAAAGTTCTTTGCATCAAATCAGTGTCCTCTGCACTTTTGTCACACCCCCCCAAATAAATCCAGAGTACAGAACCCAAGGGAGAGGGAGTGATTCGAAACCGCTCAAGTTGGTCAGCAGGGAACCTGACCCCCTCATAGAGACCACAACACCGCCCCCCCCCCTTACAAAATGGCGACTGTGGCACGACTCTGGTACACAGGGTGTGATGCGGAAAGTGCTGGTTTGGGGCAAAGAACCAAAATGGAAGAGAGGATTTCCTCCTATGTGTATAAGAAGGTCAATGTAACTAAGGAATGGGTGCTTAGTCTATTGTGCGCTGAGCGTCCGACTGATGCTGCAGCCCAGTGGACAGCAAGTAAAGATCACAAAGAAGCAGTAGAGAAGGCAATCTGGTTGGTCTGTCTACAGAGACAGGTCCAACTGCTAGTTAGAATGAATGAAACATTACAGGCAGAGTTATGGGAATGCGCAGAGAGCTACCAGGAAAGGGTTATGTCAGAAGAAAGATTATCAGGAGAACTCCGTAAGCTAAAACAGGAAAGGACCCAAATAATGGAAAGGTTTAAAAACAGTCAGGACTATTTTCAATGTCAGGTTACCGAGGCCAAAAGTAATGAAAAGTCACTGAGGGAGGAAAGCACTCGCCTCACCCTACAAGTAAAAGAGCTCCAGGAAAGATTAAAAGATGTGCAGGCAGCGTATAAAGTAGCTAGCACTAATGGGTTTGAATCGGGAGACCACAGTCGCTGTCAGCAACAAATTAAAAGTTTAGCATTGCTCTGTCCAAGGCAAAAGGCATGGTATGCCCCAGGTAAACCTGGAAGAGAAGGAGGAAACTACCCGGCCACCACCTGTGGTACCGGTGACCACACCGGTTCAGCAGCAGGAGGGGCAAATCAGTTGCGGGGCAGACAGGGATAGTGAACCATCACCACCTGTGGCACCGAGTTTCAGCTCGGCTTGGTAGCAGGGAGGAGAGGGAGGTGAGCCAGAACAGGGAGAGCCAGAACCAGGGCCAATGTGCCCGGTCCGGCAACAGAGGTTTGGCTCGCCCACCCTTGCCTGGGGTCCAGGGCCCCTGGAAAGTCAGTTTGTGGTCCCCCACACTCCCCAACAGCTCAGGGCTATGATAAGCCATCTGGGAAAGCTAACTACAAAGGGAGACCCCTCAGTTCACTTTACGGAGGTGGAACATGCAGGGGATATTAATGGGTGCGATGATGCAGAAATGGCAAAGATGCTTCTCCTATCCCTGGACAGCAAGCTGTACCAGTCCCTCTCTACTGAGAGCAGAAGAGGACAGAAAACACTTGCTGCCTTCCAGAAAGACATTTTAGAAGCCATGGGCTGCAATGACGGGAGTCCCTTCTCTAGAGGAGAGAAAATGGTGCAGCTCACAGGAGAAACCCCACAGGCTTTCGCAGACTGACTGTGGCCGGTGTACCAAAGCGCCTGAAGTGGGGACATAGACAGAGATCACTAGTAGCTAACAGTTTACCCAGAATAAGAACCAAGGCAGAGGCCTGGTTCGACCCCAGAGATCCCCAAGCCACAGAACAGGGAATGCTTAGGCAACTGACCCTAGCTTACAGAAACGGCAGAGGGACAGAAGAGCACCCACAAAAGGGAAGGGCTCACGAAATCCGACCTAGCCAAGACAAGAAGGAATGGCGCCACGAGGGGGGAAACTCCTCCGATACAAAACATACCTGCTTTGGGTGCGGAAAGAGTGGGCACTGGAGAAGGGATTGTAAAAATCCTTGGAAGAATAGCGCAAGAAAGAATTCTCCAGCCCCTGCCCAAAAGACCGAGACAGATAAGCCAGTCCCACCCCACTCGTTTGAGACATTTTTAACTGAGCTCCGAGCCATGTTAGATGGCCCAGGGAAGGTAGCCACCGGCACCGATACCGAAATCCCATCTGCCCCCTCCCAACCAAAACCGTGACGAGGACAGGCACAGCCTGTCCATCTGTGTGCCCTCGAGTATGATGCGTGGGGGAGACCGACCGTACAGATGGAAGTAGAAAAGGTGAAAGGGACTTACCTGCTGGACACCGGTGCCTCAAGCACCCTTGTCTATACAGCTAACCCCGCTGCCTCACCTCTGTCTAACGGGGTCCCCTACTGCATGGTGGGTTTCACAGTCACTGAACAGACTGGCTCATTCTCCTTTCCGCTCTTCTTTCATTTGGGTACACTCCACACTAAGTGGACTTGTGTCCTGATGAAGTGGGAGCAGGAAGGGAGAGGGATCCTGGGGGCTAACTTCATCCTAGGCCACGGGATCCTGGTAGATTTAAGAAACCACTGTCTTTGGGGGTCAGTCTGTACGGGACAGGAGAGTGAGGTGATGGTTATCCCAGGAAAACAGGGAAAAGGGACGGTGTGCACCATGAAACCAAAGGAGGGTTACGACCTTGAATCACTGGTCAGTAACACCCCTGTAGAATATCAAGAGTATGTGAGGAAAAACCTTGCAGCCTTTGCCACTCACAAACATGACTGCGGGAGAATAAATGGGGTCAAGGTTAGCATAGATGGGGACCCCATGACCCGACTGCAGAAACAGTACAACTTCCCCAGGGAGGCGGAGGCAGACATGGAGACAGCCTTGGGTTCGCTGGTTGAACAGCGGGTATTGAGACCAATAGCTACCCATGTGAACTTTCCATTGTGACCGGTTAAGAAACCGGACAACTCCTGGAGAGCCACAGTGGACTATCGAGTACTCAACTGTAACATCCCCGCCTGTGCACCCACCGTTGCTGCTGTCGCCGACCTCATTGGAAGTATCCCAGCCTCCGCGACCACCTTCACGGTGCTGGATATTTCCAACGAGTTCTGATCCATACCTTTAAGAGGGGAAGATCAGTACAAGTTTGCTTTTACCTTTAAAGGACAGCAATACACTTGGAACTTTCTCTCTCAGGGCTTCCACAACAGCCCCAGTATTTCCATCAGTGTATGGCCAACTGTTTAAAGAGCTTCAGCAGACCCCAGCAGTTAGTACAGTATGTAGATGACCTATTCCTGTTCAGCGATGAGGGGGAGGAGCATGGCCCACTGCTGGCTGAACTGTTGGAGCTGCTGAAAGAAGAAGGATTTAAAGTAAACCCCAAGAAGGCATAGATCGGCCTGAAGGAAGTAAAATTCCTTGGACTGGCTGTGCGCGCTGGGGAAAGAGCCATTGACAAAGCTAGAAGGGAAGCAGTGCAGAAGTTACCTGCCCCAACACAGTGACAGGAGTAAGATCTTTTCTAGGGCTAACCGGATACTGCAGAGATTTCATTGAGGATTATGCAGCCACCGCAGCCCCTCTGCTCCAACTCCTACACAAGGGAGTGGAGTGGGAATGGGACAAAGGTTGCGAGGCAGCATTTATCCAACTCAAGAAAGACCTGCAGACCGCGCCAGCTCTAGGGGCCATCGATGGGGGTAAAGAGTTTTTCCTGGCGGTTGCAGCCAGTGGGGAGCCTGAGCGCAGTACTGCTCCAAGAGTGGCACGGCCGGCTGAGACCAGTGGTCTAATCCTCCAGGATACTCACGGACGTGGAGAAGGGATACTCCAACTGTGAGCGGCACCTCCAAACCACTCACTGGGCTGTGAAAAGATCACTGATCTTCACAGGGGGTCCCCTTACCCACCATCCACACACCCAAATGCTCCTGGATGGGAGAATCAAGGACGGGACAGTGAGCAGTGCCTGCATTGCTCGCTGGACCCTGCTCCTCTCTCAAATGGACCTAAGAGTAAAGGGTCTCTGCGAGCCAAGACTCGCAGCCAACATGATTTATCCAGGGACAGCCCACCGGTGTTCCATAGAAGGGGTATGGGAAATTAACATAGGCTTTCAGGCTGGGTTACACCCCACAGGCCGAGAGATCTATGTGGACGGTTCCAGTACAGTATCTGCGGGTGAACGACTCACAGGCTGCGGAGTTTATGACCCCGAGGCAGGCATTGCCCTGGGGTTTCAGTGTGCTGAGCTGTCTGCGGTGGTGTACGTAGTCACACACCCCGAAGAATTCCCTACCCCATACACGATTTGCTCGGACAATATGTTCACATGCAATTCGTGTACGGAGTACCTGGCTATTTGGTCCTGTCGCGGATACACATCCGCAGAAGGGAGACCCCTGGCAATCAAGCCCCTGCTGGAAAAGATCATGACAGCCATAGGGGAGGAGGGGAATATCTACATACATAAGGTGAAGGCACATTCCACCACCGAACCCCGTAGCGATGAAAACCAGCAGGCTGACATGTTGGCCAAGCAGGGGGCCCGCATGGGCAAGCTCTGGGACCCGTACAACTCAGGACCCATAGAAGCAATCAGGGGCAGGATTGGGACGGCAGGGAAGGCAGGGATAGCTTTGCCCCCCACCTAAAAATGGTCCAGACCCAAGACCCCGTCCTCAAAACTGTCCTGAATGGCACCGCAGCAATTGCCTTTAAGAAGGCATGCTGTTCAGGGGGGAGCAATGGATAGTACCGCAACAACACCGGAGAGAATTCCTCCAAATGGCCCAGGGGTGTTGTTGGCTGGGGGTCCTTGTCTTTAGTGTGGTTTACAGTTTTTGGCTGTCCCTTGGGTTTAGCTGCTGCCCCGGGGTTGAAAGGTTTGCACTGATTTATGTGGAACCACATTGTTCGGCGGGGCAATTTTATGGCATGGACCATGGGGAATGCCTTGTCGACAATGTAGACATTGTTGGGGAGCAGGACACCCCGGACCTGAGACCACCTGGCAACGAGTGGAACAGGCAGGGTGGTAGCCAGGACTCAGGGAAGATGTCCGCGAGTTCTGTGCTAACTGTCTGGTGTGCAGGGCCAACAACCCCAACCCCCAGAAAAGAAAGGTGTCTATGGGGCATATCAGGAGGGTAGAGGGACCCTGGCAGTCAATCCAAATTGATTACATTGGGCCCCTACCCACTGCCCAGGGAGGTTACAAGTATTGCCTAGTATTAGTGGATGTATTCACCAAACAGGTGGAAGCCTTCCCATGCTGAACAGCCACTGCCCTGGGAACAGCTAGGAGCCTGGTCAGAGAGGTGTTCTCTCGATGGGGACTACCACAATACGTGGAGTCACTTCACCGGGCAGGTGATGCAGGAGACCCTTAAAGTGCTCGGCATCAAAGGGAAATGGCACGTCGCCCACAACCTGCAGTCATCCGGGCCTGTGGAGCATTTAAACCGCACCATCAAAGAAAGGCTGCGCAAAGAGACAGGGGACTCACCCAAAGAGTGGGTAGAGGTCCTACCACTAGTCCTCATGGGGATCCGGGCCAGCCAGTCAAAAAGCACGGGGTACTCCCCGTACGAGCTGATGACTGGCAGAGCCATGTGGACCCCCACCCATGTGTTAGCCCCGGTACTCACGGAAGGTCAGCTTAGGGAAGCGAACCGGGACAGCTTTGTCAGGAACCTGTTTGAACACCTCAAACAGATTCACTGACAGGCTGCTAGCAACATGGGAAAACAGCATCGGAGCAACTGACTGCTACTAGAGCCCCGCAAACACCATGAATGGGAGATAGGGGACCAGGTTATGGTAAGGAACTACGCTAGAGTAGGGGTCTTTGAGGCAATGTACATGGGACCGTACCACATTGTCGACAAGGCAAGCCCCATGATCTATGCCATAAAATTGCCCCGCCGAACAAAGTGGTTCCACTTAAACCAGTGCAAACTTTTCAACCCAGGGGCAGCAGCTAAAGGTAAGGGACAGCCAAAAACGGTAAACCGTACTAAAGACAGAGACCCCCAGCCAACAGCCCCTGACTGTGAAAATCCCACAGGGGACGTGTCAGACCCACAGACTGTACCTAGAGGGGCGGTGGACTGTGTTACTGGAGGAGCTGTCCCCCCAATCATTTGGGACTCAGACGCACCCCCTGCAGCCAGAGCCTTAAGAAGGACTCCCCGCACACCACGGCCAAAGACACCGTGGTCACCAGTGTAAAGTCCTGTCCCCTCAGTACAGGTTCACACAGGCATGTAGTGAAGTCAAGGTCACTCTGGACCTGCACCTTTATTTCACAGCTCTGGAATGCTGCACTTGCCTGAGACCTGTCCTTATATACCTGTCTCTTGCAAGTGTACCCCTGGTGGTAAGGTATGCTGGTGGTTACAGGTCATATCTTATTACAGTCATGTATAGCATGTTAGGATACAGTTATATATAATAATGTAAGATACATGACATCACCCTCCCCCAAGGTCTTATTGTCTTTATAGGTTCAGCCTCTCAGGTGGTCTACGCTCTCGCGTGGAGCGTCTGAGTTGTGGTTCAGTTGTTTGCCTTGGTGTCTGTTTTTCTTTGGGTGTGGTTGCTGGTATCTCGCCTGGGCTGTCTGTTTCGATTGGTGTGATTGTTGTTGACTCGCCTGGGCTGTCTGTTGGGATTGCCCTTTCCTCAGGTTGTTCCCTCTGTCTGTCCACCAGGTGTGGTGCGAGTTCCACATTGTAGTCTGCCTCTGGTTCCGCAGTGTTGTTGGTAAATCTGCTTTTGACTTGGTCTACATGCCTCCGGCAGGTTTTGCCATTGTCCATTTGTACTACCAGTAGCCTGTTTCCTTCCTTGCCCGTTACTGTCACTGCAAGCCATTTGGGACCCCTGCCATAGTTTAGAACAAACACTTTGTCCCCTATCTCATTCCATCTCCCCCTCGAATTTCTGTCATGGTACTCAGTCAGCTTACGGCACTTTGCCTCAACGATTTTGTGCATGTCTGGGAGGATTAATGAGAGCCTTGTTTTTAAAGTCCTTTTCATCAACAGTTGCGCGGGGGGGGATCCCAGTCAATGAGTGCGGACGAGATCTGTATGCCAGCAGCAGTCGCGACAGGCGACCCTGCAGCGTGGGACCTTGGATTTTAAGCATGCCTTGTTTAATGATTTGCACTGCTCTCTCCGCCTGGCCGTTGGAGGCCAGCTTGAACGGTGCCAGCTTGACGTGATTTATGCCGTGGTCAATTATAAAGTCTTGGAATGGTGCGCTGGTGAAGCACGGACCATTGTCACTGACCAATATGTCAGGAATTCGTGCATTGCAAACATGGTTGCGAGGCTCTCCACAGTGGTGGAGGTTGTGCTTGAGTTTAAAATGGTGCATTTGATCCACTTTGAAAATGCATCTACAACTACGAGGAACATTTTGCCCATGAAAGAGCCCGCATAATCTACGTGCACCCGCGACCACGGTTTGGTAGGCCAGGGCCAGGGGCTCAGTGGAGCCTCCCTGGGGGCATTGCTGAGTTGGGCACAAATGGTGCATCTTCGGACGCAGAGCTCCAAGTCCGCGTCAATACCAGGCCACCAGAGCTCCCGGACAAATGCCTCTCTGCCTCGCAGAGGCATGACAACTTGGCTGCCCCACATCAGGCAGCCTGCTTGTAGAGATAGCTCATGCATGCGCCTGTGAAAGCGTTTTAATTCCTCGGGGCAGGCATCGTGAGCCTCTGCCCAGTCACCGGTTAGGACACATCTTTTTACTAAGGATAACGTGGGGTCGCTGGCCGTCCAGGCTCTGATTTGGCAAGCCATCATGGGCGAACCTGTGGACTCAAAGGCATTGATTGCCATGACTATCTCACAGTCCTGTTCGTCAGACCCTTCCGTGGTCGCCAGGGGTAGCCTGCTGAGCGTGTCGGCACAGTTATCTGTGCCTGGTCTGTGCCTTATGGTATAGCCGTAGGACGCTAGCATGAACGCCCACCGTTGAATTCGTGCCGAGGCGTTGGCGTTTATTGCCTTGCTCTCGGATAGGAGGGACGTGAGGGGCTTGTGGTCGGTTTCTAACGCGAACTTGGCCCCGAAAAGGTATTGGTGCATCTTTTTGACACTGTACACGCACGCGAGCACCTCCTTCTCTATTATTCCATACCCGCGCTCTGCCCGCGAAAGTGACCTGGAGGCATAAGCTATAGTGACATGTTGCAAAACGCACCCGACCCCATACGCTGACGCATCGCATGTGAGAACTAGCTTTTTACCTGGGTCAAAGAAAGTCAAAACACTGTTGGAACACAGAAGGTTGCGTGCCTTATTGAAGGCGCAATCCTGGGCGTCCCCCCAAAACCAATCGCACCCCTTCCTGAGTAGCACATGGAGAGGCTCCAACAGCGTGCTTAAGTTCTGCATAAAGTTCCCAAAGTAATTGAGTAGCCCGAGAAAGGCGCGCAGTTCTGAGACATTCCGGGGCCTGGGTGCAGGCGAATTGCTTCTGTTTTGGACTCTGTTGGGTGGATTCCATCAGCGGCAATAAAAATTCAACCTCGGGTGCGAGAAACAGGCACTTGGATTTCTTGACTCGTAGGCCTACCCGATCCAACCGCTTTAGTACTTCCTCCAAATTACGGAGATGGGAGTCGGTGTCCCTGCCCGTGATAAGTATGTCGTTTTGAAATACAACCGTTCCCGGGATGGACTTGAGCAGACTCTCCATGTTGCGCTGGAATATGGCAGCTGCTGACCTGATGCCGAATGGGCATCGATTGTACATGAAAAGGCCTCGATGTGTGTTGATGGTGGTGAGTAGCTTGGATTCCTCGGTCAATTCTTGCGTCATATATGCAGATGTGAAGTTTAATTTTGAGAAAAGTTTACCTCCAGCCAATGTGGCAAATAAGTCCTCCGCTCTGGGCAGCGGGTACTGATCCTGTGGGGAGACTCTGTTTATGATAGATTTGTAGTCCCCACAGATTCGTACGGATCCATCAGGCTTCATGACTGGGAGGATGGGACTTGCCCAGTCGCTAAATTCCACAGGTGATATAATGTCTTCCCGCAGAAACCTGTCTAGTTCGTGTTCAATATTTTCCTTCATCACATAGGGTACAGCTCTGGCCTTGTGATGGACCGGTCTAGCATCCGGTGTCCCGGGTACTGTCCCCACCATCTTCTGGTCCACTTTCCGACCCATCTGATTCGTATACCAGCCGAGCTGCCATTTTTTTGCAAATGAGGGCCAAATGCCCTGTATATTCACAATTTCTGCAAATAGCCTGCTGAAATCGACATCCCCTTGACAAGTGCCCACCCCCACACCTCCAGCACAGACCTGTTCCATTGTTCAAAGAGTTCCCAAAGAATGAGCTGCGTCTGGCTGATCTCTCTTGAGCTTCTCTCAGTTTGTAGTTGATTGCTCGCATTGTGGGTTGATGAGATGTGAACGGCCGTTCCTGTGGCCCTTGATGGCCTCTGCCTGCTATCGAGAGCCTGTTCTCCCGGTTTTGACTATGTGTGGGGGTAGCAGCTTGATGGCTTCTGCCTGCTGTTGAGAGCCTGTTCTCTCAGTTTTGTCTGTGTGTGGGGGTAGCAGCTTGTTTAGTGCTGTGAACTTCTTGCAATATTTCGTTAGTTGTCGTACCTGCATTGTAAATCAACCTCGTTTCTTCTTCCCCTACCAAGAATGCCTGTGCAACCAGTGCTGCTGCCTCTAAGGTCAGGTTCTTGGTCTCTATGAGCTTTTGGAATATGCCTGTGTGGCCTGTTCCTTCAATGAAAAAGTCTCTCAGCATTTCTCTCCTCAGTTCATCAGAGAACTCACATAAACTAGCCAACCTCCGAAGTTCCACCACGAAGTCGGGTATGCTCTGACCCACACAGCGTCTGTAGTTGTAGAACCTGTGTCTGGCCATGTGCAGGCTGCTCGCTGGCTTCAGGTGGTCTCTTACCAGTGTGCTCAATTCTTCAAATGACTTGCTTGCTGGTTTCTCGGGTGCCAACAGATCCTTCATTAAAGCGTATGTTTTCGAGCCACAGCTGGTCAAGAGATGGGCTCTTCTCTTGTCTGCCGTATCGTCGCCTAACCAGTCTTTGGTTACAAAGCTTTGCTGAAACCTTTCTATAAAGTCCTCCCAATTGTCTCCCGCGTTGTACTTTTCATCTGATCCGTTGTTCGCCATTCTGTGGATTCTGTAATCCCGTAACCTGTCGCCACTGTAAAGTCCTGTCCCCTCAGTACAGATTCACACGAGGCATGTAGTGAAGTCAAGGTCACTCTGGACCTGCACCTTTTTTTTCACAGCTCTGGAATGCTGCACTTGCCTGAGACCTGTCCTTATATCCCTGTCTCTTGCAAGTGCACCCCTGGTGGTAAGGTATGCTGGTGGTTACAGGTCATATCCTATTAGTCATGTATAGCATGTTGGGATACAGTTATATATAATAATGTAAGATACATGACAACCAGCACTCCAATTTAAATGGTTCAGCCCCGGGAAAGGGACCAGCCGCAAAAGGGCATCTAAGGGCAGAGACCAGCCCGCAAGCAGGGACACCCAGCTGATAGCCTCGGGCAACAAGGGACCCCCAGAAGAGATAGCGGTGGACCAGCCACCAAGTGGGAGTCCCCAGCCCGGAGCCCTCGACCAAGCAGCCACCCCCAAAGAAGCGGTGTGCTACAGTCCGGTCAGGGTACTTAGGGTTAGACGGTACAGACCAATCTATCACCTACCTCACTGGACACCCAGCAGGAGAAGAAGAAAAAGAGAAGGCAGGAATTAACCTGGCCACCCGGAGATGGGTGGCAGATGTACATATATAGTGCCATATGGATTTAAGAATGATTAGTAGTAATTTAGAGTAGTGTAAGATTATCTGTGTAATGATAAGTATATATGTATTAGTTAACTGGGGTAAGGAAAATAATCTACCTGTGCAGCTGTTAAAAGAAGCACAGGCCGGGTAACACCCGGGAGTAAGAAGAATTTACCGGCATGGCTATTAAGGAAGCACCGGTAAGATAACAAGCAGAACGATTGCGAGATAAAGTTAAAAGCAATGTCCACAAGGAACTGAATAATACAGCCAGTTAATTAAAGACTATGAGCCCAACTTGGAACTCGGTCACCTTTGTCAAGCCAGAGAGCTTTCTCAGGGCTAGACAATCTGTTTTATGTGCCCCTACAGGAAAGAGAGCAGCATGAGAAGGATCCTGTTCCTGCTCACCCTGATAAGGATGAGCAGCAGCGACCGAGGAGACGTGGAAGAATCCCTCATCTACGGGTGTTCAGGAGGGAGAGCACCGATCGTAACCGCCGGGGTGGCCCCTGAGACGTGGAAGAACTCACCGTTTATGCTCACGAGGGAAGATGGCCAGGGTGGCTGGGATCTAATTCTACCCGCTACTCCAGCCAGGAAGGATTTACCTACGGGGAGGCCTCACTTCCATACCCCCGGATACGGATCATCGCTGCCCGAGTCAGTGTTACAGAGGGAAGACGTGTATGTTTGACTTGTAAAGGGAACATTCCCCTGGGAAGATGGTGGTGGCTCAGAAAACTCAGCAAGAACGCATGGGACCAGGAATCGGACTGGGAAAGACTCGGTAATGATACATACAGCACCATCACGGGGACACGGGGGGGGAGTGAAAGTGTGTTGGGGCAAATGGTGGGAATCCGAACAAGGAATTTATGTTTGCATGTGGGGATCAGAGAGTATTTGTCCCGCAGGCATATTGATTGTCTTCGCCAGGCAATGGCTAGATGAAGGGAAAGGGATGGGGTGGGATTCTAGCATACACAGGTCCCACACTCCTCACTCTCAATTAATGCCACCGAACTAAGAGCACACATTAAGAAACCCCTGCCCACAACCCCACCAATACGCACAGTAATAGAAAGGGGTCCTACCACCACCAGGGGACCTGGGAATGGATTAGTATTGGTACCGACCGAAAAGGTGTTATACCAGGGGGTACATTATGCAGTAGCTTCAGTAATAGTAAACCTTACCGAGATACAACTACCTGCATGGTGTCCAAAGGAAACAGAGCTACTATACCAGGCCCTACTTAGAGACATGTTCAAGAAATTTTATGAGTTAGACTTTGGAAATGTAGACAAAGCAGACTTATACACCCTAAACGCTAGGGACACCATGGGCTCAAGGAGACCTAGAAGGGGAATCATAAATGATGTTTTCACTAGCTACAATACAGCATCCTCTGTAATAAATAGCCTAGATGACATAGAACTGCAAACGCAGATAAACGGTTTAAAGACCCAATTGAGAAAAATCCTGAAACAGGAGAACACAGTAGTAGAATCAGAACTACACGAGGACCAGGCTATGACTGTCCATTTAAAAGAAATAGTGGCTGAGCTGGAAAAACATGCACAGACAGTGAAAGCACTCATACGGGAGGATAGAAACGCTTCGGACCAGGCTGCACAGAACGAGGTGTGTGTACTATATGGGGCATGGTTGTTGGGCGAGGGCCGCAACAACCTGGAGGATTTAAAACGAGGTGTAGTCCACTCTTGGATCAGGAACAAGCACCTCGCAGCCCTCCACCCGTACAGCAATTCACTAAGCCCGTGCCAGCTCCGCCTAGCCTCTGAAGCCTACCCTGTCCCAGTAGACTGTGGGAAATCTAACCACACCATTATGGGGATAGTATTAAGGATGCCGGTCATGGGTGGGACAGCCCGACCCGCACCGGTATACCGGGTGGAGAACATTGGAGTTATTTGTTTCGCAGTGGTCCCACCCTATGTCATAAAGTGGGAGCACGCTGTAACGGGTACTGACCTCTCCGGGTGCTGGAGCTGGGGTGCACACGTAATACTGTGTCCCCAGTACTTGAGTGCCCATTCAAAGTCACAGTGTGGGTTTAAAGCCGCTGGCGTACAGCCTATTAACTGCACCATGGAGGTAATGACACAAGACCATGTCCCTCCACAGGTAGCATACATAGTGGGGTGGGACATATTGTGTCACCACCAGTGTGCCCCACTACCAACATGGACACTTCTGGTGTCCGGTGAGTGACAGCAGTTTTTGCTTCAAACCTGAGGCTTCAGTTCAAGCTTCAGTTCAACGGATTGTCCCCATTCCTGAACCCTCCACTGTCCACCTCACTGTGAAGGAAAACATTACAAACCTGCAGGATTATGTTGTACATTTTGGCTATGCAATTCCCCCTCTACCCGAACATCTTACCGCTCTGCTAAAAGCCGTAATTATCTCACAAAAACACTTCTACACTCTAGAACAGAAAACCATTGAGATCGGGAAAAAGATTCTTGAGATCACCATTCTGCCTTGGTGGGACCTTTTCAGAAATATAGAGGTCCCAGTCTGGATCTGAATCGCTTCCCACACTTTAGTTATTTGTCAACTCGCGATTATACTTTACTTATGGTGTCTCACTTGCCGAGTGAAACGCAGAGGCCATCAGGTCAGGCACCAAAGGGTGCTATACACTCCTTGACCGAACTTGGGAATCGCGCAAGGAGGGGTGACACCATACTACCATGTTTAATTTGTGTTTGATTTTACCTGCTGTAAACCGCAACATCCCGAGTGTTGTAAGAGTGTTACTTAAATGTTTTGAATATGTACCTTTATTTTACTAAACTTAAAACGTGTTTGACTATGGACCTTTATGCTATTTGAGAATGTTACTATGAGTTTTTATTTTACTTGACTTAAAGTTGTGTATGACTGTATACCGTCATTTTACTGTGAAAACCGAGTAAAAGAGGGACATCATACCCCCTCTATGCTATAACTGAATTGTAAGGGCTGTATTCGCCTGTATATTGCATTGCATTTCAATGGGGGATGCAGGGTAATGTTTAGCTAGTATAAATGCAGGGAAGGTTGACTCTCGGGAGCAGGAATTTTGCTTACCTTGATTGACACTCAAGGAGTGTGGAGTGTCAACAGGTGGGACTGCAGAGAGCAAAATTCACCAGAACCCCCCCTGTGTTTGGGCTCATTCAAAAGGAAATTTAATTTGGGACTATCTACCGAAAAGCTTGGAACTCTAAAGTGCTTATGGAAGAAACTACGAACTTTAATAGAATTATGAACTTTTACAAGACAAATTCAAGCCTGTGGGCCGACCTAGGGAACAAAAGAAGCCCACTTGATTATTGGAACTACCTGGGTGTGAGGATGGAGTTAACCTGTCTGGAAGAATGAGTATTTGGAAATCTTCTTCCACAAGAGACATTACCATCACAGTATCACCCAGAGATAGCTCCCCATCAACATGGGTCTGGACAAACCATTTTCAGCACATACATCACAAAGAGGCCCAATCCAGCCTGTATGTGAAAGACTAAGCACAAAAGGACATTGCAATTACCAAACTAATATTTCAATCAGGAAACAGTTTTTCGAAGATCAACCCACCCAAGACATTTCAACTTTAACGAGCCCGACAAAATATTACAAAGAAGAACCAAGCCCGCCAAAATTATACAAAGGATTGTGAAGAGATTTGGTGGCAAGATTAGAACACTGAAATCGTATAATTGGCCACTGTTTTCAACAGAGAGGAGAGAGAGGAGAGAGAAGTGGGGAGAGAGGTGGTCGCTACTACCTCATCAAGACAAGGAGAGAAGCTAACGTAACAGTTGTAAAACTAACTTCTTCAGCCTCGAAGTCTTAAAGTCCTGAAGGAAGGAAGAACATCACCATCGACCATTAACTATCAAAAGGATTGGTAAACATAAGTCCCTGCCGCCCTGGAGTCTAACCTAGCTAGAATTAGATATTTGGAGGTGGGAGGTATAATTTTACTGCAACCCCCCCCCTTTGAATGTGTAGTGTATGATACTTTATTAGAGTGAGTATAAGTTTGACCTTGTACCTTTCCTTGTATTGTTTTTTATTAGAGTGATTGTAAGTTTGGCCATGTATTTTCTTACTAGAGTAATAAGCCTGTATTGCCTTGACTGTAATAAAACCAAAGTTCTTTGCATCAAACCAGTGTCCTCTGCACTTTTGTCACACCCCCCAAATAAATCCAGAGTACAGAACCCAAGGGAGGGGGAGTGATTCGAAACCGCTCAAGTTGGTCAGCAGGGAACCTGACCCCCTCATAGAGACCACAACACCGCCCCCCCCCCTTACAACACAGAACAGGAAATTACATTTCTGAATGAAGATTTAGTATTGTTTCTGTGAGACTATAGAGGCAAATCACCAAGGTGATACCGGAGGTCGAGAATTTAAGTTACGGGGAAAGGTTCGGGAAGTTAGTCTTCTTTACTACTGAAACAAGGGGGGATGTCGAACTGACTTTCTCGAAATAGTCAAGATTGGGAAGGCAATTGGCGAAATTCAGCCAGGCAAACTGTGGAGAGTGTTAAGTCCTGACTCTAATGGCCTGACTCACACGAGACACATGCTTAAGTCAAGGTCACTCAGGATCTGCACCTTTAATTCCAGCTCTCCAGTGCTGCACTTGCCTGAGACGTCCCTTTTATATACCTCAGTGGGGCAGGTATGGAGTGTCTCCTGCAAGTGCACCCCTGGTGGTAAGGTATGCTTATTGTTACAGGTCATATCCAGTTACAGTCATGTATAGCATGGTAAGATACAGTTATATACAGTAATGTGAGATACATGACATCACCCTCCCCCAAGGTCTTATTGCCTTTATAGATTCAGTCTCTCAGGTGGTCTGCGCTCTTGCGTGGAGTGTCTTAGTTGTGGTTCAGTTGTTCGCCTTGGTGCCTGTTTTTCGTTCGGTGTGATTGCTGGTATCTCGCCTGGGCTGTCTGTTTCATTCAGTATGATTGCTGGTATCTTACCTAGGCTGTCTGTTGAGACTGCCCTTTCCTCAGGTTGTTCCACCTGTCTGTCCACCAGGTGTGGTGTGAGTTCCACGTTGTAGTCTGCCTCTGGTTCTTCAGTGTTATCAGTGAATCTATTTTTTATTTGGTATACATGCCTCCGGCAGGTTTGGCCATTGTCCATTTGTACAACCAGTAGCCTATTTCCCTCTTTATCTGTTACTGTCCCTGCAAGCCATTTGGGACCCTGGCCATAGTTTAGCACAAACACTTTGTCCCCTATCTCATTCCACCTCCCCCTCGAATTTCGGTCATGGTATTCAGTTAGCTTTTGACACTTAGCCTCAACAATTTCATGCATGTCTGGGAGGATTGACGAGAGCCTGATTTTTAAGGTTCGTTTCATCAATAGTTGCACGGGGGGAACCCCAGTCAACGAATGCGGACGAGATCTGTATGCCAGCAGCAGTCGCGACAGGCGGCTCTGCAGCGTGGGACCTTGAATTCTGAGCATGCCTTGTTTAATGATCTGCACTGCTCGCTCTGCCTGGCCATTGGAGGCCGGCTTGAAAGGTGCCACCTTAACGTGATTTATACCGTGGTCAACTGTAAAATCGTGAAATTCTGCGCTGGTGAAGCACGGACCATTATCACTGACCAATATGTCAGGAATGCCGTGCGTTGCAAACATGGTTCTAAGGCTCTCCACAGTGGTGGAGGTGATGCTCGAGTTTAAAATGGTGCACTCGATCCATTTTGAAAATGCATCAACGACTACGAGGAACATTTTGCCCATGAATGGGCCCACATAGTCTACATGCACCCGCGACCACGCTTTGGTGGGCCAGGGCCAGGGGCTTAGGGGGGCCTCCCTGGGGGCATTTCTGAGTTGGGCACAAATGGTGCACCGACGGATGCATGAGATCTGGCTATGGCCTTCATAAGGACGATCCCCGGGTGCTCGCGATGGAGCTCCTGGACAAACGCCTCCCTGCCTCGTAAGGGCATAACTACTCGGCTGCCCCACATCAGGCAGTCTGCTGTAGTGAGAGTTCATGCATGCGCCGATGAAAGGGTTTGACCTCCTCAGGGCAGGCATCGCGAGCCTCTGCCCAGTCACCGGTTAAAACGCATCTTTTAACTAGAGATAACGTGGGGTCGCTGGTCGTCCAGGCTCTGATTTGGCGAGCCGTCATGGGCGAACCTGTGGATTCAAAGGCATTGATTGCCATGACCATCTCACAGTCCTGTTCACGGACCCTTCTGTGGTCGCCAGGGGTAGCCTGCTAAGCGCGTCGGCACAGTTGTCTGTGCCTGGTCTGTGCCTTATCATGTAGTCGTAAGCCGTCAGCATGAGTGCCCAGCGCTGAATGCGCGCCGAGGCGTTGGCGTTGATTGCCTTGCACTCGGATAGTAGGGATGTGAGGGGTTTGTGGTCGGTTTCTAATGCAAACTTGGCCCCGAAAAGGTATTGGTGCATCTTTTTGACACCGTACACGCATGCGAGCACCTCCTTCTCAACCATACCGTACCCGCGCTCCGCCTGCGAAAGTGACCTGGAGGCATAAGCAATGGGCTGCAATTTACCCGCATCATTGATGTGCTGTAAAACGCACCCGACCCCGTACGCTGACGCATCACACGTAAGGACTAACTTTTTACATACGAATATAAGAACATAAGAATTAGGAACAGGAGTAGGCCATCTAGCCCCTCGAGCCTGCTCCGCCACTCAACAAGATCATGGCTGATCTGGCCGTGGACTCAGCTGCACTTACCCGCCCGCTCCCCATAACCCTTAATTCCCTTATTGGTTAAAAATCTATCTATCTGTGATTTGAATACATTCAATGAGCTAGCCTCAACTGCTTCCCTTGGCAGAGAATTCCACAAATTCACAACCCTCTGGGAGAAGAAATTCCTTCTCAACTCGGTTTACCTGGGTCAAAAAAGGCTAAAACACTCTTGGAACATAGAAGGTTGCATGCCTTATTGAAGGCGCGTTCTTGGGCGTCCCCCCAAAACCAATCGCACCCCTTTCTGAGTAGCACGTGGAGAGGCTCCAGCAGCGTGCTCAAGTTCTGCATAATGTTCCCAAAGTAATTGAGTAGCCCGAGAAAGGCGCGCAGTTCCGAAACATTCAGGGGCCTGGGTGCCCGGCGAATCGCTTCGGTTTTGGATTCGGTTGGGCGGATTCCATCAGCGGCAATCCTTCTGCCCAAAAATTCAACCTCAGGCGCGAGAAACAGACACTTGTATTTCTTAACTCTTCGGCATACCTGATCCAATCGACTTAGTACTTCCTCAAGATTGCGGAGATGAGAGTCGGTGTCCCTGCCCGTGATAAGTATGTCATCTTGAAACATAACCGTCCCCGGGATGGACTTGAGCAGACTCTCCATGTTGCGCTGGAATATAGCAGCTGCCGACTTGATGCCGAATGGGCATCGATTGTACACAAAAAGGCCTCGATGTGTGTTGATGGTGGTGAGTAGCTTAGACTCTTCGGTCAGTTCTTGCGTCATATACGCAGATGTGAGGTCAAGTTTCGAGAAAAGTTTTCCTCCAGCCAACGTGGCAAATAGGTCCTCTGTTCGGGGCAGCAGAGAGACTCTGTAGGGAGACTCTGTTTATGGTAGACTTGTAATCCCCACAGATTCGCACGGATCCATCAGGCTTCATGACGGGAACGATGGGACTTGCCCAGTCGCTGAATTCCACAGGAGAAATTATGCCTTCCCGCAGAAGCCGGTCCAGTTCGTTTTCAATCTATTCCCTCATCACATAAGGCACAGCTCTAGCCTTGTGATGGACCGGTCTGGCATTCTGTGTGATGTAGATTCTAACTTTAGCCCCTTTGAAGGTGCCCACATCTAGCTGAAAGAGATGTTCAAAACGGCTGAGAACTGTTGAGCAGGAGGTCCGTTCCTCTGACGACATGGCGTGAACATCATCCCATTTCCAATTAAGTTCTGCTAGCCAGCTTCTCCCCAACAGGGCTGGGAGATCCCCGGGGACAATCCACAGGGAAAGTCGGTTCACCATCCCTTTGTGTGTGACTGAGAGCATGGCGCTGCCAAGGACTGGGATGATTTCTTTAGTATAAGTCCTTAGTTTGGTGTCGATCTTTGTGAGTTTTGGTCTGTTGCTTTTGGGCGGCCACAGCCGTTCAAATTGTTGAACACTCATGAGGGATTGATTGGCCCCCGTGTCCAGTTCCATGTTGACAGGTATCCCATTGAGTAGAACCCTCATCATTTTAATTGGAGGCATCTTGGTGTAAGAACAGTGGACATTGATCGTGTTAACCCGCTGTACCTCGGCGTCCCGTGCACTGTTCCAACCGTCTTCTGGTCCGCTTTCCGACCCTTCCGATTCATATACCAGCCGAGCTGCTGTTTTTCTGCACATGAGAGCCAGATGCTCTGTGTAGTTGCAGTTTCTGCAAACGGCATGCTGAAATCGACACACCCTGGTTGAGTGCCTTCCCCCACATCTCCAGCACAGACTGTTTCCATTGTTTCCGAAGGATGAGCTGCGTCTGGCTGATCTCCCTTGAGCTTCACTCAATCTGTTGTTGATTGCTCGCATTGTGGGTTGATGAGGTGTGATCGTCCGTTCATGTGACCCTTGATTTTGATGGCTTCTGGCGCCACTGTCTGTTGTTGAAGGCCTGCTCTCCTGCCTTTGTCTGTGTGTGGGGGTAGCGGTTTATTTCACAATGTGAATCCCTTGTTCCGATACCTCGTTGGTTGTCGTACCCGAAGTATAGATCAGCCTCGTTTCTTCTTCGCCTGCCAAGAACATCTGTGCGACCAGTGCTGCTGCCTCTAGAGTCAAGTTCTTAGTCTCTATAAGCTATCGGAATATGCCTGCGTGGCCTATTCCTTCAATAAAAAAGTCTCTCAGTGCTTCTCTCCTTAGTTCATCGGGGAACTCACATGAACTAGCCAGCCTCCGAAGTTCCGCCACGAAGTCGGGTATGCTTTGGCCCACACAGCGTCTGTAGTTGTAGAACCTGTGTCTGGCCATGTGTAGGCTGCTCGCTGGCTTCAGGTGGTCTCTCACCAGTGTGCTCAACTCCTCAAATGACTTGCTAACTGGTTTCTCGGATGCCAGCAGGTCTTTCATTAAAGCGTATGTTTTCGAGCCACAGCTGGTCAAGAGATGGGCTCTTCTCTTGTCTGCCTTATTGTCGCCCAGTCAGTCTTTGGTCACAAAGCTTTGCTGGAGCCTTTCTATAAAGTCATCCCAATTGTCTCCAGCATTGTATTTCTCATCTGAGCTGTTGGTAGCCATTCTGTGGATTCTGTGATCCCGTAACTCGTCACCACTGTTAAATCCTGACTCTAATGTACTGACTTACACGAGACACATGCTGAAGTCAAGGTCACTCAGGACCTGCACCTTTAATTCCCACTCTCCAGTGCTGCACTTGCCTGAGACCTCCCTTTATATACCTCAGTGGGACAGGTATGGAGTGTCTCCTGCAAGTGCACCCCTGGTGGTAAGGTATGCTTATTGTTACAGGTCATATCCAGTTACAGTCATGTATAGCATGGTAAGATACAGTTATATACAGTAATGTGAGATACATGATACAGAAGTTTTATTTGTTCCTGGGATGTAGACGTCCTGGCAAGGCCAGCAATTATTGCCCATCCCTAATTGCCTGTGAGAAGGTGGTGGTGATTAGGCATCTACTTACCTTCTAAGGAAGTCCCTCAAAATCTATGGGTATGTTTCAATGAGATCACCTCTCATTCTTCTAGACTCTAGAGAATATACGTCCAGTCTATTCAATCTCTCCTCATAGGACAATTCCCCCATCACAGGAATCAGTCTGGTGAACCTTCGTTGCACTCCCTCTAAGGCTCGTGTATCCTTCCTTCGGTAAGGAGACCATAACTGTACAGGGGTTGAAATTTATCAAGCAGGGGCTTGCTTGCGGGGCTTAATGATCTTTTCCTGTTTCTAAAAATTCTTATGTTTTTTGTTTTCGCTCCTGGTCCTTTAGCTTGGTGGTCTTGACCCTTCACCCCAGTTCCCTGGTGCACAAACTTTGCCACAGGATGTTTTCTTGCTCTGGGTTATGCTGTCATGGGGAGGTGCTGAGAGAGGCCAAGCTCAATCTCCACAGGAAGGCCTGAACTACTCCCAGAGAGAGAGAGACTAAACCAAGGGATCGTTGGGGATGCACCTTCTTGGAATGAACTCAATAACAACATAAGAAATAGGAGCTGGAGTAGGTCATACAGCTCACCAGGCTAATTCCTGGGATTGTCCTACGAGGAGAGATTGAGTAAATTGGCCTCGATTACCCGGAGCTCAAAAGAATGCCGGGTGATCTCATTGAAACACATAAAATTATTAAGGGGCTTGTCATCATCATCATAGGTAGTCCCTTGGAATCGAGGAAGACTTGCTTCCACTCCTGGAATGAGTCTTTAGGTGGCTGAACAGTCCAATACGAGAACCACAGTCCCTGTCACAGGTGGGACAGATAGTCATTGAGGGAAGGGGTGGGTGGGACTTTCTTTCCGCTGCCTGCGCTTGTCTTCTGCATGCTCTCGGCGATGAGACTCGAGGTACCCTCCGGATGCACTTCCTCCACTTAGGGCAATCTTTGGCCAGGGACTCCCAGGTGTCGGTGGGGATGTCGCACTTTATCAGGGAAGCTTTGAGAGTGTCCCTGTAACGTTTCCTCTAAACACTTTGGCTCGTTTTCCATGAAGGAGTTCCGAGTCGAGTTTCTTTGTGAGTTTCGAGTCTGGCATGCAGACAATGTTGCCTGCCAAGCGGAACTGATCAAGTGTGGTCAGTGCTTCAATGCTGGGGATGTTGGCCTGGATGAGGACACTGATGTGATGCATCTGTCCTCCCAGGGGCTTGACAGGGTAGATGGCAGGAGGGGATTTCCCCTGGCTGGAGAGTCTAGAACTAGAGGCATAGACAGCAAGTAATCAGGAAGGCAAATGGAATGTTGGCCTTTATTGCAAAGGGGATATAGTATAAAAGCAGAGAAGTCCTGCTACAACTGTACAGGGCATTGGTGAGGCCACACCTGGAGTACTGCGTACAGTTTTGGTCTCCACATTTAAGGAAGGATATATTTGCATTGGAAGCTGTTCAGAGAAGGTTCACTAGGTTGATTCCGGAGGCGAGGGCAATGACTTATGAAGATAGGTTGAGTAGGTTGGGCCTATACTCATTGGAGTTCAGAAGAATGAGAGGTGAGCTTAGCGAAACATACAAGATAATGAGGGGGCTCGACAAGGTAGATGCAGAGAGGATATTTCCACTCATAGGGGAAACTAAAACGAGGGGTCATAGTCTTAGAATAAGGGGCCGCCCATTTAAAACTGAGATGAGGAATTTCTTCTCTCAGAGGGTAGTAAATCTATGGAATTCTCTGTCCCCGAGAGCTGTGGAAGCTGGGTCATTGAATATATTTAAGGCGGTGATAGAGAGATATTTGAGCGATAAGGGAGTAAAGGGTTATGGGGAGCGGGCAGGGAAGTGGAGCTGAGTCCATGATCAGATCAGCCATGATCTTATTGAATGGCGGAGCAGGCTCGAGGAGCCAAATGGCCAACTCCTGCTCCTATTTCTTATGTTCTTATAGTCTCAGGATAAGGGGTCGGCCATTTAGGACTGAGATGAGGAGAAATTTCTTCACTCGGAGGGTGGTGAATCTTTGGAATTCTCTGCCCCAGAGGGCTGTGGATGCTCAGTCATTGAGTATATTCAAGACAGAGATCGATAGATTTTTGGGAACTAAGAGAATCAAGGGATATGGGGACAGTGCAGGAAAGTGGAGTTGTTGTAGAAGATCAGCCATGATCTTATTGTATGGCAGAGCAGGCTCAAGGAGCCAAATGGCCTATTCCTGCTGCTAAATCTTCTGTTCTTATTGTTCACGTAACCCCTTCACCTCCTCTGTAACTAAAATGCAACTTCTCTTCTTCTTAGGCAGTCCCTTGGAGTCGAGGATGACTTGCTTCCACACTAAAAATAAGTTCTCAGGTGACTGATGAGTCCAATGCAGGTCTACAGTCTCTGTCACAGGTGAGGCAGACGGTGGTTGGAGGGACGGGTGGGTGGGGTGCTTGGTTTGCCGCATGCTCCTTCCGCTGTTTGCGCTTGTCTTCAGCTTACTCTTGGCGACGAGACTCGAGATGTTCGGCGCCTTCCCGGATGCTTTTCCTCCACTTTGAGCGGTCTTGGGACAGGGATTCCCAGGTGTCGGTGGGAATGTTACATTTTTTCAAGGAGGCTTTGAAGGTGTCCTTGAAGCGTTTCCTCTGCCCACCTGGGGCTCGCTTGCCATGTCGCAGCTCCAAGTAAAGTGCTTGTTTTTGGAGTCTCGTGTCAGGCATGCGGATGATGTGACTTGTCCATTGGAGCTGATCGAGCGTGGTCAGTGCTTCGATGCTGGGGATGTTGGCCTGAGCAAGGGCACTGACTTCGGTACACCTGTCCTGCCAATGGATTTGTAGGATCTTGCAGAGGCAGCATTGGTGATACTTCTGCAGTGCTTTGAGGTGCCTGCTGTACATAGTCCATATCTCTGAAGCAAATAGAGGGCGGGTATCACTATTGCTCTATAGACCATGAGCTTGGTGCCAGGTTTGAGGTTCTGGTCTTCAAACACTCTTTTCCTCAGGTGACCGAAGTGGTCCACGTTGTCCAAGGCCTCGTCGTGGATTTTGATAATCGGGGAGCAGTGCTGTGTGGCGGGATCAGGTCGGTAGAGGAGCTTTGTCTTACGGATGTTTAGTGTAAGGCCCATGGTCTTGTATGGTTCAGTGAAGGTGCTGACGATGGCTTGGAGTTCAGCCTCCGAGTGTGCGCAGACACAGGCATCGTCTGCGTACTGTAGTTCAATGATGGAGGATGGGACGACCTTGGATCTGGACTGGAGGTGTCGGAGGTTGAACAGATTCCCGTTTGTCCTGTAATTTAGCTCCACTCCAGCGGGGAGCTTGCTGAGGGTGAGATGGAGCATTGCAGCAAGGAAGATCGAGAAGAGCGTTGGTGCAATGACACAGCCTTGTTTGACCCCAGTCCGAACGTGAATTGGGCCTGTGGTGGATCCGTTGGTCAGGATCATGGCTTGCATGTCATCGAGGATGGTGATCAACTTTTGAGGGCAGCCGAATGTGAGAAGGACACTCCATAATCCTTCACGGTTGACAGTGTCGAAAGCCTTTGTGAGGTCAAAGAAGGCCATGTACAGAGGTTGGTGATGTTCCCTGCATTTTTCTTGGATTTGCCGTGCGGTGAAGATCATGTCCATTGTGCCCCTTAGTGGGCGGAATCCGCATTGCGACTCTGGGAGGAGCTCTTCCGCCATGGGGAGAAGGTGACTGAGGAGGATTCTTGCGATGACTTTCCCTGTGGCAGACAGCAGGGAAACTCCTCTGTAATTGCCGCAAACGGACTTATCACCTTTCTTGAAAATTAATGACGTTTTTATGCTGTGGGCCCGTACCTTTGTGGGTCTTTGCTACCTCTAGACTTGACTATTCCAACGCACTCCTGGCTGGGTTCCCACATTATACCCTTCGTAAACTAGAGGTCATCCAAAACTCAGCTGCCTGTGTCCTAACTCGCACCAAGTCCCGCTCACCCATCACCCCCTGTGCTCGCTGACCTACATTGGCTTTCGGTTAAACATCGCTTCGATTTCAAAATTCTCATCCTTGATTTTAAATCCCTCCATGGCCCTCGCCTCCCCCTATCTCTGTAATCTCCTCCAGCCCCACAACCCCCCGAGATGTCTGCGCTCCTCTAATTCTGCCCTCTTGAGCATCCTGGATTGTACTCGCTCAACCATTGGTGGCCGTGCCTTCTGCTGCCTGGGCCCCAAGCTCTGGAACTCCCTGCCTAAACCTCTCCACCTCGCTACCTCGCTTTCCTCCTTTAAGATGCTCCTTAAAACCTATCTCTTTGACCAAGCTTTTGGTCACCTGCCGTAATTTCTTCTTATGCGGCTCAGTGTCAAATCTATTTGTTTTGTCTTAAAACACTCCTGTGAAGAGCTTTGGGACGTTTTACTACGTTAAAGACGCTATATAAATACAAGTTGTTGTTGTTGTACCAATTAAGAACTGAACAGAGCTTTGGGTCATATAAATATTGCGTGAGGAAATTTGTGGCCTCAAGAGTGACATTATCTGGGCCTGGGGCCCTCTCAAACCATGTGCGAGATCCAGGAAAGAAGGCGGAAAGGAAATAAAACGTCAAACGACTGGGAGACCCACAAGAAAATGTCAGAGGCCAAGATTGAGTAAATTTTTCTAGCAAAAGTATTTAAGGACCAAAGGTACGCTTGTGGGGCACGGCAGTGTCTGTCCGCCATTCAGCCGTCGCACAACAGGGCTGTTAGGCAGAATATTGTGACAAGATTGTCTCCAAACATTCTTCTCCAGACAATATTATTTCTCACTAGCTACATAAATGCTCACAAGTAGGAGTTGTTTTTTTTGGGAGGCTGTGAAATCAGGTCATGGACATTTTGCTTATATTAGACGCCAACGCATGTACACTCTTCTCACAAGGGGACAATCAGGGTCATTGACTCTGTTTGGGTATTTTAAAATATTGTGCATACCCCGAAATGTAAACAGAGTGAGCTCAATGCCCCGGTGTAGAAACCCTTTTATCCGATATGGCATTCCATGATATAGCTTACATTCTGCAATGTAAAATAGGTCTCCAGTGAACTCCAAAGTGAACTGCAGTGTAAGGGGAATGGAGTACAACAAGGGAAGTCTTGCTACAACTGTACAGGGTATTGGTGAAACCACACTTGGAGTACTGTGTACAGTTTTGGTCTCCGTATTTAAGGAAGGATATATTTGTGTTGGAGGCTGTTCAGAGAAGGTTCACGAGGTTGATTCCAGAGATGAAGGGGTTGTCTTATGAGGGAAGGTTGAGCAGATTGGGCCTGTACTCATTGGAGTTTAGAAGAATGAGAGGCGATCTTATTGAAACTACAAGATTCTGAGGGGGCTCAACAAGATAGATGCAGAGAGGATGTTCCCCTTCATGGGGGAATCTAGAACTAGGGGGCATAGTTTCAGCATAAGACGGAGAGGAGGAGGAATTTCTTCTCTCAGAGGGTCGTGAATCTGTGGAATTCTCTGTCCCAAAGAGCTGTGGAGGCTGGGTCATTGAATATATTCAAGGCTGAGATAGAAATATTTTTGAACGATAGGGGAGTTAAGGGTTATGGGGAGCGGGCAGGGAAGTGGAGCTGAGTCCATGATCAGATCAGCCAAGATTATTGAATGGTGGAGCAGGCTCAAGGGGCCAAATGGTCGGCTCCTGCTCCTATTTCTTATGTTCTTATGTAATGCAGTTGACTCCATTTATGTCACACTCATATTTAACAGACAACGGACAGGGGGTCAAATTCCCACGAGAGTGTCACCCAATCGTCCACCGTAACTTCCGCGGAGGATGAGCGGAAACCCCAGTGAACATAAGAACATAAGAAATTCCTCCTCAGCTCAGTCCTAAATGATCGACCCCTTATCCTGAGATTGTGCCCCCTTAGTTCATGACTCTCAAACAAGGGGAAACATCCTCCCTGCATCCACCCTGTCAAGCCCTCTAAGAATATTACGTGTTTCGATGAGATCACCTCTCATTCTTCTAAACTCCAAAAAATATAGGCCCATTTTACTCATTCTATCATCATAGGACAGCCCTCTCATCCCTGGAAACAATCTAGTGAACCTTCGATGCACTCCCTCCAAGTCAAGTATATCCTTCCTTTGATAAGGAGACCAAAACTGTACACGGTACTCCAGGTGTGGTCTCACCAAGGCCCTATATAATTGCTGAGCACCTCGAGTCTCGTTGCCGAGAGCATGCAGAAAACAAGCACAGGCAGCAGAAGGAGCGTGCGGCAAACCAGACTCCCCACCCACCCTTTCCTTCAACCATTTTCTGTCCCACCTGTGACAGAGACTGTAATTCCCGTATTGGACTGTTCAGTCACCTGAGAACTCACTTTTAGAGTGGAAGCAAGTCTTCCTCGATTTCGAGGGACTGCCTATGATGATGATGATATAATTGCAGTAATACGTCTTTACTTTTATACTCCAACCCCCTTGCAATAAAGGCCAACCTACCATTTGCCTTCCTAATTGCTTGCTGTACCTGCATATTAAATTTCTGTGATTCGTGTATCCGTACAAGAACCCCCCAAATCCCTCAGCACACCAACATTTACTAATTTCTCACCTTTTAAAAATATTCTGCTTTTCCATTCTTCCTATCAAAATGGATCATTTTACACTTCCCCGCATTATATTCCATCTGCCAACTTATTGCCCACTCACTTAAGCTGTCCATATCCCTTTGCAGGCTCTTTGTCTCCTCCTCACAGCTTACTTTCCCACCTAGCTTTCTATCGTCAGTAAACTTGGATATATTACACTCGGTCCCTTCATTCAGATCATTGATCCAAGC
Organism: Pristiophorus japonicus; assembly: GCF_044704955.1. Lineage (NCBI taxonomy): Eukaryota > Metazoa > Chordata > Chondrichthyes > Pristiophoridae > Pristiophorus > Pristiophorus japonicus. The sequence goes on along the minus strand of NC_091979.1, from coordinate 238,358,439 downwards.
ACTAATCCTTGCGGCCCTTAACTAGTTACAGACTGCCATCCCGAAAAGGACCTGTTTATTCCGACTCCCTGTTTTCTGTCCGTTAACCAATCCTCAATCCATGCTAATATATTACCCCTAATCCCATGAGCCCTAATCCTGTGTAACAACCTCGTGTGTGGCACCTTATCGAATGCCTTCTGAAAATCCAAATATACCATATCCACTGGTTCCCCCTTATCTACCCTGCTAGTTACACCCTCCAAAATTCTACTAGATTTGTCAAACACTATTTCCCTTTCATAAAACCGTGCTGACTGACTAATTCTATTGTGATTACAGAGTTAGGGAGGGAAAACTATATATAGGGACTGTTGTCTCCATTGAAATTAAGCAAAATGGAAATGTCAAATTTGCTGATTTTCACGGACCACCACAAAGATCCTTCGGGGAGAGAACAATGACATAAAAGAAGCATCTACAGTCACCCCAGGGGATTGATCTTGGTTTTCTATCAAGTTCAGAATGGTATCAGTTAAAGCTTCCTCAATCAGTGAACCTATAGCTCATTGAAATGAGTCATTGAAGAAGATTTGATCCTAGAATTGTTGCAAGCAAAGCTAAAACCACGACAATCCTCGAGGGAGAGGCAGAGCAAAGCCACAAGGGACAGTTGGCTAAGGTTCACTGGAAGGTCGGCCCAAGGTCCCAATTAAACAGTCGATTATTGAACACACCGCTTAATAAACTTCCTCATTGGAGCAGGACACTGCTAAAATCTTTCCAATGGAGACAACAGTCCTTATATATAGTTGCCCCTCCCTATCTCTGTAATCTCCTCCAGCCCCACACCCCCCCCGAGATGTCTGCGTTGCTCTAATTCTGTCCTCCTGAACTTCCCTGATTATAATCGCTCAACCATTGGTGGCCGTACCTTCTGTTGCCTGGGCCCCAAGCTCTGGAACTCCCTGCCTAAACCTCTCTGCCTCACTACTTCTCTTTCCTCCTTCAAGATGCTCCTTAAAAATTACCTCTTTGACCAAGCTTTTGCTCTAATTTCCCTAATTTCCCCTTATGTGGCTTGGTGTCAACTTTTTAATCTCATAACACTCCTGTGAAGCGCCTTGGGACGTTTCACCACGTTAAAGGCGCTATATAAATACAAGTTGTAGGTATAGTAGTTGTAGGAAGGAGGTGTTGCCAATCCACGGCCAACTTAACGCGAGTATCCCATTGAATGTCAACCCAGAGACCGGAGCTGTGGTCTCCACTCGCCGGGTCAGTCTGGAGCGGGGCTGAAACCCACAGTTTTCCGACCCAGAGTGGGGAACACGACCAATGAGGCAAGGCTCACTCCAGGAGCATTTTTAAGTGGCGCTAAACATATTAATGCATCGCAAGGCAAATGTTCCTATAAATTTATAACAACAATGGTTGATTATTTCACACATACAAGAAGTGAAAGGAGAATCTGGCAATGTCAACCTTTAATGCCCATGAATATTAAATCATTGGGCTCAATTTTCCCCAGTGATTTGCGCCGTTTTTTTTTGAGCAGGCTGCTTTTTTTGGTCTAAGTTGTAAAACCACAGTTTCCCCAATCAATTTGCACCAGCGTAACTCAGTTAGTTACGATTTTTTTAGGGCAGTTTTTTTTTCAGCCAAAGGGGGCGAAACCAGCCACCTATGCCACTTCTGGCCATTTAGGGAAGTTTGGCCAGCTGAGAGTTACTCCAGTTCTGCTTAGGCCAGCTTATGTGGACTCTCCAGAAAAACTTCCTGGAAAGTTAAAGAAACTGGCGCAGGTAAGGAAATCGGTGCTGGTAAGTGCAGCAGATGCCCGGACACAGAGAGAGACAGAGAGAGACAGAGGGAGAGAGAGAGACAGAGATAGAGACAGAGAGAGAGACAAAGGGAGAGAGAGAGAGAGAGAGACAGAGATAGAGACAGAGAGAGACAAAGGGAGAGAGAGAGAGACAGAGATAGAGACAGAGAGAGACAAACTGGGAGAGAGAGAGAGAGACAGAGATAGAGACAGAGAGAGAAGGTGGGGGGGGAGAGAGAGAGAGAGAGAGATAGAAACAGAGAGAGGGGGGGAGGGGGAAGAGAGAGAGAGAGAGAGACAGAGAGAGAGAGACAGAGACAGAGAGAGATAGAGAGAGAGAGAGAGAGACAGAGGAGGAGAGAGAGAGACCAGGACCGGGCCGCCATTTTTTGAGATGTCGGGTGAGGGAACGGACCAGCAGGTAAGTTGCTGTAATATATTTTAATGTGTTTTTAAATTGATGAAATGTGTTTTAATGTGTTGGGAGCTGGCTATATGTTTCACTTTGCAGCCTCAGCTCGCAATGTGTCCCTGGTTACCATGGCAGCCGATCTTTTTGGCGCAGATCAAGACTCCACCCGTAAAACTATAGGACAGGTTTCGCCAGGCCAAAATGAAGAAATCCAACTTAGAACTTTTTTTTTTGGCATACTTAGGTCCCAAAAAAAACAGCGTAACTCTTCAAGTACGCCAAAAAAAAGCTTTGGGGAAAATTGAGCCCATAATCTGGTTGAATCAGTCCCACTGCCACACAGGTGCTGAAGAAGTGAAGAGCCATAAAGTGAGTTCTGCCATCTGCCTGCGTAATGAAGTCTTGACTGATCAATGTTCATGAGTTGCCATGAGAGGAATTTGGGGCATCGTATAATAATAGAAACATAGATGGCTCGTTGTACAGGATCAGATGGGCCATCGTGGCCGACAGTTCCTGAAGTCCGTTACATCACTCAATGGCACAGAAATTCCAGTGCGCCCTTTTCTTGGTGGGGGGTGGGGGGGTTTGTGTCGGAAATCTTCCCCTCGCCCGAATGGTGAGGCCTGAGGAGCCCCCGATATTGGTCCTCGGGCCTCATTAGGCATCAGGCAGTGGAGAGGAGTGGGCAGCTCACCGGTAAAGCGCAATTGAAGATCGGGTAAGTGAGGAAGTGGGGAGGGGGGAAATGGGAAGGGGAAACGAACGTGAATTGGAGGCGGGGTGGAGAGGGGAGGGGGAGGGCGGATTGTGTCCAGTACGTAAAATGGCCGATGGGAGTGGCGGTGGGAAGTAGCGCCGGCGATCGGTGAGGGGGGTGGGAAAGAAGTGAGCTGCGATGATTGGAGGAGGAGGGAGCAGTGATAATCAGGGTGGGGGCAGTGGTGCCGAAGATCGGGGCGCGGGGCGGTGGCTGGGCTGCATATTGGCGGCTTAGCAGCCCGTGTATTGCCTGAAAAATGATTGCGGCGTGGACAAATTTCTTGGACCTGGCTCGAAGCGCTCTCTTTGTCAGTTATCTATCCAGTTTCCTCCTGAATTTATTGACATTATCCACCAGCACTAACACGACACTTGCATTTATCTATCATCATCATAGGCTGTCCCTCGAAATCGAGGAAGACTTGCTTCCACTCCAAAAGTGAGTTCTCAGGTGACTGAACAGTCCAATACGGGAATTACAGTCTCTGTCACAGGTGGGACAGACAGTGGTTGGAGGAAAGGGTGGGTGGGGAGTCTGGTTTGCCGCACTCTCCTTCCGCTGCCTGCGTTTGTTTTCTGCATGCTCTCGGCGACGAGACTCGAGGTGCTCAGCGCCCTCCCGGATGCTCTTCCTCCACTTAGGGCGGTCTTTGGCCAGGGACTCCCAGGTGTCGGTGGGGATGTTACATTTTATCAAGGAGGCTTGGAGAGTGTCCTTGAAATGTTTCCTCTGCCCACCTGGGGCTCGCCTGCTGTGTAGGAGTTCCGAGTAGAGCGCTTGCTTTGGGAGTCTTGTGTCAGGCATGCGGACAATGTGGCCCGCCCAACGGAGCTGATCAAGTGTGGTCAGTGCTTCGATGCTGAGGATGTTGGCCTGATCGAGGACACTAACATTGGTGCGTCTGACCCCCAGGGGATTTGCATGATCTTGCGGAGGCATCGTTGGTGGTATTTCCCCAGCGATTTGAGATATCTACTTTACATGGTCCACATCTCTGAGCCATACAGGAGGGCGGGTTTCACTGCTGCCCTGTAGACCATAAGCATGGTACTAGATTTGAGGTCCCAGTCTTCAAACACTCTCTTCCTCAGGCGACCGAAGGCTGCGCTGGCACACTGGAGGCAGTGTTGGACCTCGTCGTCGATGTCTGCCCTTGCTGATAGTAGGCTCCCGAGGCATTTAAATAGCCCCGGTTACGTCCACATAGCTCAACACCGTTGCACATTGAATTCTTTATGAAGTGTGATCTTCGTTGCTAAGTATGGCAGCCACTGCGTACCAGTGACAGTCGATGAACAGCCCAAAACGTGAGAGAATATGTACTGTTTCTTTCTCATGGCTATTGGTCTGGAAGGAATGTTGGCCGAGACACCGTGAGAATTTCCTGCTCGCTTGCGAATGGCGTCACGGGATCTATAATGTTCAGCTGCGGGCCGGCAGTCCAGTGTGTCATCCAAGGGGCAGCCCCTCTGACGATACAGCACTTCCCTCAGTAACCCTCCACAGCAGCGGCAGCCTGAGGCGACGTGCTGAAACCCTGCTGTGGGCGGCGATCAAACCCACAGCCTCCCGACCTTGAGGTGAGAGCGCTGCCAACTGAGCCTTTATTAATTTGTTCACGGGATGTGGGCATCACTGGCAAGGCTCAGCATTTACTGCCCATTCCCAATCGCCCATGAACCACTGCAGTCCGTGTGGTGAAGGTGCTCCCACAGTGCTGTTAGGGAGGGAGTTCCAGGGTCTTGACCCAGCGACGATGAAGGAACGGCCGATATATTTCCAAGTCAGGATGGTGTGTGACTTGGAGGGGAACATGGAGGTGGTGGTGCTCCCATACATCTGCTGCCCTTGTTCTTCTAGGCGGTGTAATGTATGCACCAGTGTTCACAGGTTTGTAGGGAGGTTGCGCCTGTAACCTCTGCGGTTTAGAGGAGTCTGTGTTCCACGTGTATGTTGAATGTGCGAGGTTGCAACTCCTCTTTCAATATTTGAAGGGGCTGCTCCTCAAATTCTGGTTGCACTTCAGTCCTACACTCCTGATCTTTGGTCGGAGGAGAGCGGGTAGGAGCGAGGGCCTCCTCGTAGGACTGCTCCTGGGCACGGCCAAGGGGGCCATCAGCCGGTGCAGGCAGCGGGCGGTCGAGGGGGTCATTCAGCCTGACTGCCTGCCTCTCTTCTGCGGTTACATCCGAGCCAGGGTGTCCTTAGAGATGGAGCACGTGGTGTCCACTGGTACGCTCGCGGCGTTCTGCGAGGGGTGGGTACCGGAGGGACTGGAGAGCATCATCACCCCCAGCAACCAAATTTTGATTTAAATTAAGTTTACTGTCTAAAGTTTAATTTGTTTAAGTTTGTTGGTTTTAGTGCCCCCTCCCCCCCTTTTAGCCAGGGAGCACATGATTTAACGTTTTATTGTTTTATAGATACAACAAAATAGTTGTAGAGCTGTTGCATTGTGAGTGGCTTAGCCAGTCATGTGATGTTCACACAACTCAATAAAACCCCAGCCCGTTGGGTCGAGGTCATCCACGATGAGGCAGCTGGCTGTGAGCCTGGTGGATGAACTGGTAATGTGTCGTGTGATTGTTAAACCTTTGTTACTAAACCAACTAGTTCTTAATAGCAATGTGTCATTATGAATTCTTAAGCAAAGAACCCATGAAGCAAATACATTAGAGGCGGTAGAGGTCGCGGGTTTGGGAGGTGCTGCTGAAGAAACCATGGCGAGTTGCTGCAGTGCATCTTGTGGATGGTGCACACTGCAGCCACGGTGCGCCGCTGGTGGAGGGAGTGAATGTTGAAGGTGGTGGAGGGTGAGCTGAGACACAATAAAATTGTTGGAAAAAAGCTCTTGAAATTCCTCAGGAGTTCTGGCTGTCTCCCTCTGTAACCGCGGGTGCGAGTCCGAGGCAGGAGTCTAACCCTAACCCTAACCCTAACCCTAACCCTAACCCTAACCCTAACCCTAACCCTAACCCTAACCCAAACTTGGAATGGTGGAGAAGCAAAGAGATTAGGGTGCCGGTGATCACAAATCACTAGAAGCTACTGGACGCCCCGACCTGCGTGAGATCACCAGCGGCAGGTCGGGGCCATAAAAGGAGCAGAGGTGTGGCAGCCTGGGAGCAGCATGTAGGTCACTTCAGGGAGCAGAGAAGAGTGACGTCATCAAGATCCAGGTCGGTGATTGGAGCGTGGGAAGGTACAGCAGGAGCGGCGCGAGACTGTGGAGGGATGTGATCGGGGCCCAGGGGAGGTGTGAGTTCGGGGCCAGGGGCCCAGGGGCAGCACGGGCCAGCCCACACTGCGATATGTGTGCACACAAGGTCCATGCAGCAGAGCTGGTCTCCAGTCGTCCTGGGTAACCCTTGCCACTGGACCAAGACCTGGCTCTGTCAAGCCCGTGTGGTGGCTGGTGTGCAACGGCCACCGCACGTTAAAAAAATCCACGCACAGGCATCTTCCACCCTTCAGGATATAGTTCAGGACCTGGAATATTAGGTGAACTCATCCCTTTTTTGGCGTGGAAGCAAGTCATCCTCGCTTCGAGGGACTGCCTATGATGATGACAATAAGCGATCAAAAAGGCAAATGGAATGTTGCCGTTGACTCAAGCGGGGTTGGAATACAAAGGTGGAAGATGCAATGCTGCAGTTGTACAGAGCCTTGGTCAGAGCGCATCTGGAGTCAGGGCACACTCGCTTCTGAGTCAGAAGGTTGTGGGTTCAAGTCCCACTCCACGAACTTGAGCACAAAAATCTACACTCACGCTCCAGGGCAATGCATTCAAAAGATGGCACCTCTGACAGTGCGGCACTCCCTCAGTACTGCACTGCACCATCAGCCTAGGTTTGTGTGCTCAAGTTCCCTGGATGGGACTTGATCCCACAACCTGTCGACTCAAAAACGAGAGTGCTGCCCACTGAGACACAGCTGACACATTTAAAAAAAAAAACAAGATAAAGAAAGATTGTGGGAGCTTGCTGCGCGCAAATTGGCTGCTGCATTTCCCACATTACAACAGTGACTACACTCCAAAAGTACTTCATTGGCTGCGAAGTCCCTTGAGACGTCCGGCGGTCATGAAAGGCGCTATACAAGTCTTTCTTTCTTTTTCTAAAGTGCGGTGTCTGGACTTAGATGCAATACTCCAGTTGAGGCCGGACCAGTGTTTTATAAAAGTTCACCATAACTTCCTTGCGTTTGTTGTCTCTGCCTCGATGGGGGCCTAAGTTTAACATCGATGTGCCCATTTATGGGCGCAATGCTAACCAACTAAGCAGTGCCCTTCCACACGGGAGTTCGGGCCACTGCTAAGTTGGTCGGGGCCTTTTATTCAGGCTGTAGGCCTCATTGCTTCCATGTTAAAACGAGGCGCCTGAGCTGGATTCAGACCCGGTCAACTAAATCTGCATGCCCCAGTCGGAGCTCACAATACGAACATTAGTAAGGACTCCAGAGTCAAGCTGCCACGGGGCGCCTGCACCCTGCCTGATTAATTTTGGTGAGGTCCCGAGGATGAATTAACAACACCGCTACCTACATTTGATCACTGTGCCATTGATCTAACAGTTGCTCCACTACACAGCTTTATTGTGCTCAAGTTGGCTGCCGCGCTTCCCACATTACAACAGTGACTACATTCCAAAGGTACTTCATTGGCTGTAAAGTCTCTTGCGACATCCGGTGGTCGTGCAAGGCGCTATATAAATGCAAGTCTTTCTTTCTTTTCCTAAAGTACGGTGTCCGGAATTAGACGCAATACACAGGATGTTTCCACTGATAGGGGAGACTAAGACTAGGGGGCACAATCTTCGAATAAGGGGCCGTCCATTTAAAACTGAGATGAGGAGAAATTTCTTCTCTCAGAGGGTTGTGGATCTGTGGAATTCGCAGCCCCAGAGAGCTGTGGAAGCTGGGACATTGAATAAATTTAAGACAGAGATAGACAGTTTCTTAAATGGTAAGGGAATAAGGGGTTATGGGGAGCGGGCGGGGAAGTGGAGCTGAGTCCATGATTGTATTAAATGGCAGAGCAGGCTCGAGGGGCCTACTCCTGCTCCTATTTCTTATGTTCTTATTATACATATATCTATATTTTTTTTAAAAAACACTTTGCCAAAAATAACCCTGAAAACTTTGCTCTAATGAGACTATCCCGATGGTTCCCATGACATCTTGTGCAGTGCCGGAGGGAGTCGGGTGGTCATTGTCTGGAACAGTTGATGGAATGCTCGGAATGATCGTGGCATGTCACTGTTTATTCTGTTATACAATATCGCTGATGTTCGCCAGCCTCGGTAAACCATTCCGCAGTCAGTGAGAACATGTACCGTTGAGAGGAGGGTTCGTGACATGTCATGCCCTTTTGCAGAATGAACAAGGCAGTAGGGTCGGACGAGATATTGTGATATCGTTCCACACCGAGACTTGGAGGCCTCCAGCGTCTGTGAATAAGGCAGTGGGGTTGCGTGGGTTAGAAGCTTCGTTTTAAAAAAAAAAATCAACATTTAGTGACGTTTATCCATTAAACTGGAAACTGCGCTGGTTACCCAAACCCTTCTCAGCCGTATGGCACTCTTCATGGAGACACAGAGGGTGGTAGAATTTTGGAACTCTCTTCCGCAAACGGCAATTGGTGCCGGATCACTTATTAATCTTAAATCTGAGACTGATTGATTTTTGTTAACCGAAGGTATTCAGGGATATGGGGCAAAGGCGGGTTAGGTCGCAGCTCAGGCATCATCTCATTGAATGGCGAAACAGGCTCGAGAGGCTGAATGGCCTCCTCCTGTTCCTATGTTCCTAACCGGCTAACTCGGTGGTAGGTTGGGTCTTTCACTCCCACTAAGTGTCAGCTGTAGCTCAGTGGGTAGCACACTCGGCTCTGAGTCAGATGTTTGTGGGTTCAAGTCCCACTCCAGGGACTTGAGCACATAAACAATCTAGGCTGACACTCCCAGGGCAGTGCTGAGGAAGCGCCGCACTGTCGGAGGTGCCGTCTTTCGGATAAGACGTTAAACTGAGGCCCCTGTCTGCCCTCTCAGGTGGGTGTAAAAGATCCCATGGCCACTATTTCGAAGAAGAGCAGGGGAGTCATCCCTGGTGTCTGGGGCCAATATTTATCCCTCAATCAACATAATAATAACAAATTATCTGGTCATTATCACGTTGCTGTTTGTGGGAGCTTGCTGTGTGCAAATTGGCTGCCACGTTTCCCACATTACAATAGTGACTACACTCCAAAAGTATCTCATTGGCTGTAAAGTGCTTTGAGATGTCTGGTGGTCATAAAAGGCACTATATAAATGCAATTCTTTCTCTCCTTTCCTGCCCTTGCTGTGCACTTGGCTGTGTCTTCCTGGTTGCATATGCAAGTGAAGCATTTAGATGGCCTGGCCCAGAATTTCCAGCCGATTCCACACCGATTCTAGGGCGGACAGGCTGGAGGTCATGCTCTGCCTTGTAACTGCCTCCCCTCCATTTCTCCAATGGCAGACCTGGTGGTGCGGACAATTTTAAGACGAGAGTCTCTGTTGGGGAGGCCAAGCGCAGATTGGGTGACCACTTCATGGAACACCTCCGTTCAGTCCGTAAGTGTGACCCTGAGCTTCCAGTTGCCTGTCACTTTAATTCTCTGCTCTATTCCCACTCTGCTGTCTCCATCCTCGGCGTCCTGCACTGTTCCAATGAAGCTCAACGCAAGCTCGAGGAACAGCATTTCATCTTTCGCTTAGGCACCTTGCAGCCTTCTGGACTCAACATCGAGTTCAACAATTTCAGACTGTAACTGCTGCCAATCTTTGGCTCCCATCAACCCCCACCTCCCCACCTCCCTCGAGCCTGTTTCTTTCTTTCTCCTTGTCTCTAATGGCAGCTGGTCATTATCCCACCATTCACACCCTATCTTGACTAATGTTTTTCTAACTCCTGGCATTACCATTTGAATTTGGGCCATCGTCCCTTTAATCTCTCCTGCCTTCCACCCTATCACAGACCTTCCCTTTTGTTCTTTCTTCCCCTCCCCCTTTCAGTGCTTGTTAAGAATCTGTTCTTTTCCGAACACTCTCCAGTTCTGACAAAGGGTCATCGACCCCGAAACGTTAACTCTGCTTCCTCTCCACAAATGCTGCCTGACCCGCTGAGATTTCCAACATTTTCTGTTTTTATTTCAGATTCGAGCATCTGCAGTATTTTGCTTTTGCCAGGAGAGTGTCTCGGTTGGATTTACCACACTTTACCCTCAGTGCCAGGGCTGATTGTTAGGTTTTGGCACCCAACACATAAACACAGGCAGAGGGATGGAGAAGATGGTGCTGCCTCAAGAAGAAGAACAGCAATTTGCATTCATATAGCGACCTTAACGTAGGAAAACTTCCCAAAGTGCTCCACAGAAGCGCTATCAGACAAAATTTTACATAAAACCACATAGAGTGGTGACCAAAAGCTTGGTCAAAGAGGTAAGCTTTGAAGGAGGAGAGAGAGGCGGAGAGGTTTAGGGAGGGAGTTCCAAAGCTTAGGCCCCACGCAGCTGGAGGCATTGCCACCGATGATAGAGCGATTAAAATCTGGAATGCGGAAGAACCTAGAATTGTAGGAGTGCAAAGATCTCGGATGGTTGCGCATCTGGAGGAGATTATAGAGATGGGGAGGGACGAGGGCCACGGAGACATTGCTTAACCAGAAGCCAATGTAGGTCAGCGAGCACAGGGGGTGATGGGGGAACGGGACTCGGTGTGAGTTAGGACACGGGGCAGTGAGCACAGTGGGTGATGGGTGAGCGGGACTCGGTGCGAGTTAGGACACGGGGCAGTGAGCACAGGGGGTGATGGGGGAACGGGACTCGGTGTGAGTTAGGACACGGGGCAGCGAGCACAGGGGGTGATGGGTGAGCGGGACTCGGTGCGAGTTAGGACACGGGGCAGTGAGCACAGGGGGTGATGGGGGAACGGGACTCGGTGTGAGTTAGGACACGGGGCAGCGAGCACAGGGGGTGATGGGTGAGCGGGACTTGGTGCGAGTTAGGACACGGGGCAGTGAGCACAGGGGGTGATGGGTGAGCGGGACTTGGTGCGAGTTAGGACACGGGACAGCGAGCACAGGGGGTGATGAGTGAGCGGGACTTGGTGCGAGTTAGGACACGGGGCAGTGAGCACAGGGGGTGATGGGTGAGCGGGACTCGATGCGAGTTAGGACACGGGGCAGTGAGCACAGGGGGTGATGGGTGAGCGGGACTCGATGCGAGTTAGGACACGGGGCAGTGAGCACAGGGGGTGATGGGTGAGCGGGACTCGGTGTGAGTTAGGACACGGGGCAGCGAGCACAGGGGTGATGGGTGAGTGGGACTCGGTGCGAGTTAGGACGCGGGTCAGCGAGCACAGGGGGTGATGGGTGAGTGGGACTCGATGCGAGTTAGGACACGGGGCAGCGAGCACAGGGGGTGATGGGTGAGTGGGACTCGGTGCGAGTTAGGACATGGGTCAGCGAGCACAGAGGGTGATGGGTGAGCGGGACTCGGTGCGAGTTAGGGCATGGGGCAGTGAGCACAAGGGGTGATGGGTGAGCGGGACACGGTGCGAGTTAGGACACGGGGCAGTGAGCACAGGGGGTGATGGGTGAGCGGGATTGGTGCGAGTTAGGACACGGGGCAGTGGACACAGAGGGTGATGGGTGAGCGGGACTCGGTGCGAGTTAGGACACGGGGCAGTGAGCACAGGGGGTGATGGGTGAGCGGGACCCGGTGCGAGTTAGGACACGGGGCAGTGAGCACAGGGGGTGATGGGTGAGCGGGACTCGGTGCGAGTTAGGGCATGGGGCAGCGAGCACAGGGGGTGATGGGTGAGGGGGACTCGGTGCGAGTTAGGACACAGGGCAGCGAGCACAGGGGGTGATGGGTGAGTGGGACTCGGTGTGAGCTAGGACACGGAGCAGCGAGCACAGGGGTGATGGGGGAACGCGACTTAGTGCTAGTTAGGACACGGGGGCAGTGGAGTTTTGGATGAGCTGAAGTTTACTGAGGGTGAAAGGTGGGAGGCCGGCCAGGAGTGTGTTGCAGTAGTGGAGGTAACAATAGCATGGCCGAGGGTTTCAGCAGCGGATGAGCCGAGGCAAGGGGCGAGGACTGGTGATGTTACAGAGGTGGAAGTAGGTGGTCATGGTGATGGAGAAAATATGGGGTTTTGAAAGCTCAGCTCCAGTGAGATTGTGAATGGCCACAAACAGTGGGCCTGGGACAGCTGTAAACAGGCCACAGAGGACCAGAAGAAATTGCGGACATTTAAAAACATTTTTTTACCACCAACTCTGAGGCAGTCGGCACTCCCACTCCGGTAAGCCCACCGCTACTGATTGCTACCCGGGCTCTGCTCGGGATTCCCAAGTAAAAACTGGGCATCCCACCTCCAGCATGCAAACGACCCCAGGGTTGGAAAAAGTCAGGTCAGGGGTCAGTAGCGGGGGCAACTCCACGATGGGATTTTAAAAGCCTGAAGATTGTTAGAGGGTGGGAAAACTGAAGGTAAAGGTAAGGAGTTCCGTGGAAAAGAAATCAGTTAGATTAATGGGGGCGGTGCAATGGGTGCTGAACGTGATCAGCAGCAAATTACTCGGGAGGGAAAATCAAGATGGCCGAACGTTTTAAGTTGCTCTCCTCTGCCCCCCAGCAGCTGATGGTGTGAACTGCAGGCTTCCATGCTGTTGTTCAGGAGACCGCGAGCATCACTGGGAGACGCAAGATAAGCGTGGGAAATGAAAAAGGAGGAAAAATAGTAGAAAGTTGGGTAATGGTGAGCAGTAGTGCAGCCTTATTTGCCTGCACACTCTGTCAAAGTCACGGGGAGAAGTAAGCAAGAAAGTATCTAATGCCTTTCACGACAATGAAGTACTCTTCGGAGTGTGATCACTGTTGTAATGTTGGAAACGCGGCAGCCATTTTGCGCACAGCAAGCTCCCACACACAGCAATGTGACAATGACCAGATAATTACATAGAATTTACAGCACAGAAACAGGCCATTGGGCCCAATGGGTCCGTGCCGGTGTTTATGCTCCACACGAGCCTCCACCCACCCCTACTTCATCTCAGCATATCCTTCTAATCCTTTCTCCCTCATGTGCTTATCCAGCTTTTGCTTAAAGGCATCTACGCTATTTGCTTCAACCGCTCCCTGTGGTAGCGAGTTCCACATTCTCACCGCTCTCTGGGTAAAGAAGCTTCTCTTGGCAAATTCTCCCATTCCCTTTATTTTCCAGGAAATGTCAGGTCCCTGGAGAGCACAAGATCTCTGGACCCTCGCCAACCCCGAATTCTGAATCAGCAACTTTCAACAGTTTCCAGCCCGTCTATACATTTTATATCCAGCTTTCCCAGTGTTTTGCCTCCAAGTTCACAGTATTCCCAACATAACTCTTCAGTCAAGGTAATTGTTGGACTCCATCAATCAACTGCTATTGTTATTTACGGTTATGTAAAAAAAACTCCAATCTGTTTCAGTGATGTTGGTTGAGGAATAAATATTGACCCTGGACACCATGGACTATTCCCCCACTCTTCTTCGAATCACGGGATCTTTTACGTCCACCTGAGAGGACAGAAGTGTCCTCAGTTGAACGTCTCATTAAAGATGGCACCTCCGACAGTGCAGCACTCCCTCAGCACTGCGTTGAAGTTTCTGACTGGATTATGTGTTCAGAGTCTCTGGGATGGGATTTGAAACCACAACAACAACAACTTGTATTTATATAGCGCCTTTAACGTAGAGAAACGTCCCAAGGCGCTTCACAGGAGTATTATGAGATAAACATTTTGACACCGGGTCGTATAAGTAGAAATTAGGGCAGATGACCAAAAGCTTGGTTAAAGAGGTAGGTTTTAAGGAGTGTCTTAAAGGAGGAAAAAGAAGTAGAGAGGCGGAGAGGTTTAGGCCGGGTGTTCCAGAGCTTGGGGCCCAGGCAACAGAAGACACGGCCACCAATGGTTGGGCGATTATAATCAGGGATGCTCAGGAGGGCAAAATTAGAGGAGTGCAGACATCTCGGGGGGTTGTGGGGCTGAAGGAGATTACAGAGACAGGGAGGGGCGAGGACCATGGAGGGATTTGAAAACAAGGATGAGAATTTTGAAATCGAGACGCTGCTTAACCGGGAGGCAATGTAGGTCAGCGAGCACAGGGGGTGGTGGGTGAGCGGGACTTGGTGCGAGTTAGGACACGGGCAGCCGAGTTTTGGATCGCCTCTGGTAATACGGAGGGTAGAGTGTGGAAGGAGGCCGTGATAAGAGTCAAGCAGCCTTCACTGCAGTCTTCTGCCGCTCTACACAGATTAAACCAAGGCCGCTCAGAGTCTACAAATCTGCTCTCTTAAGAACCTTACAGGAAGGTTGATTTATAGTGAGGAAAATGTTTTTATAGAACATCTTGAAAAGAAGGGAAATGGGATCAGTCTGCATAAGTCATCAAGAAGGGATTCAGATCAGCAGAGCAGCCTTTCACAGGAGACCTGTACTGTACAACAACATGTTTTATGCCTTGTTGCGCCTATTTAACCCAACATGTGCTAAATCGGCTTGGTGGCCCTTCAAAATATATAAAAACATAAGAAATAGGAGCAGGAGTCGGCCATACGGCCCCTCGAGTCTGTTCCGCCATTCAATAAGATCATGGCCGATCTGATCCTGGCTTCAACTCCACTTCCCTGCCCGCTCCCCGTAACCCTTTACTCCCTTAAAATCAAAAATTTGTCTATCTCCACCTTAAATATATTCAATGACCTAGCCTCCACAGCTCTCTCGGGTAGAGAATTCCACAGATTCACGACTCTCTGAGAGAAGAAATTCCTCCTCATCTCCGTTGTAAATGGGTGATCCCTTATTCTGAAACTAACTCATGGCTCCGGTTGGGGTGGAGTGTAGAATGTTTCAGTGTAAGGGGTGCCGCAGTTGAATGGGGCGGATTGGTTGGGCCGGGTGCTCTTTCCCTTTCCGCCATTGTTCATTGTTCATAGGTTTATATGTAACCTTCAGGCTGCTGACTGAGGGCCGTGTGGCTCTTTGTCGACTCGCACGGACACGATGGGCCGAAATGGCCTCCTTCTGCGCTGTAGATTTCTATGTTTCTATGTTTCTATGCCCCCCCCTAGGGCTAGATTCCTCCACGAGGGGAAACATGCTCTCTGCATCGACCCTGTAAAACCCCCTCAGAATCTTATGTTTCAATAAGATCACCTCTCATTCTTCTAAACTCCAAAGAGTACAAGCTCAACCTGTTTTACTTTACTTAACATGCGGGAAGGCCATTTTTAGCTCATTTTCATCACTGAATTAAATCACGGAGCTTTCCCTCGGGGAACTCTCCAGGGTAGACCCTCCAGTGATCCTGCTCTTGACGATTCATCTGACAATACACTACTTATTATAGAATCCTACAGCACAGAAGGAGGCCATTCAGCCCATCATGCCTGTGCCTGTTCTTTGAAGGAGCTGTCAAATTAGTCCCACTCTCCTGCTATCTCCCAATAAGGTGCCACATAAAAGGTTACTGCACAAGATAAGAGCTCACGGGGTTGGGGGTAATATATTAGCATGGATAGAGGATTAGCTAACTAACAGAAAACAGAGAGTCGGGATAGGTGGGTCATTTTCCGATTGGCAGATGGTAACTAGTGGGATGTCACAGGGATCAATGCTGGGGCCTCAACTATTTACAATCTATATTAATGGTTACAGACCCTTCTGCCACTGGAAACCCCTCATGATTTTGAACAGCTCTATTAAATCTCCCCTTAGCCTTCTCTATTCTAAGGAGAATAATACCAGTTTTCTCTAGTCTCTGATATCATTCGAGTAAATCTCCTCTCTAAGGTCCTTGACATCCTTCCTAAAGTGTGATGGCCAGAATTGGATGCAATAGGCTCGGACCTAACCAGTGATTCATAAATGTTCAGCAGAATGTCCTTGCTTCAATACTCTATGGGCCCGAAATTGGTGAAGGCCCCCGCCCGCACATGTGCCGCCCAAAGGACTGTCGATGGCCACCTAGGTCTCTGACGGTACTCTGGGCGGGGTTTTCATCAGCGAGGCCCCTTGAAAGTCGGCGGGCGGCAAATGAGTGACTTATGCTACCAATCTGGGCGGCAGCGGGCAGGAGCTCTCATTCTCGGTGGTAGAGGCGCTTGCCGCCCAAGTGCCACCGAGGATGGAGTCAGGTCCACGGAGGATCAAAGAGCTGGAAATAAAAAGCATTAAAAAAATTTTTTAAACTCATCGCAAGACCTTCAGGGGACCCCATCCAGGTAAGTCCCTGTAAAGAAAAAAATTACAAAAATTGTACTAACCTTTTTTTCATCATCTTCCTACTTATCGTTGGGGACAGACCGGCCTCCAGCCAGTGGTCCACCCCCGTTCTGCCGCTGACTCCCGCCCGCATCAATACGGCGGGAGCTTAGTTGCGCCACTCGGCCGTCCGCTGATGTCAGCGGGCGGTTCTCGGTGGCTCTCCCCTCCCGCCCGCTCCAGGCCACGTCGAATGTGGGCGGCAGTGGGCAGCAGTCAGGGGCAGTGGGCGGTAAGTTCTTCAATTTCGGACCCTATGCCTCTATTAATAAAGCTAAGGATCCCGTCTGCTTTTTTACAGCCTTTTCTACTTATATATTTTATTTGAACAAACTTTATTTTAACTAACTTGAGTGATCTCCTGGACTAGTTTCGACCGCTTCGATGGGTCGGAGAGAAATTTCCCAGATTTTTTTTTTTCCAAATTGGTCTGGGTTTTTTAATCTGGTTTTTTGCTTCTCCCGGGAGATCACATGGTTTCAGGTCGTGGTAGGGAGTGTACATGTCGTGATATACAAGCTATGGCAATTGTGTGGGACAGGCTAAATGGACCAGATGGTCTTTACCTGTCCGTCATTGTTCGGTATGTTTGTAACTGACTACAAGGTGGCGGAGATGTTAGTCGCAATGTTACTGGACCAGTAATCCAGAGGCCTGGACTAATGATCCGGGGACATGGGTTCAAATCCCACCACAGTGGGAAGCTGGGGAATTTAAATTCAGTTAATTCAATAAATCTAGAATAAAAAGTCAGTAATGGTGACCATGAAACTACTGGATTATCAGAAAAACCCATCTGGTTCACTGATATTCTTTAAGGGAAGGAAATCTGCCGTCCTTGCCCAGTCTGGCCTTGTAGGAGTGAAAACCTTAATCAGGGGAAAAGTAATTTGGTAAAGTTAAAACATAAAGCTAGGAAGGCTGAAACACAGAACAACAGGTCTCACAAGGGCTAGGACTAAGGTCAGAGAAATTCTCTGAGGAGATAACAATTCTATGAGCACCCACAAGATTTATGTAGACAGCTCACAGAAATAAAGAGCTTGAGGCCGCCATGTTCCAGTCACACCAGAATACAGAAACAAGGCCCCTTTGAATTAGAATAGCCAGATGGATCTGTCAAGGACACAGTCTGAGAGCTAGCCTCAGAAATATAACACATAACCTATAGGGGGCTTTTCCCTAGCAACAGTGGCCATAACTGAATGCACTAATGAAATCATTTGCAATTACTGTAACCAATGAAATTAATGTAACTGTAGTAACCAATGATATTGTTGTAACTGTATGAACCAATGTATGAGTAGCGGGGATTGGTGGCAAATAACCAATGAAACACTTCCCCGCGTAGTTTCATCATTTTGACTATATTTCGACTGTATAAAATGTAACTGCGCAGCCTGTCCCACGAGATCGGCGATTAGGAGTATTCAGTAGGGGTATTGATGCAACCAGTTCTCCCTTGATTAATCAGGTTTTAATAAACAATTCTTGGGATATACGGACCTTGTGTTGAGTGTTATATTTTTAATACTCCACAACACTTTGGCGCTGTGAGCATGGTACAATGGGTGGCCTACAGACAAGCATATATGGATCCATCACGAGTGAGTATATTTAAATTACCACTTATAATCCAATGTGAGCTGTTATGAGACAGGATCGGTCCAAGTCAGCATGGATTTATGAAAGGGAAATCATGCTTGACAAATCTTCTGGAATTTTTTGAGGATGTTTCCAGTAGAGTGGACAAGGGAGGACCAGTTGATGTGGTGTATTTGGACTTTCAGAAGGCTTTCGACAAGGTCTCACACAAGAAATTAATGTGCAAAGTTAAAGCACATGGGGTTGGGGGTAGTGTGCTGACGTGGATTGAGAACTGGTTGGCAGACAGGAAGCAAAGAGTAGGAGTAAATGGGTACTTTTCAGAATGGCAGGCAGCGACTAGTGGGGTACCACAAGGTTCTGTGCTGGGGCCCCAGCTGTTTACATTGTACATTAATTATTTGGATGAAGGAATTGAGTGTAATATCTCCAAGTTTGCAGATGACACTAAACTGGGTGGCGGTGTGAGCTGTGAGGAGGATGCCAAGAGGCTGCAGGATGACTTGGACAGGTTAGGTGAGTGGGCAAATGCATGGCAGATGCAGTATAATGTGGATAAATGTGAGGTTATCCACTTTTGTGGTAAAAACACGAAGGCAGAATATTATCTGAATGGCAGCAGATTAGGAAAAGGGGAGGTGCAACAAGACCTGGGTGTCATGGTTCATCAGTCATTGAAAGTTGGCATGCAGGTACAGCAGGCGGTGAAGAAGGCAAATGGTATGTTGGCCTTCATAGCTAGGGGATTTGAGTATAGGAGCAAGGAGGTCTTACTACAATTGTACAGGGCCTTGGTGAGGCCTCACCTGGAATATTGTGTTCAGTTTTGGTCTCCTAATCGGAGAAAGGACGTTCTTGCTATTGAGGGAGTGCAGCGAAGGTTCACCAGACTGATTCCAGGGATGGCTGGACTGACATATGAGGAGAGACTGGATCAACTGGGCCTTTATACACTGGAGTTTAGAAGGATGAGAGGGGATCTCATAGAAACGTATAAGATTCTGACGGGACGGGACAGGTTAGATGCACGAAGAATGTTCCCGATGTTGGGGAAGTCCAGAACCAGGGGACACATTCTTAGGATAAAGGGTAGGCCATTTAGGACTGAGATGAGGAGAAACTTCTTCACTCAGAGAGTTGTTAACCTGTGGAATTCCCTGCCACAGAGAGTTGTTGATGCCAGTTCATTGGATATATTCAAGAGGGAGTTAGATATGGCCCTTGCGGCTAAAGGGATCAAGGTGTATGGAGAGAAAGCAGGAAAGGGGTACTGAGGTGAATGATCAGCCATGATCTTATTGAATGGTGGTACAGGCTCGAAGGGCCGAATGGCCTACTCCTGCACCTATTTTCTATGTTTCTATGTTTCTACGCGTCGGTTGCCCGGGGTACCAGAATCTGTGAAAGGTCTGTTATGGTGTAAAAGACTTGGGGGAATTAGGAGGCCACGAAACACACTATCATAAGGTATCGATGTGAGTGCTGCCTCTAAGTTCAAGGGGAACCGGGTAGAGGGACAATCAGTATCTTAGAATACAGATAAATCGATAAGGGTGTCGATAGGATTGCAGGCTCTAGGGGTAGGGGAAACCGATTCGAGGGACAATCAGTATCTAAGAATATAGTTTAAATCGATATAAAGTCAGTGAGACCGTAGACACCGGGTTTAGGTGAAACCAAGTAGGGAGACGGTCAGTATCTTAGAATACAGTGAAACCGATATAAAGGTAGACGTACCAAAACTGAGTATGGCGAGTAAAGATACACTAGATTGGGGGCCGGACGGCTCGCTTAGTAGATATTTTTTGGACGACCATAAGAAATTGATAGTGACTATGTTAAGTGACGGATGGGATCCAAAAATAGAGCCGGCCAAACAATAGAATTAATAAGCTTTGTTGAATGAAGAACTGGTGTGAATGTTTGTCTTTAAATGAAAAGTGCTAAATGAATTTTTCATTTGTCTGAAAGCCTGTTTAAAAAAATATTGTGTCGCTGTCTGTTTGTTTTAGCTTCACCCACTGTTTCAGCCTGAGAGTGGAAGGTTTTTAACCCTCTGTAATGTTTCCTGGATGTGGGAAGTTTTAAGAAAATGTGAACCTAGAATTGAATTATATTTTAAGTTAGAAACGCAGGTGCAGATTTATTTTAATAAGTTATGGAGCTAGAAAATGTACAAACAATAGGTTTGTTTAACAAAAGATAAAAAATTCCGTTTGTTTTAAAAAAAATGTTTTCGATAAGCTCACTTACTTGTCAAAAGAAAACACATAATTATTGATTACATTGGGTTGAAAGACAATAAATTTAGTCTAGGAATGAGAAAAAGAACGGCGAAGGGAAGTTGTAATGCCTTTAAAAAAGCCTGCGTGGTCTCTCGAGGCTGCGGGCTGGGGAAGTTACGCCCCCTTTTTCCTTATGTTAAATTACGTGAAAGCTTCTAGCTCAGTAAAAAGAGTTTTTAATAAAAGATTGGCAGTACAATATTTGAATTGGGATTTTGAGATATTTTAGGTGATTCTCTTTGATAAATATTTTGGTTGTATTGGAAAATCTTGTGTTTGGAAGCCTTTTTAATAAGAGTACACATCTATGTAACTCTACCTCAACTACTGCGTCAGAAGCTGAGACCTAAAAAGATGTAATTTATGAGATGCTATATCACAAAATATATCTTGAAGTTACAGAGCAAAAGATTTACTACTTATGCTATTCCTACCTGGATTGGGAGTTTTTAATGTTCAGCTTCTAAAACAGAAGTTAGGCACATAATTATAAAACAAGTATTTTTCATTCTGTGATCTGTGAATCACTTAGAAACTATAAGCATAAATGTGAATTCTAATATTAAAAAAAACATTATTACCATATTTGACATTTTGTAATCCAACAATAAATACAAATATTACAAAAGGGGAGCAGAAATTAGGATGGGAAGAGTGAAGAGTTAATTTTGTTGTGAAGATTTCATGTACCACTGGTTAAGAAAAGGCACAACAAAATACTGATACATTTAAAAAAAAAGAAATAAAACTAAAAGGTTTGGAAACAATCTAGAAATACCTTTGGGGAACAGAGTAATTTTGACAGGCATGCTAATGTGGGAAGTGCCCAACTTCTTGAAAGGGACTGGGGGGGGCACTGGGCAAGTGGGGATCTACCTGCAAAAGTGTAAAAAGAGTTTGGGCTACCTCAAAACAGGACCGCAGGCTGGTAAAATACGAGCCTGTGGTGATTCCAGGACCCGAACATATTTCCCACCGCCAATACCTGATAAAACCAGAAGCCACATAGGCTGTGAGACAGATAGTGGGGGATTTATGGAAGGCGGTATACTTTGAGAGGTAGAGGGACAACAAACTCCCCTGTTTGGCCCGTGCGAAAGCCAGACAGATCATACCGGGTAACTATTGATTATACTGCCCTCAATAAGGTGACTCCCTGTCAACATCCCATCGTGGCCAGCCCAGCCACAATATTTAATGGATTAAAACCAGAGCATAAGGTCTTCACCGTATTAGACATAGCCAATGGATTCTGGTCCATACCCCTGGCAAAAAAGTCCCAAGATAAATTCGCCTTCACAGTCGACGACCATCAGTACACCTGGACATGGGTCCCACAAAGGGTTCTACAATAGCCTGGCTATATTCTACCGGACTATGAGTCGAGCCATAGAAAAAGTGAATTTAACCCCGTATAGGAGTACAATACTACAATACGTAGATGACCTACTGATAGCACCCGAGGACGATATGGGGGCACACAGAAGCATTTATAAAGATCCTGGAAGTCCTGCAGGACGCAGGATTCAAAGTAAATCCCAAAAAGGCACAAATCGGACAAGGTGTGGTACAGTACCTGGGACACGAAATATCCCAAGGAACTAGGACCATGTCCAATGACAGGAAGGAGGCCAGTAGGATCATGTCCCGACCAAAAACAGTCCGAGGGGTGCGTAAGGTGCTAGGGCTCTTTAACTATTGCAGGAATTTTGAACCTAACTTCTCGACAATTGCAGAACCCATTCAGTGGCTGGTGAAAGGGGGAAAACCATCCTTAGAAACTATGGGGCCCCGAACAAGAAGCGGCATACGGTAATCTGAAGGAAGCCTTAATGTCAGCTCCAGGGCTGGGACTCCCAAACATGGATCTCCCGTTCCATATATATTGTGAGAACCAGGGAGGCTTCTATGGAGCAGTGGTGACACAAATGCATGGGGATAGGATGAGACCTGTAGCTTACTACTCGACACAGCAATCGCCAATGGTTGCCGGTCTGTCCAGATATGTGGCTGCACTGGATTGTGCCACTTGGGCAGTCAAAATTAGCGAGCCTGTCATAATGACAGGAGAAATAATACTGCACACAAAACACACACTGGTGGAAATGCTAAATACAGGGAAGCTCAGGGCCGTCTCCAACGTCTGCCGGGCAAAATGGGAGGCAGTCCTATTACCACATGATTGGCTCGGATCAGAGGACTCATTTCACGGGTCAAGTGATGAAAGAAACTTGTAGAATATTCGATATTAAGCAGAAGTTTCACATCCCATAGCACCCCCAGAGTTTAGGGATGGTAGAGAGAATGAATCGGACGCTTAAAACCGCCTTGAGCAAGGCAATACAGGAAACAGGGCAGGCATGGACTGAATGCCTACCAACAATATTAATGAGGCTGCGTGCCACAAGAAACAGAACCACAGGATTAACCCCGTATGAATTAATGACTGGACGCGCAATGAGGTTACCAGAAGGAATAGTGACAGGAGGAGCCGACTTAGGCCCCCTACGAGACAGAATCAGAAAGTATGTGAGCGAATTGAGTGAGCAGTTGAAAGGTATGCAACAGGAGGTCCGAGAAAGGCAGAAGGAGGAGGATGAAGGCGGTGAGACAATCGCCTCGGCTATAATCCCCGAGGTGGGGGCGAAGGTGATGGTTAAGGAGGTGGTAGAGAAACCAGGGTTCGCACCTCGGTGGAGCAGACTATGCGAGGTATTAATTAGTGGAGATACGTGCGCTTGCGTGAATATGAAAGGTGGGGGCCAGTGGAAGCACTGGTCCCAGCTGAAAGAATATAAGGGTACGGCAGATGGCGGAACCTAGGGTAATCCCAGTAAAACACTCCTTAAGATACGCTTTAGAGTATAAGGAGTGGAAGGACGAACTGATAGATGGACTTTTTAGAGGATCAGTATGTATATTTGCAATATTAGGGATACTGGCTATAATAAAATGGATCTGGAAAAGGGCATATGCCCGGAAAAACAGTGCAAACAATCCGATTGAAATAGAAATGATAAGAATTTAACCCCTGGGATGCCAGGCCGTAATCTCTCAACAGAAAAAGAATGTGGCTCGTTGCAAAGGTTCTGACAGGCGCCTTAATCCTCACTAGCTTGGGAGAAGCTACCAGGACACTAACACAGGGACAACCGACTGAGGAACAGCAAGGCGTGTATTACATGGATTCGGGTGATGTTGGGTGTGAGACCGGAAAGCTAACGGTGGCGGTTGAAACAACAATAGAATTAAGATGCAGCGTCGGAATGCTGTACCTAAAACAATGGACAAAGGACTTGAAAAACCCTTGAATCAGTATGGAATTAACAATTTGGGTAAATGCGCCCGCAGTGTGTCAGATAGACGACTGGGGTGGGAGAGGGTGAAATGCACCCTGAAGGAAGGGGTGCAGATAAGGTGAGGACAATCAAAGAATTGTGCCTGCCCTCCAAATGCACATATGGGACCAGTGGTGAGTGGTGCTGGGAGGTTGTTCCCCGAGGTATACCCATCACCACTGCCCCACCAACTACCACAGCCCTGGTTACTACTGCCCCCCACATCGGAACCCCTGGAATGCCCAAATATGACCAGGGGGGCTCCAGGAGGGTTCATAATAAAACGAACGAAAGACAGAATCCACTTGGGGTGCGACAGCGGGTGATTACAGTATTTTTAAACCTGACAGATATAACTATCCCCAGTTTCTGCGAGCCCAGAACAGTTGCATTATATAAGAACCTGACACTACGAGCCTTAGAGGGGCCAGAGTCTAACACCATGAAACTTATGATGACCCAAAAGACGAGGAGAAAAAGGGGCATATTAGAAATGGCAGGCGTGGGCTATAGAATCATAGAAACATAGAAAATAGGTGCAGGAGCAGGCCATTCGACCTTTTGAGCCTGCACCACCATTCAATATGATCATGGCTGATCATGCAACTTCAGTACCCCTTTCCTGCTTTCTCTCCATAGCCCTTGATCCCTTTAGCCATAAGGGCCACATCTAACTCCCTTTTGAATATATCTAACGAACTGGCCTCAACAACTTTCTGTGGTAGAGAATTCCACAGGTTCACAATTCTCTGAGTGAAGAAGTTTCTCCTCATCTCAGTCCTAAATGGCTTAGACTGTGACCCCTGGTTCTGGACTTTCCCAACATCGGGAACGTTCTTCCTGCATCTAACCTGTCCAATCCCGTCAGAATTTTATATGTTTCCATGAGATCCCCTCTCATTCTTCTAAATTCCAGTGAATATAAGCCTAGTTGATCCAATCTTTCTTCGTATGTCAGTCCTGCCATCCCGGGAATCAGTCTGATGAACCTTCGCTGCACTCCCTCAATAGCAAGAATGTCCTTCCTCAGATTAGGAGACCAAAACTGTACACAATATTCCAGGTGTGGCCTCACCAAGGCCCTGTACAACTGCAGTAAGACCTCCTTGCTCCTATACTCAAATCTTCTCGCTATGAAGGCCAACATGCCATTTGCCTTCTTTACTGTCTGCTGTACCTGTATGCCAACTTTCAATGACTGATGTAACATGACACCCAGGTCTCGTTGCACCTCTCCTTTTCCTAATCTGTCACCATTCAGATAATATTCTGCCTTTTTGTTTTTGCCACTAAAGTGGATAACCTCACATTTATCCACCTTATACTGCATCTGCCATGCATTTGCCCACTCGCCTAACCTGTCCAAGTCACCCTGCAGCCTCTTAGCATCCTCCTCACAGCTCACACCGCCACCCAGCTTAGTGTCATCTGCAAACTTGGAGATATTACATTCAATTCCTTTGTCTAAATCATTAATGTATATTGTAAATATCTGGGGTCTCAGCACTGAACCTTGCGGTAGCCCACTAGTCACTGCCTGCCATTCTGAAAAGGACCCGTTTATTCCTACTCTTTGCTTCCTGTCTGCCAACCAGTTCTCAATCCACGTCAGTACATTACCCCCAACACCATGTGCTTTAATTTTTCACACTAATCTCTTGTGTGGAACCTTGTCAAAAGCTTTTTGAAAGTCCAAATACACCACATCCACTGGTTCTCCCTTGTCCACTCTACTAGTTACATCCTCAAAAAATTCTAGAAGGTTTGTCAAGCATGATTTCCCTTTCATAAATCCATGCTGACTTGGACTTTGCGGCCGGGGTCGCGATGATTAACACAGTAGACCTTCAGGCCATAAATGAGCAAGTCAGTACTTTTACCCATATCTTAAAGGGGCTGTCAAAAAGAGGAGATGATAACAACCAGCTACAGGCCCAATTAGGGGATGGGACTGGAAGAGAAATACTGCAAGTAGCCCACACTTGAAAAGACCATGCAAGGACCATTAACCTGCTGAACGGCCGAACTGCTAAGGCAAGTGCAGCCGGTGTGTGTGCGGTGTATGGAGCAGGGATGCTGGCCTCAGTGGAACATAATTTGGAACAGTTACAGAACGGGGAGGTTCCGGACTGGATAACCAACAACATTTTTAAACTTGGACGCTGGATAGAAATCCTATACAAGCCTGTCAGATTTGGAGGAATAGCCACGCATGGGTCCCTGAGAATAGATGCATCACTGGCCACCAGAATATAATAGGATTCGTAGTAAACATTCCATCCTATAAACTTACTAATGGACAAAGTCTATTCAAAGTTACAAACATAGGGGAAGTATGAAACCAAACACGAGTCAGGTATCACAAGCTGCATCAGTATGTTATTAAAAATGGGAATCAGACCAAGGGTGTATCTATAACAGATTGTTATAAGAATAACCAAGTTGTGTTATGTCGAGAGTCGTTTCAGGAGGGAAAAGATGACTGTGGATACGACCAAAAAGAGTGATGCATCGTAAGCATCACCCCATGGGCATTGGACTATGCGACTATAGCGGCATCACAAGGAGATGGACGGTGGTGCGTCAGCACAACAGTCGCTAACTTGATGGTGGGAGGGCTGATAACATGCCCCATCGAATGCCCTGACTTCTGTATGAAGCCTAAACACAAGATCAATGTCGAAGGATACACAATATCCCCGGAGCTGAAGGAAGAGACCATCGACGGCACGATGGCAGATACGATAAAAGCAGGGTATAAACATTTTGGAGAACCACAAGGACAATCAATCCCTAAGTTGAGGGAAGAGTAGATGGCACTGGAAAGGAGTGTGTTTGACCAAAGAAGGAAATATGTTGTCTTAAAGGAACAAATTGACAAACTATAAAAAGCCACTGATAAAGAGCTGACTGACCCGCCATGGTATTCTCGACTCTACCATTTCGGACTGAATCTAAACATACACCCTTGGATCAGAATGATATCCCATGTGTTAGTCCTAGTGCAGCTGATAGTGGTGCTGATACTCCTGGGAGAGTGTGCAGGCAGATACAAGAGATGCAGAATGATGACGTTGGCCAAGGCCCTTAACCAAGAATGCAGAAAGCCTTTGCTAGATCCAAAAAGGGGAAATCAAACACAAGATGGCATGAGTACCTGATATGAGCCATGAATGTCCCAATCCTATCGCCTGATCAATGAAACGGGGGCGGGAGACATACGAATTAAGACAGGGAAAGGCAGGGAAGGGAAAATTGTTGTTCATGGTGGGTATTTGGGGTTACCACCTGATCAAATGAGGGATTGTAGGGGCGAAAACCTTAATCAGGGGAAAAGTAATTTGGTAAAATTAAAACATAAAGCAAGGAAGGCTGAGAGAAAGGTTCAATGCGTTCATGGTAGAATAGCTGAATCCCACATTCCAGCAATTAGGCTGAAACACAGAACAACGGGTCTCACAAGGGCTAGGACTAAGGTCAGAGAAATTCTCTGAGGAGATAACACTTCTATGAGCATCCACAAGATTTATGTGGTCAGCTCACAGAATTAATGAGCTTGAGGCCACCATGTTCCAGTTACACGCGATAACAGGAACAAGGCCCTTTTGAATTTGAATAGCCAGATGGATCTGTCAAGGACACAGTCTGAGAGCTAGCCTAGGAACACATTCACAGAAATGTAACACACAACCTATAGGCTTTTCCCTAGAAACAGTGGCAATAACTGAATGTACCAATGAAATCATTAGCAATTACTGTAACCAATGAAATTAATGTAACTGTAGTAACCAATGATTTTGCTGTAACTGTATGAACCAATGTATTAGTAGCAGGTGGGTGGGGACTGGTGGCAAATAACCAATGGAACACTTCCCCGCGTAGTTTAATCATTTTGACTGTATTTCGACTGTATAAAATGTAACCGTGCAGCCTGTCCCACGAGACTGGAGCATTCAGTAGGGGTACTGATGCAACCAGTTCTCCCTTGATTAATCAGGTTTTAATAAACAATTCTTTTCTCTATATACGGACCTTGTGTTGAGTGTTATATTTTTAATACTCCACAACAGGCCTATATGTGACTCCAGACCCACAGTAATGTGGTTGACTCCTAACTGCCTCTGAAATGGCCTACTGAGACACTCAGTTGTACCATAGAAACATAGAAAATAGGTGCAGGAGTAGGCCATTCGGCCCTTCTAGCCTGCACCGCCATTCAATGAGTTCATGGCTGAACATTCAACTTCAGTACCCCATTCCTGCTTTCTCGCCATACCCCTTGATCCCCCTAGTAGTAAGGACCTCATCTAACTCCTTTTTGAATATATTTAGTGAATTGGCCTCAACAACTTTCTGTGGTAGAGAATTCCACAGGTTCACCACTCTCTGGGTGAAGAAGTTCCTCCGCATCTCGGTCCTAAATGGCTTACCCCTTATCCTTAGACTGTGACCTCTGGTTCTGGACTTCCCCAACATTGGGAACATTCTTCCTGCATCTAACCTGTCTAACCCCGTCAGAATTTTAAATGTTTCTATGAGGTCCCCTCTCATTCTTCTGAACTCCAGTGAATACAAGCCCAGTTGATCCAGTCTTTCTTGATAGGTCAGTCCCGCCATCCCGGGAATCAGTCTGGTGAACCTTCGCTGCACTCCCTCAATAGCAAGAATGTCCTTCCTCAGGTTAGGAGACCAAAACTGTACACAATACTCCAGGTGTGGCCTCACCAATGCCCTGTACAACTGTAGCAACACCTCCCTGCCCCTGTACTCAAATCCCCTTGCTATGAAGGCCAACATGCCATTTGCTTTCTTAACTGCCTGCTGCACCTGCATGCCAACCTTCAATGACTGATGTACCATGACACCCAGGTCTCTTTGCACCTCCCCTTTTCCTAATCTGTCACCATTCAGATAATAGTCTGTCTCTCTGTTTTTACCACCAAAGTGGATAACCTCACATTTATCCACATTATACTTCATCTGCCATGCATTTGCCCACTCACCTAACCTATCCAAGTCGCTCTGCAGCCTCACAGCATCCTCCTCGCAGCTCACACTGCCACCCAACTTAGTGTCATCCGCAAATTTGGAGATACTACATTTAATCCCCTCATCTAAATCATTAATGTACAGTGTAAACAGCTGGGGCCCCAGCACAGAACCTTGCGATACCCCACTAGTCACTGCCTGCCATTCTGAAAAGTACCCATTTACTCCTACTCTTTGCTTCCTGTCTGACAACCAGTTCTCAATCCATGTCAGTACACTACCCCCAATCCCATGTGCTCTAACTTTGCACATCAATCTCTTGTGTGGGACCTTGTCGAACGCCTTCTGAAAGTCCAAATATACCACATTAACTGGTTCTCCCTTATCCACTCTACTGGAAACATCCTCAAAAAATTCCAGAAGATTTGTCAAGCATGATTTCCCTTTCACAAATCCATGCTGACTTGGACCTATCATGTCACCTCTTTCCAAATGCACTGCTATGACATCCTTAATAATTGATTCCATCATTTTACCCACTACCGATGTCAGGCTGACCGGTCTATAATTCCCTGTTTTCTCTCTCCCTCCTTTTTTAAAAAGTGGGGTTACATTGGCTACCCTCCACTCCATAGGAACTGATCCAGAGTCAATGGAATGTTGGAAAATGACTGTCAACGCATCCACTATTTCCAAGGCCACCTCCCTACGTACTCTGGGATGCAGTCCATCAGGCCCTGGGGATTTATCGGCCTTCAATCCCATCAATTTCCCCAACACAATTTCCCGGCTAATAAGGATTTCGCTCAGTTCCTCCTCCTTACTAGACCCCCCGACCCCTTTTATAACCGGAAGGTTGTTCGTGTCCTCCTTCGTGAATACTGAACCAAAGTACTTGTTCAATTGGTCCGCCATTTCTTTGTTCCCCGTTATGACTTCCCCTGATTCTGACTGCAGGGGACCTACGTTTGTCTTTACTAACCTTTTTCTCTTTACATATCTATAGAAACTTTTGCAATCCATCTTAATGTTCCCTGCAAGCTTCTTCTCATACTCCATTTTCCCTGCCCTAATCAAACCCTTTGTCCTCCTCTGCTGAGTTCTAAATTTCTCCCAGTCCCCAGGTTCGTTGCTATTTCTGGCCAATTTGTATGCCACTTCCTTGGCTTTAATACTATCCCTGATTTCCCTTGATAGCCACGGTTGAGCCACCTTCCCTTTTTTATTTTTATGCCAGACAGTAATGTACAATTGTTGTAGTTCATCCATGCGGTCTCTAAATGTCTGCCATTGCCCATCCACAGTCAACCCCTTAAGTATCATTCGCCAATCCATCCCAGCCAATTCACGCCTCATACCTTCAAAGTTAGCCTTCTTTAAGTTCTGGACCATGGTCTCTGAATTAACTGTTTCATTCTCCATCCCAATGCAGAATTCCACCATATTATGGTCACTCTTCCCCAAGTGGCCTCGCACAACGAGATTGCTAATTAATCCTCTCTCATTACACAACACCCAGTCTAAGATGGCCTCCCCCCTAGTTGGTTCCTCGACATATTGGTCTAGAAAACCATCCTTTATGCACTCCAGGAAATCCTCCTCCACCGTATTGCTTCCAGTTTGGTTAGCCCAATCTATGTGCATATTAAAGTCACCCATTATAACTGCTGCACCTTTATTGCACGCACCCCTAATTTCATGTTTGATGCCCTCCCCAACATCACTACTACTGTTTGGAGGTCTGTACACAACTCCCACTAACGTTTTTTGCCCTTTGGTGTTCTGCAACTCTACCCATATAGATTCCACATCATCCAAGCTAATGTCCTTCCTAACTATTGCTTTAATCTCCTCCTTAACCAGCAATGCTACCCCACCTCCTTTTCCTTTTATTCTATCCTTCCTGAATGTTGAATACCCCTGGATGTTGAGTTCCCAGCCCTGATCATCCTGGAGCCATGTCTCCGTAATCCCAATCACATCATATTTGTTAACATCTATTTGCACAGTTAATTCATCCACCTTATTGCGGATACTCCTTGCATTAAGACACAAAGCCTTTAGGCTTGTTTTTTTAACACCCTCTGTCCTTTTAGAATTTTGCTGTACAATGGCCCTTTTTGTTCTTTGCCTTGGGTTTCTCTGCCCTCCACTTTTCCTCATCTCCTTTCTGTCTTTTGTTTTTGCCTCTTTTTTGTTTCCCTCTATCTCCCTGCATTGGTTCCCATCCCCCTGCCATATTAGTTTAACTCCTCCCCAACAGCACTAGCAAACACTCCCCCGAGGACATTGGTTCCGATTCTGCCCAGGTGCAGACCGTCCGGATTGTACTGGTCCCACCTCCCCCAGAACCGGTTCCAATGCCCCAGGAATTTGAATCCCTCCCTGCTGCACCATTGCTCAAGCCACGTATTCATCTGAGCTATCCTGCGATTCCTACTCTGACTAGCACGTGGCACTGGTAGCAATCCCGAGATTACTACTTTTGAGGTCCTACTTTTTAATTTAGCTCCTAGCTCCTTAAATTCATTTCGTAGGAACTCATCCCTTTTTTTACCTATGTCATTGGTACCAACGTGCACCACGACAACTGGCTGTTCTCCCTCCCTTTTTAGAATGTCCTGCACCCGCTCCGAGACATCCTTGACCCTTGCACCAGGGAGGCAACATACCATCCTGGAGTCTCGGTTGCGGCCGCAGAAACGCCTATCTATTCCCCTTACAATTGAATCCCCTATCACTATCGCTCGCCCACTCTTTTTCCTGCCCTCCTGTGCAACAGAGCCAGCCACGGTGCCATGAACTTGGCTGCTGCTGCCCGCTCCTGATGAGTCATCCCCCTCAACAGCACTCAAAGCAGAGTACCAAACCACTACGACAAAGCCAGCACTGTGGGAGCATCTTCATCACATGGAACTGCAGCGACTCAAGAAGACGGCTCACCACCACCTTCTCAACATAAGAATTAGGAACAGGAGTAGGCCATCTAGCCCCTCGAGCCTGCTCCGCCACTCAACAAGATCATGACTGATCTGGCCGTGGACTCAGCTCCACTTACCCACCCGCAACCCATAACCCTTAATTCCCTTATTGGTTAAAAAATCTATCTATCTGTGATTTGAATACATTCAATGAGTAATTCGGGATGGGCAATAAATGCTGGCCTTGCCAGCAATGCCCACATCCCGTGAACAAATACATATTTTTCAAAAGTCAGGGGTGTCACCTTACCTCCAGGTCCAAGGATAGGCCGTGTAACCTGATGGGATTGACAGACAATGATTAAAGTTCGCGGGCTGATTTTCCTGTTTCTAATGCCCCCATGTGCAACCAGTTCCTGAAGTTTTACAAACAAAAGATAATTGTTGACTCTAATGCTAGATTTCCACCCCCTTTTTGTGGATTTCCTGTGGTGGGGGGTGGGGGGGGGGAGCGCGGAGGGATGTGAGTTTAGCAAAAGTCCCACCTAAAACAGACAAGAGCATTTAAATGACACAGAATTTACACTACAAGAATTCTCCAAGTACTTTCTGGAGATACTGACATGTCGAAAGATCTCCCGTGGTAACTCAATGATTGAGGGAGGTAGGGAGGTGGGGGCAGCAGTTGGGGGGGGAACATAGAAAAATAGGAGCAGTAGTAGGCCATTTGGCCCTTCGAGCCTGCACCGCCATTCAATATGATCATGGCTGATCCTCTATCTCAACATTCCCGCTTTTTCCCCCATACCCCTTGATGCCTTTTGTTTCGAGAAATCTATCTAACTCCCTCTTAAATATATTCATTGACTTGGCCTCCACAGCCTTCTTTGGTAGAGAATTCCACAGGTTCACCACCCTCTGAGTGAAAATATTTCTCCTCATCTCGGTCCTAAATTTCCTACCTCGTATCCTGAGACTGTGACTTCTTGTTCTAGACTTCCCAGCCTCCCCGCATCCAGTCTATCCAACACCGTCAGAATTTTATACATTTCAATGAGATCCCCTCTCATTCTTCTAAACTCTAGTGAATACAGGCCCAGTCGACCCAATCTCTCCTCACACGACAGTCCTGCCATCCCAGGAATCAGTCTGGTGAACCTTCGCTGTGCTCCCTCGATGACAAGTATATCCTTTCTTAGGTAAGGAGACCAAAACTGCACACAATACTCCAGGTGCGGTCTGACCAAGGCCCTGTATAACTGTAGGGAGAGGGTAAACATTCTGGGCTGCCACTCTTCAAACAATCAAGTCGCACTGAACTAACTCGACATCGAGAAATCTATAAGATGTTCCCGTAGTTTCACAAGCAATATCAATCTAAGGCATTCTCCCCAACCTCACCTGAAAAGAAAGAAAGACTTGCATTTCAATAGTGCCTTTCACGAACTCAGGACGCACCTAAAGTGCTTTACAGCCAATGAAGAACAGTTGGAGTAAAAACAGAAAAGGATGGAAATCTCAGTAGGCCAGCAGTTAGAAACTATGGGCTCAAGTGAGAGAGAGAGAGAGAGAGAGAGAGAGTTGCTGCTATGTGTTTTTCAATTCTTTTAATGTGTTGGGAGCAGCCTCAGCTCGCATTGTGTCCTTGGTTACCATGGCAGCCCGATCTTTTTGGCGCAGATCAAGTCTCCACCCCCAAAACTAAATGTTGGGTTACGCCACGCCAAAATGAAGAAATCCAATGGGGAAACTTAGAATATTTTTTTTTGACGTAGTTAGGCCCCCAAAAATCGTGCATAACTCTTCAAGTACGCCAAAAAAATGCTTTGGGGGAAAATTGAGCCCTTTGTGTGTACGGACCTCCGGTGGGTAAGTTCAGAGTCAACCCAAGTCGTCGGCTGTGGCTCAGCGAGTAGCCACTCTCATCTCTGAGTCATGAAGTCATGGGTTCATGACCCACTCCAGAGACTTGAGCACAAAATCTAAGCTGACACTCCCAGTGCAGTGCTGAAGGAGCGCCGCACTGTTGGAGGTGCCGTCTTTCGGAGAGATGTTAAACTAAATCTTCCCTCTCAGGTGGATGTAAACAATTTCTATTCCGACGAGAGAATGGCTGCCCACTGAGCCACAGCTGACACCTTGGGATGTCTATGGCTGACTCTGAACTTATCGGAGGTCTGTACACACGTAGTTTCCACCAGTTCTGACGAAGGGTCACAGACCCAAAACATTAACTCTGTTTCTCTGCTGACCCGCTGAGATTTCCAGAATTTTCTGTCTTTATTCAGATTCCAGCATCCGCAGTATTTTATTTTTGTATAAGTACTTTTGGAGTGTAGTCACTGTCATAATGTATGGAAACATGGCAGCCAATTTGCACACAGCAAGCTCCCACAAACAACAATATAATGACCAGACAATCTGTTTTTTTTAATGATGTTGGTTGAGGGATAAATATCGACCAGGACACAGGGGATAACTCCCCCGCTCTTCTTCGAAATAGTGCTATGGGATCTTTTACGTCCACCTTTGAGGGCAGACATCTCATCCAAAAATCGGCACCTCCGACAGTGCAGCGTTCCCTCGGTACTCATCATCATCATAGGTGGTCTCTCGAACGAGGATGATTTGCTTCCACAAGAGTTCACACATGTTTCAATGAAGGACCCGATGTTTCAGTCCTGAACTCCAGTTGAAAGGGTGGAAGATGCCTGCGTGTGGATTTTTTTAACGTGTGGTGACTGTTGCACATCAGCCACCACACGGGCTTGACAGAGCTAGGCCTTTATCCAGTGACAAGGGCTAACCGGACGATTGGAGACCTGCTTTGCTGCACAGGCCTAGTGCACGAATATATCGCAGTGTGGGCAGGCTCGTGCTGCCCCTGGGCCCTCAGCTCTTCTGGGCCCCGGACCCTCGCCCACGATGTTCCAGGGCCCGGCGCTTCAGTTCTATTTATAGTCCCGACCTGCGGTGGTGTTCTCACACAGGTCAGGGCAACCCTCGGTACTATACTGGGAGTGTCAGTCTAGATTATATGCTCAAGTCTCTGGAGTGGCAGTAAATGTACACAGAAAGCCTAGCAATGCATATCAGTCCCTGGAAAAGATTGGAAGACAACATCACAACATTTCTAGCCAAGGTTTATCCATTTGGCTAGTGTAGGCTGTTTTGGGAGAAGGCTGAGGACAGAACGTTCAGACAACTCCCCTGCTCTGAATAGAGATTGTTTACAGTCCACCTGAGAGGGCAGACAAGGCCTCGGTTTAATGTCGTATCTGAAAGACGGCGCCTCCGACAGTGTAGCATTCCCTCAGCACTGCACTGGGAGTGTCAGCTTGGATTTTGTGCTCGTCTCTGGAGTGGGACTTGCGCCCACAACCTTCTGACTCAGAAGTGAGAGAGTGCTACCCACTGAGCCACTGCTGACACCTTGGGATATCTACAGCTGACTCTGAACTCACCGGAGGACTGGACAAACATAGTTTCCAACATAACGTCCTTGGCTAGCGATCGTGAACAGGAACTCTGGCTGATGTTTTTCCTTCCTCTCCTTGGACCAAGGAGTGCAGAGTCCAAGTTTACAACCTCCCCAGCGGAGACCAGCTAACTCGGCCCAGTCCCAGGACTGACACCTGGAACATTCAGGTCCCAGAAGCTTAGTTACAGCTGCCTTTGCCATCAGAAGAGCAACTGAAGAGAGATACGTGGCCCATCTTTCCCGACTGAGCAGTTTTGAGGACTGACCTCCAACAGCAGCTGGTCATGGTCTGGTCTTGGGTTAGTGGCCGATAGCTAGTTCTTCAGAGGGTACGGTATGGTGGTTATGTTCCTGGACTAGTAATCCCGAGGCCTGGACTAATGATCCAGAGACGAGAGTTCAAATCCCACCAAGCAGCTGGGGAATTTGGATTCAGTTAATTAAATAAATCTGGAATAAATAGCGAGTCTCAGTAATGGTGATCATGAAACTACCAGATTGTCATAAAAACCCATCTGATTCTCTAATATCCTTTAGGGAAGGAAATTTGCCGTCATTACCCGGTCTGGCCTGTATCGAAAAGCGAGTTGGCACAAAGACGCAGCCCTGCTTGACCCCGGTCCGGATGTGGATTGGATCTGTGATGGATCCATTGATCAGGATCACGGCCTGCATGTCATCGTGGAGCAGGAGGAGGATGGTGACAAACTTTTGGCGGCAACCGAAACGGAGAAGGAGTGTGCGGCAAACCAGACTCCCCACCCACCCTTTCCTTCAACGACTGTCTGTCCCACCTGTGACAGAGACTGTAATTACCGTACTGTCACCTGAGAACTCACTTTTTCGTGAGACTGCTTATGATGATGATGATGATGATGATGATGATGTTGATGGCCTGTATGTGACTCCAGATCCACAGCAATGTGGTTGACTCTTAACTGCCCTCTGAAAGTGGCCTAGCGAGACACTCTGTTGTACCAAACCACTACGACAAAGTCACTGTAGGAACACCTTCGCGGCAGCGATTCAAGAATAACCGCCACCTTCTCAAGGGCAATTAGGGATGCGCAATAAATGCCGGCCTTGCCAGCGATGCCCACATCTCGTGAACAAATAAATAAAAACAAAATCGAATAATTAAATTCGTGACCAGGAATTTTCAGCCTGAAACCAGTTTACAGTGCCTGGCCTCTGGACCATTGCAGCAAGTATAGGTGGGGTGTGGGTCTCGCAACAGAATGAACATCACCACATTGGGGAAGGGTTCCCCTTGGAGGGAAGCTCTTGCATGGATCAGACGTGGGTGCTCACTTCCAATATCGTCACATAAAATAAGCAAAAATGACAGCTCAGAACACAGTCGAGGTCAGTTCCAGTTGGCTGCATCAATCCTTGAAAGTTAATTGCAGAGATTTGGTAGAAAGGTTCCCTAACCCTCCCACCCACCAATTCATATCAAATTCCCACTGATGTCTGAGGAGCATTGTGCAGGATATGGGGTCTGACTGGCCTTTCATGACCACCAAACATTTCAAAAATGGACTGCTACTGTCAGAACTTCATTGGCTGTAAAGTGCTCTGGGACATCCTGAGGTCACGAAAGATGCTGTCGAAATGAAAGTGCTTTTGTTGTATTTCTCAATGTAAAATTTGGCTTGAGGCAAATAATTGGAAAAGTGTTTCATTCTCCCAGTTCTGCCTTTTCCCCATCTCAATCAGCAAATCCAATTCACATCAAGCAAACCAATCACAAACTGCTCATTAAAAAATAGGAGTCAAAAGCCAAATAAAAATGTTGGGCTTTACTCATCGTCCCAACGTTGTTGAGTCTTCAACATCATCATCATCATAGGCAGTCCCTCGAAATTGAGGAAGACTTGCTTCCACTCTAAAAATTAGTTCTTAGGTGACTGAACAGTCTAATACGGGAATTACAGTCTCTGTCACAGGTGGGACAGACAGTGGTTGAAGGAAAGGGTGTGTGGGACTGGTTTTCCGCACGCTCCTTCCGCTGCCTGCGCTTGATTTCTGCATGCTCTCGGTGATGAGACTCGAGGTGCTTAGCGCCCTCCCAAATGCACTTCCTCCAATTAGGGCGGACTTTGGCCAAGGACTCCCAGGTACCGGTGGGGCTGTTGCACTCTATCAAGGAGGCTTTGAGGGTGTCCTTGAAACGTTTCCTCTGCCCACCTTGGGCTCGCCTGCCGTGTAGGAATTCCGAGTAGAGCGCTTGCTTTGGGAGTCTTGTATCAGGCATGCGAACAATGTGGCCCGCCCAGTGGAGCTGGTCGAGTGTGGTCAGTGCTTTGATGCTGGGATGTTGGCCTGGTCGAGGACGCTAAAGTTGGCGCGTCTGTCCTCCCAGGGGATTTGCAGGATCTTGCAGAGACATCGTTGTTGGTATTTCTCTATCAAACAGTCCCAATCTCAGCCTGTATCTGGACTAATAGCTTTCCAAGTCCCTCTGCTCAATCTGAAGCTCCATAGCCATGAACCCAAGAAGATTCATGTCAGCCGCGTTCATTTGGCTTGTCTCAGGTGGCTGTAAAAGATCCCGAGGCACTATTCCAAAGAAGAGCAGGGGGAATTCGCCCCGGTGTCCTGGGGCCAATATTTAGCCCTCAATCAACATCACTAAAAGCAGATTATCTGGTCGTTATCATGTTGGTTAGTGGGAGCTTGCTGTGCGCAAATTGGCTGCTGCGTTTCCCACATTACAACAGTGACTACACTTCAAAAAGTACTTTATTGGCTGTAAAGGGCTTTGGGAAATCTTGAGGTCGTGAAAGGCGTTATATAAATGCAAGTTACTTTGTTGTATTTCTAAATGTAGTATTTGGCTTGAAGCAAATAATTGGAAAAGTGGCCCATTCTCCCAGTTTTGCCTCCCACCCATCTCAATAAGCAAAACCAATTCACATCAAACTAACCAGTGACAAATAGATGGTAACGAGTGGCTTGTCATCCAGGGCAAGGGCAGCGTAGCTTGCAACAGGTCCTCTTGGGAAGCTGCCATTAGGGTCCTGTCCTGAAGCCTTTCCCCCTCAGAAGCCTACATTCCCTAGAGTTGAAAAGATCGAGAGGTGATCTCATTGAAACATATCAAATTCTAAGGAGCTTGACAGGGTGGATGCTGAGAGGATGTTTCCCCCTGGCTGGAGAGTCTAGAACTAGGGGCCATAGTCTCAGGATAAGGGGGTCGGCCATTTAGGACTGAGATGTGGAGAAGTTTCTTCACCCAGAGAGCGGTGAACCTTTGGAATTCTCTACCCCAGAGGGCTGTGGAGGCTCAGTCGTTGAGTATATTCAAGGCTGAGATCGATAGATTGTTGGACTCTCGGGAAATCAGGGGATATGGGGATCGGGTGGGAAAGTGGATTTGAGGTAGACGATCAGCCACGATCTCATTGAATGGTGGAGCAGGCTCGAGGGGCCCAATGTCCTGCTCCTAATTTTATTAGAAGCATGTAGAAATCATCCAAGGAGACTTATCCCTGCCTCTTCCCTTCAATCCTTGCCAGAATGCACTCTGTGCCTCCCTCAATCCCACATAATGGAAACTCACCATTGGGAACCAATAACCTACCATCCCGAATATGTGCTCATGATTCCAACAGGTCCCTGGGGAGGGGGCAGGGGGTGTGGGGGGAATCTTCCTGCGGTAAATATTTCAAATACAATGCATACAATCTGCTAGAAACATCAAACAGGGAAATCGTTCCCTTTGTGTTGTCATTGATACAAAAACAGACCTGGAAAAATTCCCCCGGGGTCTTTGACCAAATAAAAAAGATGCAATTGCCACCTGCTCGAGACGTCCCACATGTGTTCCACAGCCAATGAAGCACTATTGAAGTGTACGCACTGTTGTGTCAGCGGCTAATTTGCGCGCGGCAAGCAAACCTCCCCCAAACAGCAAGTGAAGGAGTGACCAGGTTGGTTGAGGGAGGAATGTTGGCCAGGACAGCAGATGGACTCACTGCTGTTCCTCGAATGGTGCCGTGGGACCTTCATTAGACACCTGAGCGAGTCGACGGGGGCCTGGATTTAACGTCTCAGTGAAATGGACAACGCCTTCGACAGTGCACCGCTCCTTCAGCACTGCACTGCATTACGTGCTCAAATCCTGGAGTGGAGCTTGAACCCATGACCTTCTGACTCAGAATCTTATACGTTTCAATAAGATCACCTCTCGTTCTTCTAAACTCCAATGAGTACAGGCCCAAGAAATAGGAGCAGGAGTTGGACATAGGGCCCCTCGAGCCTACTCTGCCATTCAATAAGACCGGAGCTGATCTAATCCTGGCCTCAACTCCACTTTCCTGCCTGTTCCCTATAAACCTTGACTCCCCTATGTGATATCTTTACAGATACCACTGACAGCACACATTACAAGATGACTCCTTAACATGGTTATAAGGAGCGGGCAGGGAAGTGGACCTGAGTCCATGATCGGATCAGCCATGATCGTATTAAATGGCGCACCAGGCTCGAGGGGCCGTATGGTCTACTCCTGCCCCTATTTCTTATGTTCTTAACAGAAACTGTTATCATGTGACCTTGCCACGTGACTTTTATTGTTGTTCCATCAGTAGCTGCATTACATCAGTAGTCCACTAGGTGGGGCTCTACTGCACCCTATCGTTCAAGAATTTGTCTATTGAATATATTCAATGACCCAGCCTCCACAGCTGTCTGGGGTAGAAAATTCCAAAGATTCCAACTCTCTGAGGGAAGAAATTCCTCCTCATCTCAGTTTTAAATGGGCAGCCCCTTATTCTAAGATTATGCCCTCTAGTTCTAGTCTCCCCTATCAGTGGAAACATCCTCTCTGCATCCACCTTGTCGAGCCCCCTCATAATCTTATACGTTTCGATAAGATCACTCTCATTCTTCTGAATTCCAATGAGTAGAGGCCCAACCTACATAACCTTTCCTCATAAGTCAACCCCCTCATCTCCAGAATCAACCTAGTGAACCTTCTCTGAACTGCCTCCAAAGCAAGTATATCCTTTCGTAAATATGGAAACCAAAACTGCACGCAGTATTCTCGGTGTGGCCTCACTAATACACTGTATAGCTGTAGTGAGACTTCCCTGCTTTTATACTCCATCCCCTTTGCAATAAAGGCCAAGATTCCATTGGCCTTCCTGATCACTTGCTGTACCTGCATACTAAACTTTTGTGTTTCATGCACAAGTACCCCCAGGTCCTGCTGTACTGCAGCACTTTGCAATCTTTTTCCATTTAAATAATAACTTGCCCTTTGATTTTTTTCTGCCAAAGTGCATGACCTCACACTTTCCAACATTATACTCAATCTGCCAAATTTTTGCCCACTCACTTAGTCTGTCTATGTCCTTTTGCAGATTTTTTTTTAATGTTAGAAGGATAAGGGCAGCAAGCACATGGGTACACCACCACCTCCAAGCTCCCCTCCAAGTCACACACCATGCCGACTTGGAACTATATCGGCCATTCCTTCATCGTCGCTGTTATGTTCAGAATAAATCCACAGGACTGTATTGCAAGTTCAAACTGTTGTGACCGTGGTCTCTTTATTCAGACTCCAGAGTCGAGAAGCAGCATGGCGAATCGCATTTTATACCTGCTTGCCCAAGGGTGCACAGGTGACCCTTAGGTCTCCCACAGGTGTGCCCCCTAGTGGCAAGTCTTACATTTTGATAAGGTCAACATACATACATAACATCACTCCCCCCCTCCCCTCAAAGTCTTATGTGTAAGTTATTTGCAGGTTGAGGCGATCTGGCGCCCCGCGTCCCCGGGTCGATCGCCTGGGTTTAAGTCCTGACTTGGTGGGTTCATCCTCGTGGTTGACGGCAAGGTTGATCGTGTTAGTGGGTCGCTGGGGACCAGGTCCTTTCACAGTGGTTCCTGGTTATCTGTAGTTCACAGTTTGGTCTAGTCCAAATGCTTTATTCATTAGCCCGATACCTGGTTTCACAATCAACCGCTCCGTTTTCATCACATACACTCCATTCCCCGCCTTGGCTAATGCGGTGCTAGTGCCCCAACTGGGGCCCTGAACATGGTCTACATCACTTATTCTGATGTAGCGTGGAGGGGCCGTGCCATTATGGTGCATTCTCTGCTGATAGCCTGCGGAAGGCTCGATTCTGAGTGATTCTGTCTGGTGACTGCATAGCACCCGGGATAGCCGGGTTTGTAGGGAGTCCACCGTGACACGCGTGGTGCTAGGCTTAGTGATTTGGGCTGCCCGCTCCGGTCTATTGTCGCTGATCCTGAGGTCTAGCAAGCCCAGGATGGCCGCAATGGCCTTGAGGCTTTCGGTAGTGACAGGAGGCCCAGTGGTCCCTGTGGATCCTGGGCCGTAATATGGGGGCCCCGGACCACCGACTGTGTGTAGCCGCCCTGCCTTACTTTGCAACGTAGGGATGGGCCTTTCGTCTTTGCGACGGATAGGTCGCAACTTCCCGTCTGGCAGTTCACCTTTGGCAGGCGGTAACGTGGGATCCTGCCTGGTCCAGGTCCTGAACTGGGGGGCTGTTACGGTTGACCCCTCGCTTTCTAGCACTTCCACGACCGCGAATGGGTCTGCAGGCTGCACTGTTTCCACCCCGGGGGTGGGCAATGGTGGCCAACTGAAGACAGCAGTACCGTTCTTTGTGCCTGGTCCATGGCGGATCATGTTACAGTGCACAGATAGTGTTAGACATTCTCGAACCAATGAATCGATAATGGTGCCTCTGCTCTCCCAAACTTGTGGGATGAGCAGCTTGTCTAACTCGAGCACATATTGGGACACTCTTTGGTACGTCTCTTTAGTCCCGTGTATACAGGCTGCTGCCTTGGTTAACTTATTGGATACATGTTCAATTGTTTGGGGCTCGCCCGTTACTTTGGCTTGCTGCACAACACTCCCGACATCGTGCGGTAACATCTCACTTGCTACGAATACTTTGTTAGATACATATACACCTGGCTGGGGTTCACCCGCTACTTTGGTTTGTTGTAAGGTCCCCCCGACCCCATATAATGGTACATCATTGGCCATGAAAGACCGCTTACAAGGGTTACATAGTGCAAACAAATTACTGGAACGTAGTGGTTCCTGGCCTTCTCAGCGGCCGCCCTTTTACCTTTGCC
The DNA here is from genome assembly GCF_044704955.1 of Pristiophorus japonicus. Taxonomy (NCBI): domain Eukaryota; kingdom Metazoa; phylum Chordata; class Chondrichthyes; family Pristiophoridae; genus Pristiophorus; species Pristiophorus japonicus. The sequence continues at coordinate 238,316,387 of NC_091979.1, read as the reverse complement.
CCAAACCCAGTCATCTTCCTTGCTGGCCGATACATTCCTCCGTTCCATTGCGGCGACCACCCGTGGTCTGGACGCTCTTTCGTCCCGTGGTCTGGACGCCCTCTCGTCCCGTGGTCTGGACGCCCTCTCGTCCCGTGGTCTGGACGCCCTCTCGTCCCGTGGTCTGGACGCCCTCTCGTCCCGTGGTCTGGACGCTCTTTCATCCCGTGGTCTGGACGCACTCTCGTCCCGTGGTCTAGACGCACTCTCGTCCCGTGGTCTGGACGCACTCTCGTCTCGTGGTCTGGACGCTCTTTCATCCCGTGGTCTGGACACACTCTCGTCCCGTGGTCTGGACGCTCTCTCGTCCCGTGGTCTGGACGCTCTTTCATCACGTGGTCTGGACACACTCTCGTCCCGTGGTCTGGACGCTCTCTCGTCCCGTGGTCTGGACGCCCTCTCGTCCCGTGGTCTGGACGCCCTCTCGTCCCGTGGTCTGGACGCTCTCTCGTCCCGTGGTCTGGACGCACTCTCGTCCCGTGGTCTGGACGCACTCTCTTCCCGTGGTCTGGACGCCCTCTCGTCCCGTGGTCTGGCCGCCCTCTCGTCCCGTGGTCTGGCCGCTCTCTCGTCCCGTTGTCTGGACGCCCTCTCGTCCCGTGGTCTGGCCGCTCTCTCGTCCCGTGGTCTTGACGCCCTCTCGTCCCGTGGTCTGGCCGCTCTCTCGTCCCGTGGTCTGGCCGCTCTCTCGTCCCGTGGTCTGGACGCCCTCTCGTCCCGTGGTCTGGACGCCCTCTCGTCCCGTGGTCTGGCCGCTCTCTCGTCCCGTGGTCTTGACGCCCTCTCGTCCCGTGGTCTGGACGCCCTCTCGTCCCGTGGTCTGGACGCACTCTCGTCCCGTGGTCTGGACGCCCTCTCGTCCTGTGGTCTGGATGCCCTCTCGTCCCGTGGTCTGGACGCTCTTTAATCCCGTGGTCTGGACACACTCTTGTCCCATGGTCTGGACGCCCTCTCGTCCCGTTGTCTGGCTGCTCTCTCGTCCCGTGGTCTTGACGTCCTCTCGTCCCGTGGTCTGGACGCTCTCTCGTCCCGTGGTCTTGACGTCCTCTCGTCCCGTGGTCTGGCCACACTCTCGTCCCATGGTCTGGACGCCCTCTCGTCCCGTGGTCTGGACACACTCTCGTCCCATGGTCTTGACGCCCTCTCGTCCCATGGTCTGGATGCCCTCTCGTCCCGTGGTCTGGACGCACTCTCGTCCCGTGGTCTTGACGTCCTCTCGTCCCGTGGTCTGGCCACACTCTCGCCCCATGGTCTGGACGCCCTCTCGTCCCGTGGTCTGGACACACTCTCGTCCCATGGTCTTGACGCCCTCTCGTCCCGTGGTCTGGATGCCCTCTCGTCCCGTGGTCTGGACGCACTCTCGTCCCGTGGTCTGGACGCACTCTCGTCCCGTGGTCTGGACGCTCTCTCGTCCCGTGGTCTGGACGCACTCTCGTCCCGTGGTCTGGACGCCCTCTCGTCCCGTGGTCTGGACGCACTCTCGTCCCGTGGTCTGGACGCCCTCTCGTCCCGTGGTCTGGACGCTCTTTATTCCCGTGGTCTGGACACACTCTCGTCCCATGGTCTGGACGCCCTCTCGTTCCGTTGTCTGGCCGCTCTCTCGTCCCGTGGTCTGGACGCTCTCTCGTCCCGTGGTCTGGCCGCTCTCTCGTCCCGTGGTCTGGACGCCCTCTCGTCCCGTGGTCTTGACGCCCTCTCGTCCCGTGGTCTGGACACACTCTCGTCCCATGGTCTTGACGCCCTCTCGTCCTGTGGTCTGGACGCCCTTTCGTCCCGTGGTCTGGACACCCTCTCGTCCCGTGGTCTGGACGCACTCTCGTCCCGTGGTCTGGACGCTCTCTCGTCCCGTGGTCTGGACTCACTCTCGTCCCGTGGTCTGGACGCCCTCTCGTCCCGTGGTCTGGACGCACTCTCGTCCCGTGGTCTGGACGCCCTCTCGTCCCGTGGTCTGGCCGCCCTCTCGTCCCGTGGTCTGGCCGCTCTCTCGTCCCGTTGTCTGGACGCCCTCTCGTCCCGTGGTCTGGCCGCTCTCTCGTCCCGTGATCTTGACGCCCTCTCGTCCCGTGGTCTGGACGCCCTCTCGTCCCGTGGTCTGGCCGCCCTCTCGTCCCGTGGTCTGGACGCCCTCTCGTCCCGTGGTCTGGACGCACTCTCGTCCCGTGGTCTGGACGCCCTCTCGTCCCGTGGTCTGGACGCTCTTTAATCCCGTGGTCTGGACACACTCTCGTCCCATCGTCTGGATGCCCTCTCGTCCCGTTGTCTGGCCGCCCTCTCGTCCCGTGGTCTGGACGCACTCTCGTCCCGTGGTCTGGACGCACTCTCGTCCCGTGGTCTGGACGCCCTCTCGTCCCGTGGTCTGGACACACTCTCGTCCCATGGTCTTGACGCCCTCTCGTCCCGTAGTCTGGACGCCCTCTCGTCCCGTGGTCTGGACGCCCTCTCGTCCCGTGGTCTGGACGCACTCTCGTCCCGTGGTCTGGACGCCCTCTCGTCCCGTGGTCTGGACGCCCTCTCGTCCTGTGGTCTGGACGCTCTTTAATCCCGTGGTCTGGACACACTCTCGCCCCATGGTCTGGACGCCCTCTCGTCCCGTTGTCTGGCCGCTCTCTCGTCCCGTGGTCTTGACGCCCTCTCGTCCCGTGGTCTTGACGCCCTCTCGTCCCGTGGTCTGGCCGCTCTCTCGTCCCGTGGTCTGGCCGCGCTCTCGTCCCGTGGTCTGGCCGCTCTCTTGTCCCTTGGTCTGGACGCACTCTCGTCCCGTGGTCTGGCCGCTCTCTTGTCCCTTGGTCTGGCCGCGCTCTCGTCCCGTGATCTGGACACACTCTCGTCCCATTGTCTGGGCGCCCTCTCTTCCGTGTCTGTGATACCGACTGCCACAATCTTCCTCCCCAGGGATTTGGCCTCTGGCGTCAGGGAGACGCATTCGGATTGTTTCAGTCAGAGTCACACTCTACATGGTCGACCTGGAGCTTCTTCCATCGTCGCAAAGAGGTCGTCGGCTTTGGGTGGTGGGTACCACGCCTGTACCACTGCTTGGTTGAGCTTCACCTCCTCGTGGTCGTGATGAGTGGCCTGTGCCTCGGGGATCCGCAAATGGATCTGCACTTCGATGCCTGGTTCAGCTGAAGGTGGGGCTTTGCTCAGCCTTTGAGCAGGGGAGACGTCGTTTGCCGGAGAAGGTACGCAGAGGTCTTCCCAGTTCCATCGAATCTTCCCCAACCACCTCCTGCCAAGCAGCATTGGCCCATCACCTGAAACAATCCACAGTGGTAAATCGTGCACTGCTTCCTCATGGAATACCCTTATGTCCGCACTACCAATAACTGGTATCAGTTCCCTGGTCTAGGTGCGCAGCTTTGCCTGAATCGGGATCAGCTCGGGTCGCTGTGCTTTGTCGCCTCACAGCCTCTCGAATGCCTTCAGGCTCATAACTGACTGACTCGCCCCCATGTCCAGTTCCATGGAGACTGGAGTGCCTTTGAGTTCAACGTTTAACATTATCGGAGGGCTTTTGGTGGTGAAGGTGTGTATCCCATATACTTCCTCTTTAACCTCAGGTTGAGTTGCCTCTACTGCTCGTTCAACGTGATCCTCGCTAGATCTGTCGTCCTCTCCTGACTCTGCCACATGGTGAGTCACAGGTCGTTCACACCTTCGCTGGAGGTGCCCCATTGTTCCACAGCCATTGCACCCATAGGGCTTGAATCGACATTGATGAGCTCTATGACTGCCCCCGCAGCGCCAACATGGTGTTAATGGATACACATTCACGGCCCACGGCGGATTCTGAGTCACTCTAGGCCTAGGTCTAGCCCCTGCAGTCGTGTGGGCCCTGCCCTGTACAGATCTGCCTGCTGAAAACATTATTTTATGCACAGTACTTGCCGATGAGCTTCGATTCTGTGAAGATATCTGTTTAGTGTTATCGCTCGTGGATATGAAGGCTTGGGCTATCGTGATGGCCTTGCTCAGATCCAGGGATTCGGCAGACAGCAGTTTGTGAAGAATGACCTCGTGGCCAATTCCAAGCACGAAAAAGTCCCGCAACATTTCCCCCAAAGATCCTGCAAATTCGCACTGTCCCACACGGCGCCTTAGGTCGGTAACAAAACTCACCACGTTCTGGCCCTCGGAGCGATGGTGCATGTAAAAGCGATGCCTGGCTATCAAGATGCTCTCCTTTGGCTTGAGGTGTTCCCTAACCAGCGTACACAGCTCTGTGTAAGACTTGTCCGTTGGTTTGACCGCTGCCAGCAAATTTTTGAGGAGGCCATATATCGAAGACCCACATACAGTGAGGAGAATCGCCCTGCGCTTGATCGCCATCGCAGTCTTGTCCAAATCGTTGGCCACGAAGTACTGGTCGAGGCGCTCAACGAAGGCTTCCCAATCATTGCCCTCAACAAATCTCTCAAGAATACCAACGGCAGCTATTACCACGTGAAAGTTCGTGATGTGTTACTCGTCGCCAATTTGTTATGTTCAGAATAAATCCACAGGACTGTATTGCAAGCTCAAACTGTTGTGATCTTGGTCTCTTTATTCAGACTCCAGAGTGGAGAAGCAGCATGCTTGCCCCAGGGTGCACAAGTGACCCTTAGATCTCCCACAGGTGTGCCCCCTAGTGGCAAGTCTTACATTTTGGTGAGGTTTACATACATACATAACAGTCACTGGGTCAAAGCTCATGAAACTCCCTCCCTGACAGCGCTGTTTCCCTTATCCCTGTCAAACGCTAAAGAACACTGCCCAGGAACAGTCCTTCCTCTGTAATCTCGTGTGCGTTAAACCTTCTTGCCAACACATGCTGCCTTGAACTGTGAAGAAAGGAGAGGGAGGCGGGAACTGCAACCTCTTCTTTGATTGTACCCTTGGCACTCTCATGAGCGGAAGAGCTGAGACTTTCATGCAGGTGGTCTCATGGCCACATTGGGAACAATTGGTTGCCCCCACCCCCACACCGCCACGTCACTGAGAAAACCTACAGTTTGGAAACTCCCACACCGAGACTTCTGGTGCTACTGTGCGATTCCTGGAAAACAGATCATAATATTGGCCTCACACGATGGGGATTGATGTAGGTAATGAGACAGCCCTGTGAAACATCCGCTGGTAGTTTGCAAATTACAGAGGACACACAAGAACATGTATCTACAGTGCTCCTGCCCTCCGGCCTAGTGCTAACCCTTCCCTTTGTTCTATCTTGCCCCCTCCCCCTGTCTCTGCATTTGCTTACAAAGTGTTACGTCCCTAACTTTTTCCAGTTCTGACGAGAGGTCATCGACCTGAAACTTTAACTTGCTGCCTGTATTCAGCATTTTCCGTCCTTACATCACTATACTGTTCCCCGCATTAAAAGCACTTTTCAAGGTAGAAAACAAGCAAAAGAGGAAATGGAGGCAGAGATTAAGGAGGGTGGAGGGGCAAACTCAGTTATACAGGAGAGTTTTCTGGAGGCAGGGAGAGAGGTGTTAAAGTAGAGGGGCTTAGAGAAAGTTAAATAACCAGGGCTCCAAAATTACTGGACTCATCGCTCACTGCCGCCCACTGCCGCTGACATTCCCTGTTGCCACTTTCGATTTGGCCTGGAGCGGGCGGGAGGGGAGAGCCTCCGGGAAGCGTCCGCTGATTGGCGTGAGTGAACTCCCGCCCGCCGAGGTGCCAGATTGGTGCGGGCGGGAGTCGGCACCAGGACGGGGAAGGACCGCTGCGAGGAGGCTGGTCTGTCCCCGAAGGTAGGTCTGAAGAGCTGAAAGAAAAGGTGAGTAAACATTTTTTCCTTTTTTCCTTTACAGGGACTTATCTGTATGGTCGTAACATCGCCCGTCTCCACCCTTACCTCAACTTATCCGCTGCTGAAACCCTCATCCATGCCTTTATCACCTCTAGACTTGACTATTCCAATGCACTCCTGGCTGGCCTCCTACATTCTACCCTCCATAAACTAGAGGTCATCCAAAACTCGGCTGCCCCCGTGTCCTAACTCGCACCAAGTCCCGCTCACCCATCACCCCCTGTGCTCACTGACCTACATTGGCTCCCAGTGAAGCAACACTTTGATTTCAAAATTCTCCTCCTTGTTTTCAAATCCCTCCATGGACTCGCTCCTTGCTACCTCTGTAATCTCCTCCAGCCCCACACCTCTGCCCTCCACCTATTCTGGACTTTTGAACATCCCTGACTTTAAATGCTCAACCATCGGTGGCCGTGCCTTCTGTTGCCTAGGCCCCAAGCTCTGGAACTCCCTGCCTAAACCTCTCCACCTCTCCACCTCTCTCTCCTCCTTTAAGACTCTCCTTAAAACCTACCTCTTCGACCGAGCTTTTGATCACCTGGGCTAACATCTCCTTATATGGCTCGGTGTTTTTTTTTATTACACACCTGTTAAGCACCTTGGGAAGTTTTAATACATTAAAGGCGCTATATAAATATAAATTGCTGTTGTTCCTTGTTGTGGCTCAGTGGGTAGCACTCTCAGCTTTGAGTCAGAAGGTTGTGGGTTCAAGTCCCATTCTAGAAATTTAAGCACAAAAATCCAGACTGACACTCCAGTGCAATGCTGAGGGAGATGCTGTCTCTCAGATGAGATGTTAAACCGAGGCCCTGTCTGCTCTCTCAGGGGGATGTAAAAGATCCCATGACACTATTTCGAAGAAGAGCAGGGAAGTTATCCCTGGTGTCCTGGGCCAATATTTATCCCTCAATCAACAAAACAAAAACAGATTATCTGATTATTATCACATTGCTGTTTGCGGGAGCTTGCTGTACACAGATTGGCTGCTGTGTTTCACTACATTACAACAGTGACTACACTCCAAAAGTACTTCATTGGCTGTAAAGCACTTTGAGATGTCCGGTGGTCCTGAAAGGTGCTATATAAATGCAAGTCTTTCTTTTTTCCACAGCTCATTTGCAGTCCACATTATCCGATACTCTATGCATTTGATCTTCTGAGGGAACGCTCTGGGTAAATACTCTCTTATCCCCAAAGGTTGTCAAGCAAAACTCCAGAACATCACTCACTACTCTCCCATGCTCTGCTGTCATTCGGACATGAGATCCCCACCATTATATTCACATAGCGCAGAAAACCATTGAGCCTTATGGAAGCTTTTGGTCAGCCCAGTCAGGAGTGGGTTCTGGAACCTCCAATCCCATCTCCAGCCACTCCAAACAAATATCACTGTAATATCTTCTTTACAATATCACTAAAGCACACACACACACACACACACACACACACACAAGATGGCGCTACAGGAACTTGTCAGGTGACCTTGTCACCTGATGCTTTTATTGTATTTACACTCTCTTCCTCAGGCGACCGAAGGCTGCGCTGGCACACTGGAGGCAGTGTTGGACCTCAAACTGCGCGCACTCAGAGGCTGAACTCCAAGCCATCGTCAACACCTTCACCAAGGCGTACGAAAGCATGGGCCTTTCACTAAACATCTGTAAGACAAAGGTTCTCCACCAACCTGACACCGCCACACACCACTGCCCCCCGATTATCAAAATCCACGATGCGGCACTGGACAAGGTGGACCATTTTCCATACCTCGGAAGCCTACTATCAGCAAGGGCAGACATCGACGATGAGGTCCAACACTGCCTCCCGTGTGCCAGCGCAGCCTTTGGTCGCCTGAGGAAGAGAGTGTTCGAAGATCAGGCCCTCAAATCTGGCACCAAGCTTATGGTCTACAGGGCTGTAGTGATACCTGCCCTCCTGTATGGCTCAGAGACAGGGACCATATATAGCAGATACTTCAAATCGCTGGAGAAATACCACCAGAGATGTCTCCGCAAGATCCTACAAATCCACTGGGAGGATAGACGCATTAACGTTAGTGTTCTTGATCAGGCCAACATCCCCAGCATCGAAGCACTGACCACACTCGACCGGTTCTGTTGGGCGGGCCACATCGTCTGCATGCCCAACACGAGACTCCCAAAGCAAGCGCTCTACTCGGAACTCCTACACGGCAAGCGAGCCCAGGTGGGCAGAGGAAACGTTTCAAGGACATCCTCAAAGCCTCCTTGATAAAGTGCAACATCCCCACTGACACCTGGGAGTCCCTGGCCAAAGACCGCCCTAAGTGGAGGAAGAGCATCCGGGAGGGCGCTGAGCACCTCGAGTCTCATCGCCGAGAGCATGCAGAAATCAAGTGCAGGCAGCGAAAGGAGCGTGCGGCAAACCAGACTCCCCACTGTCTTCCAACGACTGTCTGTCCCACCTGTGACAGAGACTGTAATTTCCATATTGGACTGTACAGTCTCCTGAGAACTCACTTTCAGAGGGACTGCCTGCGATGATGATGAGGTATTTACAGCAGCAGTTGCATTACCACAGTAGTCCACGAGGGGAGCTCTACATTACAGTCACTTCATTCTTTCAAGAAAGTGAGGCAGATTTCATGCCTGGTGGTCCGACACCTGATGCTGTGGCTCAGTGGGTAGCACCCTTGCCTCGGAGTCCGAAGGTCATGGGTTCAAGCCCTACTCCAGGGACTTGAGCACATAAATCTAGGCTGACACTCCCAGTGCAGTACTGAAGAATGCTGCACTGTCAGAGGTGCCGTCTTTACAACGAGATGTTAAATCGAGGCCCCGTGTGCTCTCTCGGGTGGATGTGAAAGATCCCGTGGCACTATTCAGAGCAGGCGACTTCTCCGAGTGTCTTGACCTTGACCAACACCTGAAACTGATGATCCGCTTCGTATCTCATTGCTGTTTGTGGGAGCTTGCAGTGCGCAAATTGGCTGCCGCGTTTTCCTACATTACACCAGTGACTACACTTTGAAAAGAACTTCATTGGCTGTAAAGCGCTGTGCAATGTCCAGTGGTCGTGAAAGGCGCGATATAAATGCAAGTTCTTTCTTTGCAAAAATAGAGCACGAAATATTCAGTAAAAATGGATCAATTTACATCTCTCCGAAAGCTGTCTTATACCTTCTCCTCCCTCCCCGAAATATACTTCAACTCTGCACAGGGACAAGCAAAAATGGCAGGTTTCATTTCAGCGGCCAGTCAGCCGATAAATTTACGATGTTATTCTTTTTAATGATGCGTGCGTAGCATGGCTGGCAGCTGGTGTTTCCATCCTGAACTTGCCCTCCGCACTGAAACCCCCTCCTTCCCCGGCCTTACCCGCTCTTCAGGGAAGATATCAGTGACTGTAACTGCAGGGGTAGGTGGACTGAAGGAATCGTTCAATACAAAAGGGAAGCAATGAAGCAGACTGAAAGTGAGAGGAAATGCACAAGGACGTATCTATGTGCAACACGGCAGTGCCTATTTTGATTAAAGACAATGGATACCTTTTTTTTTGGCTTTTTTGTCTCTCCTGGCTGCATTCTGTGGTCTCCTTGGGGAACACGATACTTCGGGTGTCAGTGGACCAGCTCCAAGGATCAGCCACAGCGTCGGTTGACTGACTGAATTGCGGATAGTTCTCAGAAGACCGCATCGATTTATCATTTCTCCCCACAGCCTCTTACTCTCTCCGACTGTGTCTCTGTGCATTTTTCTAGTGTTGTTGTTGCTGCTCTGCATTTCTCCCTGCTTTTCCTGAAGGAACAGATTTTGGGTGCTCCCAGGGGAGCAATCTAGTCCAATCCTCGTCCAGGGCAATCTAGTCCAATCCTCATCCCGGGCAATCTAACCCAATCCTCGTCCCGGGCAATCTAACCCAATCCTCGTCCCGGGCAATCTAACCCAATCCTCGTCCCGGGCAATCTAACCCAATCCTCGTCCCGGGCAATCTAGTCCAATCCTCGTCCCGGGCAATCTAACCCAATCCTCGTCCCGGGCAATCTAACCCAATCCTCGTCCCGGGCAATCTAACCCAATCCTCGTCCCGGGCAATCTAACCCAATCCTCGTCCCGGGCAATCTAGCCCAATCCACGTCCAGGGCAATCTAACCCAATCCTCGTCCCGGACAATCTAACCCAATCCTCGTCCCGGGCAATCTAACCCAATCCTCGTCCCGGGCAATCTAACCCAATCCTTGTCCCGGGCAATCTAACCCAATCCTTTTCCCGGGCAATCTATCCCAATCCTCGTCAAGGGCAATCTAACCCAATCCTCGTCACGGGAAAACTAACCCAATCCTTGTCCCAGGCAATGTAACCAAATCTTCATCCAGGGCAATCTAGCCCAATCTTCGTCCCGGGCAACCTAGCCCAATCCTCGTTCCTGGCAATCTAACCCAATCCTCGTTACGGGCAAACTAGCCCAATCCTTGTCCCGGGCATTCGAACCCAATCCTCGTCCCGGGCAATCTAACCCAATCCTGGTCCCGGGCAATCTAACTCAACCCTTGTCCCGGGCAATCTAACCCAATCCTCGTCTCGGACAATCTAACCCAATCTTCGTCCCGGGCAATCTAACCCAATCCTCGTCCCGGACTATCTAACCCAATCTTCGTCCAGCGCAATCTAACCCAATCCTCGTCCCGGACAATCTAACCCAATCCTCGTCCCGGGCAATCAAACCCAATCCTCGTCCCGGGGAATCTAACCCAATGCTCGTCCCGGGCAATCTAACCAAATCCTCGTCCCGGGCAATCTAACCCAATCCTCGTCCCGGGCAATCTAGTGCAATCCCTGTCCAGGGCAATATAACCCAATCCTCGGCTTGGGCAATCAAACCCAATTCTCATTCAAGACAATCTAACACAATCCTCGTCCCGGGCAGTCGAACCCAAACCTTGTCCCGGGCAATCTAACCCAATTCTCATCCCAGATAATTTAACCCAATCCTCGTCCCTGACAATCTAACCCAATCCTCGTCCCGGGCAATCTAACCCAATCCTCGTCCCGGGGAATCTAACCCAATCCTCGTACCGGGCAATGTAACCCAATCCTCGTCCCGGGGAATCTAACCCAATCCTCGTCCCGGGCAATCTAACCCAATCCTCGTCCCTGACAATCTAACCCAATCCTCGTCCCGGGCAATCTAACCCAATCCTCGTCCCGGGGAATCTAACCCAATCCTCGTCCCGGGCAATCGAACCCAATCCTCGTCCCTGACAATCTAACCCAAACCTCGTCCCAGGCAATCTAACCCAATCCTCGTCCCGGGCAATGCAACCCAATCCTCGTCCTGGGCAATCTAACCCAATCCTCGTCCCGGGGAATCTAACCCAATCCTCGTCCCGGGCAATCTAACCCAATCCTCATCCAGGGCATTCTAACCCAATCCTCGTCCCGGGGAATCTAACCCAATCCTCATCCCGAGAAATCTAATCCAACCCTCGTCCCGGGCAATCTAACCCAATCCTCATCCAGGGCATTCTAGCCCAATCCTCGTCCCGGGCAGTCTAGCCCAACCCTCATCCAGGGCAATCTAGCCCAATCCTCGTCCCGGGAAATCTAACCCAAACCTTGTCACAGGCAATGTAACCCAAACCTCGTTCCGGGCAATCTAACTCAATCCTCGTCCTGGGCAATCTAACCCAATCCTCGTCCCGGGCAACCTAACTCAATCCTCGTCCCGGGCAATCTAACCCAAACCTCGTCCTGGGCAATCTAACTCAATCCTCGTCCCGGGCAATCTAACCCAATCCTCGTCCCGGGCAATCGAACCCAATCCTCGTCCCGGGCAACCTAACTCAATCCTCGTCCTGGGCAATTTAACTCAATCCTCGTCCCGGGCAATCTAACCCAAACCTCATCCCGGGCAATCTAACTCAATCATCGTCCCGGGCAATCTAACTCAATTCTCGTCCCGGGCAATCTAACTCAATCCTCGTCCCGGGCAATCAAACCCAATCCTCGTCCCGGGCAATCTAACCCAGTCCTCGTCCCGGGCAAACTAACTCAATCCTCGTCCCGGGCAATCAAACCCAATCCTCGTCCCGGGCAATCTAACCCAATCCTCGTCCCGGGCAATCAAACCCAATCCTCGTCCCGGGCAATCAAACCCAATCCTCGTCCCGGGCAATCAAACCCAGTCCTCGTCCCGGGCAATGTAACCCAATCCTTGTCCCGGACAATCGAGCCCAATCCTCGTCCAGGGTAATCTAACCCAATCCTCGTCCCTGGCATTCCAACCCAATCCTCGTCCAGGGCAATCTAACCCAATCCTCGTCCCTGGCATTCCAACCCAATTCTCGGACTGGGCAATCGAACGCAATCCTCGTCCCGGGCAATCAAACCCAATCCTCGTCCCGGGCAATCTAACCCAGTCCTCGTCCCGGGCAAACTAACTCAATCCTCGTCCCGGGCAATCAAACCCAATCCTCGTCCAGGGCAATCTAACCCAATCCTCGTCCCGGGCAATCAAACCCAATCCTCGTCCCGGGCAATCAAACCCAATCCTCGTCCCGGGCAATCAAACCCAATCCTCGTCCCGGGCAATCTAACCCACTCTTCGTCCCGGGCAATCTAACCCAATCCTCGTGCCGGGCAATCTAGCCCAATTCTCGTCCTGGGCAAACTAGCCCAGTCCTCGTCCCGGGCAATGTAACCCAATACTTGTCCCGGACAATCGAGCCCAATCCTCGTCCAGGGTAATCTAACCCAATCCTCGTCCCTGGCATTCCAACCCAATCCTCGTCCAGGGCAATCTAACCCAATCCTCGTCCCTGGCATTCCAACCCAATTCTCGGACTTGACAATCGAACGCAATCCTCGTCCCGGGCAATCAAACCCAATTCTCGTCCCGGGCAATCTAACCCAATCCTCATTGTGGGCAATCTAGCCCAATCCTAGTCCCGGGCAGTCTAGCCCAATCCTCGTCCAGGGCAATCTAACCCAATCCTCGTCCCTGGCATTCCAACCCAATCCTTGGACTGGGCAATCGAACGCAATCCTCGGTCCCGGTCAATGTAGCCCAATCCTCGTCCCGGGCAATCTAACCCAATCCTCATTCCGGGCAATCTACCCCAATCCTTGTTCCGGGCAATCTATCGCAATCCTCGTCCGGAGCAATCTAACCCAATACTCGTCCGGGGTCCAGGGCAATCTAACCCAATCCTTGTCCCGGGCAATCTAACCCAATCCTCGTCACGGGCAATCTAGCCTTATCCTCGTCCCGGGCAATCTAACCCAAACCTTGTCACAGGCAATGTAACCCAAACCTCGTCCCGGGCAATCTAACTCAATCCTCGTCCCGGGCAATCTAACTCAATCCTCGTCCCGGGCAATCTAACCCAAACCTCATCTCGGGCAATCTAACCCAATCCTCGTCCCGAGCAATCTAACCCAAACCTCGTCCCGGGGAATCTAACCCAATCCTCATCCAGGGCAATCTAGCCTAATTCTCGTCCCGGGCAATCTAGCCCAATTCTCGTCGCGGGCAATCTAGCCCAATCCTAGTCCCGGGCAATCTAACCCAATCCTCGTGCCGGGCAATCGAGCCCAATCCACGTCCAGGGTAATCTAACCCAATCCTCGTCCCTGGCATTCCAACCCAATCCTCGTCCTGGGCAATCTAACCAAATCCTCGACCCGGGCAATTTAACCCAATCCTCGTCCGGGACAATCTAGCCCAATCCTCGTCCCTGGCAGTCTAACCCAATCCGTGCCCCAGGCAATCTAACCCAATCCTCGTCCAGGGCAATCTAACCCAATCCTCGTCCAGGTCAATCTAACTCAATCCTCGTCCCGGTCAATCTAACCCAAACCTCGTCCCGGGCAATCTAACCCAATCCTCGTCCCGGGCAATCTAACCCAATCCTCGTCCCGGGCAATCTAACCCAATCCTCGTCCCGGGCAATCTAACCCAAACCTTGTCACAGGCAATCAAACCCAATCCTCGTCCCGGGCAATCTAACCCAATCCTCGTCCCGGGCAATCTAACCCAAATCTTGTCACAGGCAATGTAACCCAAACCTCGTCCCGGGCAATCGAACTCAATCCTCGTCTCGGTCAATCTAACCCAATCTTCGTCCCGGGCAATCTAACCAAATCCTCGTCCATGGCAATCTAGTGCAATCCCCGTCTAGGGCAATATAACCCAATCCTCGTCTGGGGCAATCTAGCCCAATCCTCGTCCCGGACAATCTAACCCAATCCTCGTCCCGAGCAATCAAACCCAATCCTGGTCCCAGGCAATCAAACCCAATCCTCGTCCCGGGCAATCAAACCCAATCCTCGTCCCGGGCAATCAAACCCAATCCTCGTCCCGAGCAATCAAACCCAATCCTCGTCCCGGGCAATCTAGCCCAATCCTCGTCACGGACAATCTAACCCAATCCTCATTCCGGGCAAACTAGCCCAATCCTTGTTCCGGGCAATCTATCGCAATCCTCGTCCGGAGCAATCTAACCCAATACTCGTCCGGGGTCCAGGGCAATCTAACCCAATCCTCGTTCCAGGCAATCTAACCCAATCCTCGTCACGGGCAATCTAGCCTTATCCTCGTCCCGGGAAATTTAACCCAATCCTTGTCACGGGTAATCTAGCTTTATCCTCGTCCTGGGCAATCGAACCCAATCCTCGGACTGGGCAATCGAACGCAATCCTCGGTCCCGGTCAATCTAGCCCAATCCTCGTCCCGGGCAATCTAGCCCAATCCTCGTTCCGGGCAATCTAACCCAATCCTCATTGCGGGCAATCTAGGCCAATCCTAGTCCAGGGCAGTCTAGCCCAATCCTCATGCAGGGCAATCTAACCCAATTCTCGTCCCGGGCAATCTAGCCCAATCCTCGTCCCGGGCAATCTAACCCAAACCGTGTCACAAGCAATGTAACCCAATCCTCGTTCCAGGCAATCTAACCCAATCCTCGTCCCGGGCGATCGTACTCAATCCTCGTTCCAGGCAATCTAACCCAATCCTCGTGCCGGGCAATCTAGCCCAATCCTTGTTCCGGGCAATCTAACCCAAACCTTGTCACAGGCAATGTAACCCAAACCTCGTCCCGGGCAATCTAACTCAATCCTCGTCCCGGTCAATCTAACCCAATCATCGTCCCGGGCAATCTAACCAAATCCTCGTCCATGGCAATCAAGTGCAATCCCCGTCTAGGGCAATATAACCCAATCCTCGTCTGGGGCAATCTAGCCCAATCTTCGTCCCGGACAATCTAACCCAATCCTCGTCCTGAGCAATCAAACCCTATCCTCGTCCCGGGCAATCTAACCCAAACCTTGTCACAGGCAATGGAACCCAAACCTCGTCCCGGGCAATCTAACTCAATCCTCGTCCCGGTCAATCTAACCCAATCCTCGTCCCAGGCAATGTAACCCAAACCTCGTCCCGGGCATTCTAACTCAATCCTCGTCCCGGACAATCTAACCCAATCCTCGTCCCGAGCAATCAAACCCAATCCTCGTCCCGGGCAATCTAACCCAAACCTTGTCACAGGCAATGTAACCCAAACCTCGTCCCGGGCAATCTAACTCAATCCTCGTCCAGGTCAATCTAACTCAATCCTCGTCCCGGTCAATCTAACCCAATCCTCGTCGCGGGCAATCTAACCAAATCCTTGTCCATGGCAATCTAGTGCAATCCCCGTCTAGGGCAATATAACCCAATCCTCGTCTGGGGCAATCTAGCCCAATCCTCGTCCCGGGCAATCAAACCCAATCCTCGTCCCGGGCAATCAAACCCAATCCTCGTCCCAGGCAATCAAATCCAATCCTCGTCCCGGGCAATCTAACTCAATCCTCGTCCCGGGCAATCAAACCCAATCCTCGTCCCGGGCAATCTAACTCAATCCTCGTCCCGGGCAATCAAACCCAATCCTCGTCCCGGGCAATCTAACTCAATCCTCGTCCCGGGCAATCAAACCCAATCCTCGTCCCGGGCAATCTCACCAAATCCTTGTCCATGGCAAACTAGTGCAATCCCCGTCTTGGGCAATATAACCCAATCCTCGTCTGGGGCAATCTAGCCCAATCCTCGTCCCGGGCAATCAAACCCAATCCTCGTCCCGGGCAATCTAACCCAATCCTCGTCCCGGGCAATCTAACTCAATCCTCGTCCCGGGCAATCAAACCCAATCCTCGTCCCGGGCAATCTAACCCAATCCTCGTCCCGGGCAATCTAGCCCAATCCTCGTCACGGACAATCAAACCCAATCCTCATTCCGGGCAATCTATCGCAATCCTCATTCCGGGCAATCTATCGCAATCCTCATCCGGAGCAATTTAACCCAATACTCGTCCGGGGTCCATGGGCAATCTAACCCAATCCTCGTTCCAGGCAATCTAACCCAATCCTCGTCACGGGCAATCTAGCCTTATCCTCGTCCCGGGAAATTTAACCCAATCCTCGTCACGGGTAAGCTAACCCAATCCTTGTCACGGGTAATCTGGCTTTATCCTCGTCCTGGGCAATCGAACCCAATCCTCGGACTGGGCAATCGAACGCAATCCTCGGTCCCGGTCAATCTAGCCCAATCCTCGTCCCGGGCAATCTAACCCAAACCTCATTGCGGGCAATCTAATTCAAACCTCGTCCAGGGTAATCTAACCCAATCCTCATTGCGGGCAATCTAATTCAAACCTCGTCCAGGGCAATCTAACCCAATCCTCATTGCGGGCAATCTAATTCAAACCTCGTCCAGGGTAATCTAACCCAATCCTTGTTCCGAGCAATCTAGCCCAATCCTCATCCAGGGCAATCTAGCCCAATTATCGTCCCAGGCAAACTTCTCAATCCTCGTCCCGGGAAATCAAACCCAATCCTCATCCTGGGCAAACAAACCCAATCCTCGTCCCGGGCAATCAAACCCAATCCTCGTCCTGGGCAATCTAACCCAATCCTCGTCCCGGGCAATCTAACCCAATCCTCGTCCCGGGCAATCTAACCCAATCCTCGTCCTGGGCAAACAAACCCAATCCTCGTCCCGGGCAATCTAACCCATATCCTTGTCCGGGAGAATCAAACCCAATCCTCATCCCGGGCAATCTAACCCAATCCTCATTCCGGGCAATCTAGCCCAATCCTTGTTCCGGGCAATCTATCGCAATCCTCGTCCGGAGCAATCTAACCCAATACTCGTCCGGGGTCCAGGGCAATCTAACCCAATCCTCGTTCCAGGCAATCTAACCCAATCCTCGTCACGGGCAATCTAGCCTTATCCTCGTCCCGGGAAATTTAACCCAATCCTCGTCACGGGTAAGCTAACCCAATCCTTGTCACGGGTAATCTAGCTTTATCCTCGTCCTGGGCAATCGAACCCAATCCTCGGACTGGGCAATCGAACGCAATCCTCGGTCCCGGTCAATCTAGCCCAATCCTCGTCCCGGGCAATCTAGCCCATCCTCGGCCAGGGCAATCTAATTCAAACCTCGTCCAGGGTAATCTAACCCAATCCTCGTTCCGGGCAATCTAACCCAATCCTCATTGCGGGCAATCTAGCCCAATCCTCGTCCCGGGCAATCTAACCCAATCCTCGTTCCGGGCAATCTAACCCAATCCTCATTGCGGGCAATCTAGCCCAATCCTCGTCCCGGGCAATCTAGCCCAATCCTCGTCCCGGGCAATCTAACCCAAACCGTGTCACAAGCAATGTAACAAAATCCTTGTCCCGGGCAATCTAACACAATTCTCGACCCGGGCAATCTAACCCAAATCTCGTCCCAGGCAATCAAACCCAATCCTCGTCCCGGGCAATCTAACTCAATCCTCGTCCCGGGCAATCAAACCCAATCCTCGTCCCGGGCAATCAAACCCAATCCTCGTCCCGGGCAATCAAACCCAATCCTCGTCCCGGGCAATCTAACCCAATCCTCGTCAAAGGCAATCTAACTCAATCCTCGTCCCGGGCAATCAAACCCAATCCTCGTCCCGGGCAATCTAACCCAATCCTCGTCCCGGGCAATCTAACTCAATCCTCGTCCCGGGCAATCAAACCCAATCCTCGTCCCGGGCAATCTACCCCAATCCTCGTCCCGGGCAATCTAACCAAATCCTCGTCCATGGCAATCTAGTGCAATTCCCGTCTAGGGCAATATAACCCAATCCTCGTCTGGGGCAATCTAGCCCAATCCTCGTCCCGGACAATCTAACCCAATCCTCGTCCCGAGCAATCAAACCCAATCCTGGTCCCAGGCAATCAAACCCAATCCTCGTCCCGGCAATCAAACCCAATCCTCGTCCCGGGCAATCAAACCCAATCCTCGTCCCGGGCAATCTAACCCAATCCTCGTCACGGACAATCTAACCCAATCCTCATTCCGGGCAAACTAGCCCAATCCTTGTTCCGGGCAATCTATCGCAATCCTCGTCCGGAGCAATCTAACCCAATACTCGTCCGGGGTCCAGGGCAATCTAACCCAATCCTCGTTCCAGGCAATCTAAACCAATCCTCGTCACGGGCAATCTAGCCTTATCCTCGTCCCGGGAAATTTAACCCAATCCTTGTCACGGGTAATCTAGCTTTATCCTCGTCCTGGGCAATCGAACCCAATCCTCGGACTGGGCAATCGAACGCAATCCTCGGTCCCGGTCAATCTAGCCCAATCCTCGTTCCGGGCAATCTAACCCAATCCTCATTGCGGGCAATCTAGCCCAATTCTCGTCCCGGGCAATCAAACCCAATCCTCGTCCCGGGCAATCTAACTCAATCCTCGTCCCGGGCAATCAAACCCAATCCTCGTCCCGGGCAATCTAACTCAATCCTCGTCCCGGGCAATCAAACCCTATCCTCGTCCCGGGCAATCTAACCAAATCCTTGTCCATGGCAAACTAGTGCAATCCCCGTCTAGGGCAATATAACCCAATCCTCGTCTGGGGCAATCTAGCCCAATCCTCGTCCCGGGCAATCAAACCCAATCCTCGTCCCGGGCAATCTAACCCAATCCTCGTCCCGGGCAATCTAACTCAATCCTCGTCCCGGGCAATCAAACCCAATCCTCGTCCCGGGCAATCTAACCCAATCCTCGTCCCGGGCAATCTAGCCCAATCCTCGTCACGGACAATCAAACCCAATCCTCATTCCGGGCAATCTATCGCAATCCTCATTCCGGGCAATCTATCGCAATCCTCATCCGGAGCAATCTAACCCAATACTCGTCCGGGGTCCATGGGCAATCTAACCCAATCCTCGTTCCAGGCAATCTAACCCAATCCTCGTCACGGGCAATCTAGCCTGATCCTCGTCCCGGGAAATTTAACCCAATCCTCGTCACGGGTAAGCTAACCCAATCCTTGTCACGGGTAATCTGGCTTTATCCCCGTCCTGGGCAATCGAACCCAATCCTCGGACTGGGCAATCGAACGCAATCCTCGGTCCCGGTCAATCTAGCCCAATCCTCGTCCCGGGCAATCTAACCCAATCCTCATTGCGGGCAATCTAATTCAAACCTCATCCAGGGTAATCTAACCCAATCCTCATTGCGGGCAATCTAATTCAAATCTCGTCCAGGGTAATCTAACCCAATCCTCATTGCGGGCAATCTAATTCAAACCTCGTCCAGGGTAATCTAACCCAATCCTTGTTCCGAGCAATCTAGCCCAATCCTCATCCAGGGCAATCTAGCCCAATTCTCGTCCCAGGCAAACTTCTCAATCCTCGTCCCGGGCAATCAAACCCAATCCTCATCCTGGGCAAACAAACCCAATCCTCGTCCCGGGCAATCTAACCCAATCCTCGTCCCGGGCAATCTAACCAAATCCTCGTCTGGGGCAATCTAGCCCAATCCTCGTCACGGACAATCTAACCCAATCCTTGTCCGGGAGAATCAAACCCAATCCTCATCCCGGGCAATCTAACCCAATCCTCATTCCGGGCAATCTAGCCCAATCCTTGTTCCGGGCAATCTATCGCAATCCTCGTCCGGAGCAATCTAACCCAATACGCGTCCGGGGTCCAGGGCAATCTAACCCAATCCTCGTTCCAGGCAATCTAACCCAATCCTCGTCACGGGCAATCTAGCCTTATCCTCGTCCCGGGAAATTTAACCCAATCCTCGTCACGGGTAAGCTAACCCAATCCTTGTCACGGGTAATCTAGCTTTATCCTCGTCCTGGGCAATCGAACCCAATCCTCGGACTGGGCAATCGAACGCAATCCTCGGTCCCGGTCAATCTAGCCCAATCCTCGTCCCGGGCAATCTAGCCCATCCTCGGCCAGGGCAATCTAATTCAAACCTCGTCCAGGGTAATCTAACCCAATCCTCGTTCCGGGCAATCTAACCCAATCCTCATTGCGGGTAATCTAGCCCAATCCTCGTCCCGGGCAATCTAACCCAATCCTCGTCCCGGGCAATCTAACCCAATTCTCGTCCCGGGCAATCTAGCCCAATCCTCGTCCCGGGCAATCTAACCCAAACCGTGTCACAAGCAATGTAACACAATCCTCGTCCCGGGCAATCTAACCCAATTCTCGACCCGGGCAATCTAACCCAATCCTCGTCCCGGGCAATCTAGCTCAATCCTCGTCCCGGGCAATCAAACGCAATCCTCGTCCCAGGCAATCAAACCCAATCCTCGTCCCGGGCAATCTAACTCAATCCTCGTCCCGGGCAATCAAACCCAATCCTCGTCCCGGGCAATCAAACCCAATCCTCGTCCCGGGCAATCAAACCCAATCCTCGTCCCGGGCAATCAAACCCAATCCTTGTCCCGGAGAATCAAACCCAATCCTCGTCCCGGGCAATCTAACCCAATCCTCGTTCCGGGCAATGTAACCCAATCCTCATTCCGGGCAATCTAGCCCAATCCTTATTCCGGGCAATCTATCGCAATCCTCGTCCGGAGCAATCTAACCCAATACTCGTCCGGGGTCCAGGGCAATCTAACCCAATCCTCGTTCCAGGCAATCTAACCCAATCCTCGTCACGGGCAATCTAACCCAATCCTCGTCATGGGCAATCTAGCCCAATCCTCATTGCGGGCAATCTAACCCAATCCTCGTCCCGGGCAATCTAGCCCAATCCTCGTCCCGGGCAATCTAGCCCAATCCTCGTCCCGGACAATCTAACCCAAACCGTGTCACAAGCAATGTAACCCAATCCTCGTCCCGGGCAATCAAACCCAATCCTCGTCCCGGGCAATCAAACCCAATCCTCGTCCCGGGCAATCAAACCCAATCCTCGTCCCGGGCAATCAAACCCAATCCTCGTCCCGGGCAATCTAACCCAATCCTCGTCCCGGGCAATCTAACCCAATCCTCGTCCCGGGCAATCTAACCCAAACCTTGTCACAGGCAATGTAACCCAATCCTCGTCCCGGGCAATCTAACCCAATCCTCGTCCCGGGCAATCTAACCCAAACCTTGTCACAGGCAATGTAACCCAAACCTCGTCCCGGGCAATCTAACTCAATCCTCGTCCCGGTCAATCTAACCCAATCATCGTCCCGGGCAATCTAACCAAATCCTCGTCCATGGCAATCAAGTGTAATCCCCGTCTAGGGCAATATAACCCAATCCTCGTCTGGGGCAATCTAGCCCAATCCTCGTCCCGGACAATCTAACCCAATCCTCGTCCTGAGCAATCAAACCCTATCATCGTCCCGGGCAATCTAACCCAAACCTTGTCACAGGCAATGTAACCCAAACCTCGTCCCGGGCAATCTAACTCAATCCTCGTCCCGGTCAATCTAACCCAATCCTCGTCCCAGGCAATGTAACCCAAACCTCGTCCCGGGCAATCTAACTCAATCCTCGTCCCGGACAATCTAACCCAATCCTCGTCCCGAGCAATCAAACCCAATCCTCGTCCCGGGCAATCTAACCCAAACCTTGTCACAGGCAATGTAACCCAAACCTCGTCCCGGGCAATCTAACTCAATCCTCGTCCAGGTCAATCTAACTCAATCCTCGTCCCGGTCAATCTAACCCAATCCTCGTCGCGGGCAATCTAACCAAATCCTTGTCCATGGCAATCTAGTGCAATCCCCGTCTAGGGCAATATAACCCAATCCTCGTCTGGGGCAATCTAGCCCAATCCTCGTCCCGGACAATCTAACCCAATCCTCGTCCCGAGCAATCAAACCCAATCCTGGTCCCAGGCAATCAAACCCAATCCTCGTCCCGGCAATCAAACCCAATCCTCGTCCCGAGCAATCAAACCCAATCCTCGTCCCGGGCAATCTAGCCCAATCCTCGTCCCGGGCAATCAAACCCAATCCTCGTCCCGGGCAATCAAACCCAATCCTCGTCCCGGGCAATCTAACTCAATCCTCGTCCCGGGCAATCAAACCCAATCCTCGTCCCGGGCAATCTAACTCAATCCTCGTCCCGGGCAATCAAACCCAATCCTCGTCCCGGGCAATCTAACCAAATCCTTGTCCATGGCAAACTAGTGCAATCCCCGTCTAGGGCAATATAACCCAATCCTCGTCTGGGGCAATCTAGCCCAATCTTCGTCCGGGAGAATCAAACCCAATCCTCGTCCCGGGCAATCTAACTCAAAAATCCTCGTCCCGGGCAATCAAACCCAATCCTCGTCCCGGGCAATCAAACCCAATCCTCGTCCCGGGCAATCAAACCCAATTCTCGTCCCGGGCAATCTAGCCCAATCCTCGCCACGGGCAATCTAGCCTTATCCTCGTCTCGGGAAATTTAACCCAATCCTCGTCACGGGTAAGCTAACCCAATCCTTGTCACGGGTAATCTAGCTTAATCCTCGTCCTGGGCAATCGAACCCAATCCTCGGACTGGGCAATCGAACGCAATCCTCGGTCCCGGTCAATCTAGCCCAATCCTCGTCCCGGGCAATCTAGCCCATCCTCGGCCAGGGCAATCTAATTCAAACCTCGTCCAGGGTAATCTAACCCAATCCTCGTTCCGGGCAATCTAACCCAATCCTCATTGCGGGCAATCTAACCCAATCCTCGTCCCGGGCAATATAACCCAATCCTCGTGCCGGGCAATCTAGCCCAATCCTCGTCCCGGGCAATCTAACACAATCCTCGTTCCAGGCAATCTAGCCCAATCCTCGTCCCGGGCAATCTAACTCAATCCTCGTCCCGGGCAATCAAACCCAATCCTCGTCCCGGGCAATCTAACCCAATCCTCGTCCCGGCAATCTAACTCAATCCTCGTCCCGGGCAAGCTAACTCAATCCTCGTCCCGGGCAATCTAACTCAATCCTCGTCCCGGGCAAACAAACCCAATCCTCATCCCGGGCAATCTAACCCAATCCTTGTCCGGGAGAATCAAACCCAATCCTCATCCCGGGCAATCTAACCCAATCCTCATCCCGGGCAATCTAACCCAATCCTCATTCCGGGCAATCTAGCCCAATCCTTGTTCCGGGCAATCTATCGCAATCCTCGTCCGGAGCAATCTAACCCAATACTCGTCCGGGGTCCAGGGCAATCTAACCCAATCCTCGTTCCAGGCAATCTAACCCAATCCTCGTCACGGGCAATCTAGCCTTATCCTCGTCCCGGGAAATTTAACCCAATCCTCGTCACGGGTAAGCTAACCCAATCCTTGTCACGGGTAATCTAGCTTTATCCTCGTCCTGGGCAATCGAACCCAATCCTCGGACTGGGCAATCGAACGCAATCCTCGGTCCCGGTCAATCTAGCCCAATCCTCGTCCCGGGCAATCTAGCCCATCCTCGGCCAGGGCAATCTAATTCAAACCTCGTCCAGGGTAATCTAACCCAATCCTCGTTCCGGGCAATCTAACCCAATCCTCATTGCTGGCAATCTAGCCCAATCCTCGTCCCGGGCAATCTAACCCAATCCTCGTTCCGGGCAATCTAACCCAATCCTCATTGCGGGCAATCTAGCCCAATCCTAGTCCCGGGCAGTCTAGCCCAATCCTCATCCAGGGCAATCTAACCCAATTCTCGTCCCGGGCAATCTAGCCCAATCCTCGTCCCGGGCAATCTAACACAATCCTCGTCCCGGGCGATCGTACTCAATCCTCGTTCCAGGCAATCTAACCCAATCCTCGTGCCAGGCAATCTAACCCAAACCTTGTCACAGGCAATGTAACCCAAACCTCGTCCCGGTCAATCTAACCCAATCATCGTCCCGGGCAATCTAACCAAATCCTCGTCCATGGCAATCAATTGCAATCCCCGTCTAGGGCAATATAACCCAATCCTCGTCTGGGGCAATCTAGCCCAATCCTCGTCCCGGACAATCGAACCCAATCCTCGTCCCGAGCAATCAAACCCTATCCTCGTCCCGGGCAATCTAACCCAAACCTTGTCACAGGCAATGTAACCCAAACCTCGTCCCGGGCAATCTAACTCAATCCTCGTCCCGGTCAATCTAACCCAATCCTCGTCCCAGGCAATGTAACCCAAACCTCGTCCCGGGCAATCTAACTCAATCCTCGTCCCGGACAATCTAACCCAATCCTCGTCCCGAGCAATCAAACCCAATCCTCGTCCCGGGCAATCTAACCCAAACCTTGTCACAGGCAATGTAACCCAAACCTCGTCCCGGGCAATCTAACTCAATCCTCGTCCAGGTCAATCTAACTCAATCCTCGTCCCGGTCAATCTAACCCAATCCTCGTCGCGGGCAATCTAACCGAATCCTTGTCCATGGCAATCTAGTGCAATCCCCGTCTAGGGCAATATAACCCAATCCTCGTCTGGGGCAATCTAGCCCAATCCTCGTCCCGGGCAATCAAACCCAATCCTCGTCCCGGGCAATCAAACCCAATCCTCGTCCCAGGCAATCAAATCCAATCCTCGTCCCGGGCAATCTAACTCAATCCTCGTCCCGGGCAATCAAACCCAATCCTCGTCCCGGGCAATCTAACTCAATCCTCGTCCCGGGCAATCAAACCCAATCCTCGTCCCGGGCAATCTAACTCAATCCTCGTCCCGGGCAATCAAACCCAATCCTCGTCCCGGGCAATCTAACCAAATCCTTCTCCATGGCAAACTAGTGCAATCCCCGTCGAGGGCAATATAACCCAATCCTCGTCTGGGGCAATCTAGCCCAATCCTTGTCCCGGGCAATCAAACCCAATCCTCGTCCCGAGCAATCTAACCCAATCCTCGTCCCGGGCAATCTAACCCAATCCTCGTCCCGGGCAATCTAACTCAATCCTCGTCCCGGGCAATCAAACCCAATCCTCGTCCCGGGCAATCTAACCCAATCCTCGTCCCGGGCAATCTAGCCCAATCCTCGTCACGGACAATCAAACCCAATCCTCATTCCGGGCAATCTATCGCAATCCTCATTCCGGGCAATCTATCGCAATCCTCATCCGGAGCAATCTAACCCAATACTTGTCCGGGGTCCATGGGCAATCTAACCCAATCCTCGTTCCAGGCAATCTAACCCAATCCTCGTCACGGGCAATCTAGCCTTATCCTCGTCCCGGGAAATTTAACCCAATCCTCGTCACGGGTAAGCTAACCCAATCCTTGTCACGGGTAATCTGGCTTTATCCTCGTCCTGGGCAATCGAACCCAATCCTCGGACTGGGCAATCGAACGCAATCCTCGGTCCCGGTCAATCTAGCCCAATCCTCGTCCCGGGCAATCTAACCCAATCCTCATTGCGGGCAATCTAATTCAAACCTCGTCCAGGGTAATCTAACCCAATTCTCATTGTGGGCAATCTAATTCAAACCTCGTCCAGGGTAATCTAACCCAATCCTCATTGCGGGCAATCAAACCCAATCCTCGTCCTGGGCAAACAAACCCAATCCTCGTCCCGGGCAATCAAACCCAATCCTCGTCCTGGGCAATCTAACCCAATCCTCGTCCCGGGCAATCTAACCCAATCCTCGTCCCGGGCAATCTAACCAAATCCTCGTCTGGGGCAATCTCGCCCAATCCTCGTCACGGACAATCTAACCCAATCCTTGTCCGGGAGAATCAAACCCAATCCTCATCCCGGGCAATCTAACCCAATCCTCATTCCGGGCAATCTAGCCCAATCCTTGTTCCGGGCAATCAAACCCAATCCTCGTCCCGGGCAATCTAACCCAATCCTCATTGCGGGCAATCTAATTCAAACCTCGTCCAGGGTAATCTAACCCAATCCTCATTGCGGGCAATCTAATTCAAACCTCGTCCAGCGTAATCTAACCCAATCCTTATTCCGAGCAATCTAGCCCAATCCTCATCCAGGGCAATCTAGCCCAATTCTCGTCCCGGGCAAACTAACTCAATCCTCGTCCCGGGCAATCAAACCCAATCCTCGTCCTGGGCAAACAAACCCAATCCTCGTCCCGGGCAATCAAACCCAATCCTCGTCCTGGGCAATCTAACCAAATCCTTGTCCATGGCAAACTAGTGCAATCCCCGTCTAGGGCAATATAACCCAATCCTCGTCTGGGGCAATCTAGCCCAATCCTCGTCCCGGGATATCAAACCCAATCCTCGTCCCGGGCAATCTAACCCAATCCTCGTCCCGGGCAATCTAACTCAATCCTCGTCCCGGGCAATCAAACCCAATCCTCGTCCCGGGCAATCTAACCCAATCCTCGTCCCGGGCAATCTAGCCCAATCCTCGTCACGGACAATCAAACCCAATCCTCATTCCGGGCAATCTATCGCAATCCTCATTCCGGGCAATCTATCGCAATCCTCATCCGGAGCAATCTAACCCAATACTCGTCCGGGGTCCATGGGCAATCTAACCCAATCCTCGTTCCAGGCAATCTAACTCAATCCTGGTCACGGGCAATCTAGCCTTATCCTCGTCCCGGGAAATTTAACCCAATCCTCGTCACGGGTAAGCTAACCCAATCCTTGTCACGGGTAATCTGGCTTTATACTCGTCCTGGGCAATCGAACCCAATCCTCGGACTGGGCAATCGAACGCAATCCTCGGTCCCGGTCAATCTAGCCCAATCCTCGTCCCGGGCAATCTAACCCAATCCTCATTGCGGGCAATCTAATTCAAACCTCGTCCAGGGTAATCTAACCCAAACCTCATTGCGGGCAATCTAACCCAATCCTCATTGCGGGCAATCTAATTCAAACCTCGTCCAAGGTAATCTAACCCAATCCTCATTGCGGGCATTCTAATTCAAACCTCATCCAGGGTAATCTAACCCAATCCTCATTGCGGGCAATCTAATTCAAACCTCGTCCAGGGTAATCTAACCCAATCCTTGTTCTGAGCAATCTAGCCCAATCCTCATCCAGGGCAATCTAGCCCAATTCTCGTCCCGGGCAAACTAACTCAATCCTCGTCCCGGGCAATCAAACCCAATCCTCGTCCTGGGCAAACAAACCCAATCCTCGTCCCGGGCAATCAAACCCAATCCTCGTCCTGGGCAATCTAACCCAATCCTCGTCCCGGGCAATCTAACCCAATCCTCGTCCCGGGCAATCTAACCCAATCCTCGTCCTGGGCAAACAAACCCAATCCTCGTCCCGGGCAATCTAACCCAATCCTTGTCCGGGAGAATCAAACCCAATCCTCATCCCGGGCAATCTAACCCAATCCTCATTCCGGGCAATCTAGCCCAATCCTTGTTCCGGGCAATCTATCGCAATCCTCGTCCGGAGCAATCTAACCCAATACTCGTCCGGGGTCCAGGGCAATCTAACCCAATCCTCGTTCCAGGCAATCTAACCCAATCCTCGTCACGGGCAATCTAGCCTTATCCTCGTCCCGGGAAATTTAACCCAATCCTCGTCACGGGTAAGCTAACCCAATCCTTGTCACGGGTAATCTAGCTTTATCCTCGTCCTGGGCAATCGAACCCAATCCTCGGACTGGGCAATCGAACGCAATCCTCGGTCCCGGTCAATCTAGCCCAATCCTCGTCCCGGGCAATCTAGCCCATCCTCGGACAGGGCAATCTAATTCAAACCTCGTCCAGGGTAATCTAACCCAATCCTCGTTCCGGGCAATCTAACCCAATCCTCATTGCGGGCAATCTAGCCCAATCCTCGTCCCGGGCAATCTAACCCAATCCTCGTTCCGGGCAATCTAACCCAATCCTCATTGAGGGCTATCTAGCCCAATCCTCGTCCCGGGCAATCTAGCCCAATCCTCGTCCCGGGCAATCTAACCCAAACCGTGTCACAAGCAATGTAACACAATCCTCGTCCCGGGCAATCTAACCCAATTCTCGACCCGGGCAATCTAACCCAAATCTCGTCCCAGGCAATCAAACCCAATCCTCGTCCCGGGCAATCTAACTCAATCCTCGTCCCGGGCAATCAAACCCAATCCTCGTCCCGGGCAATCAAACCCAATCCTCGTCCCGGGCAATCAAACCCAATCCTCGTCCCGGGCAATCTAACCCAATCCTCGTCAAAGGCAATCTAACCCAATCCTCGTCCCGGGCAATCTAACCCAATCCTCGTCCCGGGCAATCTAACCCAATCCTCGTCAAATACAATCTAACTCAATCCTCGTCCCGGGCAATCAAACCCAATCCTCGTCCCGGGCAATCTAACCCAATCCTCGTCCCGGGCAATCTAACTCAATCCTCGTCCCGGGCAATCAAACCCAATCCTCGTCCCGGGCAATCTAACCCAATCCTCGTCCCGGGCAATCTAACTCAATCCTCGTCCCGGGCAATCAAACCCAATCCTCGTCCCGGAGAATCAAACCCAATCCTCGTCCCGGGCAATCAAACCCAATCCTCGTCCCGGGCAATCTAGCCCAATCCTCGTCACGGACAATCTAACCCTATCCTCATTCCGGGCAAACTAGCCCAATTCTTGTTCCGGGCAATCTATCGCAATCCTCGTCCGGAGCAATCTAACCCAATACTCGTCCGGGGTCCAGGGCAATCTAACCCAATCCTCGTTCCAGGCAATCTAACCCAATCCTCGTCACGGGCAATCTAGCCTTATCCTCGTCCCGGGAAATTTAACCCAATCCTTGTCACGGGTAATCTAGCTTTATCCTCGTCCTGGGCAATCGAACCCAATCCTCGGACTGGGCAATCGAACGCAATCCTCGGTCCCGGTCAATCTAGCCCAATCCTCGTCCCGGGCAATCTAGCTCAATCCTCGTTCCGGGCAATCTAACCCAATCCTCATTGCGGGCAATCTAGCCCAATCCTAGTCCCGGGCAGTCTAGCCCAATCCTCATCCAGGGCAATCTAACCCAATTCTCGTCCCGGGCAATCTAGCCCAATCCTCGTCCCGGGCAATCTAACACAATCCTCGTCCCGGGCGATCGTACTCAATCCTCGTTCCAGGCAATCTAACCCAATCCTCGTGCCGGGCAATCTAACCCAAACCTTGTCACAGGCAATGTAACCCAAACCTCGTCCCGGGCAATCTAACTCAATCCTCGTCCCGGTCAATCTAACCCAATCATCGTCCCGGGCAATCTAACCAAATCCTCGTCCATGGCAATCAATTGCAATCCCCGTCTAGGGCAATATAACCCAATCCTCGTCTGGGGCAATCTAGCCCAATCCTCGTCCCGGACAATCGAACCCAATCCTCGTCCCGAGCAATCAAACCCTATCCTCGTCCCGGGCAATCTAACCCAAACCTTGTCACAGGCAATGTAACCCAAACCTCGTCCCGGGCAATCTAACTCAATCCTCGTCCCGGTCAATCTAACCCAATCCTCGTCCCAGGCAATGTAACCCAAACCTCGTCCCGGGCAATCTAACTCAATCCTCGTCCCGGACAATCTAACCCAATCCTCGTCCCGAGCAATCAAACCCAATCCTCGTACCGGGCAATCTAACCCAAACCTTGTCACAGGCAATGTAACCCAAACCTCGTCCCGGGCAATCTAACTCAATCCTCGTCCAGGTCAATCTAACTCAATCCTCGTCCCGGTCAATCTAACCCAATCCTCGTCGCGGGCAATCTAACCGAATCCTTGTCCATGGCAATCTAGTGCAATCCCCGTCGAGGGCAATATAACCCAATCCTCGTCTGGGGCAATCTAGCCCAATCCGCGTCCCGGGCAATCAAACCCAATCCTCGTCCCGGGCAATCAAACCCAATCCTCGTCCCAGGCAATCAAATCCAATCCTCGTCCCGGGCAATCTAACTCAATCCTCGGCCCGGGCAATCAAACCCAATCCTCGTCCCGGGCAATCTAACTCAATCCTCGTCCCGGGCAATCAAACCCAATCCTCGTCCCGGGCAATCTAACTCAATCCTCGTCCCGGGCAATCAAACCCAATCCTCGTCCCGGGCAATCTAACCAAATCCTTGTCCATGGCAAACTAGTGCAATCCCCGTCTAGGGCAATATAACCCAATCCTCGTCTGGGGCAATCTAGCCCAATCCTTGTCCCGGGCAATCAAACCCAATCCTCGTCCCGGGCAATCTAACCCAATCCTCGTCCCGGGCAATCTAACCCAATCCTCGTCCCGGGCAATCTAACTCAATCCTCGTCCCGGGCAATCAAACCCAATCCTCGTCCCGGGCAATCTAACCCAATCCTCGTCCCGGGCAATCTAGCCCAATCCTCGTCACGGACAATCAAACCCAATCCTCATTCCGGGCAATCTATCGCAATTCTCATTCCGGGCAATCTATCGCAATCCTCATCCGGAGCAATCCAACCCAATACTTGTCCGGGGTCCATGGGCAATCTAACCCAATCCTCGTTCCAGGCAATCTAACCCAATCCTCGTCACGGGCAATCTAGCCTTATCCTCGTCCCGGGAAATTTAACCCAATCCTCGTCACGGGTAAGCTAACCCAATCCTTGTCACGGGTAATCTGGCTTTATCCTCGTCCTGGGCAATCGAACCCAATCCTCGGACTGGGCAATCGAACGCAATCCTCGGTCCCGGTCAATCTAGCCCAATCCTCGTCCCGGGCAATCTAACCCAATCCTCATTGCGGGCAATCTAATTCAAACCTCGTCCAGGGTAATCTAACCCAATTCTCATTGCGGGCAATCTAATTCAAACCTCGTCCAGGGTAATCTAACCCAATCCTCATTGCGGGCAATCTAATTCAAACCTCGTCCAGGGTAATCGAACCCAATCCTTGTTCCGAGCAATCTAGCCCAATCCTCATCCAGGGCAATCTA
This sequence comes from Pristiophorus japonicus, assembly GCF_044704955.1. Lineage (NCBI taxonomy): Eukaryota > Metazoa > Chordata > Chondrichthyes > Pristiophoridae > Pristiophorus > Pristiophorus japonicus. The sequence goes on along the minus strand of NC_091979.1, from coordinate 238,285,543 downwards.
GCCCAATTCTCGTCCCGGGCAAACTAACTCAATCCTCGTCCCAGGCAATCAAACCCAATCCTCGTCCTGGGCAAACAAACCCAATCCTCGTCCCGGGCAATCAAACCCAATCCTCGTCCTGGGCAATCTAACCCAATCCTCGTCCCGGGCAATCTAACCCAATCCTCGTCCCGGGCAATCTAACCCAATCCTCGTCACGGGCAATCTAGCCTTATCCTCGTCCCGGGAAATTTAACCCAATCCTTGTCACGGGTAATCTAGCTTTATCCTCGTCCTGGGCAATCGAACCCAATCCTCGGACTGGGCAATCGAACGCAATCCTCGGTCCCGGTCAATCTAGCCCAATCCTCGTCCCGGGCAATCTAACCCAATCCTCGTCCCGGGCAATCTAACCCAATCCTCGTCCCGGGCAATCTAACCCAAACCTTGTCACAGGCAATGTAACCCAATCCTCGTCCCGGGCAATCTAACCCAATCCTCGTCCCGGGCAATCTAACCCAAACCTTGTCACAGGCAATGTAACCCAAACCTCGTCCCGGGCAATCTAACTCAATCCTCGTCCCGGTCAATCTAACCCAATCATCGTCCCGGGCAATCTAACCAAATCCTCGTCCATGGCAATCAAGTGTAATCCCCGTCTAGGGCAATATAACCCAATCCTCGTCTGGGGCAATCTAGCCCAATCCTCGTCCCGGACAATCTAACCCAATCCTCGTCCTGAGCAATCAAACCCTATCATCGTCCCGGGCAATCTAACCCAAACCTTGTCACAGGCAATGTAACCCAAACCTCGTCCCGGGCAATCTAACTCAATCCTCGTCCCGGTCAATCTAACCCAATCCTCGTCCCAGGCAATGTAACCCAAACCTCGTCCCGGGCAATCTAACTCAATCCTCGTCCCGGACAATCTAACCCAATCCTCGTCCCGAGCAATCAAACCCAATCCTCGTCCCGGGCAATCTAACCCAAACCTTGTCACAGGCAATGTAACCCAAACCTCGTCCCGGGCAATCTAACTCAATCCTCGTCCAGGTCAATCTAACTCAATCCTCGTCCCGGTCAATCTAACCCAATCCTCGTCGCGGGCAATCTAACCAAATCCTTGTCCATGGCAATCTAGTGCAATCCCCGTCTAGGGCAATATAACCCAATCCTCGTCTGGGGCAATCTAGCCCAATCCTCGTCCCGGACAATCTAACCCAATCCTCGTCCCGAGCAATCAAACCCAATCCTGGTCCCAGGCAATCAAACCCAATCCTCGTCCCGGCAATCAAACCCAATCCTCGTCCCGAGCAATCAAACCCAATCCTCGTCCCGGGCAATCTAGCCCAATCCTCGTCCCGGGCAATCAAACCCAATCCTCGTCCCGGGCAATCAAACCCAATCCTCGTCCCGGGCAATCTAACTCAATCCTCGTCCCGGGCAATCAAACCCAATCCTCGTCCCGGGCAATCTAACTCAATCCTCGTCCCGGGCAATCAAACCCAATCCTCGTCCCGGGCAATCTAACCAAATCCTTGTCCATGGCAAACTAGTGCAATCCCCGTCTAGGGCAATATAACCCAATCCTCGTCTGGGGCAATCTAGCCCAATCTTCGTCCGGGAGAATCAAACCCAATCCTCGTCCCGGGCAATCTAACTCAAAAATCCTCGTCCCGGGCAATCAAACCCAATCCTCGTCCCGGGCAATCAAACCCAATCCTCGTCCCGGGCAATCAAACCCAATTCTCGTCCCGGGCAATCTAGCCCAATCCTCGCCACGGGCAATCTAGCCTTATCCTCGTCTCGGGAAATTTAACCCAATCCTCGTCACGGGTAAGCTAACCCAATCCTTGTCACGGGTAATCTAGCTTAATCCTCGTCCTGGGCAATCGAACCCAATCCTCGGACTGGGCAATCGAACGCAATCCTCGGTCCCGGTCAATCTAGCCCAATCCTCGTCCCGGGCAATCTAGCCCATCCTCGGCCAGGGCAATCTAATTCAAACCTCGTCCAGGGTAATCTAACCCAATCCTCGTTCCGGGCAATCTAACCCAATCCTCATTGCGGGCAATCTAACCCAATCCTCGTCCCGGGCAATATAACCCAATCCTCGTGCCGGGCAATCTAGCCCAATCCTCGTCCCGGGCAATCTAACACAATCCTCGTTCCAGGCAATCTAGCCCAATCCTGGTCCCAGGCAATCAAACCCAATCCTCGTCCCGGGCAATCTAACTCAATCCTCGTCCCGGGCAATCAAACCCAATCCTCGTCCCGGGCAATCTAACCCAATCCTCGTCCCGGCAATCTAACTCAATCCTCGTCCCGGGCAAGCTAACTCAATCCTCGTCCCGGGCAATCTAACTCAATCCTCGTCCCGGGCAAACAAACCCAATCCTCATCCCGGGCAATCTAACCCAATCCTTGTCCGGGAGAATCAAACCCAATCCTCATCCCGGGCAATCTAACCCAATCCTCATCCCGGGCAATCTAACCCAATCCTCATTCCGGGCAATCTAGCCCAATCCTTGTTCCGGGCAATCTATCGCAATCCTCGTCCGGAGCAATCTAACCCAATACTCGTCCGGGGTCCAGGGCAATCTAACCCAATCCTCGTTCCAGGCAATCTAACCCAATCCTCGTCACGGGCAATCTAGCCTTATCCTCGTCCCGGGAAATTTAACCCAATCCTCGTCACGGGTAAGCTAACCCAATCCTTGTCACGGGTAATCTAGCTTTATCCTCGTCCTGGGCAATCGAACCCAATCCTCGGACTGGGCAATCGAACGCAATCCTCGGTCCCGGTCAATCTAGCCCAATCCTCGTCCCGGGCAATCTAGCCCATCCTCGGCCAGGGCAATCTAATTCAAACCTCGTCCAGGGTAATCTAACCCAATCCTCGTTCCGGGCAATCTAACCCAATCCTCATTGCTGGCAATCTAGCCCAATCCTCGTCCCGGGCAATCTAACCCAATCCTCGTTCCGGGCAATCTAACCCAATCCTCATTGCGGGCAATCTAGCCCAATCCTAGTCCCGGGCAGTCTAGCCCAATCCTCATCCAGGGCAATCTAACCCAATTCTCGTCCCGGGCAATCTAGCCCAATCCTCGTCCCGGGCAATCTAACACAATCCTCGTCCCGGGCGATCGTACTCAATCCTCGTTCCAGGCAATCTAACCCAATCCTCGTGCCAGGCAATCTAACCCAAACCTTGTCACAGGCAATGTAACCCAAACCTCGTCCCGGTCAATCTAACCCAATCATCGTCCCGGGCAATCTAACCAAATCCTCGTCCATGGCAATCAATTGCAATCCCCGTCTAGGGCAATATAACCCAATCCTCGTCTGGGGCAATCTAGCCCAATCCTCGTCCCGGACAATCGAACCCAATCCTCGTCCCGAGCAATCAAACCCTATCCTCGTCCCGGGCAATCTAACCCAAACCTTGTCACAGGCAATGTAACCCAAACCTCGTCCCGGGCAATCTAACTCAATCCTCGTCCCGGTCAATCTAACCCAATCCTCGTCCCAGGCAATGTAACCCAAACCTCGTCCCGGGCAATCTAACTCAATCCTCGTCCCGGACAATCTAACCCAATCCTCGTCCCGAGCAATCAAACCCAATCCTCGTCCCGGGCAATCTAACCCAAACCTTGTCACAGGCAATGTAACCCAAACCTCGTCCCGGGCAATCTAACTCAATCCTCGTCCAGGTCAATCTAACTCAATCCTCGTCCCGGTCAATCTAACCCAATCCTCGTCGCGGGCAATCTAACCGAATCCTTGTCCATGGCAATCTAGTGCAATCCCCGTCTAGGGCAATATAACCCAATCCTCGTCTGGGGCAATCTAGCCCAATCCTCGTCCCGGGCAATCAAACCCAATCCTCGTCCCGGGCAATCAAACCCAATCCTCGTCCCAGGCAATCAAATCCAATCCTCGTCCCGGGCAATCTAACTCAATCCTCGTCCCGGGCAATCAAACCCAATCCTCGTCCCGGGCAATCTAACTCAATCCTCGTCCCGGGCAATCAAACCCAATCCTCGTCCCGGGCAATCTAACTCAATCCTCGTCCCGGGCAATCAAACCCAATCCTCGTCCCGGGCAATCTAACCAAATCCTTCTCCATGGCAAACTAGTGCAATCCCCGTCGAGGGCAATATAACCCAATCCTCGTCTGGGGCAATCTAGCCCAATCCTTGTCCCGGGCAATCAAACCCAATCCTCGTCCCGAGCAATCTAACCCAATCCTCGTCCCGGGCAATCTAACCCAATCCTCGTCCCGGGCAATCTAACTCAATCCTCGTCCCGGGCAATCAAACCCAATCCTCGTCCCGGGCAATCTAACCCAATCCTCGTCCCGGGCAATCTAGCCCAATCCTCGTCACGGACAATCAAACCCAATCCTCATTCCGGGCAATCTATCGCAATCCTCATTCCGGGCAATCTATCGCAATCCTCATCCGGAGCAATCTAACCCAATACTTGTCCGGGGTCCATGGGCAATCTAACCCAATCCTCGTTCCAGGCAATCTAACCCAATCCTCGTCACGGGCAATCTAGCCTTATCCTCGTCCCGGGAAATTTAACCCAATCCTCGTCACGGGTAAGCTAACCCAATCCTTGTCACGGGTAATCTGGCTTTATCCTCGTCCTGGGCAATCGAACCCAATCCTCGGACTGGGCAATCGAACGCAATCCTCGGTCCCGGTCAATCTAGCCCAATCCTCGTCCCGGGCAATCTAACCCAATCCTCATTGCGGGCAATCTAATTCAAACCTCGTCCAGGGTAATCTAACCCAATTCTCATTGTGGGCAATCTAATTCAAACCTCGTCCAGGGTAATCTAACCCAATCCTCATTGCGGGCAATCAAACCCAATCCTCGTCCTGGGCAAACAAACCCAATCCTCGTCCCGGGCAATCAAACCCAATCCTCGTCCTGGGCAATCTAACCCAATCCTCGTCCCGGGCAATCTAACCCAATCCTCGTCCCGGGCAATCTAACCAAATCCTCGTCTGGGGCAATCTCGCCCAATCCTCGTCACGGACAATCTAACCCAATCCTTGTCCGGGAGAATCAAACCCAATCCTCATCCCGGGCAATCTAACCCAATCCTCATTCCGGGCAATCTAGCCCAATCCTTGTTCCGGGCAATCAAACCCAATCCTCGTCCCGGGCAATCTAACCCAATCCTCATTGCGGGCAATCTAATTCAAACCTCGTCCAGGGTAATCTAACCCAATCCTCATTGCGGGCAATCTAATTCAAACCTCGTCCAGCGTAATCTAACCCAATCCTTATTCCGAGCAATCTAGCCCAATCCTCATCCAGGGCAATCTAGCCCAATTCTCGTCCCGGGCAAACTAACTCAATCCTCGTCCCGGGCAATCAAACCCAATCCTCGTCCTGGGCAAACAAACCCAATCCTCGTCCCGGGCAATCAAACCCAATCCTCGTCCTGGGCAATCTAACCAAATCCTTGTCCATGGCAAACTAGTGCAATCCCCGTCTAGGGCAATATAACCCAATCCTCGTCTGGGGCAATCTAGCCCAATCCTCGTCCCGGGATATCAAACCCAATCCTCGTCCCGGGCAATCTAACCCAATCCTCGTCCCGGGCAATCTAACTCAATCCTCGTCCCGGGCAATCAAACCCAATCCTCGTCCCGGGCAATCTAACCCAATCCTCGTCCCGGGCAATCTAGCCCAATCCTCGTCACGGACAATCAAACCCAATCCTCATTCCGGGCAATCTATCGCAATCCTCATTCCGGGCAATCTATCGCAATCCTCATCCGGAGCAATCTAACCCAATACTCGTCCGGGGTCCATGGGCAATCTAACCCAATCCTCGTTCCAGGCAATCTAACTCAATCCTGGTCACGGGCAATCTAGCCTTATCCTCGTCCCGGGAAATTTAACCCAATCCTCGTCACGGGTAAGCTAACCCAATCCTTGTCACGGGTAATCTGGCTTTATACTCGTCCTGGGCAATCGAACCCAATCCTCGGACTGGGCAATCGAACGCAATCCTCGGTCCCGGTCAATCTAGCCCAATCCTCGTCCCGGGCAATCTAACCCAATCCTCATTGCGGGCAATCTAATTCAAACCTCGTCCAGGGTAATCTAACCCAAACCTCATTGCGGGCAATCTAACCCAATCCTCATTGCGGGCAATCTAATTCAAACCTCGTCCAAGGTAATCTAACCCAATCCTCATTGCGGGCATTCTAATTCAAACCTCATCCAGGGTAATCTAACCCAATCCTCATTGCGGGCAATCTAATTCAAACCTCGTCCAGGGTAATCTAACCCAATCCTTGTTCTGAGCAATCTAGCCCAATCCTCATCCAGGGCAATCTAGCCCAATTCTCGTCCCGGGCAAACTAACTCAATCCTCGTCCCGGGCAATCAAACCCAATCCTCGTCCTGGGCAAACAAACCCAATCCTCGTCCCGGGCAATCAAACCCAATCCTCGTCCTGGGCAATCTAACCCAATCCTCGTCCCGGGCAATCTAACCCAATCCTCGTCCCGGGCAATCTAACCCAATCCTCGTCCTGGGCAAACAAACCCAATCCTCGTCCCGGGCAATCTAACCCAATCCTTGTCCGGGAGAATCAAACCCAATCCTCATCCCGGGCAATCTAACCCAATCCTCATTCCGGGCAATCTAGCCCAATCCTTGTTCCGGGCAATCTATCGCAATCCTCGTCCGGAGCAATCTAACCCAATACTCGTCCGGGGTCCAGGGCAATCTAACCCAATCCTCGTTCCAGGCAATCTAACCCAATCCTCGTCACGGGCAATCTAGCCTTATCCTCGTCCCGGGAAATTTAACCCAATCCTCGTCACGGGTAAGCTAACCCAATCCTTGTCACGGGTAATCTAGCTTTATCCTCGTCCTGGGCAATCGAACCCAATCCTCGGACTGGGCAATCGAACGCAATCCTCGGTCCCGGTCAATCTAGCCCAATCCTCGTCCCGGGCAATCTAGCCCATCCTCGGACAGGGCAATCTAATTCAAACCTCGTCCAGGGTAATCTAACCCAATCCTCGTTCCGGGCAATCTAACCCAATCCTCATTGCGGGCAATCTAGCCCAATCCTCGTCCCGGGCAATCTAACCCAATCCTCGTTCCGGGCAATCTAACCCAATCCTCATTGAGGGCTATCTAGCCCAATCCTCGTCCCGGGCAATCTAGCCCAATCCTCGTCCCGGGCAATCTAACCCAAACCGTGTCACAAGCAATGTAACACAATCCTCGTCCCGGGCAATCTAACCCAATTCTCGACCCGGGCAATCTAACCCAAATCTCGTCCCAGGCAATCAAACCCAATCCTCGTCCCGGGCAATCTAACTCAATCCTCGTCCCGGGCAATCAAACCCAATCCTCGTCCCGGGCAATCAAACCCAATCCTCGTCCCGGGCAATCAAACCCAATCCTCGTCCCGGGCAATCTAACCCAATCCTCGTCAAAGGCAATCTAACCCAATCCTCGTCCCGGGCAATCTAACCCAATCCTCGTCCCGGGCAATCTAACCCAATCCTCGTCAAATACAATCTAACTCAATCCTCGTCCCGGGCAATCAAACCCAATCCTCGTCCCGGGCAATCTAACCCAATCCTCGTCCCGGGCAATCTAACTCAATCCTCGTCCCGGGCAATCAAACCCAATCCTCGTCCCGGGCAATCTAACCCAATCCTCGTCCCGGGCAATCTAACTCAATCCTCGTCCCGGGCAATCAAACCCAATCCTCGTCCCGGAGAATCAAACCCAATCCTCGTCCCGGGCAATCAAACCCAATCCTCGTCCCGGGCAATCTAGCCCAATCCTCGTCACGGACAATCTAACCCTATCCTCATTCCGGGCAAACTAGCCCAATTCTTGTTCCGGGCAATCTATCGCAATCCTCGTCCGGAGCAATCTAACCCAATACTCGTCCGGGGTCCAGGGCAATCTAACCCAATCCTCGTTCCAGGCAATCTAACCCAATCCTCGTCACGGGCAATCTAGCCTTATCCTCGTCCCGGGAAATTTAACCCAATCCTTGTCACGGGTAATCTAGCTTTATCCTCGTCCTGGGCAATCGAACCCAATCCTCGGACTGGGCAATCGAACGCAATCCTCGGTCCCGGTCAATCTAGCCCAATCCTCGTCCCGGGCAATCTAGCTCAATCCTCGTTCCGGGCAATCTAACCCAATCCTCATTGCGGGCAATCTAGCCCAATCCTAGTCCCGGGCAGTCTAGCCCAATCCTCATCCAGGGCAATCTAACCCAATTCTCGTCCCGGGCAATCTAGCCCAATCCTCGTCCCGGGCAATCTAACACAATCCTCGTCCCGGGCGATCGTACTCAATCCTCGTTCCAGGCAATCTAACCCAATCCTCGTGCCGGGCAATCTAACCCAAACCTTGTCACAGGCAATGTAACCCAAACCTCGTCCCGGGCAATCTAACTCAATCCTCGTCCCGGTCAATCTAACCCAATCATCGTCCCGGGCAATCTAACCAAATCCTCGTCCATGGCAATCAATTGCAATCCCCGTCTAGGGCAATATAACCCAATCCTCGTCTGGGGCAATCTAGCCCAATCCTCGTCCCGGACAATCGAACCCAATCCTCGTCCCGAGCAATCAAACCCTATCCTCGTCCCGGGCAATCTAACCCAAACCTTGTCACAGGCAATGTAACCCAAACCTCGTCCCGGGCAATCTAACTCAATCCTCGTCCCGGTCAATCTAACCCAATCCTCGTCCCAGGCAATGTAACCCAAACCTCGTCCCGGGCAATCTAACTCAATCCTCGTCCCGGACAATCTAACCCAATCCTCGTCCCGAGCAATCAAACCCAATCCTCGTACCGGGCAATCTAACCCAAACCTTGTCACAGGCAATGTAACCCAAACCTCGTCCCGGGCAATCTAACTCAATCCTCGTCCAGGTCAATCTAACTCAATCCTCGTCCCGGTCAATCTAACCCAATCCTCGTCGCGGGCAATCTAACCGAATCCTTGTCCATGGCAATCTAGTGCAATCCCCGTCGAGGGCAATATAACCCAATCCTCGTCTGGGGCAATCTAGCCCAATCCGCGTCCCGGGCAATCAAACCCAATCCTCGTCCCGGGCAATCAAACCCAATCCTCGTCCCAGGCAATCAAATCCAATCCTCGTCCCGGGCAATCTAACTCAATCCTCGGCCCGGGCAATCAAACCCAATCCTCGTCCCGGGCAATCTAACTCAATCCTCGTCCCGGGCAATCAAACCCAATCCTCGTCCCGGGCAATCTAACTCAATCCTCGTCCCGGGCAATCAAACCCAATCCTCGTCCCGGGCAATCTAACCAAATCCTTGTCCATGGCAAACTAGTGCAATCCCCGTCTAGGGCAATATAACCCAATCCTCGTCTGGGGCAATCTAGCCCAATCCTTGTCCCGGGCAATCAAACCCAATCCTCGTCCCGGGCAATCTAACCCAATCCTCGTCCCGGGCAATCTAACCCAATCCTCGTCCCGGGCAATCTAACTCAATCCTCGTCCCGGGCAATCAAACCCAATCCTCGTCCCGGGCAATCTAACCCAATCCTCGTCCCGGGCAATCTAGCCCAATCCTCGTCACGGACAATCAAACCCAATCCTCATTCCGGGCAATCTATCGCAATTCTCATTCCGGGCAATCTATCGCAATCCTCATCCGGAGCAATCCAACCCAATACTTGTCCGGGGTCCATGGGCAATCTAACCCAATCCTCGTTCCAGGCAATCTAACCCAATCCTCGTCACGGGCAATCTAGCCTTATCCTCGTCCCGGGAAATTTAACCCAATCCTCGTCACGGGTAAGCTAACCCAATCCTTGTCACGGGTAATCTGGCTTTATCCTCGTCCTGGGCAATCGAACCCAATCCTCGGACTGGGCAATCGAACGCAATCCTCGGTCCCGGTCAATCTAGCCCAATCCTCGTCCCGGGCAATCTAACCCAATCCTCATTGCGGGCAATCTAATTCAAACCTCGTCCAGGGTAATCTAACCCAATTCTCATTGCGGGCAATCTAATTCAAACCTCGTCCAGGGTAATCTAACCCAATCCTCATTGCGGGCAATCTAATTCAAACCTCGTCCAGGGTAATCGAACCCAATCCTTGTTCCGAGCAATCTAGCCCAATCCTCATCCAGGGCAATCTAGCCCAATTCTCGTCCCGGGCAAACTAACTCAATCCTCGTCCCAGGCAATCAAACCCAATCCTCGTCCTGGGCAAACAAACCCAATCCTCGTCCCGGGCAATCAAACCCAATCCTCGTCCTGGGCAATCTAACCCAATCCTCGTCCCGGGCAATCTAACCCAATCCTCGTCCCGGGCAATCTAACCCAATCCTCGTCCCGGGCAATCAAACCCAATCCTCGTCCTGGGCAATCTAACCCAATCCTCGTCCCGGGCAATCTAACCCAATCCTCGTCCTGGGCAATCTAACCCAATCCTCGTCCCGGGCAATCTAACCCAATCCTCGTCCCGGGCAATCTAACCCAATCCTCGTCACGGGCAATCTAGCCTTATCCTCGTCCCGGGAAATTTAACCCAATCCTTGTCACGGGTAATCTAGCTTTATCCTCGTCCTGGGCAATCGAACCCAATCCTCGGACTGGGCAATCGAACGCAATCCTCGGTCCCGGTCAATCTAGCCCAATCCTCGTCCCGGGCAATCTAGCTCAATCCTCGTTCCGGGCAATCTAACCCAATCCTCATTGCGGGCAATCTAGCCCAATCCTAGTCCCGGGCAGTCTAGCCCAATCCTCATCCAGGGCAATCTAACCCAATTCTCGTCCCGGGCAATCTAGCCCAATCCTCGTCCCGGGCAATCTAACACAATCCTCGTCCCGGGCGATCGTACTCAATCCTCGTTCCAGGCAATCTAACCCAATCCTCGTGCCGGGCAATCTAACCCAAACCTTGTCACAGGCAATGTAACCCAAACCTCGTCCCGGGCAATCTAACTCAATCCTCGTCCCGGTCAATCTAACCCAATCATCGTCCCGGGCAATCTAACCAAATCCTCGTCCATGGCAATCAATTGCAATCCCCGTCTAGGGCAATATAACCCAATCCTCGTCTGGGGCAATCTAGCCCAATCCTCGTCCCGGACAATCGAACCCAATCCTCGTCCCGAGCAATCAAACCCTATCCTCGTCCCGGGCAATCTAACCCAAACCTTGTCACAGGCAATGTAACCCAAACCTCGTCCCGGGCAATCTAACTCAATCCTCGTCCCGGTCAATCTAACCCAATCCTCGTCCCAGGCAATGTAACCCAAACCTCGTCCCGGGCAATCTAACTCAATCCTCGTCCCGGACAATCTAACCCAATCCTCGTCCCGAGCAATCAAACCCAATCCTCGTCCCGGGCAATCTAACCCAAACCTTGTCACAGGCAATGTAACCCAAACCTCGTCCCGGGCAATCTAACTCAATCCTCGTCCAGGTCAATCTAACTCAATCCTCGTCCCGGTCAATCTAACCCAATCCTCGTCGCGGCCAATCTAACCGAATCCTTGTCCATGGCAATCTAGTGCAATCCCCGTCTAGGGCAATATAACCCAATCCTCGTCTGGGGCAATCTAGCCCAATCCGCGTCCCGGGCAATCAAACCCAATCCTCGTCCCGGGCAATCAAACCCAATCCTCGTCCCAGGCAATCAAATCCAATCCTCGTCCCGGGCAATCTAACTCAATCCTCGGCCCGGGCAATCAAACCCAATCCTCGTCCCGGGCAATCTAACTCAATCCTCGTCCCGGGCAATCAAACCCAATCCTCGTCCTGGGCAATCTAACTCAATCCTCGTCCCGGGCAATCAAACCCAATCCTCGTCCCGGGCAATCTAACCAAATCCTTGTCCATGGCAAACTAGTGCAATCCCCGTCTAGGGCAATATAACCCAATCCTCGTCTGGGGCAATCTAGCCCAATCCTTGTCCCGGGCAATCAAACCCAATCCTCGTCCCGGGCAATCTAACCCAATCCTCGTCCCGGGCAATCTAACCCAATCCTCGTCCCGGGCAATCTAACTCAATCCTCGTCCCGGGCAATCAAACCCAATCCTCGTCCCGGGCAATCTAGCCCAATCCTCGTCACGGACAATCAAACCCAATCCTCATTCCGGGCAATCTATCGCAATTCTCATTCCGGGCAATCTATCGCAATCCTCATCCGGAGCAATCCAACCCAATACTTGTCCGGGGTCCATGGGCAATCTAACCCAATCCTCGTTCCAGGCAATCTAACCCAATCCTCGTCACGGGCAATCTAGCCTTATCCTCGTCCCGGGAAATTTAACCCAATCCTCGTCACGGGTAAGCTAACCCAATCCTTGTCACGGGTAATCTGGCTTTATCCTCGTCCTGGGCAATCGAACCCAATCCTCGGACTGGGCAATCGAACGCAATCCTCGGTCCCGGTCAATCTAGCCCAATCCTCGTCCCGGGCAATCTAACCCAATCCTCATTGCGGGCAATCTAATTCAAACCTCGTCCAGGGTAATCTAACCCAATTCTCATTGCGGGCAATCTAATTCAAACCTCGTCCAGGGTAATCTAACCCAATCCTCATTGCGGGCAATCTAATTCAAACCTCGTCCAGGGTAATCGAACCCAATCCTTGTTCCGAGCAATCTAGCCCAATCCTCATCCAGGGCAATCTAGCCCAATTCTCGTCCCGGGCAAACTAACTCAATCCTCGTCCCGGGCAATCAAACCCAATCCTCGTCCTGGGCAAACAAACCCAATCCTCGTCCCGGGCAATCAAACCCAATCCTCGTCCTGGGCAATCTAACCCAATCCTCGTCCCGGGCAATCTAACCCAATCCTCGTCCCGGGCAATCTAACCAAATCCTCGTCTGGGGCAATCTAGCCCAATCCTCGTCACGGACAATCTAACCCAATCCTTGTCCGGGAGAATCAAACCCAATCCTCATCCCGGGCAATCTAACCCAATCCTCATTCCGGGCAATCTAGCCCAATCCTTGTTCCGGGCAATCTATCGCAATCCTCGTCCGGAGCAATCTAACCCAATACTCGTCCGGAGTCCAGGGCAATCTAACCCAATCCTCGTTCCAGGCAATCTAACCCAATCCTCGTCACGGGCAATCTAACTCAATCCTCGTCCCGGGCAATCAAACCCAATTCTCGTCCCAGGCAATCAAACCCAATCCTCGTCCCGGGCAATCTAACTCAATCCTCGTCCCAGGCAATCAAACCCAATCCTCGTCCCGGGCAATCAAACCCAATCCTCGTCCCGGGCAATCAAACCCAATCCTCGTCCCGGGCAATCAAACCCAATCCTTGTCCCGGAGAATCAAACCCAATCCTCGTCCCGGGCAATCTAACCCAATCCTCGTTCCGGGCAATCTAACCCAATCCTCATTCCGGGCAATCTAGCCCAATCCTTGTTCCGGGCAATCTATCGCAATCCTCGTCCGGAGCAATCTAACCCAATACTCGTCCGGGGTCCAGGGCAATCTAACCCAATCCTCGTTCCAGGCAATCTAACCCAATCCTCGTCACGGGCAATCTAACCCAATCCTCGTCATGGGCAATCTAGCCCAATCCTCATTGCGGGCAATCTAACCCAATCCTCGTCTCGGGCAATCTAGCCCAATCCTTGTCCCGGGCAATCTAGCCCAATCCTCGTCCCGGGCAATCTAACCCAAACCGTGTTACAAGCAATGTAACCCAATCCTCGTCCCGGGCAATCAAACCCAATCCTCGTCCCGGGCAATCAAACCCAATCCTCGTCCCGGGCAATCAAACCCAATCCTCGTCCCGGGCAATCAAACCCAATCCTCGTCCCGGGCAATCAAACCCAATCCTCGTCCCTGGCAATCAAACCCAATCCTTGTCCCGGAGAATCAAACCCAATCCTCGTCCCGGGCAATCTAACCCAATCCTCGTTCCGGGCAATCTAACCCAATCCTCGTCTGGGGCAATCTAACCAAATCCTCGTCCACAGCAATCTAGTGCAATCCCCGTCCAGGGCAATATAACCCAATCCTCGGCTCGGCAATCAAACCCAATTCTCATTCAAGACAATCTAACCCAATTCTCATCCCGGGCAATAGAGCACAATCCTCGTCCCGGGCAATCTAACCCAATTCTCATTCCAGACAATCTAACACAATCCTCGTCCCGGGCAATCTAACCCAATCCTCGTCCCTGACAATCTAACCCAATCCTCGTCCCGGGCAATCTAACCCAATCCTTGACCGGGGTAAACTAACCCAAACCTCGTCCCAGGCAATCTAACCCAATCCTTGTCCCGGGCAATCTAACCCAATCCTCGTCCCGGGGAATCTAACCCAATCCTCGTCCCGGGAAATCGAACCCAATCCTCGTCCCGGGGAATCGAACCCAATCCTCGTCCACGTCAATCTAACCCAATCCTCGTCCCGGGGAATCTAACCCAATCCTCATCCCGAGAAATCTAACCCAATCCTCGTCCCGGGCAATCTAACCCAACCCTCGTCCCGGGCAATCTAACCCAATCCTCGTCCCGGGCAATCTAACCCAAACCTTGTCACAGGCAATGTAACCCAATCCTCGTCCCGGGCAATCTAACCCAATCCTCGTCCCGGGCAATCTAACCCAAACCTTGTCACAGGCAATGTAACCCAAACCTCGTCCCGGGCAATCTAACTCAATCCTCGTCCCGGTCAATCTAACCCAATCATCGTCAAGGGCAATCTAACCAAATCCTCGTCCATGGCAATCAAGTGCAATCCCCGTCTAGGGCAATATAACCCAATCCTCGTCTGGGGCAATCTAGCCCAATCCTCGTCCCGGACAATCTAACCCAACCCTCGTCCCGGGCAATCTAACCCAATCCTCGTCCCGGGCAATCTAACCCAATCCTCGTCACGGGCAATCTAACTCAATCCTCGTCCCGGGCAATCAAACCCAATTCTCGTCCCAGGCAATCAAACCCAATCCTCGTCCCGGGCAATCTAACTCAATCCTCGTCCCGGGCAATCAAACCCAATCCTCGTCCCGGGCAATCAAACCCAATCCTCGTCCCGGGCAATCAAACCCAATCCTCGTCCCGGGCAATCTAACCCAATCCTCGTCACGGGCAATCTAACCCAATCCTCGTCATGGGCAATCTAGCTCAATCCTTGTTCCGGGCAATCTATCGCAATCCTCGTCCGGAGCAATCTAACCCAATACTCGTCCGGGGTCCAGGGCAATCTAACCCAATCCTTGTTCCAGGCAATCTAACCCAATCCTCGTCACGGGCAATCTAACCCAATCCTCGTCATGGGCAATCTAGCCCAATCCTCATTGCGGGCAATCTAACCCAATCCTCGTCTCGGGCAATCTAGCCCAATCCTTGTCCCGGGCAATCTAGCCCAATCCTCGTCCCGGGCATTCTAACCCAAACCGTGTTACAAGCAATGTAACCCAATCCTCGTCCCGGGCAATCAAACCCAATCCTCGTCCCGGGCAATCAAACCCAATCCTCGTCCCGGGCAATCAAACCCAATCCTCGTCCCGGGCAATCAAACCCAATCCTCGTCCCGGGCAATCAAACCCAATCCTCGTCCCTGGCAATCAAACCCAATCCTTGTCCCAGAGAATCAAACCCAATCCTCGTCCCGGGCAATCTAACCCAATCCTCGTTCCGGGCAATCTAACCCAATCCTCGTCTGGGGCAATCTAACCAAATCCTCGTCCACAGCAATCTAGTGCAATCCCCGTCCAGGGCAATATAACCCAATCCTCGGCTCGGCAATCAAACCCAATTCTCATTCAAGACAATCTAACCCAATTCTCGTCCCGGACAATAGAACACAATCCTCGTCCCGGGCAATCTAACCCAATTCTCATTCCAGACAATCTAACACAATCCTCGTCCCGGGCAATCTAACCCAATCCTCGTCCCTGACAATCTAACCCAATCCTCGTCCCGGGCAATCTAACCCAATCCTTGACCGGGGTAAACTAACCAAAACCTCGTCCCAGGCAATCTAACCCAATCCTTGTCCCGGGCAATCTAACCCAATCCTCGTCCCGGGGAATCTAACCCAATCCTCGTCCCGGGAAATCGAACCCAATCCTCGTCCCGGGGAATCGAACCCAATCCTCGTCCACGTCAATCTAACCCAATCCTCGTCCCGGGGAATCTAACCCAATCCTCATCCCGAGAAATCTAACCCAATCCTCGTCCCGGGCAATCTAACTCAACCCTCGTCCCGGGCAATCTAACCCAATCCTCGTCCCGGGCAATCTAACCCAAACCTTGTCACAGGCAATGTAACCCAATCCTCGTCCCAGGCAATCTAACCCAATCCTCGTCCCGGGCAATCTAACCCAAACCTTGTCACAGGCAATGTAACCCAAACCTCGTCCCGGGCAATCTAACTCAATCCTCGTCCCGGTCAATCTAACCCAATCATCGTCCCGGGCAATCTAACCAAATCCTCGTCCATGGCAATCAAGTGCAATCCCCGTCTAGGGCAATATAACCCAATCCTCGTCTGGGGCAATCTAGCCCAATCCTCGTCCCGGACAATCTAACCCAACCCTCGTCCCGGGCAATCTAACCCAATCCTCGTCCCGGGCAATCTAACCCAAACCTTGTCACAGGCAATGTAACCCAATCCTCGTCCCGGGCAATCTAACCCTATCCTCGTCCCGGGCAATCAAACCCAAACCTTGTCACAGGCAATGTAACCCAAACCTCGTCCCGGGCAATCTAACTCAATCCTCGTCCCGGTCAATCTAACCCAATCCTCGTCCCAGGCAATGTAACCCAAACCTCGTCCCGGGCAATCTAACTCAATCCTCGTCCCGGACAATCTAACCCAATCCTCGTCCCGAGCAATCAAACCCAATCCTCGTCCCGGGCAATCTAACCCAAACCTTGTCACAGGCAATGTAACCCAAACCTCGTCCCGGGCAATCTAACTCAATCCTCGTCCAGGTCAATCTAACTCAATCCTCGTCCCGGTCAATCTAACCCAATCCTCGTCGCGGGCAATCTAACCAAATCCTTGTCCATGGCAATCTAGTGCAATCCCCGTCTAGGGCAATATAACCCAATCCTCGTCTGGGGCAATCTAGCCCAATCCTCGTCCCGGGCAATCAAACCCAATCCTCGTCCCGGGCAATCAAACCCAATCCTCGTCCCAGGCAATCAAATCCAATCCTCGTCCCGGGCAATCTAACTCAATCCTTGTCCCGGGCAATCAAACCCAATCCTCGTCCCGGGCAATCTAACTCAATCCTCGTCCCGGGCAATCAAACCCAATCCTCGTCCCGGGCAATCTCACCAAATCCTTGTCCATGGCAAACTAGTGCAATCCCCGTCTAGGGCAATATAACCCAATCCTCGTCTGGGGCAATCTAGCCCAATCCTCGTCCCGGGCAATCAAACCCAATCCTCGTCCCGGGCAATCTAACCCAATCCTCGTCCCGGGCAATCTAACTCAATCCTCGTCCCGGGCAATCAAACCCAATCCTCGTCCCGGGCAATCTAACCCAATCCTCGTCCCGGGCAATCTAACCCAAACCTTGTCACAGGCAATGTAACCCAAACCTCGTCCCGGGCAATCTAACTCAATCCTCGTCCAGGTCAATCTAACTCAATCCTCGTCCCGGTCATTCTAACCCAATCCTCGTCGCGGGCAATCTAACCAAATCCTTGTCCATGGCAATCTAGTGCAATCCCCGTCTAGGGCAATATAACCCAATCCTCGTCTGGGGCAATCTAGCCCAATCCTCGTCCCGGGCAATCAAACCCAATCCTCGTCCCGGGCAATCAAACCCAATCCTCGTCCCAGGCAATCAAATCCAATCCTCGTCCCGGGCAATCTAACTCAATCCTTGTCCCGGGCAATCAAACCCAATCCTCGTCCCGGGCAATCTAACTCAATCCTCGTCCCGGGCAATCAAACCCAATCCTCGTCCCGGGCAATCTAACCAAATCCTTGTCCATGGCAAACTAGTGCAATCCCCGTCTAGGGCAATATAACCCAATCCTCGTCTGGGGCAATCTAGCCCAATCCTCGTCCCGGGCAATCAAACCCAATCCTCGTCCCGGGCAATCTAACCCAATCCTCGTCCCGGGCAATCTAACTCAATCCTCGTCCCGGGCAATCAAACCCAATCCTCGTCCCGGGCAATCTAACCCAATCCTCGTCCCGGGCAATCTAGCCCAATCCTCGTCACGGACAATCAAACCCAATCCTCATTCCGGGCAATCTATCGCAATCCTCATTCCGGGTAATCTATCGCAATCCTCATCCCGAGCAATCTAACCCAATACTCGTCCGGGGTCCATGGGCAATCTAACCCAATCCTCGTTCCAGGCAATCTAACCCAATCCTCGTCACGGGCAATCTAGCCTTATCCTCGTCCCGGGAAATTTAACCCAATCCTCGTCACGGGTAAGCTAACCCAATCCTTGTCACGGGTAATCTGGCTTTATCCTCGTCCTGGGCAATCGAACCCAATCCTCGGACTGGGCAATCGAACGCAATCCTCGGTCCCGGTCAATCTAGCCCAATCCTCGTCCCGGGCAATCTAACCCAATCCTCATTGCGGGAAATCTAATTCAAACCTCGTCCAGGGTAATCTAACCCAATCCTCATTGCGGGCAATCTAACCCAATCCTCATTGCGGGCAATCTAATTCAAACCTCGTCCAAGGTAATCTAACCCAATCCTCATTGCGGGCAATCTATTTTCAAACCTCGTCCAGGGTAATCTAACCCAATCCTCATTGCGGGCAATCTAATTCAAACCTCGTCCAGGGTAATCTAACCCAATCCTTGTTCCGAGCAATCTAGCCCAATCCTCATCAAGGGCAATCTAGCCCAATTCTCGTCCCGGGCAAACTAACTCAATCCTCGTCCCGGGCAATCAAACTCAATCCTCGTCCTGGGCAAACAAAACCAATCCTCGTCCCGGGCAATCAAACCCAATCCTCGTCCTGGGCAATCTAACCCAATCCTCGTCCCGGGCAATCTAACCCAATCCTCGTCTGGGGCAATCTAGCCCAATCCTCGTCACGGACAATCTAACCCAATCCTTGTCCGGGAGAATCAAACCCAATCCTCATCCCGGGCAATCTAACCCAATCCTCATTCCGGGCAATCTAGCCCAATCCTTGTTCCGGGCAATCTATCGCAATCCTCGTCCGGAGCAATCTAACCCAATACTCGTCCGGGGTCCAGGGCAATCTAACCCAATCCTCGTTCCAGGCAATCTAACCCAATCCTCGTCACGGGCAATCTAGCCTTATCCTCGTCCCGGGAAATTTAACCCAATCCTCGTCACGGGTAAGCTAACCCAATCCTTGTCACGGGTAATCTAGCTTTATCCTCGTCCTGGGCAATCGAACCCAATCCTCGGACTGGGCAATCGAACGCAATCCTCGGTCCCGGTCAATCTAGCCCAATCCTCGTCCCGGGCAATCTAACCCATCCTCGGCCAGGGCAATCGAATTCAAACCTCGTCCAGGGTAATCTAACCCAATCCTCGTTCCGGGCAATCTAACCCAATCCTCATTGCGGGCAATCTAGCCCAATCCTCGTCCCGGGCAATCTAACCCAATCCTCGTTCCGGGCAATCTAACCCAATCCTCATTGCGGGCAATCTTGCCCAATCCTCGTCACGGACAATCAAACCCAATCCTCATTCCGGGCAATCTATCGCAATCCTCATTCTGGGCAATCTATCGCAATCCTCATCCGGAGCAATCTAACCCAATACTTGTCCGGGGTCCATGGGCAATCTAACCCAATCCTCGTTCCAGGCAATCTAACCCAATCCTCGTCACGGGCAATCTAGCCTTATCCTCGTCCCGGGAAATTTAACCCAATCCTCGTCACGGGTAAGCTAACCCAATCCTTGTCACGGGTAATCTGGCTTTATCCTCGTCCTGGGCAATCGAACCCAATCCTCGGACTGGGCAATCGAACGCAATCCTCGGTCCCGGTCAATCTAGCCCAATCCTCGTCCCGGGCAATCTAGCCCATCCTCGGCCAGGGCAATCTAATTCAAACCTCGTCCAGGGTAATCTAACCCAATCCTCGTTCCGGGCAATCTAACCCAATCCTCATTGCGGGCAATCTAGCCCAATCCTCGTCCCGGGCAATCTAACCCAATCCTCGTTCCGGGCAATCTAACCCAATCCTCATTGAGGGCAATCAAGCCCAATCCTCGTCCCGGGCAATCTAGCCCAATCCTCGTCCCGGGCAATCTAACCCAAACCGTGTCACAAGCAATTTAACACAATCCTCGTCCCGGGCAATCTATCCCAATTCTCGACCCGGGCAATCTAACCCAATCCTCATTGCGGGCAATCTAATTCAAACCTCGTCCAGGGTAATCTAACCCAATTCTCATTGCGGGCAATCTAATTCAAACCTCGTCCAGGGTAATCTAACCCAATCCTCATTGCGGGCAATCTAATTCAAACCTCGTCCAGGGTAATCTAACCCAATCCTTGTTCCGAGCAATCTAGCCCAATCCTCATCCAGGGCAATCTAGCCCAATCCTCGTCCCGGGCAATCAAACCCAATCCTCGTCCTGGGCAATCTAACCCAATCCTCGTCCCGGGCAATCTAACCCAATCCTCGTCCCGGGCAATCTAACCAAATCCTCGTCTGGGGCAATCTAGCCCAATCCTCGTCACGGACAATCTAACCCAATCCTTGTCCGGGAGAATCAAACCCAATCCTCATCCCGGGCAATCTAACCCAATCCTCATTCCGGGCAATCTAGCCCAATCCTTGTTCCGGGCAATCTATCGCAATCCTCGTCCGGAGCAATCTAACCCAATACTCGTCCGGAGTCCAGGGCAATCTAACCCAATCCTCGTTCCAGGCAATCTAACCCAATCCTCGTCACGGGCAATCTAACTCAATCCTCGTCCCGGGCAATCAAACCCAATTCTCGTCCCAGGCAATCAAACCCAATCCTCGTCCCGGGCAATCAAACCCAATCCTCGTCCCGGGCAATCAAACCCAATCCTCGTCCCGGGCAATCAAACCCAATCCTCGTCCCGGGCAATCAAACCCAATCCTTGTCCCGGAGAATCAAACCCAATCCTCGTCCCGGGCAATCTAACCCAATCCTCGTTCCGGGCAATCTAACCCAATCCTCATTCCGGGCAATCTAGCCCAATCCTTGTTCCGGGCAATCTATCGCAATCCTCGTCCGGAGCAATCTAACCCAATACTCGTCCGGGGTCCAGGGCAATCTAACCCAATCCTCGTTCCAGGCAATCTAACCCAATCCTCGTCACGGGCAATCTAACCCAATCCTCGTCATGGGCAATCTAGCCCAATCCTCATTGCGGGCAATCTAACCCAATCCTTGTCCCGGGCAATCTAGCCCAATCCTCGTCCCGGGCAATCTAACCCAAACCGTGTTACAAGCAATGTAACCCAATCCTCGTCCCGGGCAATCAAACCCAATCCTCGTCCCGGGCAATCAAACCCAATCCTCGTCCCGGGCAATCAAACCCAATCCTCGTCCCGGGCAATCAAACCCAATCCTCGTCCCGGGCAATCAAACCCAATCCTCGTCCCTGGCAATCAAACCCAATCCTTGTCCCGGAGAATCAAACCCAATCCTCGTCCCGGGCAATCTAACCCAATCCTCGTTCCGGGCAATCTAACCCAATCCTCGTCTGGGGCAATCTAACCAAATCCTCGTCCACAGCAATCTAGTGCAATCCCCGTCCAGGGCAATATAACCCAATCCTCAGCTCGGCAATCAAACCCAATTCTCATTCAAGACAATCTAACCCAATTCTCGTCCCGGGCAATAGAACACAATCCTCGTCCCGGGCAATCTAACCCAATTCTCATTCCAGACAATCTAACACAATCCTCGTCCCGGGCAATCTAACCCAATCCTCGTCCCTGACAATCTAACCCAATCCTCGTCCCGGGCAATCTAACCCAATCCTTGACCGGGGTAAACTAACCCAAACCTCGTCCCAGGCAATCGAACCCAATCCTTGTCCCGGGCAATCTAACCCAATCCTCGTCCCGGGGAATCTAACCCAATCCTCGTCCCGGGAAATCGAACCCAATCCTCGTCCCGGGGAATCGAACCCAATCCTCGTCCACGTCAATCTAACCCAATCCTCGTCCCGGGGAATCTAACCCAATCCTCATCCCGAGAAATCTAACCCAATCCTCGTCCCGGGCAATCGAACCCAACCCTCGTCCCGGGCAATCTAACCCAATCCTCGTCCCGGGCAATCTAACCCAAACCTTGTCACAGGCAATGTAACCCAATCCTCGTCCCGGGCAATCTAACCCAATCCTCGTCCCGGGCAATCTAACCCAAACCTTGTCACAGGCAATCTATCGCAATCCTCGTCCGGAGCAATCTAACCCAATACTCGTCCGGGGTCCAGGGCAATCTAACCCAATCCTCGTTCCAGGCAATCTAACCCAATCCTCGTCACGGGCAATCTAACCCAATCCTCGTCATGGGCAATCTAGCCCAATCCTCATTGCGGGCAATCTAACCCAATCCTCGTCTCGGGCAATCTAGCCCAATCCTTGTCCCGGGCAATCTAGCCCAATCCTCGTCCCGGGCAATCTAACCCAAACCGTGTTACAAGCAATGTAACCCAATCCTCGTCCCGGGCAATCAAACCCAATCCTCGTCCCGGGCAATCAAACCCAATCCTCGTCCCGGGCAATCAAACCCAATCCTCGTCCCGGGCAATCAAACCCAATCCTCGTCCCGGGCAATCAAACCCAATCCTCGTCCCTGGCAATCAAACCCAATCCTTGTCCCGGAGAATCAAACCCAATCCTCGTCCCGGGCAATCTAACCCAATCCTCGTTCCGGGCAATCTAACCCAATCCTCGTCTGGGGCAATCTAACCAAATCCTCGTCCACAGCAATCTAGTGCAATCCCCGTCCAGGGCAATATAACCCAATCCTCGGCTCGGCAATCAAACCCAATTCTCATTCAAGACAATCTAACCCAATTCTCGTCCCGGGCAATAGAACACAATCCTCGTCCCGGGCAATCTAACCCAATTCTCATTCCAGACAATCTAACACAATCCTCGTCCCGGGCAATCTAACCCAATCCTCGTCCCTGACAATCTAACCCAATCCTCGTCCCGGGCAATCTAACCCAATCCTTGACCGGGGTAAACTAACCCAAACCTCGTCCCAGGCAATCTAACCCAATCCTTGTCCCGGGCAATCTAACCCAATCCTCGTCCCGGGGAATCTAACCCAATCCTCGTCCCGGGAAATCGAACCCAATCCTCGTCCCGGGGAATCGAACCCAATCCTCGTCCACGTCAATCTAACCCAATCCTCGTCCCGGGGAATCTAACCCAATCCTCATCCCGAGAAATCTAACCCAATCCTCGTCCCGGGCAATCGAACCCAACCCTCGTCCCGGGCAATCTAACCCAATCCTCGTCCCGGGCAATCTAACCCAAACCTTGTCACAGGCAATGTAACCCAATCCTCGTCCCGGGCAATCTAACCCAATCCTCGTCCCGGGCAATCTAACCCAAACCTTGTCACAGGCAATCTATCGCAATCCTCGTCCGGAGCAATCTAACCCAATACTCGTCCGGGGTCCAGGGCAATCTAACCCAATCCTCGTTCCAGGCAATCTAACCCAATCCTCGTCACGGGCAATCTAACCCAATCCTCGTCATGGGCAATCTAGCCCAATCCTCATTGCGGGCAATCTAACCCAATCCTCGTCTCGGGCAATCTAGCCCAATCCTTGTCCCGGGCAATCTAGCCCAATCCTCGTCCCGGGCAATCTAACCCAAACCGTGTTACAAGCAATGTAACCCAATCCTCGTCCCGGGCAATCAAACATAATCCTCGTCCCGGGCAATCAAACCCAATCCTCGTCCCGGGCAATCAAACCCAATCCTCGTCCCGGGCAATCAAACCCAATCCTCGTCCCGGGCAATCAAACCCAATCCTCGTCCCTGGCAATCAAACCCAATCCTTGTCCCGGAGAATCAAACCCAATCCTCGTCCCGGGCAATCTAACCCAATCCTCGTTCCGGGCAATCTAACCCAATCCTCGTCTGGGGCAATCTAACCAAATCCTCGTCCACAGCAATCTAGTGCAATCCCCGTCCAGGGCAATATAACCCAATCCTCGGCTCGGCAATCAAACCCAATTCTCATTCAAGACAATCTAACCCAATTCTCGTCCCGGGCAATAGAACACAATCCTCGTCCCGGGCAATCTAACCCAATTCTCATTCCAGACAATCTAACACAATCCTCGTCCCGGGCAATCTAACCCAATCCTCGTCCCTGACAATCTAACCCAATCCTCGTCCCGGGCAATCTAACCCAATCCTTGACCGGGGTAAACTAACCCAAACCTCGTCCCAGGCAATCTAACCCAATCCTTGTCCCGGGCAATCTAACCCAATCCTCGTCCCGGGGAATCTAACCCAATCCTCGTCCCGGGAAATCGAACCCAATCCTCGTCCCGGGGAATCGAACCCAATCCTCGTCCACGTCAATCTAACCCAATCCTCGTCCCGGGGAATCTAACCCAATCCTCATCCCGAGAAATCTAACCCAATCCTCGTCCCGGGCAATCGAACCCAACCCTCGTCCCGGGCAATCTAACCCAATCCTCGTCCCGGGCAATCTAACCCAAACCTTGTCACAGGCAATGTAACCCAATCCTCGTCCCGGGCAATCTAACCCAATCCTCGTCCCGGGCAATCTAACCCAAACCTTGTCACAGGCAATGTAACCCAAACCTCGTCCCGGGCAATCTAACTCAATCCTCGTCCCGGTCAATCTAACCCAATCATCGTCAAGGGCAATCTAACCAAATCCTCGTCCATGGCAATCAAGTGCAATCCCCGTCTAGGGCAATATAACCCAATCCTCGTCTGGGGCAATCTAGCCCAATCCTCGTCCCGGACAATCTAACCCAACCCTCGTCCCGGGCAATCTAACCCAATCCTCGTCCCGGGCAATCTAACCCAATCCTCGTCACGGGCAATCTAACTCAATCCTCGTCCCGGGCAATCAAACCCAATTCTCGTCCCAGGCAATCAAACCCAATCCTCGTCCCGGGCAATCTAACTCAATCCTCGTCCCGGGCAATCAAACCCAATCCTCGTCCCGGGCAATCAAACCCAATCCTCGTCCCGGGCAATCAAACCCAATCCTCGTCCCGGGCAATCAAACCCAATCCTTGTCCCGGAGAATCAAACCCAATCCTCGTCCCGGGCAATCTAACCCAATCCTCGTTCCGGGCAATCTAACCCAATCCTCATTCCGGGCAATCTAGCTCAATCCTTGTTCCGGGCAATCTATCGCAATCCTCGTCCGGAGCAATCTAACCCAATACTCGTCCGGGGTCCAGGGCAATCTAACCCAATCCTCGTTCCAGGCAATCTAACCCAATCCTCGTCACGGGCAATCTAACCCAATCCTCGTCATGGGCAATCTAGCCCAATCCTCATTGCGGGCAATCTAACCCAATCCTCGTCTCGGGCAATCTAGCCCAATCCTTGTCCCGGGCAATCTAGCCCAATCCTCGTCCCGGGCAATCTAACCCAAACCGTGTTACAAGCAATGTAACCCAATCCTCGTCCCGGGCAATCAAACCCAATCCTCGTCCCGGGCAATCAAACCCAATCCTCGTCCCGGGCAATCAAACCCAATCCTCGTCCCGGGCAATCAAACCCAATCCTCGTCCCGGGCAATCAAACCCAATCCTCGTCCCTGGCAATCAAACCCAATCCTTGTCCCGGAGAATCAAACCCAATCCTCGTCCCGGGCAATCTAACCCAATCCTCGTTCCGGGCAATCTAACCCAATCCTCGTCTGGGGCAATCTAACCAAATCCTCGTCCACAGCAATCTAGTGCAATCCCCGTCCAGGGCAATATAACCCAATCCTCGGCTCGGCAATCAAACCCAATTCTCATTCAAGACAATCTAACCCAATTCTCGTCCCGGGCAATAGAACACAATCCTCGTCCCGGGCAATCTAACCCAATTCTCATTCCAGACAATCTAACACAATCCTCGTCCCGGGCAATCTAACCCAATCCTCGTCCCTGACAATCGAACCCAATCCTCGTCCCGGGCAATCTAACCCAATCCTTGACCGGGGTAAACTAACCAAAACCTCGTCCCAGGCAATCTAACCCAATCCTTGTCCCGGGCAATCTAACCCAATCCTCGTCCCGGGGAATCTAACCCAATCCTCGTCCCGGGAAATCGAACCCAATCCTCGTCCCGGGGAATCGAACCCAATCCTCGTCCACGTCAATCTAACCCAATCCTCGTCCCGGGGAATCTAACCCAATCCTCATCCCGAGAAATCTAACCCAATCCTCGTCCCGGGCAATCTAACCCAACCCTCGTCCCGGGCAATCTAACCCAATCCTCGTCCCGGGCAATCTAACCCAAACCTTGTCACAGGCAATGTAACCCAATCCTCGTCCC
Source organism: Pristiophorus japonicus (assembly GCF_044704955.1). Taxonomy (NCBI): domain Eukaryota; kingdom Metazoa; phylum Chordata; class Chondrichthyes; family Pristiophoridae; genus Pristiophorus; species Pristiophorus japonicus. Next base: position 238,259,079 of record NC_091979.1, on the reverse strand, counting down.
GGGCAATCTAACCCAATCCTCGTCCCGGGCAATCTAACCCAAACCTTGTCACAGGCAATGTAACCCAAACCTCGTCCCGGGCAATCTAACTCAATCCTCGTCCCGGTCAATCTAACCCAATCATCGTCCCGGGCAATCTAACCAAATCCTCGTCCATGGCAATCAAGTGCAATCCCCGTCTAGGGCAATATAACCCAATCCTCGTCTGGGGCAATCTAGCCCAATCCTCGTCCCGGACAATCTAACCCAACCCTCGTCCCGGGCAATCTAACCCAATCCTCGTCCCGGGCAATCTAACCCAAACCTTGTCACAGGCAATGTAACCCAATCCTCGTCCCGGGCAATCTAACCCTATCCTCGTCCCGGGCAATCAAACCCAAACCTTGTCACAGGCAATGTAACCCAAACCTCGTCCCGGGCAATCTAACTCAATCCTCGTCCCGGTCAATCTAACCCAATCCTCGTCCCAGGCAATGTAACCCAAACCTCGTCCCGGGCAATCTAACTCAATCCTCGTCCCGGACAATCTAACCCAATCCTCGTCCCGAGCAATCAAACCCAATCCTCGTTCCAGGCAATCTAACCCAATCCTCGTCACGGGCAATCTAACCCAATCCTCGTCATGGGCAATCTAGCCCAATCCTCATTGCGGGCAATCTAACCCAATCCTCGTCTCGGGCAATCTAGCCCAATCCTTGTCCCGGGCAATCTAGCCCAATCCTCGTCCCGGGCAATCTAACCCAAACCGTGTTACAAGCAATGTAACCCAATCCTCGTCCCGGGCAATCAAACCCAATCCTCGTCCCGGGCAATCAAACCCAATCCTCGTCCCGGGCAATCAAACCCAATCCTCGTCCCGGGCAATCAAACCCAATCCTCGTCCCGGGCAATCAAACCCAATCCTCGTCCCGGGCAATCAAACCCAATCCTCGTCCCGGGCAATCAAACCCAATCCTCGTCCCTGGCAATCAAACCCAATCCTTGTCCCGGAGAATCAAACCCAATCCTCGTCCCGGGCAATCTAACCCAATCCTCGTTCCGGGCAATCTAACCCAATCCTCGTCTGGGGCAATCTAACCAAATCCTCGTCCACAGCAATCTAGTGCAATCCCCGTCCAGGGCAATATAACCCAATCCTCGGCTCGGCAATCAAACCCAATTCTCATTCAAGACAATCTAACCCAATTCTCGTCCCGGGCAATAGAACACAATCCTCGTCCCGGGCAATCTAACCCAATTCTCATTCCAGACAATCTAACACAATCCTCGTCCCGGGCAATCTAACCCAATCCTCGTCCCTGACAATCGAACCCAATCCTCGTCCCGGGCAATCTAACCCAATCCTTGACCGGGGTAAACTAACCAAAACCTCGTCCCAGGCAATCTAACCCAATCCTTGTCCCGGGCAATCTAACCCAATCCTCGTCCCGGGGAATCTAACCCAATCCTCGTCCCGGGAAATCGAACCCAATCCTCGTCCCGGGGAATCGAACCCAATCCTCGTCCACGTCAATCTAACCCAATCCTCGTCCCGGGGAATCTAACCCAATCCTCATCCCGAGAAATCTAACCCAATCCTCGTCCCGGGCAATCTAACCCAACCCTCGTCCCGGGCAATCTAACCCAATCCTCGTCCCGGGCAATCTAACCCAAACCTTGTCACAGGCAATGTAACCCAATCCTCGTCCCGGGCAATCTAACCCAATCCTCGTCCCGGGCAATCTAACCCAAACCTTGTCACAGGCAATGTAACCCAAACCTCGTCCCGGGCAATCTAACTCAATCCTCGTCCCGGTCAATCTAACCCAATCATCGTCCCGGGCAATCTAACCAAATCCTCGTCCATGGCAATCAAGTGCAATCCCCGTCTAGGGCAATATAACCCAATCCTCGTCTGGGGCAATCTAGCCCAATCCTCGTCCCGGACAATCTAACCCAACCCTCGTCCCGGGCAATCTAACCCAATCCTCGTCCCGGGCAATCTAACCCAAACCTTGTCACAGGCAATGTAACCCAATCCTCGTCCCGGGCAATCTAACCCTATCCTCGTCCCGGGCAATCAAACCCAAACCTTGTCACAGGCAATGTAACCCAAACCTCGTCCCGGGCAATCTAACTCAATCCTCGTCCCGGTCAATCTAACCCAATCCTCGTCCCAGGCAATGTAACCCAAACCTCGTCCCGGGCAATCTAACTCAATCCTCGTCCCGGACAATCTAACCCAATCCTCGTCCCGAGCAATCAAACCCAATCCTCGTTCCAGGCAATCTAACCCAATCCTCGTCACGGGCAATCTAACCCAATCCTCGTCATGGGCAATCTAGCCCAATCCTCATTGCGGGCAATCTAACCCAATCCTCGTCTCGGGCAATCTAGCCCAATCCTTGTCCCGGGCAATCTAGCCCAATCCTCGTCCCGGGCAATCTAACCCAAACCGTGTTACAAGCAATGTAACCCAATCCTCGTCCCGGGCAATCAAACCCAATCCTCGTCCCGGGCAATCAAACCCAATCCTCGTCCCGGGCAATCAAACCCAATCCTCGTCCCGGGCAATCAAACCCAATCCTCGTCCCGGGCAATCAAACCCAATCCTCGTCCCTGGCAATCAAACCCAATCCTTGTCCCGGAGAATCAAACCCAATCCTCGTCCCGGGCAATCTAACCCAATCCTCGTTCCGGGCAATCTAACCCAATCCTCGTCTGGGGCAATCTAACCAAATCCTCGTCCACAGCAATCTAGTGCAATCCCCGTCCAGGGCAATATAACCCAATCCTCAGCTCGGCAATCAAACCCAATTCTCATTCAAGACAATCTAACCCAATTCTCGTCCCGGGCAATAGAACACAATCCTCGTCCCGGGCAATCTAACCCAATTCTCATTCCAGACAATCTAACACAATCCTCGTCCCGGGCAATCTAACCCAATCCTCGTCCCTGACAATCTAACCCAATCCTCGTCCCGGGCAATCTAACCCAATCCTTGACCGGGGTAAACTAACCCAAACCTCGTCCCAGGCAATCTAACCCAATCCTTGTCCCGGGCAATCTAACCCAATCCTCGTCCCGGGGAATCTAACCCAATCCTCGTCCCGGGAAATCGAACCCAATCCTCGTCCCGGGGAATCGAACCCAATCCTCGTCCACGTCAATCTAACCCAATCCTCGTCCCGGGGAATCTAACCCAATCCTCATCCCGAGAAATCTAACCCAATCCTCGTCCCGGGCAATCGAACCCAACCCTCGTCCCGGGCAATCTAACCCAATCCTCGTCCCGGGCAATCTAACCCAAACCTTGTCACAGGCAATGTAACCCAATCCTCGTCCCGGGCAATCTAACCCAATCCTCGTCCCGGGCAATCTAACCCAAACCTTGTCACAGGCAATCTATCGCAATCCTCGTCCGGAGCAATCTAACCCAATACTCGTCCGGGGTCCAGGGCAATCTAACCCAATCCTCGTTCCAGGCAATCTAACCCAATCCTCGTCACGGGCAATCTAACCCAATCCTCGTCATGGGCAATCTAGCCCAATCCTCATTGCGGGCAATCTAACCCAATCCTCGTCTCGGGCAATCTAGCCCAATCCTTGTCCCGGGCAATCTAGCCCAATCCTCGTCCCGGGCAATCTAACCCAAACCGTGTTACAAGCAATGTAACCCAATCCTCGTCCCGGGCAATCAAACATAATCCTCGTCCCGGGCAATCAAACCCAATCCTCGTCCCGGGCAATCAAACCCAATCCTCGTCCCGGGCAATCAAACCCAATCCTCGTCCCGGGCAATCAAACCCAATCCTCGTCCCTGGCAATCAAACCCAATCCTTGTCCCGGAGAATCAAACCCAATCCTCGTCCCGGGCAATCTAACCCAATCCTCGTTCCGGGCAATCTAACCCAATCCTCGTCTGGGGCAATCTAACCAAATCCTCGTCCACAGCAATCTAGTGCAATCCCCGTCCAGGGCAATATAACCCAATCCTCGGCTCGGCAATCAAACCCAATTCTCATTCAAGACAATCTAACCCAATTCTCGTCCCGGGCAATAGAACACAATCCTCGTCCCGGGCAATCTAACCCAATTCTCATTCCAGACAATCTAACACAATCCTCGTCCCGGGCAATCTAACCCAATCCTCGTCCCTGACAATCTAACCCAATCCTCGTCCCGGGCAATCTAACCCAATCCTTGACCGGGGTAAACTAACCCAAACCTCGTCCCAGGCAATCTAACCCAATCCTTGTCCCGGGCAATCTAACCCAATCCTCGTCCCGGGGAATCTAACCCAATCCTCGTCCCGGGAAATCGAACCCAATCCTCGTCCCGGGGAATCGAACCCAATCCTCGTCCACGTCAATCTAACCCAATCCTCGTCCCGGGGAATCTAACCCAATCCTCATCCCGAGAAATCTAACCCAATCCTCGTCCCGGGCAATCGAACCCAACCCTCGTCCTGGGCAATCTAACCCAATCCTCGTCCCGGGCAATCTAACCCAAACCTTGTCACAGGCAATGTAACCCAATCCTCGTCCCGGGCAATCTAACCCAATCCTCGTCCCGGGCAATCTAACCCAAACCTTGTCACAGGCAATGTAACCCAAACCTCGTCCCGGGCAATCTAACTCAATCCTCGTCCCGGTCAATCTAACCCAATCATCGTCAAGGGCAATCTAACCAAATCCTCGTCCATGGCAATCAAGTGCAATCCCCGTCTAGGGCAATATAACCCAATCCTCGTCTGGGGCAATCTAGCCCAATCCTCGTCCCGGACAATCTAACCCAACCCTCGTCCCGGGCAATCTAACCCAATCCTCGTCCCGGGCAATCTAACCCAATCCTCGTCACGGGCAATCTAACTCAATCCTCGTCCCGGGCAATCAAACCCAATTCTCGTCCCAGGCAATCAAACCCAATCCTCGTCCCGGGCAATCTAACTCAATCCTCGTCCCGGGCAATCAAACCCAATCCTCGTCCCGGGCAATCAAACCCAATCCTCGTCCCGGGCAATCAAACCCAATCCTCGTCCCGGGCAATCAAACCCAATCCTTGTCCCGGAGAATCAAACCCAATCCTCGTCCCGGGCAATCTAACCCAATCCTCGTTCCGGGCAATCTAACCCAATCCTCATTCCGGGCAATCTAGCTCAATCCTTGTTCCGGGCAATCTATCGCAATCCTCGTCCGGAGCAATCTAACCCAATACTCGTCCGGGGTCCAGGGCAATCTAACCCAATCCTCGTTCCAGGCAATCTAACCCAATCCTCGTCACGGGCAATCTAACCCAATCCTCGTCATGGGCAATCTAGCCCAATCCTCATTGCGGGCAATCTAACCCAATCCTCGTCTCGGGCAATCTAGCCCAATCCTTGTCCCGGGCAATCTAGCCCAATCCTCGTCCCGGGCAATCTAACCCAAACCGTGTTACAAGCAATGTAACCCAATCCTCGTCCCGGGCAATCAAACCCAATCCTCGTCCCGGGCAATCAAACCCAATCCTCGTCCCGGGCAATCAAACCCAATCCTCGTCCCGGGCAATCAAACCCAATCCTCGTCCCGGGCAATCAAACCCAATCCTCGTCCCTGGCAATCAAACCCAATCCTTGTCCCGGAGAATCAAACCCAATCCTCGTCCCGGGCAATCTAACCCAATCCTCGTTCCGGGCAATCTAACCCAATCCTCGTCTGGGGCAATCTAACCAAATCCTCGTCCACAGCAATCTAGTGCAATCCCCGTCCAGGGCAATATAACCCAATCCTCGGCTCGGCAATCAAACCCAATTCTCATTCAAGACAATCTAACCCAATTCTCGTCCCGGGCAATAGAACACAATCCTCGTCCCGGGCAATCTAACCCAATTCTCATTCCAGACAATCTAACACAATCCTCGTCCCGGGCAATCTAACCCAATCCTCGTCCCTGACAATCGAACCCAATCCTCGTCCCGGGCAATCTAACCCAATCCTTGACCGGGGTAAACTAACCAAAACCTCGTCCCAGGCAATCTAACCCAATCCTTGTCCCGGGCAATCTAACCCAATCCTCGTCCCGGGGAATCTAACCCAATCCTCGTCCCGGGAAATCGAACCCAATCCTCGTCCCGGGGAATCGAACCCAATCCTCGTCCACGTCAATCTAACCCAATCCTCGTCCCGGGGAATCTAACCCAATCCTCATCCCGAGAAATCTAACCCAATCCTCGTCCTGGGCAATCTAACCCAACCCTCGTCCCGGGCAATCTAACCCAATCCTCGTCCCGGGCAATCTAACCCAAACCTTGTCACAGGCAATGTAACCCAATCCTCGTCCCGGGCAATCTAACCCAATCCTCGTCCCGGGCAATCTAACCCAAACCTTGTCACAGGCAATGTAACCCAAACCTCGTCCCGGGCAATCTAACTCAATCCTCGTCCCGGTCAATCTAACCCAATCATCGTCCCGGGCAATCTAACCAAATCCTCGTCCATGGCAATCAAGTGCAATCCCCGTCTAGGGCAATATAACCCAATCCTCGTCTGGGGCAATCTAGCCCAATCCTCGTCCCGGACAATCTAACCCAACCCTCGTCCCGGGCAATCTAACCCAATCCTCGTCCCGGGCAATCTAACCCAAACCTTGTCACAGGCAATGTAACCCAATCCTCGTCCCGGGCAATCTAACCCTATCCTCGTCCCGGGCAATCAAACCCAAACCTTGTCACAGGCAATGTAACCCAAACCTCGTCCCGGGCAATCTAACTCAATCCTCGTCCCGGTCAATCTAACCCAATCCTCGTCCCAGGCAATGTAACCCAAACCTCGTCCCGGGCAATCTAACTCAATCCTCGTCCCGGACAATCTAACCCAATCCTCGTCCCGAGCAATCAAACCCAATCCTCGTCCCGGGCAATCTAACCCAAACCTTGTCACAGGCAATGTAACCCAAACCTCGTCCCGGGCAATCTAACTCAATCCTCGTCCAGGTCAATCTAACTCAATCCTCGTCCCGGTCAATCTAACCCAATCCTCGTCGCGGGCAATCTAACCAAATCCTTGTCCATGGCAATCTAGTGCAATCCCCGTCTAGGGCAATATAACCCAATCCTCGTCTGGGGCAATCTAGCCCAATCCTCGTCCCGGGCAATCAAACCCAATCCTCGTCCCGGGCAATCAAACCCAATCCTCGTCCCAGGCAATCAAATCCAATCCTCGTCCCGGGCAATCTAACTCAATCCTCGTCCCGGGCAATCAAACCCAATCCTCGTCCCGGGCAATCTAACTCAATCCTCGTCCCGGGCAATCAAACCCAATCCTCGTCCCGGGCAATCTAACCAAATCCTTGTCCATGGCAAACTAGTGCAATCCCCGTCTAGGGCAATATAACCCAATCCTCGTCTGGGGCAATCTAGCCCAATCCTCGTCCCGGGCAATCAAACCCAATCCTCGTCCCGGGCAATCTAACCCAATCCTCGTCCCGGGCAATCTAACTCAATCCTCGTCCCGGGCAATCAAACCCAATCCTCGTCCCGGGCAATCTAACCCAATCCTCGTCCCGGGCAATCTAGCCCAATCCTCGTCACGGACAATCAAACCCAATCCTCATTCCGGGCAATCTATCGCAATCCTCATTCCGGGTAATCTATCGCAATCCTCATCCCGAGCAATCTAACCCAATACTCGTCCGGGGTCCATGGGCAATCTAACCCAATCCTCGTTCCAGGCAATCGAACCCAATCCTCGTCACGGGCAATCTAGCCTTATCCTCGTCCCGGGAAATTTAACCCAATCCTCGTCACGGGTAAGCTAACCCAATCCTTGTCACGGGTAATCTGGCTTTATCCTCGTCCTGGGCAATCGAACCCAATCCTCGGACTGGGCAATCGAACGCAATCCTCGGTCCCGGTCAATCTAGCCCAATCCTCGTCCCGGGCAATCTAACCCAATCCTCATTGCGGGAAATCTAATTCAAACCTCGTCCAGGGTAATCTAACCCAATCCTCATTGCGGGCAATCTAACCCAATCCTCATTGCGGGCAATCTAATTCAAACCTCGTCCAAGGTAATCTAACCCAATCCTCATTGCGGGCAATCTAATTCAAACCTCGTCCAGGGTAATCTAACCCAATCCTCATTGCGGGCAATCTAATTCAAACCTCGTCCAGGGTAATCTAACCCAATCCTTGTTCCGAGCAATCTAGCCCAATCCTCATCAAGGGCAATCTAGCCCAATTCTCGTCCCGGGCAAACTAACTCAATCCTCGTCCCGGGCAATCAAACTCAATCCTCGTCCTGGGCAAACAAAACCAATCCTCGTCCCGGGCAATCAAACCCAATCCTCGTCCTGGGCAATCTAACCCAATCCTCGTCCCGGGCAATCTAACCCAATCCTCATCCCGGGCAATCTAACCAAATCCTCGTCTGGGGCAATCTAGCCCAATCCTCGTCACGGACAATCTAACCCAATCCTTGTCCGGGAGAATCAAACCCAATCCTCATCCCGGGCAATCTAACCCAATCCTCATTCCGGGCAATCTAGCCCAATCCTTGTTCCGGGCAATCTATCGCAATCCTCGTCCGGAGCAATCTAACCCAATACTCGTCCGGGGTCCAGGGCAATCTAACCCAATCCTCGTTCCAGGCAATCTAACCCAATCCTCGTCACGGGCAATCTAGCCTTATCCTCGTCCCGGGAAATTTAACCCAATCCTCGTCACGGGTAAGTAACCCAATCCTTGTCACGGGTAATCTAGCTTTATCCTCGTCCTGGGCAATCGAACCCAATCCTCGGACTGGGCAATCGAACGCAATCCTCGGTCCCGGTCAATCTAGCCCAATCCTCGTCCCGGGCAATCTAGCCCATCCTCGGCCAGTGCAATCGAATTCAAACCTCGTCCAGGGTAATCTAACCCAATCCTCGTTCCGGGCAATCTAACCCAATCCTCATTGCGGGCAATCTAGCCCAATCCTCGTCCCGGGCAATCTAACCCAATCCTCGTTCCGGGCAATCTAACCCAATCCTCATTGCGGGCAATCTTGCCCAATCCTCGTCCCGGGCAATCTAGCCCAATCCTCGTCCCGGGCAATCTAACCCAAACCGTGTCACAAGCAATGTAACACAATCCTCGTCCCGGGCAATCTAACCCAATTCTCGACCCGGGCAATCTAACCCAAATCTCGTCCCAGGCAATCAAACCCAATCCTCGTCCAGGGCAATCTAACTCAATCCTCGTCCCGGGCAATCAAACCCAATCCTCGTCCCGGGCAATCGAACCCAATCCTCGTCCCGGGCAATCAAACCCAATCCTCGTCCCGGGCAATCTAACCCAATCCTCGTCAAAGGCAATCTAACCCAATCCTCGTCCCGGGCAATCTAACCCAATCCTCGTCCCGGGCAATCTAACCCAATCCTCGTCAAAGGCAATCTAACTCAATCCTCGTCCCGGGCAATCAAACCCAATCCTCGTCCCGGGCATTCTAACCCAATCCTCGTCCCGGGCAATCTAACTCAATCCTCGTCCCGGGCAATCAAACCCAATCCTCGTCGCGGGCAATCTAACCCAATCCTCGTCCCGGGCAATCTAACTCAATCCTCGTCCCGGGCAATCAAACCCAATCCTAGTCCCGGCAATCAAACCCAATCCTCGTCCCGGGCAATCTAACTCAATCCTCGTCCCGGGCAATCAAACCCAATCCTCATCCCGGGCAATCTAACCCAATCCTCGTCCCGGGCAATCAAACCCAATCCTTGTCCCGGAGAATCAAACCCAATCCTCGTCCCGGAGAATCAAACCCAATCCTCGTCCCGGGCAATCTAACCCAATCCTCGTCCCGGGCAATCTAACCCAATCCTCGTTCCGGGCAATCTAACCCAATCCTCATTCCGGGCAATCTAGCCCAATCCTTGTTCCGGGCAATCTATCGCAATCCTCGTCCGGAGAAATCTAACCCAATACTCGTCCGGGGTCCAGGGCAATCTAACCCAATCCTCGTTCCAGGCAATCTAACCCAATACTCGTCATGGGCAATCTAACCCAATCCTCGTCATGGGCAATCTAGCCCAATCCTCATTGCGGGCAATCTAACCCAATCCTCGTCCCGGGCAATCTAGCCCAATCCTCGTCCCGGGCAATCTAGCCCAATCCTCGTCCCGGGCAATATAACCCAAACCGTGTCACAAGCAATGTAACCCAATCCTCGTCCCGGGCAATCTAACACAATCCTCGTCCCGGGCGATCGTACTCAATCCTCGTTCCAGGCAATCGAACCCAATTCTCGTCCCAGGCAATCTAACCCAATCCTCGTGCCGGGCAATCTAGCCCAATTCTCGTCCTGGGTAATCTAACCCAATCCTCATTCCGGGCAATCTAGCCCAATCCTTGTTCCGGGCAATCTATCGCAATCCTCGTCCGGAGCAATCTAACCCAATCCTCGTCCGGGTCCAGGACAATCTAACCCAATCCTCGTTCCAGGCAATCTAACCCAATCCTCGTCCCGGGCAATCAAACCCAATCCTCGTCCCGGGCAATCAAACCCAATCCTCGTCCCTGGCAATCAAACCCAATCCTTGTCCCGGAGAATCAAACCCAATCCTCGTCCCGGGCAATCTAACCCAATCCTCGTTCCGGGCAATCTAACCCAATCCTCGTCCCGGGCAATCTAACCAAATCCTCGTCCATGGCAATCTAGTGCAATCCCCGTCGAGGGCAATATAACCCAATCCTCGTCTGGGGCAATCTAGCCCAATCCTCGTCCCGGACAATCTAACCCAATCCTCGTCCCGAGCAATCAAACCCAATCCTGGTCCCAGGCAATCAAACCCAATCCTCGTCCCGGGCAATCTAACTCAATCCTCGTCCCGGGCAATCAAACCCAATCCTCGTCCCGGGCAATCTAACCCAATCCTCGTCCCGGCAATCTAACTCAATCCTCGTCCCGGGCAATCTAACTCAATCCTCGTCCCGGGCAATCTAACTCAATCCTTGTCCCGGGCATTCAAACCCAATCCTCGTGCCGGGCAATCTAACTCAATCCTCGTCCCGGGCAATCTAACTCAATCCTCGTCCCGGGCAATCAAACCCAATCCTCGTCCCGGGCAAGCTAACCCAATCCTCGTCCCGGGCAATCAAACCCAATCCTCGTCCCTGGCAATCAAATCCAATCCTCGTCCCGGGCAATCAAACCCAATCCTCGTCCCGGGCAATCAAACCCAATCCTCGTCCCGGGCAATCAAACCCAATCCTCGTCCCTGGCAATCAAACCCAATCCTCGTCCCGGGCAATCAAACCCAATCCTCGTCCCAGGCAATCAAACCCAATCCTCGTCCCGGGCAATCAAACCCAATCCTCGTCCCGGGCAATCTAACTCAATCCTTGTCCCGGGCAATCTAACTCAATTATCGTCCCAGGCAATCAAACCCAATCCTCGTCCCGGGCAATCAAACCCAATCCTCGTCCCGGGCAATCAAACCCAATCCTCGTCCCAGGCAATCTAACCAAATCCTCGTCCCGGGCAATCAAACTCAATTATCGTCCCAGGCAATCAAACCCAATCCTCGTCCCGGGCAAGCTAACCCAATCCTCGTCCCGGGCAATCAAACCCAATCCTCGTCCCGGGCAATCAAACCCAATCCTCGTCCCGGGCAATCTAACTCAATCCTCGTCCCGGGCAATCAAACCCAATCCTCGTCCCGGGCAATCTAACCCAATCCTCGTCCCGGGCAATCTAACCAAATCCTCGTCCATGGCAATCTAGTGCAATCCCCGTCTAGGGCAGTATAACCCAATCCTCGTCTGGGGCAATCTAGCCCAATCCTCGTCCCGGACAATCTAACCCAATCCTCGTCCCGAGCAATCAAACCCAATCCTGGTCCCAGGCAAACAAACCCAATCCTCGTCCCGGGCAATCTAACTCAATCCTCGTCCCGGTCAATCAAACCCAATCCTCGTCCCGGGCAATCAAACCCAATCCTCGTCCCGGGCAATCTAACCCAATCCTCGTCCCGGGCAATCTAACTCAATCCTCGTCCCGGGCAATCTAACTCAATCCTCATCCCGGGCAATCAAACCCAATCCTCGTCCCGGGCAAGCTAACCCAATCCTCGTCCCGGGCAATCAACCCCAATCCTCGTCCCTGGCAATCAAACCCAATCCTCGTCCCGGGCAATCAAACCCAATCCTCGTCCCGGGCAATCAAACCCAATCCTCGTCCCGGGCAATCAAACCCAATCCTCGTCCCTGGCAATCAAACCCAATCCTCGTCCCTGGCAATCAAACCCAATCCTCGTCCCGGGCAATCAAACCCAATCCTCGTCCCGGGCAAGCTAACCCAATCCTCGTCCCGGGCAATCAAACCCAATCCTCGTCCCTGGCAATCAAACCCAATCCTCGTCCCGGGCAATCAAACCCAATCCTCGTCCCGGGCAATCTAACCCAATCCTCGTCCCGGCAATCTAACTCAATCCTCGTCCCGGACAATCTAACTCAATCCTCGTCCCGGGCAATCTAACTCAATCCTCGTCCCGGGCAATCAAACCCAATCCTCGTCCCGGGCAATCAAACCCAATCCTCGTCCCGGGCAATCTAACCCAATCCTCGTCCCGGGCAATCTAACTCAATCCTCGTCCCGGGCAATCTAACTCAATCCTCGTCCCGGGCAATCTAACTCAATCCTCGTCCCGGGCAATCAAACCCAATCCTCGTCCCGGGCAATCAAACCCAATCCTTGTCCCGGGCAATCTAACCCAATCCTCGTCCCGGGCAATCTAACCCAATCCTCGTCCCGGGCAATCTAACTCAATCCTCGTCCCGGGCAATCTAACTCAATCCTCGTCCCGGGCAATCTAACCCAATCCTCGTCCCGGGCAATCAAACCCAATCCTCGTCCCTGGCAATCAAATCCAATCCTCGTCCCGGGCAATCAAACCCAATCCTCGTCCCGGGCAATCAAACCCAATCCTCGTCCCGGGCAATCTAACCCAATCCTCGTCCCGGGCAATCTAACCCAATCCTCGTCCCGGGCAATCTAACTCAATCCTCGTCCTGGGCAATCTAACTCAATCCTCGTCCCGGGCAATCTAACCCAATCCTCGTCCCGGGCAATCAAACCCAATCCTCGTCCCTGGCAATCAAATCCAATCCTCGTCCCGGGCAATCAAACCCAATCCTCGTCCCGGGCAATCAAACCCAATCCTCGTCCCGGGCAATCAAACCCAATCCTCGTCCCGGGCAATCAAACCCAATCCTCGTCCCGGGCAATCTAACCCAATCCTCGTCCCGGGCAATCTAACCCAATCCTCGTCCCGGGCAATCTAACTCAATCCTCGTCCCGGGCAATCTAACTCAATCCTCGTCCCGAGCAATCTAACCCAATCCTCGTCCCGGGCAATCAAACCCAATCCTCGTCCCTGGCAATCAAATCCAATCCTCGTCCCGGGCTATCAAACCCAATCCTCGTCCCAGGCAATCAAACCCAATCCTCGTCCCGGGCAATCTAACTCAATCCTCGTCCCGGTCAATCAAACCCAATCCTCGTCCCGGGCAATCAAACCCAATCCTCGTCCCGGGCAATCTAACCCAATCCTCGTCCCGGGCAATCTAACTCAATCCTCGTCCCGGGCAATCTAACTCAATCCTCGTCCCGGGCAATCTAACCCAATCCTCGTCCCGGGCAATCAAACCCAATCCTCGTCCCGGGCAAGCTAACCCAATCCTCGTCCCGGGCAATCAAACCCAATCCTCGTCCCTGGCAATCAAACCCAATCCTCGTCCCGGGCAATCAAACCCAATCCTCGTCCCGGGCAATCAAACCCAAACCTCGTCCCGGGCAATCAAACCCAATCCTCGTCCCTGGCAATCAAACCCAATCCTCGTCCCTGGCAATCAAACGCAATCCTCGTCCCGGGCAATCAAACCCAATCCTCGTCCCGGGCAATCTAACTCAATCCTCGTCCCGGGCAATCAAACCCAATCCTCGTCCCGGGCAATCTAACCCAATCCTCGTCCCGGGCAATCTAACCAAATCCTCGTCCATGGCAATCTAGTGCAATCCCCGTCTAGGGCAGTATAACCCAATCCTCGTCTGGGGCAATCTAGCCCAATCCTCGTCCCGGACAATCTAACCCAATCCTCGTCCCGAGCAATCAAACCCAATCCTGGTCCCAGGCAAACAAACCCAATCCTCGTCCCGGGCAATCTAACTCAATCCTCGTCCCGGTCAATCAAACCCAATCCTCGTCCCGGGCAATCAAACCCAATCCTCGTCCCGGGCAATCTAACCCAATCCTCGTCCCGGGCAATCTAACTCAATCCTCGTCCCGGGCAATCTAACTCAATCCTCGTCCCGGGCAATCAAACCCAATCCTCGTCCCGGGCAAGCTAACCCAATCCTCGTCCCGGGCAATCAACCCCAATCCTCGTCCCTGGCAATCAAACCCAATCCTCGTCCCGGGCAATCAAACCCAATCCTCGTCCCGGGCAATCAAACCCAATCCTCGTCCCGGGCAATCAAACCCAATCCTCGTCCCTGGCACTCAAACCCAATCCTCGTCCCTGGCAATCAAACCCACTCCTCGTCCCGGGCAATCAAACCCAATCCTCGTCCCGGGCAAGCTAACCCAATCCTCGTCCCGGGCAATCAAACCCAATCCTCGTCCCTGGCAATCAAACCCAATCCTCGTCCCGGGCAATCAAACCCAATCCTCGTCCCGGGCAATCTAACCCAATCCTCGTCCCGGCAATCTAACTCAATCCTCGTCCCGGGCAATCTAACTCAATCCTCGTCCCGGGCAATCTAACTCAATCCTCGTCCCGGGCAATCAAACCCAATCCTCGTCCCGGGCAATCAAACCCAATCCTCGTCCCGGGCAATCTAACCCAATCCTCGTCCCGGGCAATCTAACTCAATCCTCGTCCCGGGCAATCTAACTCAATCCTCGTCCCGGGCAATCAAACCCAATCCTCGTCCCGGGCAATCAAACCCAATCCTTGTCCCGGGCAATCTAACCCAATCCTCGTCCCGGGCAATCTAACCCAATCCTCGTCCCGGGCAATCTAACTCAATCCTCGTCCCGGGCAATCTAACTCAATCCTCGTCCCGGGCAATCTAACCCAATCCTCGTCCCGGGCAATCAAACCCAATCCTCGTCCCTGGCAATCAAATCCAATCCTCGTCCCGGGCAATCAAACCCAATCCTCGTCCCGGGCAATCAAACCCAATCCTCGTCCCGGGCAATCTAACCCAATCCTCGTCCCGGGCAATCTAACCCAATCCTCGTCCCGGGCAATCTAACTCAATCCTCGTCCTGGGCAATCTAACTCAATCCTCGTCCCGGGCAATCTAACCCAATCCTCGTCCCGGGCAATCAAACCCAATCCTCGTCCCTGGCAATCAAATCCAATCCTCGTCCCGGGCAATCAAACCCAATCCTCGTCCCGGGCAATCAAACCC
Source organism: Pristiophorus japonicus (assembly GCF_044704955.1). Lineage (NCBI taxonomy): Eukaryota > Metazoa > Chordata > Chondrichthyes > Pristiophoridae > Pristiophorus > Pristiophorus japonicus. The sequence continues at coordinate 238,243,665 of NC_091979.1, read as the reverse complement.
AATCCTCGTCCCGGGCAATCAAACCCAATCCTCGTCCCGGGCAATCAAACCCAATCCTCGTCCCGGGCAATCTAACCCAATCCTCGTCCCGGGCAATCTAACCCAATCCTCGTCCCGGGCAATCTAACTCAATCCTCGTCCCGGGCAATCTAACTCAATCCTCGTCCCGGGCAATCTAACCCAATCCTCGTCCCGGGCAATCAAACCCAATCCTCGTCCCTGGCAATCAAATCCAATCCTCGTCCCGGGCAATCAAACCCAATCCTCGTCCCAGGCAATCAAACCCAATCCTCGTCCCGGGCAATCTAACTCAATCCTCGTCCCGGTCAATCAAACCCAATCCTCGTCCCGGGCAATCAAACCCAATCCTCGTCCCGGGCAATCTAACCCAATCCTCGTCCCGGGCAATCTAACTCAATCCTCGTCCCGGGCAATCTAACTCAATCCTCGTCCCGGGCAATCAAACCCAATCCTCGTCCCGGGCAAGCTAACCCAATCCTCGTCCCGGGCAATCAAACCCAATCCTCGTCCCTGGCAATCAAACCCAATCCTCGTCCCGGGCAATCAAACCCAATCCTCGTCCCGGGCAATCAAACCCAAACCTCGTCCCGGGCAATCAAACCCAATCCTCGTCCCTGGCAATCAAACCCAATCCTCGTCCCTGGCAATCAAACGCAATCCTCGTCCCGGGCAATCAAACCCAATCCTCGTCCCTGGCAATCTAACTCAATCCTCGTCCCGGGCAATCAAACCCAATCCTCGTCCCTGGCAATCAAACTCAATTCTCGTCCCGGGCAATCAAACCCAATCCTCGTCCCGGGCAATCTAACTCAATCCTCGTCCCGGGCAATCTAACCCAATCCTCGTCCCGGGCAATCTAACTCAAAAATCCTCGTCCCGGGCAATCAAACCCAATCCTCGTCCCGGGCAATCAAACCCAATCCTCGTCCCGGGCAATCAAACCCAATTCTCGTCCCGGGCAATCTAGCCCAATCCTCGCCACGGGCAATCTAGCCTTCTCCTCGTCTCGGGAAATTTAACCCAATCCTCGTCACGGGTAAGCTAACCCAATCCTCGTCCCGGGCAATCAAACCCAATCCTCGTCCCGGGCAATCTAACTCAATCCTTGTCCCGGGCAATCTAACTCAATTATCGTCCCAGGCAATCAAACCCAATCCTCGTCCCGGGCAATCAAACCCAATCCTCGTCCCGGGCAATCAAACCCAATCCTCGTCCCAGGCAATCTAACCAAATCCTCGTCCCGGGCAATCAAACTCAATTATCGTCCCAGGCAATCAAACCCAATCCTCGTCCCGGGCAAGCTAACCCAATCCTCGTCCCGGGCAATCAAACCCAATCCTCGTCCCGGGCAATCAAACCCAATCCTCGTCCCGGGCAATCTAACTCAATCCTCGTCCCGGGCAATCAAACCCAATCCTCGTCCCGGGCAATCTAACCCAATCCTCGTCCTGGGCAATCTAACCAAATCCTCGTCCATGGCAATCTAGTGCAATCCCCGTCTAGGGCAGTATAACCCAATCCTCGTCTGGGGCAATCTAGCCCAATCCTCGTCCCGGACAATCTAACCCAATCCTCGTCCCGAGCAATCAAACCCAATCCTGGTCCCAGGCAAACAAACCCAATCCTCGTCCCGGGCAATCTAACTCAATCCTCGTCCCGGTCAATCAAACCCAATCCTCGTCCCGGGCAATCAAACCCAATCCTCGTCCCGGGCAATCTAACCCAATCCTCGTCCCGGGCAATCTAACTCAATCCTCGTCCCGGGCAATCTAACTCAATCCTCGTCCCGGGCAATCAAACCCAATCCTCGTCCCGGGCAAGCTAACCCAATCCTCGTCCCGGGCAATCAACCCCAATCCTCGTCCCTGGCAATCAAACCCAATCCTCGTCCCGGGCAATCAAACCCAATCCTCGTCCCTGGCAATCAAACCCAATCCTCGTCCCGGGCAATCTAGCCCAATCCTCGTCCCGGGCAATCTAACCCAATCCTCGTTCCGGGCAATCTAACCCAATCCTCATTGCGGGCAATCTTGCCCAATCCTCGTCCCGGGCAATCTAGCCCAATCCTCGTCCCGGGCAATCTAACCCAAACCGTGTCACAAGCAATGTAACACAATCCTCGTCCCGGGCAATCTAACCCAATTCTCGACCCGGGCAATCTAACCCAAATCTCGTCCCAGGCAATCAAACCCAATCCTCGTCCAGGGCAATCTAACTCAATCCTCGTCCCGGGCAATCAAACCCAATCCTCGTCCCGGGCAATCGAACCCAATCCTCGTCCCGGGCAATCAAACCCAATCCTCGTCCCGGGCAATCTAACCCAATCCTCGTCAAAGGCAATCTAACCCAATCCTCGTCCCGGGCAATCTAACCCAATCCTCGTCCCGGGCAATCTAACCCAATCCTCGTCAAAGGCAATCTAACTCAATCCTCGTCCCGGGCAATCAAACCCAATCCTCGTCCCGGGCATTCTAACCCAATCCTCGTCCCGGGCAATCTAACTCAATCCTCGTCCCGGGCAATCAAACCCAATCCTCGTCGCGGGCAATCTAACCCAATCCTCGTCCCGGGCAATCTAACTCAATCCTCGTCCCGGGCAATCAAACCCAATCCTCGTCCCGGCAATCAAACCCAATCCTCGTCCCGGGCAATCTAACTCAATCCTCGTCCCGGGCAATCAAACCCAATCCTCGTCCCGGGCAATCTAACCCAATCCTCGTCCCGGGCAATCAAACCCAATCCTTGTCCCGGAGAATCAAACCCAATCCTCGTCCCGGAGAATCAAACCCAATCCTCGTCCCGGGCAATCTAACCCAATCCTCGTCCCGGGCAATCTAACCCAATCCTCGTTCCGGGCAATCTAACCCAATCCTCATTCCGGGCAATCTAGCCCAATCCTTGTTCCGGGCAATCTATCGCAATCCTCGTCCGGAGAAATCTAACCCAATACTCGTCCGGGGTCCAGGGCAATCTAACCCAATCCTCGTTCCAGGCAATCTAACCCAATACTCGTCACGGGCAATCTAACCCAATCCTCGTCATGGGCAATCTAGCCCAATCCTCATTGCGGGCAATCTAACCCAATCCTCGTCCCGAGCAATCTAGCCCAATCCTCGTCCCGGGCAATCTAGCCCAATCCTCGTCCCGGGCAATATAACCCAAACCGTGTCACAAGCAATGTAACCCAATCCTCGTCCCGGGCAATCTAACACAATCCTCGTCCCGGGCGATCGTACTCAATCCTCGTTCCAGGCAATCGAACCCAATTCTCGTCCCAGGCAATCTAACCCAATCCTCGTGCCGGGCAATCTAGCCCAATTCTCGTCCTGGGTAATCTAACCCAATCCTCATTCCGGGCAATCTAGCCCAATCCTTGTTCCGGGCAATCTATCGCAATCCTCGTCCGGAGCAATCTAACCCAATCCTCGTCCGGGTCCAGGACAATCTAACCCAATCCTCGTTCCAGGCAATCTAACCCAAACCTCGTCCCGGGCAATCTAACCCAAACCTTGTCACAGGCAATGTAACCCAAACCTCGTCCCGGGCAATCTAACTCAATCCTCTTCCCGGGCAATCTAACCCAATCCTCGTCCCGGGCAATCTAACCAAATCCTCGTCCATGGCAATCTAGTGCAATCCCCGTCGAGGGCAATATAACCCAATCCTCGTCTGGGGCAATCTAGCCCAATCCTCGTCCCGGACAATCTAACCCAATCCTCGTCCCGAGCAATCAAACCCAATCCTGGTCCCAGGCAATCAAACCCAATCCTCGTCCCGGGCAATCTAACTCAATCCTCGTCCCGGGCAATCAAACCCAATCCTCGTCCCGGGCAATCTAACCCAATCCTCGTCCCGGCAATCTAACTCAATCCTCGTCCCGGGCAATCTAACTCAATCCTCGTCCCGGGCAATCTAACTCAATCCTTGTCCCGGGCAATCAAACCCAATCCTCGTGCCGGGCAATCTAACTCAATCCTCGTCCCGGGCAATCTAACTCAATCCTCGTCCCGGGCAATCAAACCCAATCCTCGTCCCGGGCAAGCTAACCCAATCCTCGTCCCGGGCAATCAAACCCAATCCTCGTCCCTGGCAATCAAATCCAATCCTCGTCCCGGGCAATCAAACCCAATCCTCGTCCCGGGCAATCAAACCCAATCCTCGTCCCGGGCAATCAAACCCAATCCTCGTCCCTGGCAATCAAACCCAATCCTCGTCCCGGGCAATCAAACCCAATCCTCGTCCCAGGCAATCAAACCCAATCCTCGTCCCGGGCAATCAAACCCAATCCTCGTCCCGGGCAATCTAACTCAATCCTTGTCCCGGGCAATCTAACTCAATTATCGTCCCAGGCAATCAAACCCAATCCTCGTCCCGGGCAATCAAACCCAATCCTCGTCCCGGGCAATCAAACCCAATCCTCGTCCCAGGCAATCTAACCAAATCCTCGTCCCGGGCAATCAAACTCAATTATCGTCCCAGGCAATCAAACCCAATCCTCGTCCCGGGCAAGCTAACCCAATCCTCGTCCCGGGCAATCAAACCCAATCCTCGTCCCGGGCAATCAAACCCAATCCTCGTCCCGGGCAATCTAACTCAATCCTCGTCCCGGGCAATCAAACCCAATCCTCGTCCCGGGCAATCTAACCCAATCCTCGTCCCGGGCAATCTAACCAAATCCTCGTCCATGGCAATCTAGTGCAATCCCCGTCTAGGGCAGTATAACCCAATCCTCGTCTGGGGCAATCTAGCCCAATCCTCGTCCCGGACAATCTAACCCAATCCTCGTCCCGAGCAATCAAACCCAATCCTGGTCCCAGGCAAACAAACCCAATCCTCGTCCCGGGCAATCTAACTCAATCCTCGTCCCGGTCAATCAAACCCAATCCTCGTCCCGGGCAATCAAACCCAATCCTCGTCCCGGGCAATCTAACCCAATCCTCGTCCCGGGCAATCTAACTCAATCCTCGTCCCGGGCAATCTAACTCAATCCTCGTCCCGGGCAATCAAACCCAATCCTCGTCCCGGGCAAGCTAACCCAATCCTCGTCCCGGGCAATCAACCCCAATCCTCGTCCCTGGCAATCAAACCCAATCCTCGTCCCGGGCAATCAAACCCAATCCTCGTCCCGGGCAATCAAACCCAATCCTCGTCCCGGGCAATCAAACCCAATCCTCGTCCCTGGCAATCAAACCCAATCCTCGTCCCTGGCAATCAAACCCAATCCTCGTCCCGGGCAATCAAACCCAATCCTCGTCCCGGGCAAGCTAACCCAATCCTCGTCCCGGGCAATCAAACCCAATCCTCGTCCCTGGCAATCAAACCCAATCCTCGTCCCGGGCAATCAAACCCAATCCTCGTCCCGGGCAATCTAACCCAATCCTCGTCCCGGCAATCTAACTCAATCCTCGTCCCGGGCAATCTAACTCAATCCTCGTCCCGGGCAATCTAACTCAATCCTCGTCCCGGGCAATCAAACCCAATCCTCGTCCCGGGCAATCAAACCCAATCCTCGTCCCGGGCAATCTAACCCAATCCTCGTCCCGGGCAATCATACTCAATCCTCGTCCCGGGCAATCTAACTCAATCCTCGTCCCGGGCAATCTAACTCAATCCTCGTCCCGGGCAATCAAACCCAATCCTCGTCCCGGGCAATCAAACCCAATCCTTGTCCCGGGCAATCTAACCCAATCCTCGTCCCGGGCAATCTAACCCAATCCTCGTCCCGGGCAATCTAACTCAATCCTCGTCCCGGGCAATCTAACTCAATCCTCGTCCCGGGCAATCTAACCCAATCCTCGTCCCGGGCAATCAAACCCAATCCTCGTCCCTGGCAATCAAATCCAATCCTCGTCCCGGGCAATCAAACCCAATCCTCGTCCCGGGCAATCAAACCCAATCCTCGTCCCGGGCAATCTAACCCAATCCTCGTCCCGGGCAATCTAACCCAATCCTCGTCCCGGGCAATCAAACCCAATCCTCGTCCCGGGCAATCAAACCCAATCCTCGTCCCGGGCAATCAAACCCAATCCTCGTCCCGGGCAATCTAACCCAATCCTCGTCCCGGGCAATCTAACTCAATCCTCGTCCCGGGCAATCTAACTCAATCCTCGTCCCGGGCAATCTAACCCAATCCTCGTCCCGGGCAATCAAACCCAATCCTCGTCCCTGGCAATCAAATCCAATCCTCGTCCCGGGCAATCAAACCCAATCCTCGTCCCGGGCAATCAAACCCAATCCTCGTCCCGGGCAATCTAACTCAATCCTCGTCCTGGGCAATCTAACTCAATCCTCGTCCCGGGCAATCTAACCCAATCCTCGTCCCGGGCAATCAAACCCAATCCTCGTCCCTGGCAATCAAATCCAATCCTCGTCCCGGGCAATCAAACCCAATCCTCGTCCCGGGCAATCAAACCCAATCCTCGTCCCGGGCAATCAAACCCAATCCTCGTCCCGGGCAATCAAACCCAATCCTCGTCCCGGGCAATCTAACCCAATCCTCGTCCCGGGCAATCTAACCCAATCCTCGTCCCGGGCAATCTAACTCAATCCTCGTCCCGGGCAATCTAACTCAATCCTCGTCCCGGGCAATCTAACCCAATCCTCGTCCCGGGCAATCAAACCCAATCCTCGTCCCTGGCAATCAAATCCAATCCTCGTCCCGGGCAATCAAACCCAATCCTCGTCCCAGGCAATCAAACCCAATCCTCGTCCCGGGCAATCTAACTCAATCCTCGTCCCGGTCAATCAAACCCAATCCTCGTCCCGGGCAATCAAACCCAATCCTCGTCCCGGGCAATCTAACCCAATCCTCATCCCGGGCAATCTAACTCAATCCTCGTCCCGGGCAATCTAACTCAATCCTCGTCCCGGGCAATCAAACCCAATCCTCGTCCCGGGCAAGCTAACCCAATCCTCGTCCCGGGCAATCAAACCCAATCCTCGTCCCTGGCAATCAAACCCAATCCTCGTCCCGGGCAATCAAACCCAATCCTCGTCCCGGGCAATCAAACCCAAACCTCGTCCCGGGCAATCAAACCCAATCCTCGTCCCTGGCAATCAAACCCAATCCTCGTCCCTGGCAATCAAACGCAATCCTCGTCCCGGGCAATCAAACCCAATCCTCGTCCCTGGCAATCTAACTCAATCCTCGTCCCGGGCAATCAAACCCAATCCTCGTCCCTGGCAATCAAACTCAATTCTCGTCCCGGGCAATCAAACCCAATCCTCGTCCCGGGCAATCTAACTCAATCCTCGTCCCGGGCAATCTAACCCAATCCTCGTCCCGGGCAATCTAACTCAAAAATCCTCGTCCCGGGCAATCAAACCCAATCCTCGTCCCGGGCAATCAAACCCAATCCTCGTCCCGGGCAATCAAACCCAATTCTCGTCCCGGGCAATCTAGCCCAATCCTCGCCACGGGCAATCTAGCCTTCTCCTCGTCTCGGGAAATTTAACCCAATCCTCGTCACGGGTAAGCTAACCCAATCCTCGTCCCGGGCAATCAAACCCAATCCTCGTCCCGGGCAATCTAACTCAATCCTTGTCCCGGGCAATCTAACTCAATTATCGTCCCAGGCAATCAAACCCAATCCTCGTCCCGGGCAATCAAACCCAATCCTCGTCCCGGGCAATCAAACCCAATCCTCGTCCCAGGCAATCTAACCAAATCCTCGTCCCGGGCAATCAAACTCAATTATCGTCCCAGGCAATCAAACCCAATCCTCGTCCCGGGCAAGCTAACCCAATCCTCGTCCCGGGCAATCAAACTCAATCCTCGTCCCGGGCAATCAAACCCAATCCTCGTCCCGGGCAATCTAACTCAATCCTCGTCCCGGGCAATCAAACCCAATCCTCGTCCCGGGCAATCTAACCCAATCCTCGTCCCGGGCAATCTAACCAAATCCTCGTCCATGGCAATCTAGTGCAATCCCCGTCTAGGGCAGTATAACCCAATCCTCGTCTGGGGCAATCTAGCCCAATCCTCGTCCCGGACAATCTAACCCAATCCTCGTCCCGAGCAATCAAACCCAATCCTGGTCCCAGGCAAACAAACCCAATCCTCGTCCCGGGCAATCTAACTCAATCCTCGTCCCGGTCAATCAAACGCAATCCTCGTCCCGGGCAATCAAACCCAATCCTCGTCCCGGGCAATCTAACCCAATCCTCGTCCCGGGCAATCTAACTCAATCCTCGTCCCGGGCAATCTAACTCAATCCTCGTCCCGGGCAATCAAACCCAATCCTCGTCCCGGGCAAGCTAACCCAATCCTCGTCCCGGGCAATCAAACCCAATCCTCGTCCCTGGCAATCAAACCCAATCCTCGTCCCGGGCAATCAAACCCAATCCTCGTCCCGGGCAATCAAACCCAATCCTCGTCCCGGGCAATCAAACCCAATCCTCGTCCCTGGCAATCAAACCCAATCCTCGTCCCTGGCAATCAAACCCAATCATCGTCCCGGGCAATCAAATCCAATCCTCGTCCCGGGCAAGCTAACCCAATCCTCGTCCCGGGCAATCAAACCCAATCCTCGTCCCTGGCAATCAAACCCAATCCTCGTCCCGGGCAATCAAACCCAATCCTCGTCCCGGGCAATCTAACCCAATCCTCGTCCCGGCAATCTAACTCAATCCTCGTCCCGGGCAATCTAACTCAATCCTCGTCCCGGGCAATCTAACTCAATCCTCGTCCCGGGCAATCAAACCCAATCCTCGTCCCGGGCAATCAAACCCAATCCTCGTCCCGGGCAATCTAACCCAATCCTCGTCCCGGGCAATCTAACTCAATCCTCGTCCCGGGCAATCTAACTCAATCCTCGTCCCGGGCAATCTAACTCAATCCTCGTCCCGGGCAATCAAACCCAATCCTCGTCCCGGGCAATCAAACCCAATCCTCGTCCCGGGCAATCTAACCCAATCCTCGTCCCGGGCAATCTAACCCAATCCTCGTCCCGGGCAATCTAACTCAATCCTCGTCCCGGGCAATCTAACTCAATCCTCGTCCCGGGCAATCTAACCCAATCCTCGTCCCGGGCAATCAAACCCAATCCTCGTCCCTGGCAATCAAATCCAATCCTCGTCCCGGGCAATCAAACCCAATCCTCGTCCCGGGCAATCAAAACCAATCCTCGTCCCGGGCAATCTAACCCAATCCTCGTCCCGGGCAATCTAACCCAATCCTCGTCCCGGGCAATCTAACTCAATCCTCGTCCCGGGCAATCTAACTCAATCCTCGTCCCGGGCAATCTAACCCAATCCTCGTCCCGGGCAATCAAACCCAATCCTCGTCCCTGGCAATCAAATCCAATCCTCGTCCCGGGCAATCAAACCCAATCCTCGTCCCGGGCAATCAAACCCAATTCTCGTCCCGGGCAATCAAACCCAATCCTCGTCCCGGGCAATCAAACCCAATCCTCGTCCCGGGCAATCTAACCCAATCCTCGTCCCGGGCAATCTAACCCAATCCTCGTCCCGGGCAATCTAACTCAATCCTCGTCCCGGGCAATCTAACTCAATCCTCGTCCCGGACAATCTAACCCAATCCTCGTCCCGGGCAATCAAACCCAATCCTCGTCCCTGGCAATCAAATCCAATCCTCGTCCCGGGCAATCAAACCCAATCCTCGTCCCGGGCAATCAAACCCAATCCTCGTCCCGGGCAATCAAACCCAATCCTCGTCCCTGGCAATCAAACCCAATCCTCGTCCCGGGCAATCAAACCCAATCCTCGTCCCGGGCAATCAAACCCAATCCTCGTCCCGGGCAATCAAACCCAATCCTCGTCCCGGGCAATCTAACTCAGTCCTTGTCCCGGGCAATCGAACTCAATTATCGTCCCAGGCAATCAAACCCAATCCTCGTCCCGGGCAATCAAACCCAATCCTCGTCCCGGGCAATCAAACCCAATCCTCGTCCCAGGCAATCTAACCAAATCCTCGTCCCGGGCAATCAAACTCAATTATCGTCCCAGGCAATCAAACCCAATCCTCGTCCCGGGCAAGCTAACCCAATCCTCGTCCCGGGCAATCAAACCCAATCCTCGTCCCGGGCAATCAAACCCAATCCTCGTCCCGGGCAATCTAACTCAATCCTCGTCCCGGGCAATCAAACCCAATCCTCGTCCCGGGCAATCTAACCCAATCCTCGTCCCGGGCAATCTAACCAAATCCTCGTCCATGGCAATCTAGTGCAATCCCCGTCTAGGGCAGTATAACCCAATCCTCGTCTGGGGCAATCTAGCCCAATCCTCGTCCCGGACAATCTAACCCAATCCTCGTCCCGAGCAATCAAACCCAATCCTGGTCCCAGGCAATCAAACCCAATCCTCGTCCCGGGCAATCTAACTCAATCCTCGTCCCGGTCAATCAAACCCAATCCTCGTCCCGGGCAATCAAACCCAATCCTCGTCCCGGGCAATCTAACCCAATCCTCGTCCCGGGCAATCTAACTCAATCCTCGTCCCGGGCAATCTAACTCAATCCTCGTCCCGGGCAATCAAACCCAATCCTCGTCCCGGGCAAGCTAACCCAATCCTCGTCCCGGGCAATCAAACCCAATCCTCGTCCCTGGCAATCAAACCCAATCCTCGTCCCGGGCAATCAAACCCAATCCTCGTCCCGGGCAATCAAACCCAAACCTCGTCCCGGGCAATCAAACCCAATCCTCGTCCCTGGCAATCAAACCCAATCCTCGTCCCTGGCAATCAAACCCAATCCTCGTCCCGGCAATCAAACCCAATCCTCGTCCCGGGCAATCTAACCCAATCCTCGTCCCGGGCAATCAAACCCAATCCTCGTCCCTGGCAATCAAACTCAATCCTCGTCCCAGGCAATCAAACCCAATCCTCGTCCCGGGCAATCTAACTCAATCCTTGTCCCGGGCAATCTAACTCAATTATCGTCCCAGGCAATCAAACCCAATCCTCGTCCCGGGCAATCAAACCCAATCCTCGTCCCGGGCAATCAAACCCAATCCTCGTCCCAGGCAATCTAACCAAATCCTCGTCCCGGGCAATCAAACTCAATTATCGTCCCAGGCAATCAAACCCAATCCTCGTCCCGGGCAAGCTAACCCAATCCTCGTCCCGGGCAATCAAACCCAATCCTCGTCCCGGGCAATCAAACCCAATCCTCGTCCCGGGCAATCTAACTCAATCCTCGTCCCGGGCAATCAAACCCAATCCTCGTCCCGGGCAATCTAACCCAATCCTCGTCCCGGGCAATCTAACCAAATCCTCGTCCATGGCAATCTAGTGCAATCCCCGTCTAGGGCAGTATAACCCAATCCTCGTCTGGGGCAATCTAGCCCAATCCTCGTCCCGGACAATCTAACCCAATCCTCGTCCCGAGCAATCAAACCCAATCCTGGTCCCAGGCAAACAAACCCAATCCTCGTCCCGGGCAATCTAACTCAATCCTCGTCCCGGTCAATCAAACCCAATCCTCGTCCCGGGCAATCAAACCCAATCCTCGTCCCGGGCAATCTAACCCAATCCTCGTCCCGGGCAATCTAACTCAATCCTCGTCCCGGGCAATCTAACTCAATCCTCGTCCCGGGCAATCAAACCCAATCCTCGTCCCGGGCAAGCTAACCCAATCCTCGTCCCGGGCAATCAAACCCAATCCTCGTCCCTGGCAATCAAACCCAATCCTCGTCCCGGGCAATCAAACCCAATCCTCGTCCCGGGCAATCAAACCCAATCCTCGTCCCTGGCAATCAAACCCAATCCTCGTCCCTGGCAATCAAACCCAATCCTCGTCCCTGGCAATCAAACCCAATCCTCGTCCCGGGCAATCAAACCCAATCCTCGTCCCGGGCAAGCTAACCCAATCCTCGTCCCGGGCAATCAAACCCAATCCTCGTCCCTGGCAATCAAACCCAATCCTCGTCCCGGGCAATCAAACCCAATCCTCGTCCCGGGCAATCTAACCCAATCCTCGTCCCGGCAATCTAACTCAATCCTCGTCCCGGGCAATCTAACTCAATCCTCGTCCCGGGCAATCTAACTCAATCCTCGTCCCGGGCAATCAAACCCAATCCTCGTCCCGGGCAATCAAACCCAATCCTCGTCCCGGGCAATCTAACCCAATCCTCGTCCCGGGCAATCTAACTCAATCCTCGTCCCGGGCAATCTAACTCAATCCTCGTCCCGGGCAATCAAACCCAATCCTCGTCCCGGGCAATCAAACCCAATCCTCGTCCCGGGCAATCTAACCCAATCCTCGTCCCGGGCAATCTAACCCAATCCTCGTCCCGGGCAATCTAACTCAATCCTCGTCCCGGGCAATCTAACTCAATCCTCGTCCCGGGCAATCTAACCCAATCCTCGTCCCGGGCAATCAAACCCAATCCTCGTCCCGGGCAATCTAACCCAATCCTCGTCCCGGGCAATCAAACCCAATCCTCGTCCCTGGCAATCAAATCCAATCCTCGTCCCGGGCAATCAAACCCAATCCTCGTCCCGGGCAATCAAACCCAATCCTCGTCCCGGGCAATCTAACCCAATCCTCGTCCCGGGCAATCTAACCCAATCCTCGTCCCGGGCAATCTAACTCAATCCTCGTCCCGGGCAATCTAACTCAATCCTCGTCCCGGGCAATCTAACCCAATCCTCGTCCCGGGCAATCAAACCCAATCCTCGTCCCTGGCAATCAAATCCAATCCTCGTCCCGGGCAATCAAACCCAATCCTCGTCCCGGGCAATCAAACCCAATCCTCGTCCCGGGCAATCAAACCCAATCCTCGTCCCGGGCAATCAAACCCAATCCTCGTCCCGGGCAATCGAACCCAATCCTCGTCCCGGGCAATCTAACCCAATCCTCGTCCCGGGCAATCTAACTCAATCCTCGTCCCGGGCAATCTAACTCAATCCTCGTCCCGGGCAATCTAACCCAATCCTCGTCCCGGGCAATCAAACCCAATCCTCGTCCCTGGCAATCAAATCCAATCCTCGTCCCGGGCAATCAAACCCAATCCTCGTCCCGGGCAATCAAACCCAATCCTCGTCCCGGGCAATCAAACCCAATCCTCGTCCCTGGCAATCAAACCCAATCCTCGTCCCGGGCAATCAAACCCAATCCTCGTCCCGGGCAATCAAACCCAATCCTCGTCCCGGGCAATCAAACCCAATCCTCGTCCCGGGCAATCTAACTCAGTCCTTGTCCCGGGCAATCTAACTCAATTATCGTCCCAGGCAATCAAACCCAATCCTCGTCCCGGGCAATCAAACCCAATCCTCGTCCCGGGCAATCAAACCCAACCCTCGTCCCAGGCAATCTAACCAAATCCTCGTCCCGGGCAATCAAACTCAATTATCGTCCCAGGCAATCAAACCCAATCCTCGTCCCGGGCAAGCTAACCCAATCCTCGTCCCGGGCAATCAAACCCAATCCTCGTCCCGGGCAATCAAACCCAATCCTCGTCCCGGGCAATCTAACTCAATCCTCGTCCCGGGCAATCAAACCCAATCCTCGTCCCGGGCAATCTAACCCAATCCTCGTCCCGGGCAATCTAACCAAATCCTCGTCCATGGCAATCTAGTGCAATCCCCGTCTAGGGCAATATAACCCAATCCTCGTCTGGGGCAATCTAGCCCAATCCTCGTCCCGGACAATCTAACCCAATCCTCGTCCCGTGCAATCAAACCCAATCCTGGTCCCAGGCAATCAAACCCAATCCTCGTCCCGGGCAATCTAACTCAATCCTCGTCCCGGTCAATCAAACCCAATCCTCGTCCCGGGCAATCAAACCCAATCCTCGTCCCGGGCAATCTAACCCAATCCTCGTCCCGGGCAATCTAACTCAATCCTCGTCCCGGGCAATCTAACTCAATCCTCGTCCCGGGCAATCAAACCCAATCCTCGTCCCGGGCAAGCTAACCCAATCCTCGTCCCGGGCAATCAAACCCAATCCTCGTCCCTGGCAATCAAACCCAATCCTCGTCCCGGGCAATCAAACCCAATCCTCGTCCCGGGCAATCAAACCCAAACCTCGTCCCGGGCAATCAAACCCAATCCTCGTCCCTGGCAATCAAACCCAATCCTCGTCCCTGGCAATCAAACCCAATCCTCGTCCCGGCAATCAAACCCAATCCTCGTCCCTGGCAATCTAACTCAATCCTCGTCCCGGGCAATCAAACCCAATCCTCGTCCCGGGCAATCTAACCCAATCCTCGTCCCGGGCAATCTAACCAAATCCTCGTCCATGGCAATCTAGTGCAATCCCCGTCTAGGGCAATATAACCCAATCCTCGTCTGGGGCAATCTAGCCCAATCCTCGTCCCGGACAATCTAACCCAATCCTCGTCCCGAGCAATCAAACCCAATCCTGGTCCCAGGCAATCAAACCCAATCCTCGTCCCGGGCAATCTAACTCAATCCTCGTCCCGGTCAATCAAACCCAATCCTCGTCCCGGGCAATCAAACCCAATCCTCGTCCCGGGCAATCTAACCCAATCCTCGTCCCGGGAAATCAAACCCAATCCTCGTCCCTGGCAATCAAACCCAATCCTCGTCCCGGGCAATCAAACCCAATCCTCGTCCCGGGCAATCAAACCCAATCCTCGTCCCGGGCAATCAAACCCAATCCTCGTCCCTGGCAATCAAACCCAATCCTCGTCCCTGGCAATCAAACCCAATCCTCGTCCCGGGCAATCTAACTCAATCCTCGTCCCGGGCAATCAAACCCAATCCTCGTCCCGGGCAATCTAACTCAATCCTCGTCCCGGGCAATCTAACCCAATCCTCGTCCCTGGCAATCGAACTCAATCCTCGTCCCGGGCAATCAAACCCAATCCTCGTCCCTGGCAATCAAAATCAATCCTCGTCCCAGGCAATCAAACCCAATCCTCGTCCCGGGCAATCTAACTCAATCCTCGTCCCAGGCAATCTAACCCAATCCTCGTCCCGGGCAATCTAACTCAAAAATCCTCGTCCCGGGCAATCAAACCCAATCCTCGTCCCGGGCAATCAAACCCAATCCTCGTCCCGGGCAATCAAACCCAATTCTCGTCCCGGGCAATCTAGCCCAATCCTCGTCACGGGCAATCTAGCCTTATCCTCGTCCCGGGAAATTTAACCCAATCCTCGTCACGGGTAAGCTAACCCAATCCTTGTCACGGGTAATCTAGCTTAATCCTCGTCCTGGGCAATCGAACCCAATCCTCGGACTGGGCAATCGAACGCAATCCTCGGTCCCGGTCAATCTAGCCCAATCCTCGTCCCGGGCAATCTAGCCCATCCTCGGCCAGGGCAATCTAATTCAAACCTCGTCCAGGGTAATCTAACCCAAACCTCGTCCCGGGCAATCTAACTCAATCCTCGTCCCAGGCAATCTAACCCAATCCTCGTCCCGGGCAATCTAACCCAAACCTCATCCCGGGCAATCTAACTCAATCCTCGTCCCGGGCAATCTAACCCAAACCTCGTCCTGGGCAATCTAGCCCAATTCTCGTCCCGGGCAATCTAGCCCAATTCTCGTCGCGGGCAATCTAGCCCAATCCTAGTCCCGGGCAATCTAACCCAATTCTCGTCCCGGGCAATCTAGCCCAATTCTCGTCCCGTGCAATCTAACCCAATCCTCGTCCCGGGCAATCTAGCCCAATTCTCGTCCCGGGCAATCTAACCCAATTCTCGTCCCGGACAATCTAGCCCAATCCTCGTCCCGGGCAATCTAGCCCAATTTTCGTCCCGGGCAATCTAGCCCAATTCTCGTCCCGGGCAATCTAGCCCAATTCTCGTCGCGGGCAATCTAACTCAATCCTCGTCCCGGGCAATCGAGCCCAATCCTCGTCCAGGGTAATCTAACCCAATCCTCGTCACTGGCAGTCTAACCCAATCCGTGCCCCAGGCAATCTAACCCAATCCTCGTCCAGGGCAATCTAACCCAATCCTCATCCCGGGCAATCTAACCTAATCCTCGTCCAGAGCAATCTAACCCAATCCTCGGCCCAGTCAATCTAACCCAATCCTTGTCCTGGGCAATCTAACCCAATCCTCGGCCCAGTCAATCTCACCCAATCCTTGTCCCGGGCAATCTAACCCAATCCTCGTCCAGGGCAATCTAACCCAATCCTCGTCCAGGGCAATCTAACCCAATCCTCGGCCCAGTCAATCTAACCCAATCCTTGTCCCGGGCAATCTAGCCCAATTCTCGTCCCGGGCAATCTAGCCCAATTCTCGTCCTGGGTAATCTAGCACAATCCTCGTCCCGGGCAATGTAACCCAATCCTTGTCCCGGACAATCGAGCCGAATCCTCGTCCAGGGTAATCTAACCCAATCCTCGTCCCTGGCAGTCTAACCCAATCCGTGCCCCAGGCAATCTAACCCAATCCTCGTCCAGGGCAATCTAACCCAATCCTCATCCCGGGCAATCTAACCCAATCCTCGTCCAGGGCAATCTAACCCAA
The DNA here is from genome assembly GCF_044704955.1 of Pristiophorus japonicus. Taxonomy (NCBI): domain Eukaryota; kingdom Metazoa; phylum Chordata; class Chondrichthyes; family Pristiophoridae; genus Pristiophorus; species Pristiophorus japonicus. The sequence continues at coordinate 238,227,242 of NC_091979.1, read as the reverse complement.
TCCTCGTCCCGGGCAATCTAACTCAATCCTCGTCCCGGGCAATCTAACTCAATCCTCGTCCCGGGCAATCAAACCCAATCCTCGTCCCGGGCAAGCTAACCCAATCCTCGTCCCGGGCAATCAAACCCAATCCTCGCCCCGGGCAAGCGAACCCAATCCTCGTCCCGGGCAATCAAACCCACTCCTCGTCCCTGGCAATCAAATCCAATCCTCGTCCCGGGCAATCAAACCCAATCCTCGTCCCGGGCAATCAAACCCAATCCTCGTCCCGGGCAATCAAACCCAATCCTTGTCCCTGGCAATCAAACCCAATCCTCGTCCCGGGCAATCAAACCCAATCCTCGTCCCGGGCAATCAAACCCAATCCTCGTCCCGGGCAATCAAACCCAATCCTCGTCCCGGGCAATCTAACTCAATCCTTCTCCCGGGCAATCTAACTCAATTATCGTCCCAGGCAATCAAACCCAATCCTCGTCCCGGGCAATCAAACCGAATCCTCGTCCCGGGCAATCAAACCCAATCCTCGTCCCAGGCAATCTAACCAAATCCTCGTCCCGGGCAATCAAACTCAATTATCGTCCCAGGCAATCAAACCCAATCCTCGTCCCGGGCAAGCTAACCCAATCCTCGTCCCGGGCAATCAAACCCAATCCTCGTCCCGGGCAATCAAACCCAATCCTCGTCCCGGGCAATCTAACTCAATCCTCGTCCCGGGCAATCAAACCCAATCCTCGTCCCGGGCAATCTAACCCAATCCTCGTCCCGGGCAATCTAACCAAATCCTCGTCCATGGCAATCTAGTGCAATCCCCGTCTAGGGCAATATAACCCAATCCTCGTCTGGGGCAATCTAGCCCAATCCTCGTCCCGGACAATCTAACCCAATCCTCGTCCCGAGCAATCAAATCCAATCCTGGTCCCAGCCAATCAAACCCAATCCTCGTCCCGGGCAATCTAACTCAATCCTCGTCCCGGGCAATCTAACTCAATCCTCGTCCCGGGCAATCAAATCCAATCCTCGTCCCGGGCAAGCTAACCCAATCCTCGTCCCGGGCAATCAAACCCAATCCTCGTCCCTGGCAATCAAACCCAATCCTCGTCCCTGGCAATCAAACCCAATCCTCGTCCCGGGCAATCAAACCCAATCCTCGTCCCGGGCAATCAAACCCAATCCTCGTCCCTGGCAATCAAACCCAATCCTCGTCCCTGGCAATCAAACCCAATCCTCGTCCTGGGCAATCAAACCCAATCCTCGTCCCTGGCAATCTAACTCAATCCTCGTCCCGGGCAATCAAACCCAATCCTCGTCCCTGGCAATCAAACTCAATCCTCGTCCCAGGCAATCAAACCCAATCCTCGTCCCGGGCAATCTAACTCAATCCTCGTCCCGGGCAATCTAACCCAATCCTCGTCCCTGGCAATCTAACTCAATCCTCGTCCCGGGCAATCAAACCCAATCCTCGTCCCTGGCAATCAAACTCAATCCTCGTCCCAGGCAATCAAACCCAATCCTCGTCCCGGGCAATCAAACTCAATCCTCGTCCCGGGCAATCTAACCCAATCCTCGTCCCGGGCAATCTAAATCAAAAATCCTCGTCCCGGGCAATCAAACCCAATCCTCGTCCCGGGCAATCAAACCCAATCCTCGTCCCGGGCAATCAAACCCAATTCTCGTCCCGGGCAATCTAGCCCAATCCTCGTCACAGGCAATCTAGTCTTATCCTCGTCCCGGGAAATTTAACCCAATCCTCGTCACGGGTAAGCTAACCCAATCCTTGTCACGGGTAATCTAGCTTAATCCTCGTCCTGGGCAATCGAACCCAATCCTCGGACTGGGCAATCGAACGCAATCCTCGGTCCCGGTCAATCTAGCCCAATCCTCGTCCCGGGCAATCTAGCCCATCCTCGGCCAGGGCAATCTAATTCAAACCTCGTCCAGGGTAATCTAACCCAATCCTCGTTCCGGGCAATCTAACCCAATCCTCATTGCGGGCAATCTAACCCAATCCTCGTCCCGGGCAATATAACCCAATCCTCGTGCCGGGCAATCTAGCCCAATCCTCGTCCCGGGCAATCTAACACAATCCTCGTTCCAGGCATTCTAGCCCAATCCTCGTCCCGGGCAATCTAACCCAATCCTCGTGCCGGGCAATCTAGCCCAATCCTCGTCCCGGGCAATCTAACACAATCCTCGTGCTGGGCAATCAAGCCCAATTCTCGTCCTGGGTAATCTAACCCAATCCTCATTCCGGGCAATCTAGCCCAATCCTCGTCCCGGGCAATCTAACCCAAACCTTGTCACAGGCAATGTAACCCAAACCTCGTCCCGGGCAATCTAACTCAATCCTCGTCCCGGGCAATCTAACCCAATCCTCGTCCCGGGCAATCTAACCCAAACCTCATCCCGGGCAATCTAACTCAATCCTCGTCCCGGGCAATCTAACCCAAACCTCGTCCTGCACGATCTAGCCCAATTCTCGTCCCGGGCAATCTAGCCCAATTCTCGTCGCGGGCAATCTAGCCCAATCCTAGTCCCGGGCAATCTAACCCAATTCTCGTCCCGGGCAATCTAGCCCAATTCTCGTCCCGGGCAATCTAACCCAATCCTCGTCCCGGGCAATCTAGCCCAATTCTCGTCCCGGGCAATCTAACCCAATCCTCGTCCCGGGCAATCTAGCCCAATTCTCGTCCCGGGCAATCTAACCCAATTCTCGTCCCGGACAATCTAGCCCAATCCTCGTCCCGGGCAATCTAGCCCAATTTTCGTCCCGGGCAATCTAGCCCAATTCTCGTCCCGGGCAATCTAGCCCAATTCTCGTCGCGGGCAATCTAACTCAATCCTCGTCCCGGGCAATCGAGCCCAATCCTCGTCCAGGGTAATCTAACCCAATCCTCGTCCCTGGCAGTCTAACCCAATCCGTGCCCCAGGCAATCGAACCCAATCCTCGTCCAGGGCAATCTAACCCAATCCTCATCCCGGGCAATCTAACCCAATCCTCGTCCAGAGCAATCTAACCCAATCCTCGGCCCAGTCAATCTAACCCAATCCTTGTCCTGGGCAATCTAACCCAATCCTCGGCCCAGTCAATCTCACCCAATCCTTGTCCCGGGCAATCTAACCCAATCCTCGTCCAGAGCAATCTAACACAATCCTCGTCCAGGGCAATCTAACCCAATCCTCGGCCCAGTCAATCTAACCCAATCCTTGTCCCGGGCAATCTAGCCCAATTCTCGTCCCGGGCAATCTAGCCCAATTCTCGTCCTGGGTAATCGAGCACAATCCTCGTCCCGGGCAATCTAGCCCAATCCTCATCCCGGGCAATATAACCCAATCCTCGTGCCGGGCAATCTAGCCCAATCCTCGTCCCGGGCAATCTAACACAATCCTCGTTCCAGGCAATCTAGCCCAATCCTCGTCCCGGGCAATCTAACACAATCCTCGTGCTGGGCAATCAAGCCCAATTCTCGTCCTGGGTAATCTAACCCAATCCTCATTCCGGGCAATCTAGCCCAATCCTCGTCCCGGGCAATCTAACCCAAACCTTGTCACAGGCAATGTAACCCAAACCTCGTCCCGGGCAATCTAACTCAATCCTCGTCCCGGGCAATCTAACCCAAACCTCGTCACGGGCAATCTAACCCAAACCTCATCCCGGGCAATCTAACTCAATCCTCGTCCCGGGCAATCTAACCCAAACCTCGTCCTGGGCAATCTAGCCCAATTCTCGTCCCGGGCAATCTAGCCCAATTCTCGTCGCGGGCAATCTAGCCCAATCCTAGTCCCGGGCAATCTAACCCAATTCTCGTCCCGGGCAATCTAGCCCAATCCTCGTCCCGGGCAATCTAACACAATCCTCGTGCTGGGCAATCAAGCCCAATTCTCGTCCTGGGTAATCTAACCCAATCCTCATTCCGGGCAATCTAGCCCAATCCTCGTCCCGGGCAATCTAACCCAAACCTTGTCACAGGCAATGTAACCCAAACCTCGTCCCGGGCAATCTAACTCAATCCTCGTCCCGGGCAATCTAACCCAAACCTCGTCACGGGCAATCTAACCCAAACCTCATCCCGGGCAATCTAACTCAATCCTCGTCCCGGGCAATCTAACCCAAACCGCGTCCTGGGCAATCTAGCCCAATTCTCGTCCCGGGCAATCTAGCCCAATTCTCGTCGCGGGCAATCTAGCCCAATCCTAGTCCCGGGCAATCTAACCCAATTCTCGTCCCGGGCAATCTAGCCCAATTCTCGTCCCGGGTAATCTAACCCAATCCTCGTCCCGGGCAATCTAGCCCAATTCTCGTCCCGGGCAATCTAACCCAATCCTCGTCCAGAGCAATCTAACCCAATCCTCGGCCCAGTCAATCTAACCCAATCCTTGTCCTGGGCAATCTAACCCAATCCTCGGCCCAGTCAATCTCACCCAATCCTTGTCCCAGGCAATCTAACCCAATCCTCGTCCAGGGCAATCTAACCCAATCCTCGTCCAGGGCAATCTAACCCAATCCTCATCCCGGGCAATCTAACCCAATCCTCGTCCAGGGCAATCTAACCCAATCCTCGTCCCGGGCAATCTAACTCAATCCTCGTCCCGGGCAATCTAACTCAATCCTCGTCCCGGGCAATCAAACCCAATCCTCGTCCCGGGCAAGCTAACCCAATTCTCGTCCCGGGCAATCAAACCCAATCCTCGTCCCGGGCAAGCTAACCCAATCCTCATCCCGGGCAATCAAACCCAATCCTCGTCCCTGGCAATCAAATCCAATCCTCGTCCCGGGCAATCAAACCCAATCCTCGTCCCGGGCAATCAAACCCAATCCTCGTCCCGGGCAATCAAACCCAATCCTCGTCCCTGGCAATCAAACCCAATTCTCGTCCCGGGCAATCAAACCCAATCCTCGTCCCGGGCAATCATACCTAATCCTCGTCCCGGGCAATCAAACCCAATCCTCGTCCCGGGCAATCTAACTCAATCCTTGTCCCGGGCAATCTAACTCAATTATCGTCCCAGGCAATCAAACCCAATCCTCGTCCCGGGCAATCAAACCCAATCCTCGTCCCGGGCAATCAAACCCAATCCTCGTCCCAGGCAATCTAACCAAATCCTCGTCCCGGGCAATCAAACTCAATTATCGTCCCAGGCACTCAAACCCAATCCTCGTCCCGGGCAAGCTAACCCAATCCTCGTCCCGGGCAATCAAACCCAATCCTCGTCCCGGGCAATCAAACCCAATCCTCGTCCCGGGCAATCTAACTCAATCCTCGTCCCGGTCAATCAAACCCAATCCTCGTCCCGGGCAATCAAACCCAATCCTCGTCCCGGGCAATCTAACCCAATCCTCGTCCCGGGCAATCTAACTCAATCCTCGTCCCGGGCAATCTAACTCAATCCTCGTCCCGGGCAATCAAACCCAATCCTCGTCCCGGGCAAGCTAACCCAATCCTCGTCCCGGGCAATCAAACCCAATCCTCGTCCCTGGCAATCAAACCCAATCCTCGTCCCGGGCAATCAAACCCAATCCTCGTCCCGGGCAATCAAACCCAATCCTCGTCCCGGGCAATCAAACCCAATCCTCGTCCCTGGCAATCAAACCCAATCCTCGTCCCTGGCAATCAAACCCAATCCTCGTCCCTGGCAATCTAACTCAATCCTCGTCCTGGGCAATCAAACCCAATCCTCGTCCCTGGCAATCAAACTCAATCCTCGTCCCAGGCAATCAAACCCAATCCTCGTCCCGGGCAATCTACCTCAATCCTCGTCCCGGGCAATCTAACCCAATCCTCGTCCCTGGCAATCTAACTCAATCCTCGTCCCGGGCAATCAAACCCAATCCTCGTCCCTGGCAATCAAACTCAATCCTCGTCCCAGGCAATCAAACCCAATCCTCGTCCCGGGCAATCTAACTCAATCCTCGTCCCGGGCAATCTAACCCAATCCTCGTCCCGGGCAATCTAAATCAAAAATCCTCGTCCCGGGCAATCAAACCCAATCCTCGTCCCGGGCAATCAAACCCAATCCTCGTCCCGGGCAATCAAACCCAATTCTCGTCCCGGGCAATCTAGCCCAATCCTCGTCACAGGCAATCTAGCCTTATCCTCGTCCCGGGAAATTTAACCCAATCCTCGTCACGGGTAAGCTAACCCAATCCTTGTCACGGGTAATCTAGCTTAATCCTCGTCCTGGGCAATCGAACCCAATCCTCGGACTGGGCAATCGAACGCAATCCTCGGTCCCGGTCAATCTAGCCCAATCCTCGTCCCAGGCAATCTAGCCCATCCTCGGCCAGGGCAATCTAATTCAAACCTCGTCCAGGGTAATCTAACCCAATCCTCGTTCCGGGCAATCTAACCCAATCCTCATTGCGGGCAATCTAACCCAATCCTCGTCCCGGGCAATATAACCCAATCCTCGTGCCGGGCAATCTAGCCCAATCCTCGTCCCGGGCAATCTAACACAATCCTCGTTCCAGGCAATCTAGCCCAATCCTCGTCCCGGGCAATCTAACCCAATCCTCGTGCCGGGCAATCTAGCCCAATCCTCGTCCCGGGCAATCTAACACAATCCTCGTGCTGGGCAATCAAGCCCAATTCTCGTCCTGGGTAATCTAACCCAATCCTCATTCCGGGCAATCTAGCCCAATCCTCGTCCCGGGCAATCTAACCCAAACCTTGTCACAGGCAATGTAACCCAAACCTCGTCCCGGGCAATCTAACTCAATCCTCGTCCCGGGCAATCTAACCCAATCCTCGTCCCGGGCAATCTAACCCAAACCTCATCCCGGGCAATCTAACTCAATCCTCGTCCCGGGCAATCTAACCCAAACCTCGTCCTGCACAATCTAGCCCAATTCTCGTCCCGGGCAATCTAGCCCAATTCTCGTCGCGGGCAATCTAGCCCAATCCTAGTCCCGGGCAATCTAACCCAATTCTCGTCCCGGGCAATCTAGCCCAATTCTCGTCCCGGGCAATCTAACCCAATCCTCGTCCCGGGCAATCTAGCCCAATTCTCGTCCCGGGCAATCTAACCCAATCCTCGTCCCGGGCAATCTAGCCCAATTCTCGTCCCGGGCAATCTAACCCAATTCTCGTCCCGGACAATCTAGCCCAATCCTCGTCCCGGGCAATCTAGCCCAATTTTCGTCCCGGGCAATCTAGCCCAATTCTCGTCCCGGGCAATCTAGCCCAATTCTCGTCGCGGGCAATCTAACTCAATCCTCGTCCCGGGCAATCGAGCCCAATCCTCGTCCAGGGTAATCTAACCCAATCCTCGTCCCTGGCAGTCTAACCCAATCCGTGCCCCAGGCAATCGAACCCAATCCTCGTCCAGGGCAATCTAACCCAATCCTCATCCCGGGCAATCTAACCCAATCCTCGTCCAGAGCAATCTAACCCAATCCTCGGCCCAGTCAATCTAACCCAATCCTTGTCCTGGGCAATCTAACCCAATCCTCGGCCCAGTCAATCTCACCCAATCCTTGTCCCGGGCAATCTAACCCAATCCTCGTCCAGGGCAATCTAACCCAATCCTCGTCCAGGGCAATCTAACCCAATCCTCGGCCCAGTCAATCTAACCCAATCCTTGTCCCGGGCAATCTAGCCCAATTCTCGTCCCGGGCAATCGAGCCCAATTCTCGTCCTGGGTAATCTAGCACAATCCTCGTCCCGGGCAATCTAGCCCAATCCTCGTCCCGGGCAATATAACCCAATCCTCGTGCCGGGCAATCTAGCCCAATCCTCGTCCCGGGCAATCTAACACAATCCTCGTTCCAGGCAATCTAGCCCAATCCTCGTCCCGGGCAATCTAACCCAATCCTCGTGCCGGGCAATCTAGCCCAATCCTCGTCCCGGGCAATCTAACACAATCCTCGTGCTGGGCAATCAAGCCCAATTCTCGTCCTGGGTAATCTAACCCAATCCTCATTCCGGGCAATCTAGCCCAATCCTCGTCCCGGGCAATCTAACCCAAACCTTGTCACAGGCAATGTAACCCAAACCTCGTCCCGGGCAATCTAACTCAATCCTCGTCCCGGGCAATCTAACCCAAACCTCGTCCCGGGCAATCTAACCCAAACCTCATCCCGGGCAATCTAACTCAATCCTCGTCCCGGGCAATCTAACCCAAACCTCGTCCTGGGCAATCTAGTCCAATTCTCGTCCCGGGCAATCTAGCCCAATTCTCGTCGCGGGCAATCTAGCCCAATCCTAGTCCCGGGCAATCTAACCCAATTCTCGTCCCGGGCAATCTAGCCCAATTCTCGTCCCGGGCAATCTAACCCAATCCTCGTCCCGGGCAATCTAGCCCAATTCTCGTCCCGGGCAATCTAACCCAATCCTCGTCCCGGGCAATCTAGCCCAATTCTCGTCCCGGGCAATCTAAACCAATTCTCGTCCCGGACAATCTAGCCCAATCCTCGTCCCGGGCAATCTAGCCCAATTTTCGTCCCGGGCAATCTAGCCCAATTCTCGTCCCGGGCAATCTAGCCCAATTCTCGTCGCGGGCAATCTAACTCAATCCTCGTCCCGGGCAATCGAGCCCAATCCTCGTCCAGGGTAATCTAACCCAATCCTCGTCCCTGGCAGTCTAACCCAATCCGTGCCCCAGGCAATCTAACCCAATCCTCGTCCAGGGCAATCTAACCCAATCCTCATCCCGGGCAATCTAACCCAATCCTCGTCCAGAGCAATCTAACCCAATCCTCGGCCCAGTCAATCTAACCCAATCCTTGTCCTGGGCAATCTAACCCAATCCTCGGCCCAGTCAATCTCACCCAATCCTTGTCCCGGGCAATCTAACCCAATCCTCGTCCAGGGCAATCTAACCCAATCCTCGTCCAGGGCAATCTAACCCAATCCTCATCCCGGGCAATCTAACCCAATCCTCGTCCAGGGCAATCTAACCCAATCCTCGTCCCGGGCAATCTAACTCAATCCTCGTCCCGGGCAATCTAACTCAATCCTCGTCCCGGGCAATCAAACCCAATCCTCGTCCCGGGCAAGCTAACCCAATCCTCGTCCCGGGCAATCAAACCCAATCCTCGTCCCGGGCAAGCTAACCCAATCCTCGTCCCGGGCAATCAAACCCAATCCTCGTCCCTGGCAATCAAATCCAATCCTCGTCCCGGGCAATCAAACCCAATCCTCGTCCCGGGCAATCAAACCCAATCCTCGTCCCGGGCAATCAAACCCAATCCTCGTCCCTGGCAATCAAACCCAATCCTCGTCCCGGGCAATCAAACCCAATCCTCATCCCGGGCAATCAAACCCAATCCTCGTCCCGGGCAATCAAACCCAATCCTCGTCCCGGGCAATCTAACTCAATCCTTGTCCCGGGCAATCTAACTCAATTATCGTCCCGGGCAATCAAACCCAATCCTCGTCCCGGGCAATCAAACCCAATCCTCGTCCCGGGCAATCTAACCAAATCCTCGTCCCGGGCAATCAAACTCAATTATCGTCCCAGGCACTCAAACCCAATCCTCGTCCCGGGCAAGCTAACCCAATCCTCGTCCCGGGCAATCAAACCCAATCCTCGTCCCGGGCAATCAAACCCAATCCTCGTCCCGGGCAATCTAACTCAATCCTCGTCCCGGGCAATCAAACCCAATCCTCGTCCCGGGCAATCTAACCCAATCCTCGTCCCGGGCAATCTAACCAAATCTTCGTCCATGGCAATCTAGTGCAATCCCCGTCTAGGGCAATATAACCCAATCCTCGTCTGGGGCAATCTAGCCCAATCCTCGTCCCGGGCAAGCAAACCCAATCCTCGTCCCGGGCAATCAAACCCAATCCTCGTCCCTGGCAATCAAACCCAATCCTCGTCCCGGGCAATCAAACCCAATCCTCGTCCCGGGCAATCAAACCCAATCCTCGTCCCGTGCAATCAAACCCAATCCTCGTCCCTGGCAATCAAACCCAATCCTCGTCCCTGGCAATCAAAACCAATCCTCGTCCCGGGCAATCAAACCCAATCCTCGTCCCTGGCAATCTAACTCAATCCTCGTCCCGGGCAATCAAACCCAATCCTCGTCCCTGGCAATCAAACTCAATCCTCGTCCCAGGCAATCAAACCCAATCCTCGTCCCGGGCAATCTACCTCAATCCTTTTCCCGGGCAATCTAACCCAATCCTCGTCCCTGGCAATCTAACTCAATCCTCGTCCCGGGCAATCAAACCCAATCCTCGTCCCTGGCAATCAAACTCAATCCTCGTCCCAGGCAATCAAACCCAATCCTCGTCTCGGGCAATCTAACTCAATCCTCGTCCCGGGCAATCTAACCCAATCCTCGTCCCGGGCAATCTAACTCAAAAATCCTCGTCCCGGGCAATCAAACCCAATCCTCGTCCCGGGCAATCAAACCCAATCCTCGTCCCGGGCAATCAAACCCAATTCTCATCCCGGGCAATCTAGCCCAATCCTCGTCACGGGCAATCTAGCCTTATCCTCGTCCCGGGAAATTTAACCCAATCCTCGTCACGGGTAAGCTAACCCAATCCTTGTCACGGGTAATCTAACTCAATCCTCGTCCCGGGCAATCAAACCCAATTCTCGTCCCGGGCAATCTAGCCCAATCCTCGTCACGGGCAATCTAGCCTTATCCTCGTCCCGGGCAATCTAACCCAATCCTCATCCCGGGCAATCTAACTCAATCCTCGTCCCGGGCAATCTAACTCAATCCTCGTCCCGGGCAATCAAACCCAATCCTCGTCCCGGGCAAGCAAACCCAATCCTCGTCCCGGGCAATCAAACCCAATCCTCGTCCCTGGCAATCAAACCCAATCCTCGTCCCGGGCAATCAAACCCAATCCTTGTCCCGGGCAATCAAACCCAATCCTCGTCCCGGGCAATCAAACCCAATCCTCGTCCCTGGCAATCAAACCCAATCCTCGTCCCTGGCAATCAAAACCAATCCTCGTCCCGGGCAATCAAACCCAATCCTCGTCCCTGGCAATCTAACTCAATCCTCGTCCCGGGCAATCAAACCCAATCCTCGTCCCTGGCAATCAAACTCAATCCTCGTCCCAGGCAATCAAACCCAATCCTCGTCCCGGGCAATCTACCTCAATCCTCGTCCCGGGCAATCTAACCCAATCCTCGTCCCTGGCAATCTAACTCAATCCTCGTCCCGGGCAATCAAACCCAATCCTCGTCCCTGGCAATCAAACTCAATCCTCGTCCCAGGCAATCAAACCCAATCCTCGTCCCGGGCAATCTAACTCAATCCTCGTCCCGGGCAATCTAACCCAATCCTCGTCCCGGGCAATCTAACTCAAAAATCCTCGTCCCGGGCAATCAAACCCAATCCTCGTCCCGGGCAATCAAACCCAATCCTCGTCCCGGGCAATCAAACCCAATTATCGTCCCGGGCAATCTAGCCCAATCCTCATCACGGGCAATCTAGCCTTATCCTCGTCCCGGGAAATTTAACCCAATCCTCGTCACGGGTAAGCTAACCCAATCCTTGTCACGGGTAATCTAGCTTAATCCTCGTCCTGGGCAATCGAACCTAATCCTCGGACTGGGCAATCGAACGCAATCCTCGGTCCCGGTCAATCTAGCCCAATCCTCGTCCCGGGCAATCTAGCCCATCCTCGGCCAGGGCAATCTAATTCAAACCTCGTCCAGGGTAATCTAACCCAATCCTCGTTCCGGGCAATCTAACCCAATCCTCATTGCGGGCAATCTAACCCAATCCTCGTCCCGGGCAATATAACCCAATCCTCGTGCCGGGCAATCTAGCCCAATCCTCGTCCCGGGCAATCTAACACAATCCTCGTTCCAGGCAATCTAGCCCAATCCTCGTCCCGGGCAATCTAACCCAATCCTCGTGCCGGGCAATCTAGCCCAATCCTCGTCCCGGGCAATCTAACACAATCCTCGTGCTGGGCAATCAAGCCCAATTCTCGTCCTGGGTAATCTAACCCAATCCTCATTCCGGGCAATCTAGCCCAATCCTCGTCCCGGGCAATCTAACCCAAACCTTGTCACAGGCAATGTAACCCAAACCTCGTCCCGGGCAATCTAACTCAATCCTCGTCCCGGGCAATCTAACCCAATCCTCGTCCCGGGCAATCTAACCCAAACCTCATCCCGGGCAATCTAACTCAATCCTCGTCCCGGGCAATCTAACCCAAACCTCGTCCTGGGCAATCTAGCCCAATTCTCGTCCCGGGCAATCTAGCCCAATTCTCGTCGCGGGCAATCTAGCCCAATCCTAGTCCCGGGCAATCTAACCCAATTCTCGTCCCGGGCAATCTAGCCCAATTCTCGTCCCGGGCAATCTAACCCAATCCTCGTCCCGGGCAATCTAGCCCAATTCTCGTCCCGGGCAATCTAACCCAATCCTCGTCCCGGGCAATCTAGCCCAATTCTCGTCCCGGGCAATCTAACCCAATTCTCGTCCCGGACAATCTAGCCCAATCCTCGTCCCGGGCAATCTAACCCAATCCTCATCCCGGGCAATCTAACCCAATCCTCGTCCAGAGCAATCTAACCCAATCCTCGGCCCAGTCAATCTAACCCAATCCTTGTCCTGGGCAATCTAACCCAATCCTCGGCCCAGTCAATCTCACCCAATCCTTGTCCCGGGCAATCTAACCCAATCCTCGTCCAGGGCAATCTAACCCAATCCTCGTCCAGGGCAATCTAACCCAATCCTCGGCCCAGTCAATCTAACCCAATCCTTGTCCCGGGCAATCTAGCCCAATTCTCGTCCCGGGCAATCTAGCCCAATTCTCGTCCTGGGTAATCTAGCACAATCCTCGTCCCGGGCAATGTAACCCAATCCTTGTCCCGGACAATCGAGCCCAATCCTCGTCCAGGGTAATCTAACCCAATCCTCGTCCCTGGCAGTCTAACCCAATCCGTGCCCCAGGCAATCTAACCCAATCCTCGTCCAGGGCAATCTAACCCAATCCTCATCCCGGGCAATCTAACCCAATCCTCGTCCAGGGCAATCTAACCCAATCCTCGTCCAGGGCAATCTAACCCAATCCTCGGCCCAGTCAATCTAACCCAATCCTTGTCCCGGGCAATCTAACCCAATCCTCGTCACGGGCAATCTAGCCCAATCCCCTTCCCGGCAATCTTGCACAATCATCATCCAGGGCTAACTAACTCAATCCTCGTCCCGGGCAATCTAACCCAAACCTTGTCACAGGCAATGTAACCCAAACCTCGTCCCGGGCAATCTAACTCAATCCTCGTCCCGGTCAATCTAACCCAAACCTCGTCCCGGGGAATCTAACCCAATCCTCGTCCCGGGCAATCAAACCCAATCCTCGTCCCGGGGAATCTAACCCAATCCTCATCCAGGGCAATCTAACCCAATCCTCGTCCCGGGGAATCTAACCCAATCCTCGTCCCGGGGAATCTAACCCAATCCTCATCCAGGGCAATCTAACCCAATCCTCGTCCCGGGGAATCTAACCCAATCCTCATCCAGGGCAATCTAACCCAATCCTCGTCCCGGGGAATCTAACCCAATCCTCATCCAGGGCAATATAACCCAATCCTCGTCCCGAGCAATCAAACCCAATCCTGGTTCCAGGCAATCAAACCCAATCCTCGTCCCGGGCAATCTAACTCAATCCTCGTATCGGGCAATCAAACCCAATCCTCGTCCCGGGCAATCAAACCCAATCCTCGTCCCGGGCAATCTAACCCAACCCTCGTCCCGGGCAATCTAACTCAATCCTCGTCCCGGGGAATCTAACCCAATCCTCGTCCCGGGCAATCAAACCCAATCCTCGTCCTGGGGTATCTAACCCAATCCTCGTCCCGGGCAATCAAACCCAATCCTCGTCCCGGGGTATCTAACCCAATCCTCGTCCCGGGGTATCTAACCCAATCCTCGTCCCGGGCAATATAACCCAATCCTCGTCTGGGGCAATCTAGCCCAATCCTCGGCTCGGGCAATCAAACCCAATTCTCATTCAAGACAATCTAACCCAATCCTTGTCCCGGAGAATCAAACCAAATCCTCGTCCCGGGCAATCTAACCCAATCCTCGTTCCGGGCAATCTAACCCAATCCTCATTCCGGGCAATCTAGCCCAATCCTTGTTCCGGGCAATCTATCGCAATCCTCGTCCGGAGCAATCTAACCCAATACTCGTCCGGGGTCCAGGGCAATCTAACCCAATTCTCGTTCCAGGCAATCTAACCCAATCCTCGTCACGGGCAATCTAGCCATATCCTCGTCCCGGGAAATTTAACCCAATCCTCGTCACGGGTAAGCGAACCCAATCCTTGTCACGGGTAATCTAGCTTTATCCTCATCCTGGGCAATCGAACCCAATCCTCGGACTGGGCAATCGAACGCTATCCTCGGTCCCGGTCAATCTAGCCCAATCCTCGTCGCGGGCAATCTAACCCATCCTCGGCCAGGGCAATCTAATTCAAACCTCGTCCAGGGTAATCTAACCCAATCCTCATTGCGGGCAATCAAGCCCGATCCTCGTCCGGGGCAATCTAGCCCAATTCTCGTCCCGGGCAATCTAACTCAATCCTCGTCCTGGGTAATCAAACCCAATCCTCGTCCCGGACAATCGAACCCAATCCTTTTCAGAGAATCAAACCCAATCCTCGTCTGGGGCAATCTAGCCCAATCCTCGTCTAGGACAATCTAACCCAATCCTTGTCCCAGAGAATCAAACCCAATCCTCGTCCCGGGCAATCTAACCCAATCCTCATTCCGGGCAATCTAGCCCAATCCTTGTTCCGGGCAATCTATCGCAATCCTCGTCCGGAGCAATCTAACCCAATACTCGTCCGGTGTCCAGGGCAATCTAACCCAATCCTCGTTCCAGGCAATCTAACCCAATCCTCGTCCCGGGGAATCTAACCCAATCCTCATCCAGGGCAATCTAACCCAATCCTCGTCCCGGGGAATCTAACCCAATCCTCGTCCCGGGGAATCTAACCCAATCCTCATCCAGGGCAATCTAACCCAATCCTCGTCCCGGGGAATCTAACCCAATCCTCATCCAGGGCAATCTAACCCAATCCTCGTCCCGGGGAATCTAACCCAATCCTCATCCAGGGCAATATAACCCAATCCTCGTCCCGAGCAATCAAACCCAATCCTGGTTCCAGGCAATCAAACCCAATCCTCGTCCCGGGCAATCTAACTCAATCCTCGTATCGGGCAATCAAACCCAATCCTCGTCCCGGGCAATCAAACCCAATCCTCGTCCCGGGCAATCTAACCCAACCCTCGTCCCGGGCAATCTAACTCAATCCTCGTCCCGGGGAATCTAACCCAATCCTCGTCCCGGGCAATCAAACCCAATCCTCGTCCCGGGGTATCTAACCCAATCCTCGTCCCGGGCAATCAAACCCAATCCTCGTCCCGGGGTATCTAACCCAATCCTCGTCCCGGGGTATCTAACCCAATCCTCGTCCCGGGCAATATAACCCAATCCTCGTCTGGGGCAATCTAGCCCAATCCTCGGCTCGGGCAATCAAACCCAATTCTCATTCAAGACAATCTAACCCAATCCTTGTCCCGGAGAATCAAACCAAATCCTCGTCCCGGGCAATCTAACCCAATCCTCGTTCCGGGCAATCTAACCCAATCCTCATTCCGGGCAATCTAGCCCAATCCTTGTTCCGGGCAATCTATCGCAATCCTCGTCCGGAGCAATCTAACCCAATACTCGTCCGGGGTCCAGGGCAATCTAACCCAATCCTCGTTCCAGGCAATCTAACCCAATCCTCGTCACGGGCAATCTAGCCATATCCTCGTCCCGGGAAATTTAACCCAATCCTCGTCACGGGTAAGCTAACCCAATCCTTGTCACGGGTAATCTAGCTTTATCCTCATCCTGGGCAATCGAACCCAATCCTCGGATTGGCAATCGAACGCTATCCTCGGTCCCGGTCAATCTAGCCCAATCCTCGTCCCGGGCAATCTAACCCATCCTCGGCCAGCGCAATCTAATTCAAACCTCGTCCAGGGTAATCTAACCCAATCCTCATTGCGGGCAATCAAGCCCGATCCTCGTCCGGGGCAATCTAGCCCAATTCTCGTCCCGGGCAATCTAACTCAATCCTCGTCCTGGGCAATCAAACCCAATCCTCGTCCCGGACAATCGAACCCAATCCTTGTCCCAGAGAATCAAACCCAATCCTCGTCTGGGGCAATCTAGCCCAATCCTCGTCTAGGACAATCTAACCCAATCCTTGTCCCAGAGAATCAAACCCAATCCTCGTCCCGGGCAATCTAACCCAATCCTCATTCCGGGCAATCTAGCCCAATCCTTGTTCCGGGCAATCTATCGCAATCCTCGTCCGGAGCAATCTAACCCAATACTTGTCCGGTGTCCAGGGCAATCTAACCCAATCCTCGTTCCAGGCAATCTAACCCAATCCTCGTCACGGGCAATCTAACCCAATCCTCATTGCGGGCAATCTAACCCAATCCTCGTCCCGGGCAATCTAGCCCAATCCTCGTCCCGGGCAATCTAGCCCAATCCTCGTCCCGGGCAATCTAACCCAAACCGTGTCACAAGCAATGTAACCCAATCCTCGTCCCGGGCAATCTAACACAATCCTCGTCCCGGGCGATCGTACTCAATCCTCGTTCCAGGCAATCTAACCCAATTCTCGTCAAGGGCAATCTAACCCAATCCTCGTGCCGGGCAATCTAGCCCAATTCTCGTCCTGGGTAATCTAACCCAATCCTCATTCCGGGCAATCTAGCCCAATCCTTGTTCCGGGCAATCTATCGCAATCCTCGTCCGGAGAAATCTAACCCAATACTCGTCCGGGGTCCAGGGCAATCTAACCCAATCCTCGTTCCAGGCAATCTATCCCAATTCTCGTCCCGGGGAATCTAACCCAATCCTCGTCACGGGCAATCTAGCCCAATCCTCGTCCCGGGCAATCTAACCCAAACCTTGTCACAGGCAATGTAACCCAAACCTCGTCCCGGGCAATCTAACTCAATCCTCGTCCCGGGCAATCTAACCCAATCCTCGTCCCGGGCAATCTAACCAAATCCTCGTCCATGGCAATCTAGTGCAATCCCCGTCTAGGGCAATATAACCCAATCCTCGTCTGGGGCAATCTAGCCCAATCCTCGTCCCGGACAATCTAACCCAATCCTCGTCCCGAGCAATCAAACCCAATCCTGGTCCCAGGCAATCAAACCCAATCCTCGTCCCGGGCAATCTAACTCAATCCTCGTCCCGGGCAATTAAACCCAATCCTCGTCCCGGGCAATCAAATCCAATCCTCGTCCCGGGCAATCTAACCCAATCCTCATCCCGGGCAATCTAACTCAATCCTCGTCCCGGGCAATCTAACTCAATCCTCGTCCCGGGCAATCAAACCCAATCCTCGTCCCGGGCAAGCTAACCCAATCCTCGACCCGGGCAATCAAACCCAATCCTCGTCACTGGCAATCAAACCCAATCCTCGTCCCGGGCAATCAAACCCAATCCTCGTCCCGGGCAATCAAACCCAATCCTCGTCCCTGGCAATCAAACTCAATCCTCGTCCCAGGTAATCAAACACAATCCTCGTCCCGGGCAATCTAACTCAATCCTCGTCCTGGGCAATCAAACCCAATCCTCGTCCCGGGCAATCTAACTCAATCCTCGTCCCGGGCAATTAAACCCAATCCTCGTCCCGGGCAATCAAACCCAATCCTCGTCCCGGGCAATCAAACCCAATCCTCGTCCCGGGCAATCTAACTCAATCCTCGTCCTGGGCAATCAAACCCAATCCTCGTCCCGTGCAATCAAACCCAATCCTCGTCCCGGGCAATCTAACTCAATCCTCGACCCGGGCAATCAAACCCAATCCTCATCCCGGGCAATCTAACTCAATCCTCGTCCCGGGCAATCTAACTCAATCCTCGTCCCGGGCAATCAAACCCAATCCTCGTCCCGGGCAATCTAACCCAATCCTCGTCCCGGGAAATCAAACCCAATCCTCGTCCCGGGCAATCAAACCCAATCCTCGTCCCAGGCAATCAAACCCAATCCTCGTCCCGGGCAATCGAACCAAATCCTCGTCCATGGCAATCTAGTGCAATCCCCGTCCAGGGCAATATAACCCAATCCTCGTCTGGGGCAATCTAGCCCAATCCTCGTCACGGACAATCAAACCCAATCCTCGTCCCGGGCAATCAAACCCAATCCTCGTCCCGGGCAATCAAACCCAATCCTCGTTCCGGGCAATCTCACCCAATCCTCATTCCGGGCAATCTAGCCCAATCCTTGTTCCGGGCAATCTATCGCAATCCTCGTCCGGACCAATCTAACCCAATTCTCGTCCGGGGTCCAGGGCAATCTAACCCAATCCTCGTTCCAGGCAATCTAACCCAATCCTCGTCACGGGAAATTTAACCCAATCCTCATCACGGGTAAGCTAACCCAATCCTTGTCACGGGTAATCTAGCTTTATCCTCGTCCTGGGCAATCGAACCCAATCCTCGGACTGGGCAATCGAACGCAATCCTCGGTCCCGGTCAATCTATCCCAATCCTCGTCCCGGGCAATCTAACCCATCCTCGGCCAGGGCAATCTAATTCAAACCTCGTCCAGGGTAATCTAACCCAATCCTCATTGCGGGCAATCAAGCCCAATTCTCGTCCGGGGCAATCTAGACCAATTCTCGTCCCTGGCAAACTAACTCAATCCTCGTCCCGGGCAATCGAACTCAATCCTCGTCCTGGGCAATCAAACCCAATCCTCGTCCCGGACAATCTAACCCAATCCTTGTCCCAGAGAATCAAACCCAATCCTCGTCTGGGGCAATCTAGCCCAATCCTCGTCATGGACAATCTAACCCAATCCTTGTCCCAGAGAATCAAACCCAATCCTCGTCCCGGGCAATCTAACCCAATCCTCATTCCGGGCAATCTAGCCCAATCCTTGTTCCGGGCAATCTATCGCAATCCTCGTCCGGAGCAATCTAACCCAATACTCGTCCGTTGTCCAGGGCAATCTAACCCAATCCTCGTTCCAGGCAATCTAACCCAATCCTCGTCATGGGCAATCGAACCCAATCCTCATTCCGGGCAATCTAGTCCAATCCTTGTTCCGGGCAATCTATCGCAATCCTCGTCCGGAGCAATCTAACCCAATACTCGTCCGGTGTCCAGGGCAATCTAACCCAATCCTCGTCCCGGGCAATCTAACCAAATCCTCGTCCATGGCAATCTAGTGCAATCCCCGTCGAGGGCAATATAATCCAATCCTCGTCTGGGGCAATCTAGCCCAATCCTCGTCCCGGACAATCTAACCCAATCCTCGTCCCGGGCAATCTAACTCAATCCTCGTCCCGGGCAATCAAACCCAATCCTCGTCCCGGGCAATCAAACCCAATCCTCGTCCCGGGCAATCTAACCCAATCCTCGTCCCGGGCATTCTAACTCAATCCTCGTCCCGGGCAATCTAACTCAATCCTCGTCCCGGGCAATCAAACCCAATCCTCGTCCCGGGCAAGCTAACCCAATCCTCGTCCCGGGCAATCAAACCCAATCCTCGTCCCTGGCAATCAAACCCAATCCTCGTCCCGGGCAATCAAACTCAATCCTCGTCCCGGGCAATCAAACCCAATCCTCGTCCCTGGCAATCAAACTCAATCCTCGTCCCAGGCAATCAAACCCAATCCTCGTCCCGGGCAATCTAACTCAATCCTCGTCCCGGGCAATCAAACCCAATCCTCGTCCCGGGCAATCAAACCCAATCCTCGTCCCGGGCAATCTAACCAAATCCTCGTCACGGACAATCTAACCCAATCCTTGTCCCAGAGAATCAAACCCAATCCTCGTCCCGGGCAATCTAACCCAATCCTTGTTCCGGGCAATCTATCGCAATCCTCGTCCGGAGCAATCTAACCCAATACTCGTCCGGGGTCCAGGGCAATCTAACCCAATCCTCGTTCCAGGCAATCTAACCCAATCATCGTCACGGGCAATCTAGCCTTATCCTCGTCCCGGGAAATTTAACCCAATCCTCGTCACGGGTAAGCTAACCCAATCCTTGTCACGGGTAATCTAGCTTTATCCTCGTCCTGGGCAATCGAACCCAATCCTCGGACTGGGCAATCGAACGCAATCCTCGGTCCCGGTCAATCTAGCCCAATCCTCGTCCCGGACAATCTAGCCCAATCCTCGGTCCCGGTCAATCTAGCCCAATCCTCGTCCCGGTCAATCTAGCCCAATCCTCGTCCCGGGCAATCTAGCCCATCCTCGGCCAGGGCAATCTAATTCAAACCTCGTCCAGGGTAATCTAACCCAATCCTCGTTCCGGGCAATCTAACCCAATCCTCATTGCGGGCAATCTAGCCCAATCCTCATCCAGGGCAATCTAGCCCAATTCTCGTCCCGGGCAATCTAACCCAATCCTCATTGCGGGCAATCTAGCCCAATCCAAGTCCCGGGCAGTCTAGCCCAATCCTCATCCAGGGCAATCTAACCCAAACCGTGGCACAAGCAATGTAACCCAATCCTCGTCCCGGGCAATCTAACACAATCCTCGTCCCGGGCAATGTAACCCAATCCTTGTCCCGGACAATTGAGCCCAAATCCTCGTCCAGGGTAATCTAACCCAATCCTTGTCCCTGGCATTCCAACCCAATCCTCGTCCCGGGCAATCTAACCAAATCCTCATCCATGGCAATCTAGTGCAATCCCCGTCTAGGGCAATATAACCCAATCCTCGTCTGGGGCAATCTAACCCAATCCTTGTCCCGAGCAATCAAACCCAATCCTCGTCCCAGGCAATCAAACCCAATCCTCGTCCCGGGCAATCTAACTCAATCCTCGTCCCGGGCAATCAAACCCAATCCTCGTACCGGGCAATCAAACCCAATCCTCGTCCCGGGCAATCTAACTCAATCCTCGTCCCGGGCAATCTAACTCAATCCTCGTCCCGGGCAATCAAACCCAATCCTCGTCCAGGTCAATCGAACCCAATCTTCGTCCTGGGCAATCTAGCCCTCTCCTCGTCTGCTGCAATCTAGCCCAATCTTCGTCCTGGGCAATCTAGCCCAATCTTCGTCCTGGGCAATCTAGCACAATCCTCGTCCAGGGCAATCTAACCCAATCCTCGTCCCGGGCAATCTAACCCAATCCTTGTCCCGGGCGATCTAACCCAATCCTCGTCCCGGGCGATCTAACCCAATCCTCGTCCCGGGCGATCAAACCCAATCCTCGTCCGGGCGATCTAACCCAATCCTCGACCCGGGCAATCTAACCCAATCCTCGTCCCGGGCAATCTAACCCAATCCTCATTGCGGGCAATCTAGCCCAATCCTAGTCCCGGGCAGTCCAGCCCAATCCTCATCCAGGGCAATCTAACCCAAACCGTGGCACAAGCAATGTAACCCAATCCTCGTCCCGGGCAATCTAACACAATCCTCGTCCCGGGCAATGTAACCCAATCCTTGTCCCGGACAATTGAGCCCAAATCCTCGTCCAGGGTAATCTAACCCAATCCTCGTCCCTGGCATTCCAACCCAATCCTCGTCCCGGGCAATCTAACCAAATCCTCATCCATGGCAATCTAGTGCAATCCCCGTCTAGGGCAATATAACCCAATCCTCGTCTGGGGCAATCTAACCCAATCCTTGTCCCGAGCAATCAAACCCAATCCTCGTCCCAGGCAATCAAACCCAATCCTCGTCCCGGGCAATCTAACTCAATCCTCGTCCCGGGCAATCAAACCCAATCATCGTACCGGGCAATCAAACCCAATCCTCGTCCCGGGCAATCAAACCCAATCCTCGTCCAGGGCAATCGAACCCAATCTTCGTCCTGGGCAATCTAGCCCAATCTTCGTCCTGGGCAATCTAACCCAATCCTTGTCCCGGGCGATCTAACCCAATCCTCGTCCCGGGCGATCTAACCCAATCCTCGTCCCGGGCGATCAAACCCAATCCTCGTCCGGGCGATCTAACCCAATCCTCGACCCGGGTAATCTAACCCAATCCTCGCCCCAGGCAATCTAACCCAATCCTCGTCCCGGGCGATCTAACCCAATCCTTGTCCCGGGCAATCTAACCCAATCCTCGCCCCAGGCAATCTAACCCAATCCTCGTCCCGGGCGGTCTAACCCAATCCTCGCCCCAGGCAATCTAACCCAATCCTCGTCCCGGGCGATCTAACCCAATCCTTGTCCCGGGCAATCGAACCCAATCCTCGTCCCAGGCAATCTAACCCAATCCTCGTCCCGGGCGGTCTAACCAAATCCTCGACCCGGGCAATCTAACCCAATCCTCGCCCGGGGCAATCTAACCCAATCCTCGTCCCGGGCGATCTAACCCAATCATCGTCCAGGGCAATCTAACCCAATCCTCGTCTTGTGCAATCGATCCCAATCTTCATCCCGGGCAATGCAGCACAATCCTCGTTCCAGGTAATCTAACCCAATCCTCGTCCTGGGCAGTCGAATCCAATCCTAATCCCGGGCAATCTAACCCTATCCTCGTCCCGGGCAATGTAACCCAATCGTCATCCCGGGCAATCTAACCCAATCCTCTTCCCGGGCAATCTTGCCCAATCCTCATCCAGGGCAATCTAACCCAATCCTCGTCCCGGGTAATCTAACCCAATCCTCGTCCCGGGCAATCTAACCCAATCCTCGTCCTGGGCAGTGGAATCCAATCCTCGTCCCGGGCAATCTAACCCAATCCTCGTCCCGGGCAATCTAACCCAATCCTTGTCCCGGGCAATCTAACCCAATTCTCGTCCCGGGCAATCTAACCCAATCCTCGTCCTGGGCAGTGGAATCCAATCCTCGTCATGGGCAATCTAACCCAATCCTCGTCTTGGGCAATCTAACCCAATCCTCGTCCCGGGCAATCTAACCCAATCCTCGTCCCGGGCAATCTAGCCCAATCCTCATCCCAGGCAATCTAACCCAATCCTCGTCCCGGGCAATCTAACCCAATCCTCGTCCCGGGCAATCTAGCCCAATCCTTGTTCCGGGCAATCTATCGCAATCCTCGTCCGGAGAAATCTAACCCAATACTCGTCCGGGGTCCAGGGCAATCTAACCCAATCCTCGTTCCAGGCAATCTAACCCAATTCTCGTCCCGGGGAATCTAACCCAATCCTCGTCACGGGCAATCTAGCCCAATCCTCGTCCCGGGCAATCTAACCCAAACCTTGTCACAGGCAATGTAACCCAAACCTCGTCCCGGGCAATCTAACTCAATCCTCGTCCCGGGCAATCTAACCCAATCCTCGTCCCGGGCAATCTAACCAAATCCTCGTCCATGGCAATCTAGTGCAATCCCCGTCTAGGGCAATATAACCCAATCCTCGTCTGGGGCAATCTAGCCCAATCCTCGTCCCGGACAATCTAACCCAATCCTCGTCCCGAGCAATCAAACCCAATCCTGGTCCCAGGCAATCAAATTCAATCCTCGTCCCGGGCAATCTAACTCAATCCTCGTCCCGGGCAATCAAACCCAATCCTCGTCCCGGGCAATCAAATCCAATCCTCGTCCCGGGCAATCTAACCCAATCCTCATCCCGGGCAATCTAACTCAATCCTCGTCCCGGGCAATCTAACTCAATCCTCGTCCCGGGCAATCAAACCCAATCCTCGTCCCGGGCAAGCTAACCCAATCCTCGTCCCGGGCAATCAAACCCAATCCTCGTCCCTGGCAATCAAACCCAATCCTCGTCCCGGGCAATCAAACCCAATCCTCGTCCCGGGCAATCAAACCCAATCCTCGTCCCTGGCAATCAAACTCAATCCTCGTCCCAGGTAATCAAACACAATCCTCGTCCCGGGCAATCTAACTCAATCCTCGTCCTGGGCAATCAAACCCAATCCTCGTCCCGGGCAATCTAACTCAATCCTCGTCCCGGGCAATCAAACCCAATCCTCGTCCCGGGCAATCAAACCCAATCCTCGTCCCGGGCAATCAAACCCAATCCTCGTCCCGGGCAATCTAACTCAATCCTCGTCCTGGGCAATCAAACCCAATCCTCGTCCCAGGCAATCAAACCCAATCCTCGTCCCGGGCAATCTAACTCAATCCTCGTCCCGGGCAATCAAACCCAATCCTCGTCCCGGGCAATCTAACTCAATCCTCGTCCCGGGCAATCTAACTCAATCCTCGTCCCGGGCAATCTAACCCAATCCTCATTGCGGGCAATCGAGCCCAATCCTCATCCAGGGCAATCTAGCCCAATTCTCGTCCCGGGCAATCTAACCCAATCCTCATTGCGGGCAATCTAGCCCAATCTTAGTCCCGGGCAGTCTAGCCCAATCCTCATCCAGGGCAATCTAACCCAAACCGTGTCACAAGCAATGTAACCCAATCCTCGTCCCGGGCAATCTAACACAATCCTCGTCCCGGACAATGTAACCCAATCCTTGTCCCGGACAATCGAGCCCAAATCCTCGTCCAGGGTAATCTAACCCAATCCTCGTCCCTGGCATTCCAACCCAATCCTCGTCCCGGGCAATCTAACCAAATCCTCGTCCATGGCAATCTAGTGCAATCCCCGTCTAGGGCAATATAACCCAATCCTCGTCCCGGGCAATCAAACCCAATCCTCGTCCCGGGCAATCAAACCCAATCCTCATCCCGGGCAATCTAACCCAATCCTCGTCCCGGGCAATCAAACCCAATCTTCGCCCCGGGCAATCTAGCCCTCTCCTCGTCTGCTGCAATCTAGCCCAATCTTCGTACCTGGGCAATCTAGCCCAATCTTCGTCCTGGGCAATCTAGCACAATCCTCGTCCAGGGCAATCTAACCCAATCCTCGTCCCGGGCAATCTAACCCAATCCTCGTCCCGGGCGATCTAACCCAATCCTCGTCCCGGGCGATCAAACCCAATCCTCGTCCGGGCGATCTAACCCAATCCTCGACCCGGGCGGTCTAACCCAATCCTTGCCCCAGGCAATCTAACCCAATCCTCGTCCCGGGCGACCTAACCCAATCCTTGTCCCGGGCAATCTAACCCAATCCTCGCCCCAGGCAATCTAACCCAATCCTCGTCCCGGGCGATCTAACCCAATCCTTGTCCCGGGCAATCTAACCCAATCCTCGCACCAGGCAATCTAACCCAATCCTCGTCCCGGGCGGTCTAACCCAATCCTCGCCCCAGGCAATCTAACCCAATCCTCGTCCCGGGCGATCTAACCCAATCCTTGTCCCGGGCAATCGAACCCAATCCTCGTCCCAGGCAATCTAACCCAATCCTCGTCCCGGGCGGTCTAACCAAATCCTCGACCCGGGCAATCTAACCCAATCCTCGCCCCGGGCAATCTAACCCAATCCTCGTCCCGGGCGATCTAACCCAATCATCGTCCAGGGCAATCTAACCCAATCCTCGTCTTGTGCAATCGATCCCAATCTTCATCCCGGGCAATGCAGCACAATCCTCGTTCCAAGTAATCTAACCCAATCCTCGTCCTGGGCAGTCGAATCCAATCCTAATCCCGGGCAATCTAACCCTATCCTCGTCCCGGGCAATGTAACCCAATCCTCATCCCGGGCAATCTAACCCAATCCTCTTCCCGGGCATACTTGCCCAATCCTCATCCAGGGCAATCTAACCCAATCCTCGTCCCGGGTAATCTAACCCAATCCTCGTCCCGGGCAATCTAACCCAATCCTCGTCCTGGGCAGTGGAATCCAATCCTCGTCCCGGACAATCTAACCCAATCCTCGTCCCGGGCAATCTAACCCAATCCTTGTCCTGGGCAATCTAACCCAATCCTCGTCCCGGGCAATCTAACCCAATCCTCGTCCTGGGCAGTGGAATCCAATCCTCGTCATGGGCAATCTAACCCAATCCTCGTCTTGGGCAATCTAACCCAATCCTCGTCCCGGGCAATCTAACCCAATCCTCGTCCCGGGCAATCTAGCCCAATCCTCATCCCAGGCAATCTAACCCAATCCTCGTCCCGGGCAATCTAACCCAATCCTCGTCCCGGGCAATCTAGCCCAATCCTTGTTCCGGGCAATCTATCGCAATCCTCGTCCGGAGAAATCTAACCCAATACTCGTCCGGGGTCCAGGGCAATCTAACCCAATCCTCGTTCCAGGCAATCTAACCCAATTCTCGTCCCGGGGAATCTAACCCAATCCTCGTCACGGGCAATCTAGCCCAATCCTCGTCCCGGGCAATCTAACCCAAACCTTGTCACAGGCAATGTAACCCAAACCTCGTCCCGGGCAATCTAACTCAATCCTCGTCCCGGGCAATCTTATCCAATCCTCGTCCCGGGCAATCTAACCAAATCCTCGTCCATGGCAATCTAGTGCAATCCCCGTCTAGGGCAATATAACCCAATCCTCGTCTGGGGCAATCTAGCCCAATCCTCGTCCCGGACAATCTAACCCAATCCTCGTCCCGAGCAATCAAACCCAATCCTGGTCCCAGGCAATCAAATTCAATCCTCGTCCCGGGCAATCTAACTCAATCCTCGTCCCGGGCAATCAAACCCAATCCTCGTCCCGGGCAATCAAATCCAATCCTCGTCCCGGGCAATCTAACCCAATCCTCATCCCGGGCAATCTAACTCAATCCTCGTCCCGGGCAATCTAACTCAATCCTCGTCCCGGGCAATCAAACCCAATCCTCGTCCCGGGCAAGCTAACCCAATCCTCGTCCCGGGCAATCAAACCCAATCCTCGTCCCTGGCAATCAAACCCAATCCTCGTCCCGGGCAATCAAACCCAATCCTCGTCCCGGGCAATCAAACCCAATCCTCGTCCCTGGCAATCAAACTCAATCCTCGTCCCAGGTAATCAAACACAATCCTCGTCCCGGGCAATCTAACTCAATCCTCGTCCTGGGCAATCAAACCCAATCCTCGTCCCGGGCAATCTAACTCAATCCTCGTCCCGGGCAATCAAACCCAATCCTCGTCCCGGGCAATCAAACCCAATCCTCGTCCCGGGCAATCAAACCCAATCCTCGTCCCGGGCAATCTAACTCAATCCTCGTCCTGGGCAATCAAACCCAATCCTCGTCCCAGGCAATCAAACCCAATCCTCGTCCCGGGCAATCTAACTCAATCCTCGTCCCGGGCAATCAAACCCAATCCTCGTCCCGGGCAATCTAACTCAATCCTCGTCCCGGGAAATCTAACCCAATCCTCGTCCCGGGCAATCAAACCCAATCCTCGTCCCAGGCAATCAAACCCAATCCTCGTCCCAGGCAATCAAACCCAATCCTCGTCCCGGGCAATCGAACCAAATCCTCGTCCATGGCAATCTAGTGCAATCCCCGTCCAGGGCAATATAACCCAATCCTCGTCTGGGGCAATCTAGCCCAATCCTCGTCACGGACAATCAAACCCAATCCTCGTCCCGGGCAATCAAACCCAATCCTTGTTCCGGGCAATCTATCGCAATCCTCGTCCGGAGCAATCTAACCCAATACTCGTCCGGGGTCCAGGGCAATCTAACCCAATCTTCGTTCCAGGCAATCTAACCCAATTCTCGTCACGGGCAATCTAGCCTTATCCTCGTCCCGGGAAATTTAACCCAATCCTCATCACGGGTAAGCTAACCCAATCCTTGTCACGGGTAATCTAGCTTTATCCTCGTCCTGGGCAATCGAACCCAATCCTCGGACTGGGCAATCGAATGCAATCCTCGGTCCCGGTCAATCTATCCCAATCCTCGTCCCGGGCAATCTAACCCATCCTCGGCCAGGGCAATCTAATTCAAACCTCGTCCAGGGTAATCTAACCCAATCCTCATTGCGTGCAATCAAGCCCAATCGTCGTCCGGGGCAATCTAGACCAATTCTCGTCCCGGGCAAACTAACTCAATCCTCGTCCCGGGCAATCTAACTCAATCCTCGTCCTGGGCAATCAAACCCAATCCTCGTCCCGGACAATCTAACCCAATCCTTGTCCCAGAGAATCAAACCCAATCCTCGTCTGGGGCAATCTAGCCCAATCCTCGTCATGGACAATCTAACCCAATCCTTGTCCCAGAGAATCAAACCCAATCCTCGTCCCAGGCAATCTAACCCAATCCTCGTCCCGGGCATTCTAACTCAATCCTCGTCCCGGGCAATCTAACTCAATCCTCGTCCCGGGCAATCAAACCCAATCCTCGTCCCGGGCAAGCTAACCCAATCCTCGTCCCGGGCAATCAAACCCAATCCTCGTCCCTGGCAATCAAACCCAATCCTCGTCCCGGGCAATCAAACCCAATCCTCGTCCCGGGCAATCAAACCCAATCCTCGTCCCTGGCAATCAAACTCAATCCTCGTCCCAGGCAATCAAACCCAATCCTCGTCCCGGGCAATCTAACTCAATCCTCGTCCCGGGCAATCAAACCCAATCCTCGTCCCGGGCAAACTAACTCAATCCTCGTCCCGGGCAATCTAACTCAATCCTCGTCCTGGGCAATCAAACCCAATCCTCGTCCCGGACAATCTAACCCAATCCTTGTCCCAGAGAATCAAACCCAATCCTCGTCTGGGGCAATCTAGCCCAATCCTCGTCATGGACAATCTAACCCAATCCTTGTCCCAGAGAATCAAACCCAATCCTCGTCCCAGGCAATCTAACCCAATCCTCGTCCCGGGCATTCTAACTCAATCCTCGTCCCGGGCAATCTAACTCAATCCTCGTCCCGGGCAATCAAACCCAATCCTCGTCCCGGGCAAGCTAACCCAATCCTCGTCCCGGGCAATCAAACCCAATCCTCGTCCCTGGCAATCAAACCCAATCCTCGTCCCGGGCAATCAAACCCAATCCTCGTCCCGGGCAATCAAACCCAATCCTCGTCCCTGGCAATCAAACTCAATCCTCGTCCCAGGCAATCAAACCCAATCCTCGTCCCGGGCAATCTAACTCAATCCTCGTCCCGGGCAATCAAACCCAATCCTCGTCCCGGGCAATCAAACCCAATCCTCGTCCCGGGCAATCTAACCAAATCCTCGTCACGGACAATCTAACCCAATCCTTGTCCCGGAGAATCAAACCCAATCCTCGTCCCGGGCAATCTAACCCAATCCTTGTTCCGGGCAATCTATCGCAATCCTCGTCCGGAGCAATCTAACCCAATACTCGTCCGGGGTCCAGGGCAATCTAACCCAATCCTCGTTCCAGGCAATCCAACCCAATCATCGTCACGGGCAATCTAGCCTTATCCTCGTCCCGGGAAATTTCACCCAATCCTCGTCACGGGTAAGCTAACCCAATCCTTGTCACGGGTAATCTAGCTTTATCCTCGTCCTGGGCAATCGAACCCAATCCTCGGACTGGGCAATCGAACGCAATCCTCGGTCCCGGTCAATCTAGCCCAATCCTCGTCCCGGGCAATCTAGCCCAATCCTCGGTCCCGGTCAATCTAGCCCAATCCTCGTCCCGGGCAATCTAGCCCAATCCTCGGTCCTGGTCAATCTAGCCCAATCCTCGTCCCGGGCAATCTAGCCCATCCTCGGCCAGGGCAATCTAATTCAAACCTCGTCCAGGGTAATCTAACCCAATCCTCGTTCCGGGCAATCTAACCCAATCCTCATTGCGGGCAATCTAGCCCAATCCTCATCCAGGGCAATCTAGCCCAATTCTCGTCCCGGGCAATCTAACCCAATCCTCATTGCGGGCAATCTAGCCCAATCCTCGTCCCGGGCAGTCTAGCCCAATCCTCATCCAGGGCAATCTAACACAATCCTCGTCCCGGGCAATGTAACCCAATCCTTGTCCCGGACAATCGAGCCCAAATCCTCGTCCAGGGTAATCTAACCCAATCCTTGTCCCGAGCAATCAAACCCAATCCTCGTCCCGGGCAATCTAACCAAATCCTCATCCATGGCAATCTAGTGCAATCCCCGTCTAGGGCAATATAACCCAATCCTCGTCTGGGGCAATCTAACCCAATCCTTGTCCCGAGCAATCAAACCCAATCCTCGTCCCAGGCAATCAAACCCAATCCTCGTCCAGGGCAATCTAACTCAATCCTCGTCCCGGGCAATCAAACCCAATCCTCGTACCGGGCAATCAAACCCAATCCTCGTCCCGGGCAATCAAACCCAATCCTCGTCCCGGGCAATCTAACCCAATCCTCGTCCCGGGCAATCTAACTCAATCCTCGTCCCGGGCAATCTAACTCAATACTCGTCCCGGGCAATCGAACCCAATCCTCGTCCCGGGCAAGCTAACCCAATCCTCGTCCCGGGCAATCAAACCCAATCCTCGTCCTGGGCAGTCGAATCCAATCCTCATCCCGGGCAATCTAGCCCAATCCTCATCCAGGGCAATCTAACCCAATCCTCATCCCTGGCAATCTAACCCAATCCTCATCCCGGGCGATCGAGCCCAATCCTCTTCCCAGGCAATCTTGCCCAATCCTCATCCAGGGCAATCTAACCCAATCCTCGTCCCGGGCAATCTAGCCCAATCCTCATCCAGGGCAATCTAACCCAATCCTCATCCGGGGCAATCTAACCCAATCTTCGTCCAGGGCAATCTAACCCAATCCTCATCCGGGGCAATCTAACCCAATCTTCGTCCTGGGCGATCTAGCCCAATTCTCTTCCCAGGCAATCTTGCCCAATCCTCATCCAGGGCAATCTAGCCCAATCCTCGTCCCGGGCAATCTAACCCAAACCGTGTCACAAGCAATGTAACCCAATCCTCGTCCCGGGCAATCTAACACAATCCTCGTCCCGGGCGATCGTACTCAATCCTCGTTCCAGGCAATCTAACCCAATTCTCGTCCCGGGCAATCTAACCCAATCCTCGTGCCGGGCAATCTAGCCCAATTCTCGTCCTGGGAAATCTAACCCAATCCTCATTCCGGGCAATCTAGCCCAATCCTTGTTCCGGGCAATCTATCGCAATCCTCGTCCGGAGCAATCTAACCCAATACTCGTCCGGGGTCCAGGGCAATCTAACCCAATCCTCGTTCCAGGCAATCTAACCCAATCCTCGTCCCGGGGAATCTAACCCAATCCTCGTCACGGGCAATCTAGCCCAATCCTCGTCCCGGGCAATCTAACCCAAACTTTGTCACAGGCAATGTAACCCAAACCTCGTCCCGGGCAATCTAACTCAATCCTCGTCCCGGGCAATCTAACCCAATCCTCGTCCCGGGCAATCTAACCAAATCCTCGTCCATGGCAATCTAGTGCAATCCCCGTCTAGGGCAATATAACCCAATCCTCGTCTGGGGCAATCTAGCCCAATCCTCGTCCCGGGCAATCTAACTCAATCCTCGTCCCGGGCAATCAAACCCAATCCTTGTCCCGGGCAAGCTAACCCAATCCTCGTCCCGGGCAATCAAACCCAATCCTCGTCCCTGGCATTCAAACCCAATCCTCGTCCCGGGCAATCAAACCCAATCCTCGTCCCGGGCAATCAAACCCAATCCTCGTCCCTGGCAATCAAACTCAATCCTCGTCCCAGGCAATCAAACCCAATCCTCGTCCCGGGCAATCTAACTCAATCCTCGTCCCGGGCAATCAAACCCAATCCTCGTCCCGGGCAATCTAACCCAATCATCGTCACGGGCAATCTAGCCTTATCCTCGTCCCGGGAAATTTAACCCAATCCTCGTCACGGGTAAGCTAACCTAATCCTTGTCACGGGTAATCGAGCTTTATCCTCGTCCTGGGCAATCGAACCCAATCCTCGGACTGGGCAATCGAACGCAATCCTCGGTCCCGGTCAATCTAGCCCAATCCTCGTCCCGGGCAATCTAGCCCAATCCTCGGTCCCGGTCAATCTAGCCCAATCCTCGTCCCGGGCAATCTAGCCCAATCCTCGGTCCCGGTCAATCTAGCCCAATCTTCGTCCCGGGCAATCTAATTCAAACCTCGTCCAGGGTAATCTAACCCAATCCTCGTTCCGGGCAATCTAACCCAATCCTCATTGCGGGCAATCTAGCCCAATCCTCATCCAGGGCAATCTAGCCCAATTCTCGTCCCGGGCAATCTAACCCAATCCTCATTGCGGGCAATCTAGCCCAATCCTAGTCCCGGGCAGTCTAGCCCAATCTTCATCCAGGGCAATCTAACCCAAACCGTGGCACAAGCAATGTAACCCAATCCTCGTCCCGGGCAATCTAACACAATCCTCGTCCCGGGCAATGTAACCCAATCCTTGTCCCGGACAATTGAGCCCAAATCCTCGTCCAGGGTAATCTAACCCAATCCTCGTCCCTGGCATTCCAACCCAAT
Organism: Pristiophorus japonicus; assembly: GCF_044704955.1. Classification (NCBI taxonomy): domain Eukaryota; kingdom Metazoa; phylum Chordata; class Chondrichthyes; family Pristiophoridae; genus Pristiophorus; species Pristiophorus japonicus. The sequence continues at coordinate 238,195,120 of NC_091979.1, read as the reverse complement.
CCTCGTCCCGGGCAATCTAACCAAATCCTCATCCATGGCAATCTAGTGCAATCCCCGGCTAGGGCAATATAACCCAATCCTCGTCTGGGGCAATCTAACCCAATCCTTGACCCGAGCAATCAAACCCAATCCTCGTCCCAGGCAATCAAACCCAATCCTCGTCCCGGGCAATCTAACTCAATCCTCGTCCCGGGCAATCAAACCCAATCCTCGTACCGGGCAATCAAACCCAATCCTCGATCCGGGCAATCTAACTCAATCCTCGTCCCGGGCAATCTAACTCAATCCTCGTCCCGGGCAATCAAACCCAATCCTCGTCCAGGGCAATCGAACCCAATCTTCGTCCCGGGCAATCTAGCCCTCTCCTCGTCTGCTGCAATCTAGCCCAATCTTCGTCCTGGGCAATCTAGCCCAATCTTCGTCCTGGGCAATCTAGCACAATCCTCGTCCAGGGCAATCTAACCCAATCCTCGTCCCGGGCAATCTAACCCAATCCTTGTCCCGGGCGATCTAACCCAATCCTCGTCCCGGGCGATCTAACCCAATCCTCGTCCCGGGCGATCAAACCCAATCCTCGTCCGGGCGATCTAACCCAATCCTCGACCCGGGCAATCTAACCCAATCCTCGTCCCGGGCGATCTAACCCAATCCTTGTCCCGGGCAATCGAACCCAATCCTCGTCCCAGGCAATCTAACCCAATCCTCGACCCGGGCAATCGTACCCAATCCTCGTCCCGGGCGATCTAACCCAATCCTTGTTCCGGGCAATCTATCGCAATCCTCGTCCGGAGCAATCTAGCCCAATACTCGTCCGGGATCCAGGGCAATCTAACCCAATCCTCGTTCCAGGCAATCTAACCCAATCATCGTCACGGGCAATCTTGCCTTATCCTCGTCCCGGGAAATTTAACCCAATCCTCGTCACGGGTAAGCTAACCCAATCCTTGTCACGGGTAATCTAGCTTTATCCTCGTCCTGGGCAATCGAACCCAATCCTCGGACTGGGCAATCGAACGCAATCCTCGGTCCCGGTCAATCTAGCCCAATCCTCGTCCCGGGCAATCTAGCCCAATCCTCGGTCCCGGTCAATCTAGCCCAATCCTCGTCGCGGGCAATCTAGCCCATCCTCGGCCAGGGCAATCTAATTCAAACCTCGTCCAGGGTAATCTAACCCAATCCTCGTTCCGGGCAATCTAACCCAATCCTCATTGCGGGCAATCGAGCCCAATCCTCCTCCAGGGCAATCTAGCCCAATTCTCGTCCCGGGCAATCTAACCCAATCCTCATTGCGGGCAATCTAGCCCAATCCTCGTCCCGGGCAGTCTAGCCCAATCCTCATCCAGGGCAATCTAACCCAAACCGTGTCACAAGCAATGTAACCCAATCCTCGTCCCGGGCAATCTAACACAATCCTCGTCCCGGGCAATGTAACCCAATCCTTGTCCCGGACAATCGAGCCCAAATCCTCGTCCAGGGTAATCTAACCCAATCCTCGTCCCTGGCATTCCAACACAATCCTCGTCCCGGGCAATCTAACCAAATCCTCGTCCATGGCAATCTAGTGCAATCCCCGTCTAGGGCAATATAGCCCAATCTTCGTACCTGGGCAATCTAGCCCAATCTTCGTCCTGGGCAATCTAGCACAATCCTCGTCCAGGGCAATCTAACCCAATCCTCGTCCCGGGCAATCTAACCCAATCCTCGTCCCGGGCGATCTAACCCAATCCTCGTCCCGGGCGATCAAACCCAATCCTCGTCCGGGCGATCTAACCCAATCCTCGACCCGGGCGGTCTAACCCAATCCTTGCCCCAGGCAATCTAACCCAATCCTCGTCCCGGGCGACCTAACCCAATCCTTGTCCCGGGCAATCTAACCCAATCCTCGCCCCAGGCAATCTAACCCAATCCTCGTCCCGGGCGATCTAACCCAATCCTCGCCCCAGGCAATCTAACCCAATCCTCGTCCCGGGCGATCTAACCCAATCCTTGTCCCGGGCAATCGAACCCAATCCTCGTCCCAGGCAATCTAACCCAATCCTCGTCCCTGGCGGTCTAACCAAATCCTCGACCCGGGCAATCTAACCCAATCCTCGCCCCGGGCAATCTAACCCAATCCTCGTCCCGGGCGATCTAACCCAATCATCGTCCAGGTCAATCTAACCCAATCCTCGTCTTGTGCAATCGATCCCAATCTTCATCCCGGGCAATGCAGCACAATCCTCGTTCCAGGTAATCTAACCCAATCCTCGTCCTGGGCAGTCGAATCCAATCCTAATCCCGGGCAATCTAACCCTATCCTCGTCCCGGGCAATGTAACCCAATCCTCATCCCGGGCAATCTAACCCAATCCTCTTCCCGGGCAATCTTGCCCAATCCTCATCCAGGGCAATCTAACCCAATCCTCGTCCCGGGTAATCTAACCCAATCCTCGTCCCGGGCAATCTAACCCAATCCTCGTCCTGGGCAGTGGAATCCAATCCTCGTCCCGGGCAATCTAACCCAATCCTCGTCCCGGGCAATCTAACCCAATCCTTGTCCCGGGCAATCTAACCCAATCCTCGTCCCGGGCAATCTAACCCAATCCTCGTCCTGGGCAGTGGAATCCAATCCTCGTCATGGGCAATCTAACCCAATCCTCGTCTTGGGCAATCTAACCCAATCCTCGTCCCGGGCAATCTAACCCAATCCTCGTCCCGGGCAATCTAGCCCAATCCTCATCCCAGGCAATCTAACCCAATCCTCGTCCCGGGCAATCTAACCCAATCCTCGTCCCGGGCAATCTAGCCCAATCCTTGTTCCGGGCAATCTATCGCAATCCTCGTCCGGAGAAATCTAACCCAATACTCGTCCGGGGTCCAGGGCAATCTAACCCAATCCTCGTTCCAGGCAATCTAACCCAATTCTCGTCCCGGGGAATCTAACCCAATCCTCGTCACGGGCAATCTAGCCCAATCCTCGTCCCGGGCAATCTAACCCAAACCTTGTCACAGGCAATGTAACCCAAACCTCGTCCCGGGCAATCTAACTCAATCCTCGTCCCGGGCAATCTAACCCAATCCTCGTCCCGGGCAATCTAACCAAATCCTCGTCCATGGCAATCTAGTGCAATCCCTGTCTAGGGCAATATAACCCAATCCTCGTCTGGCGCAATCTAGCCCAATCCTCGTCCCGGACAATCTAACCCAATCCTCGTCCCGAGCAATCAAACCCAATCCTGGTCCCAGGCAATCAAACTCAATCCTCGTCCCGGGCAATCTAACTCAATCCTCGTCCCGGGCAATCAAACCCAATCCTCGTCCCGGGCAATCAAATCCAATCCTCGTCCCGGGCAATCTAACCCAATCCTCATCCCGGGCAATCTAACTCAATCCTCGTCCCGGGCAATCTAACTCAATCCTCGTCCCGGGCAATCAAACCCAATCCTCGTCCCGGGCAAGCTAACCCAATCCTCGTCCCGGGCAATCAAACCCAATCCTCGTCCCTGGCAATCAAACCCAATCCTCGTCCCGGGCAATCAAACCCAATCCTCGTCCCGGGCAATCAAACCCAATCCTCGTCCCTGGCAATCAAACTCAATCCTCGTCCCAGGTAATCAAACACAATCCTCGTCCCGGGCAATCTAACTCAATCCTCGTCCTGGGCAATCAAACCCAATCCTCGTCCCGGGCAATCTAACTCAATCCTCGTCCCGGGCAATCAAACCCAATCCTCGTCCCGGGCAATCTAAACCAATCCTTGTCCCGGGCAATCTAACCCAATCCTCGTCCCGGGCAATCTAACCCAATCCTCGTCCTGGGCAGTGGAATCCAATCCTCGTCATGGGCAATCTAACCCAATCCTCGTCTTGGGCAATCTAACCCAATCCTCGTCCCGGGCAATCTAACCCAATCCTCGTCCCGGGCAATCTAGCCCAATCCTCATCCCAGGCAATCTAACCCAATCCTCGTCCCGGGCAATCTAACCCAATCCTCGTCCCGGGCAATCTAGCCCAATCCTTGTTCCGGGCAATCTATCGCAATCCTCGTCCGGAGAAATCTAACCCAATACTCGTCCGGGGTCCAGGGCAATCTAACCCAATCCTCGTTCCAGGCAATCTAACCCAATTCTCGTCCCGGGGAATCTAACCCAATCCTCGTCACGGGCAATCTAGCCCAATCCTCGTCCCGGGCAATCTAACCCAAACCTTGTCACAGGCAATGTAACCCAAACCTCGTCCCGGGCAATCTAACTCAATCCTCGTCCCGGGCAATCTAACCCAATCCTCGTCCCGGGCAATCTAACCAAATCCTCGTCCATGGCAATCTAGTGCAATCCCTGTCTAGGGCAATATAACCCAATCCTCGTCTGGCGCAATCTAGCCCAATCCTCGTCCCGGACAATCTAACCCAATCCTCGTCCCGAGCAATCAAACCCAATCCTGGTCCCAGGCAATCAAACTCAATCCTCGTCCCGGGCAATCTAACTCAATCCTCGTCCCGGGCAATCAAACCCAATCCTCGTCCCGGGCAATCAAATCCAATCCTCGTCCCGGGCAATCTAACCCAATCCTCATCCCGGGCAATCTAACTCAATCCTCGTCCCGGGCAATCTAACTCAATCCTCGTCCCGGGCAATCAAACCCAATCCTCGTCCCGGGCAAGCTAACCCAATCCTCGTCCCGGGCAATCAAACCCAATCCTCGTCCCTGGCAATCAAACCCAATCCTCGTCCCGGGCAATCAAACCCAATCCTCGTCCCGGGCAATCAAACCCAATCCTCGTCCCTGGCAATCAAACTCAATCCTCGTCCCAGGTAATCAAACACAATCCTCGTCCCGGGCAATCTAACTCAATCCTCGTCCTGGGCAATCAAACCCAATCCTCGTCCCGGGCAATCTAACTCAATCCTCGTCCCGGGCAATCAAACCCAATCCTCGTCCCGGGCAATCAAACCCAATCCTCGTCCCGGGTAATCAAACCCAATCCTCGTCCCGGGCAATCTAACTCAATCCTCGTCCTGGGCAATCAAACCCAATCCTCGTCCCAGGCAATCAAACCCAATCCTCGTCCCGGGCAATCTAACTCAATCCTCGTCCCGGGCAATCAAACCCAATCCTCGTCCCGGGCAATCTAACTCAATCCTCGTCCCGGGCAATCTAACTCAATCCTCGTCCCGGGCAATCAAACCCAATCCTCGTCCCGGGCAATCTAACCCAATCCTCGTCCCGGGCAATCAAACCCAATCCTCGTCCCAGGCAATCAAACCCAATCATCGTCCCAGGCAATCAAACCCAATCCTCGTCCCGGGCAATCGAACCAAATCCTCGTCCATGGCAATCTAGTGCAATCCCCGTCCAGGGCAATATAACCCAATCCTCGTCTGGGGCAATCTAGCCCAATCCTCGTCACGGACAATCAAACCCAATCCTCGTCCCGGGCAATAAAACCCAATCCTCGTCCCGGGCAATCAAACCCAATCCTCGTCCCGGGCAATCTAACCAAATCCTCGTCACAGACAATCTAACCCAATCCTTGTCCCGGAGAATCAAACCCAATCCTCGTCCCTGGCAATCAAACTCAATCCTCGTCCCAGGTAATCAAACACAATCCTCGTCCCGGGCAATCTAACTCAATCCTCGTCCTGGGCAATCAAACCCAATCCTCGTCCCGGGCAATCTAACTCAATCCTCGTCCCGGGCAATCAAACCCAATCCTCGTCCCGGGCAATCAAACCCTAATCTCGTCCCGGGCAATCAAACCCAATCCTCGTCCCGGGCAATCTAACTCAATCCTCGTCCTGGGCAATCAAACCCAATCCTCGTCCCAGGCAATCAAACCCAATCCTCGTCCCGGGCAATCTAACTCAATCCTCGTCCCGGGCAATCAAACCCAATCCTCGTCCCGGGCAATCTAACTCAATCCTCGTCCCGGGCAATCTAACTCAATCCTCGTCCCGGGCAATCAAACCCAATCCTCGTCCCGGGCAATCTAACCCAATCCTCGTCCCGGGCAATCAAACCCAATCCTCGTCCCAGGCAATCAAACCCAATCATCGTCCCAGGCAATCAAACCCAATCCTCGTCCCGGGCAATCGAACCAAATCCTCGTCCATGGCAATCTAGTGCAATCCCCGTCCAGGGCAATATAACCCAATCCTCGTCTGGGGCAATCTAGCCCAATCCTCGTCACGGACAATCAAATCCAATCCTCGTCCCGGGCAATCAAACCCAATCCTCGTCCCGGGCAATCAAACCCAATCCTCGTTCCGGGCAATCTAACCCAATCCTCATTCCGGGCAATCTAGCCCAATCCTTGTTCCGGGCAATCTATCGCAATCCTCGTCCGGAGCAATCTAACCCAATACTCGTCCGGGGTCCAGGGCAATCTAACCCAATCCTCGTTCCAGGCAATCTAACCCAATCCTCGTCACGGGCAATCTAGCCTTATCCTCGTCCCGGGAAATTTAACCCAATCCTCATCACGGGTAAGCTAACCCAATCCTTGTCACGGGTAATCTAGCTTTATCCTCGTCCTGGGCAATCGAACCCAATCCTCGGACTGGGCAATCGAACGCAATCCTCGGTCCCGGTCAATCTATCCCAATCCTCGTCCCGGGCAATCTAACCCATCCTCGGCCAGGGCAATCTAATTCAAACCTCGTCCAGGGTAATCTAACCCAATCCTCATTGCGTGCAATCAAGCCCAATCGTCGTCCGGGGCAATCTAGACCAATTCTCGTCCCGGGCAAACTAACTCAATCCTCGTCCCGGGCAATCTAACTCAATCCTCGTCCTGGGCAATCAAACCCAATCCTCGTCCCGGACAATCTAACCCAATCCTTGTCCCAGAGAATCAAACCCAATCCTCGTCTGGGGCAATCTAGCCCAATCCTCGTCATGGACAATCTAACCCAATCCTTGTCCCAGAGAATCAAACCCAATCCTCGTCCCGGGCAATCTAACCCAATCCTCATTCCGGGCAATCTAGCCCAATCCTTATTCCGGGCAATCTATCGCAATCCTCGTCCGGAGCAATCTAACCCAATACTCGTCCGGTGTCCAGGGCAATCTAACCCAATCCTCGTTCCAGGCAATCTAACCCAATCCTCGTCACGGGCAATCGAACCCAATCCTCATTCCGGGCAATCTAGCCCAATCCTTGTTCCGGGCAATCTATCGCAATCCTCGTCCGGAGCAATCTAACCCAATACTCGTCCGGTGTCCAGGGCAATCTAACCCAATCCTCGTCCCGGGCTATCTAACCAAATCCTCGTCCATGGCAATCTAGTGCAATCCCCGTCTAGGGCAATATAACCCAATCCTCGTCTGGGGCAATCTAGCCCAATCCTCGTTCCGGACAATCTAACCCAATCCTCGTCCCGAGCAATCAAACCCAATCCTGGTCCCAGGCAATCTAACCCAATCCTCGTCCCGGGCAATCAAACCCAATCCTCGTCCCAGGCAATCAAACCCAATCATCGTCCCAGGCAATCAAACCCAATCCTCGTCCCGGGCAATCTAACTCAATCCTCGTCCTGGGCAATCAAACCCAATCCTCGTCCCAGGCAATCAAACCCAATCCTCGTCCCGGGCAATCTAACTCAATCCTCGTCCCGGGCAATCAAACCCAATCCTCGTCCCGGGCAATCTAACTCAATCCTCGTCCCGGGCAATCTAACTCAATCCTCGTCCCGGGCAATCAAACCCAATCCTCGTCCCGGGCAATCTAACCCAATCCTCGTCCCGGGCAATCAAACCCAATCCTCGTCCCAGGCAATCAAACCGAATCATCGTCCCAGGCAATCAAACCCAATCCGCGTCCCGGGCAATCGAACCAAATCCTCGTCCATGGCAATCTAGTGCAATCCCCGTCCAGGGCAATATAACCCAATCCTCGTCTGGGGCAATCTAGCCCAATCCTCGTCACGGACAATCAAATCCAATCCTCGTCCCGGGCAATCAAACCCAATCCTCGTCCCGGGCAATCAAACCCAATCCTCGTTCCGGGCAATCTAACCCAATCCTCATTCCGGGCAATCTAGCCCAATCCTTGTTCCGGGCAATCTATCGCAATCCTCGTCCGGAGCAATCTAACCCAATACTCGTCCGGGGTCCAGGGCAATCTAACCCAATCCTCGTTCCAGGCAATCTAACCCAATCCTCGTCACGGGCAATCTAGCCTTATCCTCGTCCCGGGAAATTTAACCCAATCCTCATCACGGGTAAGCTAACCCAATCATTGTCACGGGTAATCTAGCTTTATCCTCGTCCTGGGCAATCGAACCCAATCCTCGGACTGGGCAATCGAACGCAATCCTCGGTCCCGGTCAATCTATCCCAATCCTCGTCCCGGGCAATCTAACCCATCCTCGGCCAGGGCAATCTAATTCAAACCTCGTCCAGGTTAATCTAACCCAATCCTCATTGCGTGCAATCAAGCCCAATCGTCGTCCGGGGCAATCTAGACCAATTCTCGTCCCGGGCAAACTAACTCAATCCTCGTCCCGGGCAATCGAACTCAATCCTCGTCCTGGGCAATCAAACCCAATCCTCGTCCCGGACAATCTAACCCAATCCTTGTCCCAGAGAATCAAACCCAATCCTCGTCTGGGGCAATCTAGCCCAATCCTCGTCATGGACAATCTAACCCAATCCTTGTCCCAGAGAATCAAACCCAATCCTCGTCCCGGGCAATCTAACCCAATCCTCATTCCGGGCAATCTAGCCCAATCCTTATTCCGGGCAATCTATCGCAATCCTCGTCCGGAGCAATCTAACCCAATACTCGTCCGGTGTCCAGGGCAATCTAACCCAATCCTCGTTCCAGGCAATCTAACCCAATCCTCGTCACGGGCAATCGAACCCAATCCTCATTCCGGGCAATCTAGCCCAATCCTTGTTCCGGGCAATCTATCGCAATCCTCGTCCGGAGCAATCTAACCCAATACTCGTCCGGTGTCCAGGGCAATCTAACCCAATCCTCGTCCCGGGCTATCTAACCAAATCCTCGTCCATGGCAATCTAGTGCAATCCCCGTCTAGGGCAATATAACCCAATCCTCGTCTGGGGCAATCTAGCCCAATCCTCGTTCCGGACAATCTAACCCAATCCTCGTCCCGAGCAATCAAACCCAATCCTGGTCCCAGGCAATCAAACCCAATCCTCGTCCCGGGCAATCTAACTCAATCCTCGTCCCGGGCAATCAAACCCAATCCTCGTCCCGGGCAATCAAACCCAATCCTCGTCCCGGGCAATCTAACCCAATCCTCGTCCCGGGCAATCAAACCCAATCCTCGTCCCTGGCAATCAAACTCAATCCTCGTCCCAGGCAATCAAACCCAATCCTCGTCCCGGGCAATCTAACTCAATCCTCGTCCCGGGCAATCAAACCCAATCCTCGTCCCGGGCAATCAAACCCAATCCTCGTCCCGGGCAATCTAACCAAATCCTCGTCACGGACAATCTAACCCAATCCTTGTCCCGGAGAATCAAACCCAATCCTCGTCCCGGGCAATCTAACCCAATCCTCGTTCCAGGCAATCTAACCCAATCATCGTCACGGGCAATCTAGCCTTATCCTCGTCCCGGGAAATTTAACCCAATCCTCGTCCCGGGCAATCTAACTCAATCCTCGTCCCGGGCAATCAAACCCAATCCTCGTCCCAGGCAATCAAACCCAATCATCGTCCCAGGCAATCAAACCCAATCCTCGTCCCGGGCAATCGAACCAAATCCTCGTCCATGGCAATCTAGTGCAATCCCCGTCCAGGGCAATATAACCCAATCCTCGTCTGGGGCAATCTAGCCCAATCCTCGTCACGGACAATCAAATCCAATCCTCGTCCCGGGCAATCAAACCCAATCCTCGTCCCGGGCAATCAAACCCAATCCTCGTTCCGGGCAATCTAACCCAATCCTCATTCCGGGCAATCTAGCCCAATCCTTGTTCCGGGCAATCTATCGCAATCCTCGTCCAGAGCAATCTAACCCAATACTCGTCCGGGGTCCAGGGCAATCTAACCCAATCTTCGTTCCAGGCAATCTAACCCAATCCTCGTCACGGGCAATCTAGCCTTATCCTCGTCCCGGGAAATTTAACCCAATCCTCATCACGGGTAAGCTAACCCAATCCTTGTCACGGGTAATCTAGCTTTATCCTCGTCCTGGGCAATCGAACCCAATCCTCGGACTGGGCAATCGAACGCAATCCTCGGTCCCGGTCAATCTATCCCAATCCTCGTCCCGGGCAATCTAACCCATCCTCGGCCAGGGCAATCTAATTCAAACCTCGTCCAGGGTAATCTAACCCAATCCTCATTGCGTGCAATCAAGCCCAATCGTCGTCCGGGGCAATCTAGACCAATTCTCGTCCCGGGCAATCTAACTCAATCCTCGTCCTGGGCAATCAAACCAATCCTCGTCCCGGACAATCTAACCCAATCCTTGTCCCAGAGAATCAAACCCAATCCTCGTCTGGGGCAATCTAGCCCAATCCTCGTCATGGACAATCTAACCCAATCCTTGTCCCAGAGAATCAAACCCAATCCTCGTCCCGGGCAATCTAACCCAATCCTCATTCCGGGCAATCTAGCCCAATCCTTATTCCGGGCAATCTATCGCAATCCTCGTCCGGAGCAATCTAACCCAATACTCGTCCGGTGTCCAGGGCAATCTAACCCAATCCTCGTTCCAGGCAATCTAACCCAATCCTCTTCACGGGCAATCGAACCCAATCCTCATTCCGGGCAATCTAGCCCAATCCTTGTTCGGGGCAATCTATCGCAATCCTCGTCCGGAGCAATCTAACCCAATACTCGTCCGGTGTCCAGGGCAATCTAACCCAATCCTCGTCCCGGGCTATCTAACCAAATCCTCGTCCATGGCAATCTAGTGCAATCCCCGTCTAGGGCAATATAACCCAATCCTCGTCTGGGGCAATCTAGCCCAATCCTCGTCCCGGACAATCTAACCCAATCCTCGTCCCGAGCAATCAAACCCAATCCTGGTCCCAGGCAATCAAACCCAATCCTCGTCCCGGGCAATCTAACTCAATCCTCGTCCCGGGCAATCAAACCCAATCCTCGTCCCGGGCAATCAAACCCAATCCTCGTCCCGGGCAATCTAACCCAATCCTCGTCCCGGGCAATCTAACTCAATCCTCGTCCCGGGCAATCAAACCCAATCCTCGTCCCGGGCAAGCTAACCCAATCCTCGTCCCGGGCAATCAAACCCAATCCTCGTCCCTGGCAATCAAACCCAATCCTCGTCCCTGGCAATCAAACTCAATCCTCGTCCCAGGCAATCAAACCCAATCCTCGTCCCGGGCAATCTAACTCAATCCTCGTCCCGGGCAATCAAACCCAATCCTCGTCCCGGGCAATCAAACCCAATCCTCGTCCCGGGCAATCTAACCAAATCCTCGTCACGGACAATCTAACCCAATCCTTGTCCCGGAGAATCTAACCCAATCCTCGTCCCGGGCAATCTAACCCAATCCTTGTTCCGGGCAATCTATCGCAATCCTCGTCCGGAGCAATCTAACCCAATACTCGTCCGGGGTCCAGGGCAATCTAACCCAATCCTCGTTCCAGGCAATCTAACCCAATCATCGTCACGGGCAATCTAGCCTTATCCTCGTCCCGGGAAATTTAACCCAATCCTCGTCACGGGTAAGCTAACCCAATCCTTGTCACGGGTAATCTAGCTTTATCCTCGTCCTGGGCAATCGAACCCAATCCTCGGACTGGGCAATCGAACGCAATCCTCGGTCCCGGTCAATCTAGCCCAATCCTCGTCCCGGGCAATCTAGCCCAATCCTCGGTCCCGGTCAATCTAGCCCAATCCTCGTCCCGGGCAATCTAGCCCAATCCTCGGTCCCGGTCAATCTAGCCCAATCCTCGTCCCGGGCAATCTAGCCCATCCTCGGCCAGGGCAATCTAATTCAAACCTCGTCCAGGGTAATCTAACCCAATCCTCGTTCCGGGCAATCTAACCCAATCCTCATTGCGGGCAATCTAGCCCAATCCTCATCCAGGGCAATCTAGCCCAATTCTCGTCCCGGGCAATCAAACCCAATCCTCATTGCGGGCAATCTAGCCCAATCCTAGTCCCGGGCAGTCTAGCCCAATCCTCATCCAGGGCAATCTAACCCAAACCGTGGCACAAGCAATGTAACCCAATCCTCGTCCCGGGCAATCTAACACAATCCTCGTCCCGGGCAATGTAACCCAATCCTTGTCCCGGACAATCGAGCCCAAATCCTCGTCCAGGGTAATCTAACCCAATCCTCGTCCCTGGCATTCCAACCCAATCCTTGTCCCGGGCAATCTAACCAAATCCTCATCCATGGCAATCTAGTGCAATCCCCGTCTAGGGCAATATAACCCAATCCTCGTCTGGGGCAATCTAACCCAATTCTTGTCCCGAGCAATCAAACCCAATCCTCGTCCCAGGCAATCAAACCCAATCCTCGTCCCGGGCAATCTAACTCAATCCTCGTCCCGGGCAATCAAACCCAATCCTCGTACCGGGCAATCAAACCCAATCCTCGTCCCGGGCAATCAAACCCAATCCTCGTCCCGGGCAATCTAACTCAATCCTCGTCCCGGGCAATCTAACTCAATCCTCGTCCCGGGCAATCTAACTCAATACTCGACCCGGGCAATCAAACCCAATCCTCGTCCCGGGCAAGCTAACCCAATCCTCGTCCCGGGCAATCAAACCCAATCCTCGTCCTGGGCAGTCGAATCCAATCCTCATCCCGGGCAATCTAGCCCAATCCTCATCCAGGGCAATCTAACCCAATCCTCATCCCGGGCAATCTAACCCAATCCTCATCCCGGGCGATCTAGCCCAATCCTCATCCAGGGCAATCTAACCCAATCCTCGTCCCGGGCAATCTAGCCCAATCCTCATCCGGGGCAATCTAACCCAATCCTCATCCGGGGCAATCTAACCCAATCTTCGTCCTGGGCAATCTAACCCAAACCGTGTCACAAGCAATGTAACCCAATCCTCGTCCCGGGCAATCTAACACAATCCTCGTCCCGGGCGATCGTACTCAATCCTCGTTCCAGGCAATCTAACCCAATTCTCGTCCCGGGCAATCTAACCCAATCCTCGTGCCGGGCAATCTAGCCCAATTCTCGTCCTGGGTAATCTAACCCAATCCTCATTCCGGGCAATCTAGCCCAATCCTTGTTCCGGGCAATCTATCGCAATCCTCGTCCGGAGCAATCTAACCCAATACTCGTCCGGGGTCCAGGGCAATCTAACCCAATCCTCGTTCCAGGCAATCTAACCCAATCCTCGTCCCGGGGAATCTAACCCAATCCTCGTCACGGGCAATCTAGCCCAATCCTCGTCCCGGGCAATCTAACCCAAACTTTGTCACAGGCAATATAACCCAATCCTCGTCTGGGGCAATCTAGCCCAATCCTCGTCCCGGACAATCTAACCCAATCCTCGTCCCGAGCAATCAAACTCAATCCTGGTCCCAGGCAATCAAACCCAATCCTCGTCCCGGGCAATCTAACTCAATCCTCGTCCCGGGCAATCAAACCCAATCCTCGTCCCGGGCAATCAAACCCAATCCTCGTCCCGGGCAATCTAACCCAATCCTCGTCCCGGGCAATCTAACTCAATCCTTGTCCCGGGCAATCTAACTCAATCCTCGTCCCGGGCAATCAAACCCAATCCTCGTCCCGGGCAAGCTAACCCAATCCTCGTCCCGGGCAATCAAACCCAATCCTCGTCCCTGGCAATCAAACCCAATCCTCGTCCCGGGCAATCAAACCCAATCCTCGTCCCGGGCAATCAAACCCAATCCTCGTCCCTGGCAATCAAACTCAATCCTCGTCCCAGGCAATCAAACCCAATCCTCGTCCCGGGCAATCAAACCCAATCCTCGTCCCGGGCAATCTAACCAAATCCTCGTCACGGACAATCTAACCCAATCCTTGTCCCGGAGAATCAAACCCAATCCTCGTCCCGGGCAATCTAACCCAATCCTTGTTCCGGGCAATCTATCGCAATCCTCGTCCGGAGCAATCTAACCCAATACTCGTCCGGGGTCCAGGGCAATCTAACCCAATCCTCGTTCCAGGCAATCTAACCCAATCATCGTCACGGGCAATCTAGCCTTATCCTCGTCCCGGGAAATTTAACCCAATCCTCGTCACGGGTAAGCTAACCCAATCCTTGTCACGGGTAATCTAGCTTTATCCTCGTCCTGGGCAATCGAACCCAATCCTCGGACTGGGCAATCGAACGCAATCCTCGGTCCCGGTCAATCTAGCCCAATCCTCGTCCCGGGCAATCTAGCCCAATCCTCGGTCCCGGTCAATCTAGCCCAATCCTCGTCCCGGGCAATCTAGCCCAATCCTCGGCCCCGGTCATTCTAGCCCAATCCTCGTCGCGGGCAATCTAGCCCATCCTCGGCCAGGGCAATCTAATTCAAACCTCGTCCTGGGTAATCTAACCCAATCCTCGTTCCGGGCAATCTAACCCAATCCTCATTGCGGGCAATCTAGCCCAATCCTCATCCAGGGCAATCTAGCCCAATTCTCGTCCCGGGCAATCTAACCCAATCCTCATTGCGGGCAATCTAGCCCAATCCTAGTCCCGGGCAGTCTAGCCCAATCCTCATCCAGGGCAATCTAACCCAAACCGTGGCACAAGCAATGTAACCCAATCCTCGTCCCGGGCAATCTAACACAATCCTCGTCCCGGGCAATGTAACCCAATCCTTGTCCCGGACAATCGAGCCCAAATCCTCGTCCAGGGTAATCTAACCCAATCCTCGTCCCTGGCATTCCAACCCAATCCTCGTCCCGGGCAATCTAACCAAATCCTCATCCATGGCAATCTAGTGCAATCCCCGTCTAGGGCAATATAACCCAATCCTCGTCTGGGGCAATCTAACCCAATCCTTGTCCCGAGCAATCAAACCCAATCCTCGTCCCAGGCAATCAAACCCAATCCTCGTCCCGGGCAATCTAACTCAATCCTCGTCCCGGGCAATCAAACCCAATCCTCGTACCGGGCAATCAAACCCAATCCTCGTCCCGGGCAATCTAACTCAAACCTCGTCCCGGGCAATCTAACTCAATCCTCGTCCCGGGCAATCAAACCCAATCCTCGTCCAGGGCAATCGAACCCAATCTTCGCCCCGGGCAATCTAGCCCTCTCCTCGTCTGCTGCAATCTAGCCCAATCTTCGTCCTGGGCAATCTAGCCCAATCTTCGTCCTGGGCAATCTAGCACAATCCTCGTCCAGGGCAATCTAACCCAATCCTCGTCCCGGGCAATCTAACCCAATCCTCGTCCCGGGCGATCTAACCCAATCCTCGTCCCGGGCGATCTAACCCAATCCTCGTCCCGGGCGATCAAACCCAATCCTCGTCCGGGCGATCTAACCCAATCCTCGACCCGGGCAATCTAACCCAATCCTCGTCCCGGGCGATCTAACCCAATCCTTGTCCCGGGCAATCGAACCCAATCCTCGTCCCAGGCAATCTAACCCAATCCTCGACCCGGGCAATCGTACCCAATCCTCGTCCCGGGCGATCTAACCCAATCCTTGTTCCGGGCAATCTATCGCAATCCTCGTCCGGAGCAATCTAACCCAATACTCGTCCGGGGTCCAGGGCAATCTAACCCAATCCTCGTTCCAGGCAATCTAACCCAATCATCGTCACGGGCAATCTAGCCTTATCCTCGTCCCGGGAAATTTAACCCAATCCTCATCACGGGTAAGCTAACCCAATCCTTGTCACGGGTAATCTAGCTTTATCCTCGGCCTGGGCAATCGAACCCAATCCTCAGACTGGGCAATCGAACGCAATCCTCGGTCCCGGTCAATCGAGCCCAATCCTCGTCCCGGGCAATCTAGCCCAATCCTCGGTCCCGGTCAATCTAGCTCAATCCTCGTCCCGGGCAATCTAGCCCATCCTCGGCCAGGGCAATCTAATTCAAACCTCGTCCAGGGTAATCTAACCCAATCCTCGTTCCGGGCAATCTAACCCAATCCTCATTGCGGACAATCGAGCCCAATCCTCATCCAGGGCAATCTAACCCAAACCGTGTCACAAGCAATGTAACCCAATCCTCGTCCCGGGCAATCTAACCCAATCCTCGTCCCGGGCAATGTAACCCAATCCTTGTCCCGGACAATCGAGCCCAAATCCTCGTCCAGGGTAATCTAACCCAATCCTCGTCCCTGGCATTCCAACCCAATCCTCGTCCCGGGCAATCTAACCAAATCCTCGTCCATGGCAATCTAGTGCAATCCCCGTCTAGGGCAATATAACCCAATCCTCGTCCCGGGCAATCAAACCCAATCCTCGTCCCGGGCAATCTAACTCAATCCTCGTCCCGGGCAATCAAACCCAATCCTCGTCCCGGGCAATCTAACCCAATCCTCGTCCAGGGCAATCGAACTCAATCTTCGCCCCGGGCAATCTAGCCCTCTCCTCGTCTGCTGCAATCTAGCCCAATCTTCGTACCTGGGCAATCTAGCCCAATCTTCGTCCTGGGCAATCTAGCACAATCCTCGTCCAGGGCAATCTAACCCAATCCTCGTCCCGGGCAATCTAACCCAATCCTCGTCCCGGGCGATCTAACCCAATCCTCGTCCCGGGCGATCAAACCCAATCCCTCGTCCGGGCGATCTAACCCAATCCTCGACCCGGGCGGTCTAACCCAATCCTTGCCCCAGGCAATCTAACCCAATCCTCGTCCCGGGCGACCTAACCCAATCCTTGTCCCGGGCAATCTAACCCAATCCTCGCCCCAGGCAATCTAACCCAATCCTCGTCCCGGGCGATCTAACCCAATCCTTGTCCCGGGCAATCTAACCCAATCCTCGCCCCAGGCAATCTAACCCAATCCTCGTCCCGGGCGGTCTAACCCAATCCTCGCCCCAGGCAATCTAACCCAATCCTCGTCCCGGGCGATCTAACCCAATCCTTGTCCCGGGCAATCGAACCCAATCCTCGTCCCAGGCAATCTAACCCAATCCTCGTCCCGGGCGGTCTAACCAAATCCTCGACCCGGGCAATCTAACCCAATCCTCGCCCCGGGCAATCTAACCCAATCTTCGTCCCGGGCAATCTAACCCAATCATCGTCCAGGGCAATCTAACCCAATCCTCGTCTTGTGCAATCGATCCCAATCTTCATCCCGGGCAATGCAGCACAATCCTCGTTCCAGGTAATCTAACCCAATCCTCGTCCTGGGCAGTCGAATCCAATCCTCATCCCGGGCAATCTAACCCAATCCTCGTCCCGGGCAATGTAACCCAATCCTCATCCCGGGCAATCTAACCCAATCCTCTTCCCGGGCAATCTTGCCCAATCCTCATCCAGGGCAATCTAACCCAATCCTCGTCCCGGGTAATCTAACCCAATCCTCGTCCCGGGCAATCTAACCCAATCCTCGTCCTGGGCAGTGGAATCCAATCCTCGTCCCGGGCAATCTAACCCAATCCTCGTCCCGGGCAATCTAACCCAATCCTTGTCCCGGGCAATCTAACCCAATCCTCGTCCCGGGCAATCTAACCCAATCCTCGTCCTGGGCAGTGGAATCCAATCCTCGTCATGGGCAATCTAACCCAATCCTCGTCTTGGGCAATCTAACCCAATCCTCGTCCCGGGCAATCTAACCCAATCCTCGTCCCGGGCAATCTAGCTCAATCCTCATCCTTGGCAATCTAACCCAATCCTCGTCCCGGGCAATCTAACCCAATCCTCGTCCCGGGCAATCAAGCCCAATCCTCATCCGGGGCAATCTAACCCAATCCTCGTCCCGGGCGATCTAGCACAATTCTCGTCCCGGGCAATCTAACCCAATCCTCATCCGGGGCAATCTAACCCAATCTTCGTCCCGGGCAATCGAGCCCAATCCTCTTCCCAGGCAATCTTGCGCAATCCTCATCCAGGGCAATCTAACCCAATCCTCGTCCCGGGTAATCTAACCCAATCCTCGTCCTGGGCAGTGGAATCCAATCCTCGTCCCGGTCAATGTAACCCAATCCTTGTCCCGGGCAATCTAACCCAATCCTCTTCCCGGGCAATCTTGCCCAATCCTCATCCAGGGCAATCTAACCCAATCCTCATCCTGGGCAGTCGAATCCAATCCTCATCCCGGGCAATTTAACCCAATCCTCATCCGGGGCAATCTAGCACAATGCTCGTCCCGGGCAATTTAATCCAATCCTCGTCCCGGTCAATGTAACCCAATCCCCGTCACGGGCAATCTAGCCCAATCCTTGTCCCGGGCAATATAACCCAATCCTCGTCACGGGCAATCTAGCCCAATCCTTGTCCCGGGCAATCTAACCCAATCCTCGTCACGGGCAATCTAGCCCAATCCTTGTCCCGGTCAATCTAACCCAATCCTTCTCCCGGGCAATCTAGCCCAATCCTCATCCAGGGCAATCTAACCCAATCCTCATCCCGGACAATCTAACCCAATCCTCATCCCGGGCAATCTAACCCAATCCTCGTCCCGGGCAATCTAACCCAATCCTCGTCCTGGGCAGTCGAATCCAATCCTCATCCCGGGCAATCTAGCCCAATCCTCATCCAGGGCAATCTAACCCAATCCTCATCCCGGGCAATCGAACCCAATCCTCATCCCGGGCGATCCAGCCCAATCCTCTTCCCAGGCAATCTTGCCCAATCCTCATCCAGGGCAATCTAACCCAATCCTCGTCCCGGGCAATCTAACCCAATCCTCGTCCCGGGCAATCTAGCCCAATCCTCATCCGGGGCAATCTAACCCAATCTTCGTCCTGGGCAATCTAACCCAATCCTCATCCGGGGCAATCTAACCCAATCTTCGTCCCGGGCGATCTAGCCCAATCCTCTTCCCAGGCAATCTTGCCCAATCCTCATCCAGGGCAATCTAACCCTTTCCTCATCCCGGGCAATCTAACCCAATCCTCGTCCAGGGCAATCTAGCACAATCCTCGTCCGGTGCAATCTAGCCCAATCCTCATCCGGGGCAATCTAACCCAGTCCTCATCCCGGGCAATCTAACCCAATCCTCATCCCGGGCAATCTAACCCAATCCTCGTCCAGGGCTATCTAGCACAATCCTCATCCGGGGCAATCTAACCCAATCCTCGTCCCGGGCAATCTAACCCAATCCTCGTCCCGGGCAATCTAGCCCAATCCTCATCCGGGGCAATCGAACCCAATCCTCATCCGGGGCAATCTAACCCAATCTTCGTCCTGGGCAATCTAGCACAATCCTTGTCCGGGGCAATCTAACCCAATCTTCGTCCAGGGCAATCTAGCACAATCCTTGTCCGGGGCAATCTAACCCAATCTTCGTCCTGGGCAATCTAGCACAATACTTGTCCGGGGCAATCTAACCCAATCTTCGTCCTGGGCAATCTAGCACAATCCTTGTCCGGGGCAATCTAACCCAATCTTCGTCCCGGGCGATCTAGCCCAATCCTCTTCCCAGGCAATCTTGCGCAATCCTCATCCAGGGCAATCTAACCCAATCCTCGTCCCGGGTAATCTAACCCAATCCTCGTCCTGGGCAGTGGAATCCAATCCTCGTCCCGGTCAATGTAACCCAATCCTTGTCCCGGGCAATCGAACCCAATCCTCTTCCCGGGCAATCTTGCCCAATCCTCATCCAGGGCAATCTAACCCAATCCTCGTCCTGGGCAGTCAAATCCAATCCTCATTCCGGGCAATTTAACCCAAACCTCATCCGGGGCAATCTAGCACAATGCTCGTCCCGGGCAATTTAATCCAATCCTCGTCCCGGTCAATGTAACCCAATCCCCGTCACGGGCAATCTAGCCCAATCCTTGTCCCGGGCAATATAACCCAATCCTCGTCACGGGCAATCTAGCCCAATCCTTGTCCCAGGCAATCTAACCCAATCCTCGTCCCGGGCAATCTAGCCCAATCCTCATCCGGGGCAATCTAACCCAATCCTCATCCGGGGCAATCTAACCCAATCTTCGTCCAGGGCAATCTAACCCAATCCTCATCCGGGGCAATCTAACCCAATCTTCGTCCTGGGCAATCTAGCCCAATCCTCATCCAGGGCAATCTAACCCAATCCTCGTCCCGGGTAATCTAACCCAATCCTCGTCCTGGGCAGTGGAATCCAATCCTCGTCCCGGTCAATGTAACCCAATCCTTGTCCCGGGCAATCTAACCCAATCCTCGTCCCGGGTGATCTAGCCCAATCCTCTTCCCAGGCAATCTTGCCCAATCCTCATCCAGGGCAATCTAACCCAATCCTCATCCCGGGCAATCTAACCCAATCCCCGTCCCGGGTAATCTAGCCCAATCCTCGTCCCGGGCAATTTAACCCAATCCTCGTCCCGGGCGATCTAACCCAATCCTCGTCCCGGGCGATCTAACCCAATCCTCGTCCCGGGCAATGTAACCCAATCCTCATCCCGGGCAATCTAACCCAATCCTCTTCCCGGGCAATCTTGCCCAATCCTCATCCAGGGCAACCTAACCCAATCCTCGTCCTGGGCAGTCGAATCCAATCCTCATCCCGGGCAATTTAACCCAATCCTCATCCGGGGCAATCTAGCACAATGCTCGTCCCGGGCAATTTAATCCAATCCTCGTCCCGGTCAATGTAACCCAATACCCGTCACGGGCAATCTAGCCCAATCATTGTCCCGGGCAATATAACCCAATCCTCGTCACGGGCAATCTAGCCCAATCCTTGTCCCGGGCAATCTAACCCAATCCTCGTCACGGGCAATCTAGCCCAATCCTTGTCCCGGTCAATCTAACCCAATCCTTCTCCCGGGCAATCTAGCCCAATCCTCATCCAGGGCAATCTAACCCAATCCTCATCCCGGACAATCTAACCCAATCCTCATCCCGGGCAATCTAACCCAATCCTCGTCCCGGGCAATCTAACCCAATCCTCGTCCTGGGCAGTCGAATCCAATCCTCATCCCGGGCAATCTAGCCCAATCCTCATCCAGGGCAATCTAACCCAATCCTCATCCCGGGCAATCTAACCCAATCCTCATCCCGGGCGATCTAGCCCAATCCTCTTCCCAGGCAATCTTGCCCAATCCTCATCCAGGGCAATCTAACCCAATCCTCATCCCGGGCAATCTAACCCAATCCTCTTCCCAGGCAATCTTGCCCAATCCTCATCCAGGGCAATCTAACCCAATCCTCATCCCGGGCAATCTAACCCAATCCTCGTCCAGGGCAATCTAGCACAATCCTCGTCCGGGGCAATCTAGCCCAATCCTCATCCGGGGCAATCTAACCCAATCCTCATCCGGGGCAATCTAACCCAATCTTCGTCCTGGGCAATCTAGCACAATCCTTGTCCGGGGCAATCTAACCCAATCTTCGTCCTGGGCAATCTAGCACAATCCTTGTCCGGGGCAATCTAACCCAATCTTCGTCCAGGGCAATCTAGCACAATCCTTGTCCGGGGCAATCTAACCCAATCTTCGTCCTGGGCAATCTAGCACAATACTTGTCCGGGGCAATCTAACCCAATCTTCGTCCTGGGCAATCTAGCACAATCCTTGTCCGGGGCAATCTAACCCAATCTTTGTCCCGGGCGATCTAGCCCAATCCTCTTCCCAGGCAATCTTGCGCAATCCTCATCCAGGGCAATCTAACCCAATCCTCGTCCCGGGTAATCTAACCCAATCCTCGTCCTGGGCAGTGGGACCCAATCCTCGTCCCGGTCAATGTAACCCAATCCTTGTCCCGGGCAATCGAACCCAATCCTCTTCCCGGGCAATCTTGCCCAATCCTCATCCAGGGCAATCTAACCCAATCCTCGTCCTGGGCAGTCAAATCCAATCCTCATCCCGGGCAATTTAACCCAATCCTCATCCGGGGCAATCTAGCACAATGCTCGTCCCGGGCAATTTAATCCAATCCTCGTCCCGGTCAATGTAACCCAATCCCCGTCACGGGCAATCTAGCCCAATCCTTGTCCCGGGCAATATAACCCAATCCTCATCCGGGGCAATCTAACCCAATCTTCGTCCTGGGCAATCTAGCCCAATCCTCATCCAGGGCAATCTAACCCAATCCTCGTCCCGGGTAATCTAACCCAATCCTCGTCCTGGGCAGTGGAATCCAATCCTCGTCCCGGTCAATGTAACCCAATCCTTGTCCCGGGCAATCTAACCCAATCCTCGTCCCGGGTGATCTAGCCCAATCCTCTTCCCAGGCAATCTTGCCCAATCCTCATCCAGGGCAATCTAACCCAATCCTCATCCCGGGCAATCTAACCCAATCCCCGTCCCGGGTAATCTAGCCCAATCCTCGTCCCGGGCAATTTAACCCAATCCTCGTCCCGGGCGATCTAACCCAATCCTCGTCCCGGGCGATCTAACCCAATCCTCGTCCCGGGCAATGTAACCCAATCCTCATCCCGGGCAATCTAACCCAATCCTCTTCCCGGGCAATCTTGCCCAATCCTCATCCAGGGCAATCTAACCCAATCCTCGTCCTGGGCAGTCGAATCCAATCCTCATCCCGGGCAATTTAACCCAATCCTCATCCGGGGCAATCTAGCACAATGCTCGTCCCGGGCAATTTAATCCAATCCTCGTCCCGGTCAATGTAACCCAATACCCGTCACGGGCAATCTAGCCCAATCATTGTCCCGGGCAATATAACCCAATCCTCGTCACGGGCAATCTAGCCCAATCCTTGTCCCGGGCAATCTAACCCAATCCTCGTCACGGGCAATCTAGCCCAATCCTTGTCCCGGTCAATCTAACCCAATCCTTCTCCCGGGCAATCTAGCCCAATCCTCATCCAGGGCAATCTAACCCAATCCTCATCCCGGACAATCTAACCCAATCCTCATCCCGGGCAATCTAACCCAATCCTCGTCCCGGGCAATCTAACCCAATCCTCGTCCTGGGCAGTCGAATCCAATCCTCATCCCGGGCAATCTAGCCCAATCCTCATCCAGGGCAATCTAACCCAATCCTCATCCCGGGCAATCTAACCCAATCCTCATCCCGGGCGATCTAGCCCAATCCTCTTCCCAGGCAATCTTGCCCAATCCTCATCCAGGGCAATCTAACCCAATCCTCATCCCGGGCAATCTAACCCAATCCTCTTCCCAGGCAATCTTGCCCAATCCTCATCCAGGGCAATCTAACCCAATCCTCATCCCGGGCAATCTAACCCAATCCTCGTCCAGGGCAATCTAGCACAATCCTCGTCCGGGGCAATCTAGCCCAATCCTCATCCGGGGCAATCTAACCCAATCCTCATCCGGGGCAATCTAACCCAATCTTCGTCCTGGGCAATCTAGCACAATCCTTGTCCGGGGCAATCTAACCCAATCTTCGTCCTGGGCAATCTAGCACAATCCTTGTCCGGGGCAATCTAACCCAATCTTCGTCCAGGGCAATCTAGCACAATCCTTGTCCGGGGCAATCTAACCCAATCTTCGTCCTGGGCAATCTAGCACAATACTTGTCCGGGGCAATCTAACCCAATCTTCGTCCTGGGCAATCTAGCACAATCCTTGACCGGGGCAATCTAACCCAATCTTTGTCCCGGGCGATCTAGCCCAATCCTCTTCCCAGGCAATCTTGCGCAATCCTCATCCAGGGCAATCTAACCCAATCCTCGTCCCGGGTAATCTAACCCAATCCTCGTCCTGGGCAGTGGGACCCAATCCTCGTCCCGGTCAATGAAACCCAATCCTTGTCCCGGGCAATCGAACCCAATCCTCTTCCCGGGCAATCTTGCCCAATCCTCATCCAGGGCAATCTAACCCAATCCTCGTCCTGGGCAGTCAAATCCAATCCTCATCCCGGGCAATTTAACCCAATCCTCATCCGGGGCAATCTAGCACAATGCTCGTCCCGGGCAATTTAATCCAATCCTCGTCCCGGTCAATGTAACCCAATCCCCGTCACGGGCAATCTAGCCCAATCCTTGTCCCGGGCAATATAACCCAATCCTCGTCACGGGCAATCTAGCCCAATCCTTGTCCCAGGCAATCTAACCCAATCCTCGTCCCGGGCAATCTAGCCCAATTCTCATCCGGGGCAATCTAACCCAATCCTCATCCGGGGCAATCTAACCCAATCTTCGTCCAGGGCAATCTAACCCAATCCTCATCCGGGGCAATCTAACCCAATCTTTGTCCTGGGCAATCTAGCCCAATCCTCATCCAGGGCAATCTAACCCAATCCTCGTCCCGGGTAATCTAACCCAATCCTCGTCCTGGGCAGTGGAATCCAATCCTCGTCCCGGTCAATGTAACCCAATCCTTGCCCCGGGCAATCTAACCCAATCCTCGTCCCGGGTGATCTAGCCCAATCCTCTTCCCAGGCAATCTTGCCCAATCCTCATCCAGGGCAATCTAACCCAATCCTCATCCCGGGCAATCTAACCCAATCCCCGTCCCGGGCAATCTAGCCCAATCCTCGTCCCGGGCAATTTAACCCAATCCTCGTCCCGGGCGATCTAACCCAATCCTCGTCCCGGGCGATCTAACCCAATCCTCGTCCCGGGCAATGTAACCCAATCCTCATCCCGGGCAATCTAACCCAATCCTCTTCCCGGGCAATCTTGCCCAATCCTCATCCAGGGCAATCTAACCCAATCCTCGTCCTGGGCAGTCGAATCCAATCCTCATCCCGGGCAATTTAACCCAATCCTCATCCGGGGCAATCTAGCACAATGCTCGTCCCGGGCAATTTAATCCAATCCTCGTCCCGGTCAATGTAACCCAATCCCCGTCACGGGCAATCTAGCCCAATCCTTGTCCCGGGCAATATAACCCAATCCTCGTCGCGGGCAATCTAGCCCAATCCTTGTCCCGGGCAATCTAACCCAATCCTCGTCAAGGGCAATCTAGCCCAATCCTTGTCCCGGTCAATCTAACCCAATCCTTCTCCCGGGCAATCTAGCCCAATTCTCATCCAGGGCAATCTAACCCAATCCTCATCCCGGACAATCTAACCCAATCCTCATCCCGGGCAATCTAACCCAATCCTCGTCCCGGGCAATCTAACCCAATCCTCGTCCTGGGCAGTCGAATCCAATCCTCATCCCGGGCAATCTAGCCCAATCCTCATCCAGGGCAATCTAACCCAATCCTCATCCCGGGCAATCTAACCCAATCCTCATCCCGGGCGATCTAGCCCAATCCTCTTCCCAGGCAATCTTGCCCAATCCTCATCCAGGGCAATCTAACCCAATCCTCGTCCCGGGCAATCTAGCCCAATCCTCATCCGGGGCAATCTAACCCAATCCTCATCCGGGGCAATCTAACCCAATCTTCGTCCTGGGCAATCTAACCCAATCCTCATCCGGGGCAATCTAACCCAATCTTCGTCCCAGGCGATCTAGCCCAATCCTCTTCCCAGGCAATCTTGCCCAATCCTCATCCAGGGCAATCTAACCCAATCCTCATCCCGGGCAATCTAACCCAATCCTCGTCCAGGGCAATCTAGCACAATCCTCGTCCGGGGCAATCTAGCCCAATCCTCATCCGGGGCAATCTAACCCAATCCTCATCCGGGGCAATCTAACCCAATCTTCGTCCTGGGCAATCTAGCACAATCCTTGTCCGGGGCAATCTAACCCAATCTTCGTCCTGGGCAATCTAGCACAATCCTTGTCCGGGGCAATCTAACCCAATCTTCGTCCAGGGCAATCTAGCACAATCCTTGTCCGGGGCAATCTAACCCAATCTTCGTCCTGGGCAATCTAGCACAATACTTGTCCGGGGCAATCTAACCCAATCTTCGTCCTGGGCAATCTAGCACAATCCTTGTCCGGGGCAATCTAACCCAATCTTCGTCCCGGGTGATCTAGCCCAATCCTCTTCCCAGGCAATCTTGCGCAATCCTCATCCAGGGCAATCTAACCCAATCCTCGTCCCGGGTAATCTAACCCAATCCTCGTCCTGGGCAGTGGAATCCAATCCTCGTCCCGGTCAATGTAACCCAATCCTTGTCCCGGGCAATCTAACCCAATCCTCGTCCCGGGTGATCTAGCCCAATCCTCTTCCCAGGCAATCTTGCCCAATCCTCATCCAGGGCATCTAACCCAATCCTCATCCCGGGCAATCTAACCCAATCCCCGTCCCGGGTAATCTAGCCCAATCCTCGTCCCGGGCAATTTAACCCAATCCTCGTCCCGGGCGATCTAACCCAATCCTCGTCCCGGGCGATCTAACCCAATCCTCGTCCCGGGCAATGTAACCCAATCCTCATCCCGGGCAATCTAACCCAATCCTCTTCCCGGGCAATCTTGCCCAATCCTCATCCAGGGCAATCTAACCCAATCCTCGTCCTGGGCAGTCGAATCCAATCCTCATCCCGGGCAATTTAACCCAATCCTCATCCGGGGCAATCTAGCACAATGCTCGTCCCGGGCAATTTAATCCAATCCTCGTCCCGGTCAATGTAACCCAATCCCCGTCACGGGCAATCTAGCCCAATCCTTGTCCCGGGCAATATAACCCAATCCTCGTCACGGGCAATCTAGCCCAATCCTTGTCCCGGGCAATCTAACCCAATCCTCGTCACGGGCAATCTAGCCCAATCCTTGTCCCGGTCAATCTAAACAATCCTTCTCCCGGGCAATCTAGCCCAATCCTCATCCAGGGCAATCTAACCCAATCCTCATCCCGGACAATCTAACCCAATCCTCATCCCGGGCAATCTAACCCAATCCTCGTCCCGGGCAATCTAACCCAATCCTCGTCCTGGGCAGTCGAATCCAATCCTCATCCCGGGCAATCTAGCCCAATCCTCATCCAGGGCAATCGAACCCAATCCTCATCCCGGGCAATCTAACCCAATCCTCATCCCGGGCGATCTAGCCCAATCCTCTTCCCAGGCAATCTTGCCCAATCCTCATCCAGGGCAATCTAACCCAATCCTCGTCCCGGGCAATCTAGCCCAATCCTCATCCGGGGCAATCTAACCCAATCTTCATCCGGGGCAATCTAACCCAATCTTCGTCCTGGGCAATCTAACCCAATCCTCATCCGGGGCAATCTAACCCAATCTTCGTCCCGGGCGATCTAGCCCAATCCTCTTCCCAGGCAATCTTGCCCAATCCTCATCCAGGGCAATCTAACCCAATCCTCATCCCGGGCAATCTAACCCAATCCTCGTCCAGGGCAATCTAGCACAATCCTCGTCCGGGGCAATCTAGCCCAATCCTCATCCGGGGCAATCTAACCCAATCCTCATCCGGGGCAATCTAACCCAATCTTCGTCCTGGGCAATCTAGCACAATCCTTGTCCGGGGCAATCTAACCCAATCTTCGTCCTGGGCAATCTAGCACAATCCTTGTCCGGGGCAATCTAACCCAATCTTCGTCCAGGGCAATCTAGCACAATCCTTGTCCGGGGCAATCTAACCCAATCTTCGTCCTGGGCAATCTAGCACAATACTTGTCCGGGGCAATCTAACCCAATCTTCGTCCTGGGCAATCTAGCACAATCCTTGTCCGGGGCAATCTAACCCAATCTTCGTCCCGGGCGATCTAGCCCAATCCTCTTCCCAGGCAATCTTGCGCAATCCTCATCCAGGGCAATCTAACCCAATCCTCGTCCCGGGTAATCTAACCCAATCCTCGTCCTGGGCGATCTAACCCAATCCTCGTCCCGGTCAATGTAACCCAATCCTCGTCCCGGGCAATCGAACCCAATCCTCTTCCCGGGCAATCTTGCCCAATCCTCATCCATGGCAATCTAACCCAATCCTCGTCCTGGGCAGTCAAATCCAATCCTCATCCCGGGCAATTTAACCCAATCCTCATCCGGGGCAATCTAGCACAATGCTCGTCCCGGGCAATTTAATCCAATCCTCGTCCCGGTCAATGTAACCCAATCCCCGTCACGGGCAATCTAGCCCAATCCTTGTCCCGGGCAATATAACCCAATCCTCGTCACGGGCAATCTAGCCCAATCCTTGTCCCAGGCAATCTAACCCAATCCTCGTCCCGGGCAATCTAGCCCAATCCTCATCCGGGGCAATCTAACCCAATCCTCATCCGGGGCAATCTAACCCAATCTTCGTCCAGGGCAATCTAACCCAATCCTCATCCGGGGCAATCTAACCCAATCTTCGTCCTGGGCAATCTAGCCCAATCCTCATCCAGGGCAATCTAACCCAATCATCGTCCCGGGTAATCTAACCCAATCCTCGTCCTGGGCAGTGGAATCCAATCCTCGTCCCGGTCAATGTAACCCAATCCTTGTCCCGGGCAATCTAACCCAATCCTCGTCCCGGGTGATCTAGCCCAATCCTCTTCCCAGGCAATCTTGCCCAATCCTCATCCAGGGCAATCTAACCCAATCCTCATCCCGGGCAATCTAACCCAATCCCCGTCCCGGGTAATCTAGCCCAATCCTCGTCCCGGGCAATTTAACCCAATCCTCGTCCCGGGCGATCTAACCCAATCCTCGTCCCGGGCGATCTAACCCAATCCTCGTCCCGGGCAATGTAACCCAATCCTCATCCCGGGCAATCTAACCCAATCCTCTTCCCGGGCAATCTTGCCCAATCCTCATCCAGGGCAATCTAACCCCATCCTCGTCCTGGGCAGTCGAATCCAATCCTCATCCCGGGCAATTTAACCCAATCCTCATCCAGGGCAATCTAGCACAATGCTCGTCCCGGGCAATTTAATCCAATCCTCGTCCCGGTCAATGTAACCCAATCCCCGTCACGGGCAATCTAGCCCAATCCTTGTCCCGGGCAATATAACCCAATCCTCGTCACGGGCAATCTAGCCCAATCCTTGTCCCGGGCAATCTAACCCAATCCTCGTCACGGGCAATCTAGCCCAATCCTTGTCCCGGTCAATCTAACCCAATCCTTCTCCCGGGCAATCTAGCCCAATCCTCATCCAGGGCAATCTAACCCAATCCTCATCCCGGACAATCTAACCCAATCCTCATCCCGGGCAATCTAACCCAATCCTCGTCCCGGGCAATCTAACCCAATCCTCGTCCTGGGCAGTCGAATCCAATCCTCATCCCGGGCAATCTAGCCCAATCCTCATCCAGGGCAATCTAACCCAATCCTCATCCCGGGCAATATAACCCAATCCTCATCCCGGGCGATCTAGCCCAATCATCGTCCCGGGCAATCTAGCCCAATCCTCATCCGGGGCAATCTAACCCAATCCTCATCCGGGGCAATCTAACCCAATCTTCGTCCTGGGCAATCTAACCCAATCCTCATCCGGGGCAATCTAACCCAATCTTCGTCCCGGGCGATCTAGCCCAATCCTCTTCCCAGGCAATCTTGCCCAATCCTCATCCAGGGCAATCTAACCCAATCCTCATCCCGGGCAATCTAACCCAATCCTCGTCCAGGGCAATCTAGCACAATCCTCGTCCGGGGCAATCTAGCCCAATCCTCATCCGGGGCAATCTAACCCAATCCTCATCCGGGGCAATCTAACCCAATCTTCGTCCTGGGCAATCTAGCACAATCCTTGTCCGGGGCAATCTAACCCAATCTTCGTCCTGGGCAATCTAGCACAATCCTTGTCCGGGGCAATCTAACCCAATCTTCGTCCAGGGCAATCTAGCACAATCCTTGTCCGGGGCAATCTAACCCAATCTTCGTCCTGGGCAATCTAGCACAATACTTGTCCGGGGCAATCTAACCCAATCTTCGTCCTGGGCAATCTAGCACAATCCTTGTCCGGGGCAATCTAACCCAATCTTCGTCCCGGGCGATCTAGCCCAATCCTCTTCCCAGGCAATCTTGCGCAATCCTCATCCAGGGCAATCTAACCCAATCCTCGTCCCGGGTAATCTAACCCAATCCTCGTCCTGGGCAGTGGGACCCAATCCTCGTCCCGGTCAATGTAACCCAATCCTTGTCCCGGGCAATCGAACCCAATCCTCTTCCCGGGCAATCTTGCCCAATCCTCATCCAGGGCAATCTAACCCAATCCTCGTCCTGGGCAGCCAAATCCAATCCTCATCCCGGGCAATTTAACCCAATCCTCATCCGGGGCAATCTAGCACAATGCTCGTCCCGGGCAATTTAATCCAATCCTCGTCCCGGTCAATGTAACCCAATCCCCGTCACGGGCAATCTAGCCCAATCCTTGTCCCGGGCAATATAACCCAATCCTCGTCCCGGGCAATCTAGCCCAATCCTTGTCCCAGGCAATCTAACCCAATCCTCGTCCCGGGCAATCTAGCCCAATCCTCATCCGGGGCAATCTAACCCAATCCTCATCCGGGGCAATCTAACCCAATCTTCGTCCAGGGCAATCTAACCCAATCCTCATCCGGGGCAATCTAACCCAATCTTTGTCCTGGGCAATCTAGCCCAATCCTCATCCAGGGCAATCTAACCCAATCCTCGTCCCGGGTAATCTAACCCAATCCTCGTCCTGGGCAGTGGAATCCAATCCTCGTCCCGGGCAATCTAACCCAATCCTCGTCCCGGGTGATCTAGCCCAATCCTCTTCCCAGGCAATCTTGCCCAATCCTCATCCAGGGCAATCTAACCCAATCCTCATCCCGGGCAATCTAACCCAATCCTCGTCCAGGGCAATCTAGCACAATCCTCGTCCGGGGCAATCTAGCCCAATCCTCATCCGGGGCAATCTAACCCAATCTTCGTCCTGGGCAATCTAGCACAATCCTTGTCCGGGGCAATCTAACCCAATCTTCGTCCTGGGCAATCTAGCACAATCCTTGTCCGGGGCAATCTAACCCAATCTTCGTCCAGGGCAATCTAGCACAATCCTTGTCCGGGGCAATCTAACCCAATCTTCGTCCTGGGCAATCTAGCACAATACTTGTCCGGGGCAATCTAACCCAATCTTCGTCCTGGGCAATCTAGCACAATCCTTGTCCGGGGCAATCTAACCCAATCTTCGTCCCGGGCGATCTAGCCCAATCCTCTTCCCAGGCAATCTTGCGCAATCCTCATCCAGGGCAATCTAACCCAATCCTCGTCCCGGGTAATCTAACCCAATCCTCGTCCTGGGCAGTGGAATCCAATCCTCGTCCCGGTCAATGTAACCCAATCCTTGTCCCGGGCAATCGAACCCAATCCTCTTCCCGGGCAATCTTGCCCAATCCTCATCCAGGGCAATCTAACCCAATCCTCGTCCTGGGCAGTCAAATCCAATCCTCATCCCGGGCAATTTAACCCAATCCTCATCCGGGGCAATCTAGCACAATGCTCGTCCCGGGCAATTTAATCCAATCCTCGTCCCGGTCAATGTAACCCAATCCCCGTCACGGGCAATCTAGCCCAATCCTTGTCCCGGGCAATATAACCCAATCCTCGTCACGGGCAATCTAGCCCAATCCTTGTCCCAGGCAATCTAACCCAATCCTCGTCCCGGGCAATCTAGCCCAATCCTCATCCGGGGCAATCTAACCCAATCCTCATCCGGGGCAATCTAACCCAATCTTCGTCCAGGGCAATCTAACCCAATCCTCATCCGGGGCAATCTAACCCAATCTTCGTCCTGGGCAATCTAGCCCAATCCTCATCCAGGGCAATCTAACCCAATCATCGTCCCGGGTAATCTAACCCAATCCTCGTCCTGGGCAGTGGAATCCAATCCTCGTCCCGGTCAATGTAACCCAATCCTTGTCCCGGGCAATCTAACCCAATCCTCGTCCCGGGTGATCTAGCCCAATCCTCTTCCCAGGCAATCTTGCCCAATCCTCATCCAGGGCAATCTAACCCAATCCTCATCCCGGGCAATCTAACCCAATCCCCGTCCCGGGTAATCTAGCCCAATCCTCGTCCCGGGCAATTTAACCCAATCCTCGTCCCGGGCGATCTAACCCAATCCTCGTCCCGGGCGATCTAACCCAATCCTCGTCCCGGGCAATGTAACCCAATCCTCATCCCGGGCAATCTAACCCAATCCTCTTCCCGGGCAATCTTGCCCAATCCTCATCCAGGGCAATCTAACCCCATCCTCGTCCTGGGCAGTCGAATCCAATCCTCATCCCGGGCAATTTAACCCAATCCTCATCCAGGGCAATCTAGCACAATGCTCGTCCCGGGCAATTTAATCCAATCCTCGTCCCGGTCAATGTAACCCAATCCCCGTCACGGGCAATCTAGCCCAATCCTTGTCCCGGGCAATATAACCCAATCCTCGTCACGGGCAATCTAGCCCAATCCTTGTCCCGGGCAATCTAACCCAATCCTCGTCACGGGCAATCTAGCCCAATCCTTGTCCCGGTCAATCTAACCCAATCCTTCTCCCGGGCAATCTAGCCCAATCCTCATCCAGGGCAATCTAACCCAATCCTCATCCCGGACAATCTAACCCAATCCTCATCCCGGGCAATCTAACCCAATCCTCGTCCCGGGCAATCTAACCCAATCCTCGTCCTGGGCAGTCGAATCCAATCCTCATCCCGGGCAATCTAGCCCAATCCTCATCCAGGGCAATCTAACCCAATCCTCATCCCGGGCAATCTAACCCAATCCTCATCCCGGGCGATCTAGCCCAATCCTCTTCCCAGGCAATCTTGCCCAATCCTCATCCAGGGCAATCTAACCCAATCATCGTCCCGGGCAATCTAGCCCAATCCTCATCCGGGGCAATCTAACCCAATCCTCATCCGGGGCAATCTAACCCAATCTTCGTCCTGGGCAATCTAACCCAATCCTCATCCGGGGCAATCTAACCCAATCTTCGTCCCGGGCGATCTAGCCCAATCCTCTTCCCAGGCAATCTTGCCCAATCCTCATCCAGGGCAATCTAACCCAATCCTCATCCCGGGCAATCTAACCCAATCCTCGTCCAGGGCAATCTAGCACAATCCTCGTCCGGGGCAATCTAGCCCAATCCTCATCCGGGGCAATCTAACCCAATCCTCATCCGGGGCAATCTAACCCAATCTTCGTCCTGGGCAATCTAGCACAATCCTTGTCCGGGGCAATCTAACCCAATCTTCGTCCTGGGCAATCTAGCACAATCCTTGTCCGGGGCAATCTAACCCAATCTTCGTCCAGGGCAATCTAGCACAATCCTTGTCCGGGGCAATCTAACCCAATCTTCGTCCTGGGCAATCTAGCACAATACTTGTCCGGGGCAATCTAACCCAATCTTCGTCCTGGGCAATCTAGCACAATCCTTGTCCGGGGCAATCTAACCCAATCTTCGTCCCGGGCGATCTAGCCCAATCCTCTTCCCAGGCAATCTTGCGCAATCCTCATCCAGGGCAATCTAACCCAATCCTCGTCCCGGGTAATCTAACCCAATCCTCGTCCTGGGCAGTGGGACCCAATCCTCGTCCCGGTCAATGTAACCCAATCCTTGTCCCGGGCAATCGAACCCAATCCTCTTCCCGGGCAATCTTGCCCAATCCTCATCCAGGGCAATCTAACCCAATCCTCGTCCTGGGCAGTCAAATCCAATCCTCATCCCGGGCAATTTAACCCAATCCTCATCCGGGGCAATCTAGCACAATGCTCGTCCCGGGCAATTTAATCCAATCCTCGTCCCGGTCAATGTAACCCAATCCCCGTCACGGGCAATCTAGCCCAATCCTTGTCCCGGGCAATATAACCCAATCCTCGTCACGGGCATCTAGCCCAATCCTTGTCCCAGGCAATCTAACCCAATCCTCGTCCCGGGCAATCTAGCCCAATCCTCATCCGGGGCAATCTAACCCAATCCTCATCCGGGGCAATCTAACCCAATCTTCGTCCAGGGCAATCTAACCCAATCCTCATCCGGGGCAATCTAACCCAATCTTTGTCCTGGGCAATCTAGCCCAATCCTCATCCAGGGCAATCTAACCCAATCCTCGTCCCGGGTAATCTAACCCAATCCTCGTCCTGGGCAGTGGAATCCAATCCTCGTCCCGGTCAATGTAACCCAATCCTTGCCCCGGGCAATCTAACCCAATCCTCGTCCCGGGTGATCTAGCCCAATCCTCTTCCCAGGCAAACTTGCCCAATACTCATCCAGGGCAATCTAACCCAATCCTCATCCCGGGCAATCTAACCCAATCCCCGTCCCGGGCAATCTAGCCCAATCCTCGTCCCGGGCAATTTAACCCAATCCTCGTCCTGGGCGATCTAACCCAATCCTCGTCCCGGGCGATCTAACCCAATCCTCGTCCCGGGCAATGTAACCCAATCCTCATCCCGGGCAATCTAACCCAATCCTCTTCCCGGGCAATCTTGCCCAATCCTCATCCAGGGCAATCTAACCCAATCCTCGTCCTGGGCAGTCGAATCCAATCCTCATCCCGGGCAATTTAACCCAATCCTCATCCGGGGCAATCTAGCACAATGCTCGTCCCGGGCAATTTAATCCAATCCTCGTCCCGGTCAATGTAACCCAATCCCCGTCACGGGCAATCTAGCCCAATCCTTGTCCCGGGCAATATAACCCAATCCTCGTCACGGGCAATCTAGCCCAATCCTTGTCCCGGGCAATCTAACCCAATCCTCGTCACGGGCAATCTAGCCCAATCCTTGCCCCGGTCAATCTAACCCAATCCTTCTCCCGGGCAATCTAGCCCAATCCTCATCCAGGGCAATCTAACCCAATCCTCATCCCGGACAATCAAACCCAATCCTCATCCCGGGCAATCTAACCCAATCCTCGTCCCGGGCAATCTAACCCAATCCTCGTCCTGGGCAGTCGAATCCAATCCTCATCCCGGGCAATCTAGCCCAATCCTCATCCAGGGCAATCTAACCCAATCCTCATCCCGGGCAATCTAACCCAATCCTCATCCCGGGCGATCTAGCCCAATCCTATTCCCAGGCAATCTTGCCCAATCCTCATCCAGGGCAATCTAACCCAATCCTCGTCCCGGGCAATCTAGCCCAATCCTCATCCGGGGCAATCTAACCCAATCCTCATCCGGGGCAATCTAACCCAATCTTCGTCCTGGGCAATCTAACCCAATCCTCGCCCCGGGCAATCTAACCCAATCCTCGTCCCGGGCGATCTAACCCAATCATCGTCCAGGGCAATCTAACCCAATCCTCGTCTTGTGCAATCGATCCCAATCTTCATCCCGGGCAATGCAGCACAATCCTCGTTCCAGGTAATCTAACCCAATCCTCGTCCTGGGCAGTCGAATCCAATTCTCATCCCGGGCCATCTAACCCAATCCTCGTCCCGGGCAATGTAACCCAAACCTCATCCCGGGCAATCTAACCCAATCCCCTTCCCGGGCAATCTTGCCCAATCCTCATCCAGGGCAATCTAACCCAATCCTCGATCCGGGTAATCTAACCCAATCCTCGTCCCGGGCAATCTAACCCAATCCTCGTCCTGGGCAGTGGAGTCCAATCCTCGTCCCGGGCAATCTAACCCAATCCTCATCCCGGGTAATCTAACCCAATCCTCGTCCTGGGCAGTGGAATCCAATCCTCGTCCCGGTCAATGTAACCCAATCCTTGTCCCGGGCAATCTAACCCAATCCTCTTCCCGGGCAATCTAACCCAATCCTCGTCCTGGGCAGTTGAATCCAATCCTCATCCCGGGCAATCTAACCCGATCCTCATCCGGGGCAATCTAACCCAATCTTCGTCCCGGGCGATCTAGCCCAATCCTCTTCCCAGGCAATCTTGCCCAATCCTCATCCAGGGCAATCTAACCCAATCCTCATCCCGGGCAATCTAACCCAATCCCCGTCCCGGGCAATCTAGCCCAATCCTCGTCCCGGGCAATTTAACCCAATGCTCGTCCCGGGCGATCTAACCCAATCCTCGTCCCGGGCGATCTAACCCAATCCTCGTCCGGGTGATCTAACCCAATCCTCGACCCGGGCAATCTAACCCAATCCTCGTCCCGAGCGGTCTAACCCAATCCTCGCCCCAGGCAATCTAACCCAATCCTAGTCCCGGGCAATGTAACCCAATCCTCATCCCGGGCAATCTAACCCAATCCCCTTCCCGGGCAATCTTGCCCAATCCTCATCCAGGGTAATCTAACCCAATCCTCGATCCGGGTAATCTAACCCAATCCTCGTCCCGGGCAATCTAACCCAATCCTCGTCCTGGGCAGTGGAATCCAATCCTCGTCCCGGGCAATCTAACCCAATCCTCATCCCGGGCAATCTAACCCAATCCTCGTCCTGGGCAGTGGAATCCAATCCTCGTCACGGGCAATCTTGCCCAATCCTTATCCAGGGCAATCTAACCCAATCCTCGTCCCGGGCAATCTAACCCAATCCTCGTACCGGGCAATCTAGCCCAATCCTCGTCCTGGGCAGTCGAATCCAATCCTCATCCCGGGCAATCTAACCCAATTCTCGTCCCGGGCAATCTAGCACAATCCTCATCCCGGGCAATCTAACACAATCCTCATCCCGGGCAATCTAACCCAATCCTCGTCCCGGGTAATCTAGCCCAATCCTCTTCCCAGGCAATCTTGCCCAATCCTCATCCAGGGCAATCTAACCCAATCCTCATCCCGGGCAATCTAACCCAATCCTCGTCCAGGGCAATCTAACCCAATCCTCGTCCAGGGCAATCTAACCCAATCCTCATCCCGGGCAATCTAACCCAATCCTCATCCCGGGCAATCTAACCCAATCCTCGTCCAGGGCAATCTAGCACAATCCTCATCCGGGGCAATCTAACCCAATCCTCGTCCCGGGCAATCTAACCCAATCCTCGTCCCGGGCAATCTAGCCCAATCCTCATCCGGGGCAATCTGACCCAATCCTCATCCGGGGCAATCTAACCCAATCTTCGTCGTGGGCAATCTAGCACAATCCATGTCCGGGGCAATCTAACCCAATCTTCGTCCTGGGCAATCTAACCCAATCCTCATCCCGGGCAATCTAACCCAATCCTCGTCCTGGGCAATCTAGCACAATCCTTGTCCGGGGCAATCTAACCCAATCTTCGTCCAGGGCAATCTAACCCAATCCTCATCCGGGGCAATCTAACCCAATCCTCGTCCCGGGTAATCTAACCCAATCCTCGTCCTGGGCAGTGGAATCCAATCCTCGTCCCGGTCAATGTAACCCAATCCTTGTCCCGGGCAATCTAACCCAATCCTCTTCCCGGGCAATGTTGCCCAATTCTCATCCAGGGCAATCTAACCCAATCCTCGTCCTGGGCAGTCGAATCCAATCCTCATCCCGGGCAATCTAACCCAATCCTCGTCCTGGGCAATCTAGCACAATCCTTGTCCGGGGCAATCTAACCCAATCTTCGTCCAGGGCAATCTAACCCAATCCTCATCCGGGGCAATCTAACCCAATCCTCGTCCCGGGTAATCTAACCCAATCCTTGTCCCGGGCAATCTAACCCAATCCTCATCCAGGGCAATCTAACCCAATCCTCATCCCGGGCAATCTAACCCAATCCTCATCCCGGGCAATCTAACCCAATCCTCGTCCTGGGCAATCTAACCCAATCCTCGTCCTGGGCAGTCGAATCCAATCCTCATCCCGGGCAATCTAGCCCAATCCTCATCCAGGGCAATCTAACCCAATCCTCATCCCGGGCAATCTAACCCAATCCTCATCCCGGGCGATCTAGCCCAATCCTCTTCCCAGGCAATCTTGCCCAATCCTCATCCAGGGCAATCTAACCCAATCCTCGTCCCGGGCAATCTAGCCCAATCCTCATCCGGGGCAATCTAACCCAATCCTCATCCGGGGCAATCTAACCCAATCTTCGTCCAGGGCAATCTAACACAATCCTCATCCGGGGCAATCTAACCCAATCTTCGTCCCGGGCGATCTAGCCCAATCCTCTTCCCAGGCAATTTTGCCCAATCCTCATCCAGGGCAATCTAACCCAATCCTCATCCCGGGCAATCTAACCCAATCCTCGTCCAGGGCAATCTAGCACAATCCTCGTCCGGGGCAATCTAGCCCAATCCTCATCCGGGGCAATCTAACCCAATCCTCATCCGGGGCAATCTAGCACAATCCTCGTCCCGGGCAATCTAGCCCAATCCTCATCCGGGGCAATCTAACCCAATCCTCATCCGGGGCAATCTAACCCAATCTTCGTCCAGGGCAATCTAGCCCAATCCTCATCCAGGGCAATCTAACCCAATCCTCGTCCCGGGCAATCTAACCCAATCCTCATCCGGGGCAATCTAACCCAATCTTCGTCTTGGGCAATCTAGCCCAATCCTCATCCAGGGCAATCTAACCCAATCTTCGTCCCGGGCGATCTAGCCCAATCCTCTTCCCAGGCAATCTTGCCCAATCCTCATCCAGGGCAATCTAACCCAATCCTCATCCCGGGCAATCTAACCCAATCCCCGTCCCGGGCAATCTAGCCCAATCCTCGTCCCGGGCAATTTAACCCAATCCTCGTCCCGGGCGATCTAACCCAATCATCGTCCCGGGCGATCTAACCCAATCCTCGTCCGGGCGATCTAACCCAATCCTCGACCCGGGCAATCTAACCCAATCCTCGTCCCGGGCGGTCTAACCCAATCCTTGCCCCAGGCAATCTAACCCAATCCTCGTCCCGGGCGATCTAACCCAATCCTTGTCCTGGGCAATCTAACCCAATCCTCGTCCCAGGCAATCTAACCCAATCCTCGACCCGGGCAATCGTACCCAATCCTTGTCCCGGGCGATCTAACCCAATCCTCGACCCGGGCAATCTAACCCAATCCTCGCCCCGGGCAATCTAAACCAATCCTCGTCCCGGGCGATCTAACCCAATCATCGTCCAGGGCAATCTAACCCAATCCTCGTCTTGTGCAATCGATCCCAATCTTCATCCCGGGCAATGCAGCACAATCCTCGTTCCAGGTAATCTAACCCAATCCTCGTCCTGGGCAGTCGAATCCAATCCTCGTCCCGGGCAATGTAACCCAATCCTCATCCCGGGCAATCTAACCCAATCCTCTTCCCGGGCAATCTTGCCCAATCCTCATCCAAGGCAGTGGAATCCAATCCTCGTCCCGGGCAATCTAACCCAATCCTCGTCCCGGGCAATCTAACCCAATCCTCGTCCCGGGCAATCTGACCCAATCCTCGTCCTGGGTAGTGGAATCCAATCCTCGTCACGGGCAATCTTGCCCAATCCTTATACAGGGCAATCTAACCCAATCCTCGTCCCGGGCAATCTAACCCAATCCTCGTCCCGGGCAATCTAGCCCAATCCTCATCCTGGGCAGTCGAATCCAATCCTCATCCCGGTCAATCTAACCCAATCCTCGTCCCGGGCAATCTAGCCCAATCCTCATCCCGGGCAATCTAACCCAATCCTCGTCCCGGGCAATCTAACCCAATCCTCGTCCCGGGCGATCTAGCATAATCCTCGTCCCGGGCAATCTAACCCAATCCTCATCCGGGGCAATCTAACCCAATCTTCGTCCCGGGCAATCTAGCCCAATCCTCTTCCCAGGCAACCTTGCCCAATCCTCATCCAGGGCAATCTAACCCAATCCTCATCCCGGGCAATCTTACCCAATCCTCGTCCAGGGCAATCTAACCCAATCCTCGTCCAGGGCAATCTAACCCAATCCTCGTCCCGGGCAATCTAACCCAATCCTCGTCCCGGGCACTCTAGCCCAATCCTCATCCGGGGCAATCTAACCCAATCCTCATCCGGGGCAATCTAACCCAATCTTCGTCCTGGGCAATCTAGCACAATCCTTGTCCGGGGAAATCTAACCCAATCTTCGTCCTGGGCAATCTAGCACAATCCTTGTCCGGGGCAATCTAACCCAATCTTCGTCCAGGGCAATCTAACCCAATCCTCATCCGGGGCAATCTAACCCAATCTTCGTCCCGGGCGATCTAGCCCAATCCTCTTCCCAGGCAATCTTGCGCAATCCTCATCCAGGGCAATCTAACCCAATCCTCGTCCCGGGTAATCTAACCCAATCCTCGTCCTGGGCAGTGGAATCCAATCCTCGTCCCGGTCAATGTAACCCAATCCTTGTCCCGGGCAATCTAACCCAATCCTCTTCCCGGGCAATCTTGCCCAATCCTCATCCAAGGCAATCTAACCCAATCCTCGTCCTGGGCAGTCGAATCCAATCCTCATCCCGGGCAATTTAACCCAATCCTCATCCGGGGCAATCTAGCACAATGCTCGTCCCGTGCAATTTAATCCAATCCTCGTCCCGGTCAATGTAACCCAATCCCCGTCACGGGCAATCTAGCCCAATCCTTGTCCCGGTCAATCTAACCCAATCCTTGTGTCGGGCAATCTAGCCCAATCCTCATCCAGGGCAATCTAACCCAATCCTCATCCCGGGCAATCTAACCCAATCCTCATCCCGGGCAATCTAACCCAATCCTCGTCCCGGGCAATCTAACCCAATCCTCGTCCTGGGCAGTCGAATCCAATCCTCATCCCGGGCAATCTAGCCCAATCCTCATCCAGGGCAATCTAACCCAATCCTCATCCCGGGCAATCTAACCCAATCCTCATCCCGGGCGATCTAGCCCAATCCTCTTCCCAGGCAATCTTGCACAATCCTCATCCAGGGCAATCTAACCCAATCCTCGTCCCGGGCAATCTAGCCCAATCCTCATCCGGGGCAATCTAGCCCAATCCTCATCCGGGGCAATCTAACCCAATCCTCATCCGGGGCAATCTAACCCAATCCTCATCCGGGGCAATCTAACCCAATCCTCATCCGGGGCAATCTAACCCAATCTTCGTCCAGGGCAATCTAACCCAATCCTCATCCGGGGCAATCTAACCCAATCTTCGTCCCGGGCGATCTAGCCCAATCCTCTTCCCAGGCAATCTTGCCCAATCCTCATCCAGGGCAATCTAACCCAATCCTCATCCGGGGCAATCTAACCCAATCTTCGTCCCGGACGATCTAGCCCAATCCTCTTCCCAGGCAATCTTGCCCAATCCTCATCCAGGGCAATCTAACCCAATCCTCGTCCAGGGCAATCTAGCACAATCCTCGTCCGGGGCAATCTAGCCCAATCCTCATCCGGGGCAATCTAACCCAATCCTCATCCGGGGCAATCTAACCCACTCTTCGTCCTGGGCAATCTAACCCAATCCTCTTCCCGGGCAATCTTGCCCAATCCTCATCCAAGGCAGTGGAATCCAATCCTCGTCCCGGGCAATCTAACCCAATCCTCGTCCCGGGCAATCTAACCCAATCCTCGTCCCGGGCAATCTAACCCAATCCTCGTCCCGGGCAATCTAACCCAATCCTTGTCCCGGGCAATCTAACCCAATCCTCGTCCCGGGCAATCTAACCCAATCCTCGTCCTGGGCAGTGGAATCCAATCCTCGTCACGGGCAATCTAACCCAATCCTCGTCTTGGGTAGTGGAATCCAATCCTCGTCACGGGCAATCTTGCCCAATCCTTGTCCCGGTCAATCTAACCCAATCCTTGTCCCGGGCAATCTAGCCCAATCCTCATCCAGGGCAATCTAACCCAATCCTCATCCCGGGCAATCTAACCCAATCCTCATCCCGGGCAATCTAACCCAATCCTCGTCCCGGGCAATCTAGCCCAATCCTCATCCTGGGCAGTCGAATCCAATCCTCATCCCGGTCAATCTAACCCAATCCTCGTCCCGGGCAATCTAGCCCAATCCTCATCCCGGGCAATCTAACCCAATCCTCGTCCCGGGCAATCTAACCCAATCCTCGTCCCGGGCAATCTAGCCCAATCCTCATCCGGGGCAATCTAACCCAATCCTCGTCCCGGGCGATCTAGCACAATCCTCGTCCCGGGCAATCTAACCCAATCCTCGTCCTGGGCAGTGGAATCCAATCCTCGTCACGGGCAATCTTGCCCAATCCTTATCCAGGGCAATCTAACCCAATCCTCGTCCCGGGCAATCTAGCCCAATCCTCATCCGGGGCAATCTAACCCAATCCTCGTCCCGGGCGATCTAGCATAATCCTCGTCCCGGGCAATCTAACCCAATCCTCATCCGGGGCAATCTAACCCAATCTTCGTCCCGGGCAATCTAGCCCAATCCTCTTCCCAGGCAACCTTGCCCAATCCTCATCCAGGGCAATCTAACCCAATCCTCATCCCGGGCAATCTTACCCAATCCTCGTCCAGGGCAATCTAACCCAATCCTCGTCCAGGGCAATCTAACCCAATCCTCGTCCCGGGCAATCTAACCCAATCCTCGTCCCGGGCACTCTAGCCCAATCCTCATCCGGGGCAATCTAACCCAATCCTCATCCGGGGCAATCTAACCCAATCTTCGTCCTGGGCAATCTAGCACAATCCTTGTCCGGGGCAATCTAACCCAATCTTCGTCCTGGGCAATCTAGCACAATCCTTGTCCGGGGCAATCTAACCCAATCTTCGTCCAGGGCAATCTAACCCAATCCTCATCCGGGGCAATCTAACCCAATCTTCGTCCCGGGCGATCTAGCCCAATCCTCTTCCCAGGCAATCTTGCGCAATCCTCATCCAGGGCAATCTAACCCAATCCTCGTCCCGGGTAATCTAACCCAATCCTCGTCCTGGGCAGTGGAATCCAATCCTCGTCCCGGTCAATGTAACCCAATCCTTGTCCCGGGCAATCTAACCCAATCCTCTTCCCGGGCAATCTTGCCCAATCCTCATCCAAGGCAATCTAACCCAATCCTCATCCTGGGCAGTCGAATCCAATCCTCATCCCGGGCAATTTAACCCAATCCTCATCCGGGGCAATCTAGCACAATGCTCGTCCCGTGCAATTTAATCCAATCCTCGTCCCAGTCAATGTAACCCAATCCCCGTCACGGGCAATCTAGCCCAATCCTTCTCCCGGTCAATCTAACCCAATCCTTGTCCCGGGCAATCTAGCCCAATCCTCATCCAGGGCAATCTAACCCAATCCTCATCCCGGGCAATCTAACCCAATCCTCATCCGGGCAATCTAACCCAATCCTCGTCCCGGGCAATCTAACCCAATCCTCGTCCTGGGCAGTCGAATCCAATCCTCATCTCGGGCAATCTAGCCCAATCCTCATCCAGGGCAATCTAACCCAATCCTCATCTCGGGCAATCTAACCCAATCCTCATCCCGGGCGATCTAGCCCAATCCTCTTCCCAGGCAATCTTGCACAATCCTCATCCAGGGCAATCTAACCCAATCCTCGTCCCGGGCAATCTAGCCCAATCCTCATCCGGGGCAATCTAGCCCAATCCTCATCCGGGGCAATCTAACCCAATCCTCATCCGGGGCAATCTAACCCAATCCTCATCTCGGGCAATCTAACCCAATCCTCATCCCGGGCGATCTAGCCCAATCCTCTTCCCAGGCAATCTTGCACAATCCTCATCCAGGGCAATCTAACCCAATCCTCGTCCCGGGCAATCTAGCCCAATCCTCATCCGGGGCAATCTAGCCCAATCCTCATCCGGGGCAATCTAACCCAATCCTCATCCGGGGCAATCTAACCCAATCCTCATCCGGGGCAATCTAACCCAATCCTCATCCGGGGCAATCTAACCCAATCTTCGTCCAGGGCAATCTAACCCAATCCTCATCCGGGGCAATCTAACCCAATCTTCGTCCCGGGCGATCTAGCCCAATCCTCTTCCCAGGCAATCTTGCCCTATCCTCATCCAGGGCAATCTAACCCAATCCTCATCCGGGGCAATCTAACCCAATCTTCGTCCCGGGCGATCTAGCCCAATCCTCTTCCCAGGCAATCTTGCCCAATCCTCATCCAGGGCAATCTAACCCAATCCTCGTCCAGGGCAATCTAGCACAATCCTCGTCCGCGGCAATCTAGCCCAATCCTCATCCGGGGCAATCTAACCCAATCCTCATCCGGGGCAATCTTGCCCAATCCTCATCCAAGGCAGTGGAATCCAATCCTCGTCCCGGGCAATCTAACCCAATCCTCGTCCCGGGCAATCTAACCCAATCCTCGTCCCGGGCAATCTAACCCAATCCTCGTCCCGGGCAATCTAACCCAATCCTTGTCCCGGGCAATCTAACCCAATCCTCGTCCCGGGCAATCTAACCCAATCCTCGTCCTGGGCAGTGGAATCCAATCCTCGTCACGGGCAATCTAACCCAATCCTCGTCCTGGGCAATCTAACCCAATCCTCGTCCCGGGCAATCTAACCCAATCCTCGTCCCGGGCAATCTAACCCAATCCTCGTCCTGGGTAGTGGAATCCAATCCTCGTCACGGGCAATCTTGCCCAATCCTTATACAGGGCAATCTAACCCAATCCTCGTCCCGGGCAATCTAACCCAATCCTCGTCCCGGGCAATCTAGCCCAATCCTCATCCTGGGCAGTCGAATCCAATCCTCATCCCGGTCAATCGAACCCAATCCTCGTCCCGGGCAATCTAGCCCAATCCTCATCCCGGGCAATCTAACCCAATCCTCGTCCCGGGCAATCTAACCCAATCCTCGTCCCGGGCAATCTAGCCCAATCCTCATCCGGGGCAATCTAACCCAATCCTCGTCCCGGGCGATCTAGCACAATCCTCGTCCCGGGCAATCTAACCCAATCCTCGTCCTGGGCAGTGGAATCCAATCCTCGTCACGGGCAATCTTGCCCAATCCTTATCCAGGGCAATCTAACCCAATCCTCGTCCCGGGCAATCTAGCCCAATCCTCATCCGGGGCAATCTAACCCAATCCTCATCCCGGGCAATCTAACCCAATCCTCATCCCGGGCAATCTAACCCAATCCTCGTCCCGGGCAATCTAACCCAATCCTCGTCCTGGGCAGTCGAATCCAATCCTCATCCCGGGCAATCTAGCCCAATCCTCATCCAGGGCAATCTAACCCAATCCTCATCCCGGGCAATCTAACCCAATCCTCATCCCGGGCGATCTAGCCCAATCCTCTTCCCAGGCAATCTTGCACAATCCTCATCCAGGGCAATCTAACCCAATCCTCGTCCAGGGCAATCTAGCCCAATCCTCATCCGGGGCAATCTAGCCCAATCCTCATCCGGGGCAATCTAACCCAATCCTCATCCGGGGC
Organism: Pristiophorus japonicus; assembly: GCF_044704955.1. NCBI lineage: Eukaryota > Metazoa > Chordata > Chondrichthyes > Pristiophoridae > Pristiophorus > Pristiophorus japonicus. The sequence continues at coordinate 238,150,273 of NC_091979.1, read as the reverse complement.
AATCTAACCCAATCCTCATCCGGGGCAATCTAACCCAATCCTCATCCGGGGCAATCTAACCCAATCTTCGTCCAGGGCAATCTAACCCAATCCTCATCCGGGGCAATCTAACCCAATCTTCGTCCCGGGCGATCTAGCCCAATCCTCTTCCCAGGCAATCTTGCCCAATCCTCATCCAGGGCAATCTAACCCAATCCTCATCCGGGGCAATCTAACCCAATCTTCGTCCCGGACGATCTAGCCCAATCCTCTTCCCAGGCAATCTTGCCCAATCCTCATCCAGGGCAATCTAACCCAATCCTCGTCCAGGGCAATCTAGCACAATCCTCGTCCGGGGCAATCTAGCCCAATCCTCATCCGGGGCAATCTAACCCAATCCTCATCCGGGGCAATCTAACCCACTCTTCGTCCTGGGCAATCTAACCCAATCCTCTTCCCGGGCAATCTTGCCCAATCCTCATCCAAGGCAGTGGAATCCAATCCTCGTCCCGGGCAATCTAACCCAATCCTCGTCCCGGGCAATCTAACCCAATCCTCGTCCCGGGCAATCTAACCCAATCCTCGTCCCGGGCAATCTAACCCAATCCTTGTCCCGGGCAATCTAACCCAATCCTCGTCCCGGGCAATCTAACCCAATCCTCGTCCTGGGCAGTGGAATCCAATCCTCGTCACGGGCAATCTAACCCAATCCTCGTCTTGGGTAGTGGAATCCAATCCTCGTCACGGGCAATCTTGCCCAATCCTTGTCCCGGTCAATCTAACCCAATCCTTGTCCCGGGCAATCTAGCCCAATCCTCATCCAGGGCAATCTAACCCAATCCTCATCCCGGGCAATCTAACCCAATCCTCATCCCGGGCAATCTAACCCAATCCTCGTCCCGGGCAATCTAGCCCAATCCTCATCCTGGGCAGTCGAATCCAATCCTCATCCCGGTCAATCTAACCCAATCCTCGTCCCGGGCAATCTAGCCCAATCCTCATCCCGGGCAATCTAACCCAATCCTCGTCCCGGGCAATCTAACCCAATCCTCGTCCCGGGCAATCTAGCCCAATCCTCATCCGGGGCAATCTAACCCAATCCTCGTCCCGGGCGATCTAGCACAATCCTCGTCCCGGGCAATCTAACCCAATCCTCGTCCTGGGCAGTGGAATCCAATCCTCGTCACGGGCAATCTTGCCCAATCCTTATCCAGGGCAATCTAACCCAATCCTCGTCCCGGGCAATCTAGCCCAATCCTCATCCGGGGCAATCTAACCCAATCCTCGTCCCGGGCGATCTAGCATAATCCTCGTCCCGGGCAATCTAACCCAATCCTCATCCGGGGCAATCTAACCCAATCTTCGTCCCGGGCAATCTAGCCCAATCCTCTTCCCAGGCAACCTTGCCCAATCCTCATCCAGGGCAATCTAACCCAATCCTCATCCCGGGCAATCTTACCCAATCCTCGTCCAGGGCAATCTAACCCAATCCTCGTCCAGGGCAATCTAACCCAATCCTCGTCCCGGGCAATCTAACCCAATCCTCGTCCCGGGCACTCTAGCCCAATCCTCATCCGGGGCAATCTAACCCAATCCTCATCCGGGGCAATCTAACCCAATCTTCGTCCTGGGCAATCTAGCACAATCCTTGTCCGGGGCAATCTAACCCAATCTTCGTCCTGGGCAATCTAGCACAATCCTTGTCCGGGGCAATCTAACCCAATCTTCGTCCAGGGCAATCTAACCCAATCCTCATCCGGGGCAATCTAACCCAATCTTCGTCCCGGGCGATCTAGCCCAATCCTCTTCCCAGGCAATCTTGCGCAATCCTCATCCAGGGCAATCTAACCCAATCCTCGTCCCGGGTAATCTAACCCAATCCTCGTCCTGGGCAGTGGAATCCAATCCTCGTCCCGGTCAATGTAACCCAATCCTTGTCCCGGGCAATCTAACCCAATCCTCTTCCCGGGCAATCTTGCCCAATCCTCATCCAAGGCAATCTAACCCAATCCTCATCCTGGGCAGTCGAATCCAATCCTCATCCCGGGCAATTTAACCCAATCCTCATCCGGGGCAATCTAGCACAATGCTCGTCCCGTGCAATTTAATCCAATCCTCGTCCCAGTCAATGTAACCCAATCCCCGTCACGGGCAATCTAGCCCAATCCTTCTCCCGGTCAATCTAACCCAATCCTTGTCCCGGGCAATCTAGCCCAATCCTCATCCAGGGCAATCTAACCCAATCCTCATCCCGGGCAATCTAACCCAATCCTCATCCGGGCAATCTAACCCAATCCTCGTCCCGGGCAATCTAACCCAATCCTCGTCCTGGGCAGTCGAATCCAATCCTCATCTCGGGCAATCTAGCCCAATCCTCATCCAGGGCAATCTAACCCAATCCTCATCTCGGGCAATCTAACCCAATCCTCATCCCGGGCGATCTAGCCCAATCCTCTTCCCAGGCAATCTTGCACAATCCTCATCCAGGGCAATCTAACCCAATCCTCGTCCCGGGCAATCTAGCCCAATCCTCATCCGGGGCAATCTAGCCCAATCCTCATCCGGGGCAATCTAACCCAATCCTCATCCGGGGCAATCTAACCCAATCCTCATCTCGGGCAATCTAACCCAATCCTCATCCCGGGCGATCTAGCCCAATCCTCTTCCCAGGCAATCTTGCACAATCCTCATCCAGGGCAATCTAACCCAATCCTCGTCCCGGGCAATCTAGCCCAATCCTCATCCGGGGCAATCTAGCCCAATCCTCATCCGGGGCAATCTAACCCAATCCTCATCCGGGGCAATCTAACCCAATCCTCATCCGGGGCAATCTAACCCAATCCTCATCCGGGGCAATCTAACCCAATCTTCGTCCAGGGCAATCTAACCCAATCCTCATCCGGGGCAATCTAACCCAATCTTCGTCCCGGGCGATCTAGCCCAATCCTCTTCCCAGGCAATCTTGCCCTATCCTCATCCAGGGCAATCTAACCCAATCCTCATCCGGGGCAATCTAACCCAATCTTCGTCCCGGGCGATCTAGCCCAATCCTCTTCCCAGGCAATCTTGCCCAATCGTCATCCAGGGCAATCTAACCCAATCCTCGTCCAGGGCAATCTAGCACAATCCTCGTCCGCGGCAATCTAGCCCAATCCTCATCCGGGGCAATCTAACCCAATCCTCATCCGGGGCAATCTAACCCACTCTTCGTCCTGGGCAATCTAACCCAATCCTCTTCCCGGGCAATCTTGCCCAATCCTCATCCAAGGCAGTGGAATCCAATCCTCGTCCCGGGCAATCTAACCCAATCCTCGTCCCGGGCAATCTAACCCAATCCTCGTCCCGGGCAATCTAACCCAATCCTCGTCCCGGGCAATCTAACCCAATCCTTGTCCCGGGCAATCTAACCCAATCCTCGTCCCGGGCAATCTAACCCAATCCTCGTCCTGGGCAGTGGAATCCAATCCTCGTCACGGGCAATCTAACCCAATCCTCGTCCTGGGCAATCTAACCCAATCCTCGTCCCGGGCAATCTAACCCAATCCTCGTCCCGGGCAATCTAACCCAATCCTCGTCCTGGGTAGTGGAATCCAATCCTCGTCACGGGCAATCTTGCCCAATCCTTATACAGGGCAATCTAACCCAATCCTCGTCCCGGGCAATCTAACCCAATCCTCGTCCCGGGCAATCTAGCCCAATCCTCATCCTGGGCAGTCGAATCCAATCCTCATCCCGGTCAATCGAACCCAATCCTCGTCCCGGGCAATCTAGCCCAATCCTCATCCCGGGCAATCTAACCCAATCCTCGTCCCGGGCAATCTAACCCAATCCTCGTCCCGGGCAATCTAGCCCAATCCTCATCCGGGGCAATCTAACCCAATCCTCGTCCCGGGCGATCTAGCACAATCCTCGTCCCGGGCAATCTAACCCAATCCTCGTCCTGGGCAGTGGAATCCAATCCTCGTCACGGGCAATCTTGCCCAATCCTTATCCAGGGCAATCTAACCCAATCCTCGTCCCGGGCAATCTAGCCCAATCCTCATCCGGGGCAATCTAACCCAATCCTCATCCCGGGCAATCTAACCCAATCCTCATCCCGGGCAATCTAACCCAATCCTCGTCCCGGGCAATCTAACCCAATCCTCGTCCTGGGCAGTCGAATCCAATCCTCATCCCGGGCAATCTAGCCCAATCCTCATCCAGGGCAATCTAACCCAATCCTCATCCCGGGCAATCTAACCCAATCCTCATCCCGGGCGATCTAGCCCAATCCTCTTCCCAGGCAATCTTGCACAATCCTCATCCAGGGCAATCTAACCCAATCCTCGTCCCGGGCAATCTAGCCCAATCCTCATCCGGGGCAATCTAGCCCAATCCTCATCCGGGGCAATCTAACCCAATCCTCATCCGGGGCAATCTAACCCAATCCTCATCCGGGGCAATCTAACCCAATCCTCATCCGGGGCAATCTAACCCAATCTTCGTCCAGGGCAATCTAACCCAATCCTCATCCGGGGCAATCTAACCCAATCTTCGTCCCGGGCGATCTAGCCCAATCCTCTTCCCAGGCAATCTTGCCCTATCCTCATCCAGGGCAATCTAACCCAATCCTCATCCGGGGCAATCTAACCCAATCTTCGTCCCGGGCGATCTAGCCCAATCCTCTTCCCAGGCAATCTTGCCCAATCCTCATCCAGGGCAATCTAACACAATCCTCGTCCAGGGCAATCTAGCACAATCCTCGTCCGGGGCAATCTAGCCCAATCCTCATCCGGGGCAATCTAACCCAATCCTCATCCGGGGCAATCTAACCCACTCTTCGTCCTGGGCAATCTAACCCAATCCTCTTCCCGGGCAATCTAACCCAATCCTCGTCCCGGGCAATCTAACCCAATCCTCGTCCCGGGCAATCTAACCCAATCCTCGTCCCGGGCAATCTAACCCAATCCTTGTCCCGGGCAATCTAACCCAACCCTCGTCCCGGGCAATCTAACCCAATCCTCGTCCTGGGCAGTGGAATCCAATCCTCGTCACGGGCAATCTAACCCAATCCTCGTCCCGGGCAATCTAACCCAATCCTCGTCCCGGGCAATCTAACCCAATCCTCGTCCTGGGTAGTGGAATCCAATCCTCGTCACGGGCAATCTTGCCCAATCCTTATACAGGGCAATCTAACCCAATCCTCGTCCCGGGCAATCTAACCCAATCCTCGTCCCGGGCAATCTAGCCCAATCCTCATCCTGGGCAGTCGAATCCAATCCTCATCCCGGTCAATCTAACCCAATCCTCGTCCCGGGCAATCTAGCCCAATCCTCATCCCGGGCAATCTAACCCAATCCTCGTCCCGGGCAATCTAACCCAATCCTCGTCCCGGGCAATCTAGCCCAATCCTCTTCCGGGGCAATCGAACCCAATCCTCGTCCCGGGCGATCTAGCACAATCCTCGTCCCGGGCAATCTAACCCAATCCTCGTCCTGGGCAGTGGAATCCAATCCTCGTCACGGGCAATCTTGCCCAATCCTTATCCAGGGCAATCTAACCCAATCCTCGTCCCGGGCAATCTAGCCCAATCCTCATCCGGGGCAATCTAACCCAATCCTCGTCCCGGGCGATCTAGCATAATCCTCGTCCCGGGCAATCTAACCCAATCCTCATCCGGGGCAATCTAACCCAATCTTCGTCCCGGGCAATCTAGCCCAATCCTCTTCCCAGGCAACCTTGCCCAATCCTCATCCAGGGCAATCTAACCCAATCCTTATCCCGGGCAATCGAACCCACTCTTCGTCCTGGGCAATCTAACCCAATCCTCTTCCCGGGCAATCTTGCCCAATCCTCATCCAAGGCAGTGGAATCCAATCCTCGTCCCGGTCAATGTAACCCAATCCCCGTCACGGGCAATCTAGCCCAATCCTTGTCCCGGTCAATCTAACCCAATCCTTGTCCCGGGCAATCTAGCCCAATCCTCATCCAGGGCAATCTAACCCAATCCTCATCCCGGGCAATCTAACCCAATCCTCATCCCGGGCAATCTAACCCAATCCTCGTCCCGGGCAATCTAACCCAATCCTCGTCCTGGGCAGTCGAATCCAATCCTCATCCCGGGCAATCTAGCCCAATCCTCATCCAGGGCAATCTAACCCAATCCTCATCCCGGGCAATCTAACCCAATCCTCATCCCGGGCGATCTAGCCCAATCCTCTTCCCAGGCAATCTTGCACAATCCTCATCCAGGGCAATCTAACCCAATCCTCGTCCCGGGCAATCTAACCCAATCCTCATCCCGGGCAATCGAACCCACTCTTCGTCCTGGGCAATCTAACCCAATCCTCTTCCCGGGCAATCTTGCCCAATCCTCATCCAAGGCAGTGGAATCCAATCCTCGTCCCGGGCAATCTAACCCAATCCTCGTCCCGGGCAATCTAACCCAATCCTCGTCCCGGGCAATCTAACCCAATCCTCGTCCCGGGCAATCTAACCCAATCCTTGTCCCGGGCAATCTAACCCAATCCTCGTCCCGGGCAATCTAACTCAATCCTCGTCCCGGGCAATCTAACCCAATCCTCGTCCCGGGCAATCTAACTCAATCCTCGTCCCGGGCAATCTAACCCAATCCTCGTCCTGGGCAGTGGAATCCAATCCTCGTCACGGGCAATCTAACCCAATCCTCGTCCCGGGCAATCTAACCCAATCCTCGTCCCGGGCAATTTAACCCAATCCTCATCCGGGGCAATCTAGCACAATGCTCGTCCCGTGCAATTTAATCCAATCCTCGTCCCGGTCAATATAACCCAATCCCCGTCACGGGCAATCTAGCCCAATCCTCATCCGGGGCAATCTAACCCAATCCTCATCCGGGGCAATCTAACCCAATCTTCGTCCTGGGCAATCTAGCACAATCCTTGTCCGGGGCAATCTAACCCAATCCTCATCCAAGGCAATCTAACCCAATCCTCGTCCTGGGCAGTCGAATCCAATCCTCATCCCGGGCAATTTAACCCAATCCTCATCCGGGGCAATCTAGCACAATGCTCGTCCCGTGCAATTTAATCCAATCCTCGTCCCGGTCAATGTAACCCAATCCCCGTCACGGGCAATCTAGCCCAATCCTTGTCCCGGTCAATCTAACCCAATCCTTGTCCCGGGCAATCTAGCCCAATCCTCATCCAGGGCAATCTAACCCAATCCTCATCCCGGGCAATCTAACCCAATCCTCATCCCGGGCAATCTAACCCAATCCTCGTCCCGGGCAATCTAACCCAATCCTCGTCCTGGGCAGTCGAATCCAATCCTCATCCCGGGCAATCTAGCCCAATCCTCATCCAGGGCAATCTAGCCCAATCCTCATCCAGGGCAATCTAACCCAATCCTCATCCGGGGCAATCTAACCCAATCTTCGTCCAGGGCAATCTAACCCAATCCTCATCCGGGGCAATCTAACCCAATCTTCGTCCCGGGCGATCTAGCCCAATCCTCTTCCCAGGCAATCTTGCCCTATCCTCATCCAGGGCAATCTAACCCAATCCTCATCCGGGGCAATCTAACCCAATCTTCGTCCCGGGCGATCTAGCCCAATCCTCTTCCCAGGCAATCTTGCCCAATCCTCATCCAGGGCAATCTAACACAATCCTCGTCCAGGGCAATCTAGCACAATCCTCGTCCGGGGCAATCTAGCCCAATCCTCATCCGGGGCAATCTAACCCAATCCTCATCCGGGGCAATCTAACCCACTCTTCGTCCTGGGCAATCTAACCCAATCCTCTTCCCGGGCAATCTAACCCAATCCTCGTCCCGGGCAATCTAACCCAATCCTCGTCCCGGGCAATCTAACCCAATCCTCGTCCCGGGCAATCTAACCCAATCCTTGTCCCGGGCAATCTAACCCAACCCTCGTCCCGGGCAATCTAACCCAATCCTCGTCCTGGGCAGTGGAATCCAATCCTCGTCACGGGCAATCTAACCCAATCCTCGTCCCGGGCAATCTAACCCAATCCTCGTCCCGGGCAATCTAACCCAATCCTCGTCCCGGGCAATCTAACCCAATCCTCGTCCTGGGTAGTGGAATCCAATCCTCGTCACGGGCAATCTTGCCCAATCCTTATACAGGGCAATCTAACCCAATCCTCGTCCCGGGCAATCTAACCCAATCCTCGTCCCGGGCAATCTAGCCCAATCCTCATCCTGGGCAGTCGAATCCAATCCTCATCCCGGTCAATCTAACCCAATCCTCGTCCCGGGCAATCTAGCCCAATCCTCATCCCGGGCAATCTAACCCAATCCTCGTCCCGGGCAATCTAACCCAATCCTCGTCCCGGGCAATCTAGCCCAATCCTCATCCGGGGCAATCTAACCCAATCCTCGTCCCGGGCGATCTAGCACAATCCTCGTCCCGGGCAATCTAACCCAATCCTCGTCCTGGGCAGTGGAATCCAATCCTCGTCACGGGCAATCTTGCCCAATCCTTATCCAGGGCAATCTAACCCAATCCTCGTCCCGGGCAATCTAGCCCAATCCTCATCCGGGGCAATCTAACCCAATCCTCGTCCCGGGCGATCTAGCATAATCCTCGTCCCGGGCAATCTAACCCAATCCTCATCCGGGGCAATCTAACCCAATCTTCGTCCCGGGCAATCTAGCCCCATCCTCTTCCCAGGCAACCTTGCCCAATCCTCATCCAGGGCAATCTAACCCAATCCTCATCCCGGGCAATCGAACCCACTCTTCGTCCTGGGCAATCTAACCCAATCCTCTTCCCGGGCAATCTTGCCCAATCCTCATCCAAGGCAGTGGAATCCAATCCTCGTCCCGGGCAATCTAACCCAATCCTCGTCCCGGGCAATCTAACCCAATCCTCGTCCCGGGCAATCTAACCCAATCCTCGTCCCGGGCAATCTAACCCAATCCTTGTCCCGGGCAATCTAACCCAATCCTCGTCCCGGGCAATCTAACCCAATCCTCGTCCTGGGCAGTGGAATCCAATCCTCGTCACGGGCAATCTAACCCAATCCTCGTCCCGGGCAATCTAACCCAATCCTCGTCCCGGGCAATCTAACCCAATCCTCGTCCCGGGCAATCTAACCCAATCCTCGTCCTGGGTAGTGGAATCCAATCCTCGTCACGGGCAATCTTGCCCAATCCTTATACAGGGCAATCTAACCCAATCCTCGTCCCGGGCAATCGAACCCAATCCTCGTCCCGGGCAATCTAGCCCAATCCTCATCCTGGGCAGTCGAATCCAATCCTCATCCCGGTCAATCTAACCCAATCCTCGTCCCGGGCAATCTAGCCCAATCCTCATCCCGGGCAATCTAACCCAATCCTCGTCCCGGGCAATCTAACCCAATCCTCGTCCCGGGCAATCTAGCCCAATCCTCATCCGGGGCAATCTAACCCAATCCTCGTCCCGGGCGATCTAGCACAATCCTCGTCCCGGGCAATCTAACCCAATCCTCGTCCTGGGCAGTGGAATCCAATCCTCGTCACGGGCAATCTTGCCCAATCCTTATCCAGGGCAATCTAACCCAATCCTCGTCCCGGGCAATCTAGCCCAATCCTCATCCGGGGCAATCTAACCCAATCCTCGTCCCGGGCGATCTAGCATAATCCTCGTCCCGGGCAATCTAACCCAATCCTCATCCGGGGCAATCTAACCCAATCTTCGTCCCGGGCAATCTAGCCCAATCCTCTTCCCAGGCAACCTTGCCCAATCCTCATCCAGGGCAATCTAACCCAATCCTCATCCCGGGCAATCTTACCCAATCCTCGTCCAGGGCAATCTAACCCAATCCTCGTCCAGGGCAATCTAACCCAATCCTCGTCCCGGGCAATCTAACCCAATCCTCGTCCCGGGCACTCTAGCCCAATCCTCATCCGGGGCAATCTAACCCAATCCTCATCCGGGGCAATCTAACCCAATCTTCGTCCCGGGCGATCTAGCCCAATCCTCTTCCCAGGCAATCTTGCGCAATCCTCATCCAGGGCAATCTAACCCAATCCTCGTCCCGGGTAATCTAACCCAATCCTCGTCCTGCGCAGTGGAATCCAATCCTCGTCCCGGTCAATGTAACCCAATCCTTGTCCCGGGCAATCTAACCCAATCCTCTTCCCGGGCAATCTTGCCCAATCCTCATCCAAGGCAATCTAACCCAATCCTCGTCCTGGGCAGTCGAATCCAATCCTCATCCCGGGCAATTTAACCCAATCCTCATCCGGGGCAATCTAGCACAATGCTCGTCCCGTGCAATTTAATCCAATCCTCGTCCCGGTCAATGTAACCCAATCCCCGTCACGGGCAATCTAGCCCAATCCTTGTCCCGGTCAATCTAACCCAATCCTTGTCCCGGGCAATCTAGCCCAATCCTCATCCAGGGCAATCTAACCCAATCCTCATCCCGGGCAATCTAACCCAATCCTCATCCCGGGCAATCTAACCCAATCCTCGTCCCGGGCAATCTAACCCAATCCTCGTCCTGGGCAGTCGAATCCAATCCTCATCCCGGGCAATCTAGCCCAATCCTCATCCAGGGCAATCTAACCCAATCCTCATCTCGGGCAATCTAACCCAATCCTCATCCCGGGCGATCTAGCCCAATCCTCTTCCCAGGCAATCTTGCACAATCCTCATCCAGGGCAATCTAACCCAATCCTCGTCCCGGGCAATCTAGCCCAATCCTCATCCGGGGCAATCTAGCCCAATCCTCATCCGGGGCAATCTAACCCAATCCTCATCCGGGGCAATCTAACCCAATCCTCATCCGGGGCAATCTAACCCAATCCTCATCCGGGGCAATCTAACCCAATCTTCGTCCAGGGCAATCTAACCCAATCCTCATCCGGGGCAATCTAACCCAATCTTCGTCCCGGGCGATCTAGCCCAATCCTCTTCCCAGGCAATCTTGCCCTATCCTCATCCAGGGCAATCTAACCCAATCCTCATCCGGGGCAATCTAACCCAATCTTCGTCCCGGGCGATCTAGCCCAATCCTCTTCCCAGGCAATCTTGCGCAATCCTCATCCAGGGCAATCTAACCCAATCCTTGTCCCGGGTAATCTAACCCAATCCTCGTCCTGGGCAGTGGAATCCAATCCTCGTCCCGGTCAATGTAACCCAATCCTTGTCCCGGGCAATCTAACCCAATCCTCATCCGGGGCAATCTAACCCAATCCTCATCCGGGGCAATCTAACCCAATCCTCATCCGGGGCAATCTAACCCAATCTTCGTCCAGGGCAATCTAACCCAATCCTCATCCGGGGCAATCTAACCCAATCTTCGTCCCGGGCGATCTAGCCCAATCCTCTTCCCAGGCAATCTTGCCCTATCCTCGTCCAGGGCAATCTAACCCAATCCTCATCCGGGGCAATCTAACCCAATCTTCGTCCCGGGCGATCTAGCCCAATCCTCTTCCCAGGCAATCTTGCGCAATCCTCATCCAGGGCAATCTAACCCAATCCTTGTCCCGGGTAATCTAACCCAATCCTCGTCCTGGGCAGTGGAATCCAATCCTCGTCCCGGTCAATGTAACCCAATCCTTGTCCCGGGCAATCTAACCCAATCCTCTTCCCGGGCAATCTTGCCCAATCCTCATCCAAGGCAATCTAACCCAATCCTCGTCCTGGGCAGTCGAATCCAATCCTCATCCCGGGCAATTTAACCCAATCCTCATCCGGGGCAATCTAGCACAATGCTCGTCCCGTGCAATTTAATCCAATCCTCGTCCCGGTCAATGTAACCCAATCCCCGTCACGGGCAATCTAGCCCAATCCTTGTCCCGGTCAATCTAACCCAATCCTTGTCCCGGGCAATCTAGCCCAATCCTCATCCAGGGCAATCTAACCCAATCCTCATCCCGGGCAATCTAACCCAATCCTCATCCCGGGCAATCTAACCCAATCCTCGTCCCGGGCAATCTAACCCAATCCTCGTCCTGGGCAGTCGAATCCAATCCTCATCCCGGGCAATCTAGCCCAATCCTCATCCAGGGCAATCTAACCCAATCCTCATCTCGGGCAATCTAACCCAATCCTCATCCCGGGCGATCTAGCCCAATCCTCTTCCCAGGCAATCTTGCACAATCCTCATCCAGGGCAATCTAACCCAATCCTCGTCCCGGGCAATCTAGCCCAATCCTCATCCGGGGCAATCTAGCTCAATCCTCATCCGGGGCAATCTAACCCAATCCTCATCCGGGGCAATCTAACCCAATCCTCATCCGGGGCAATCTAACCCAATCCTCATCCGGGGCAATCTAACCCAATCTTCGTCCAGGGCAATCTAACCCAATCCTCATCCGGGGCAATCTAACCCAATCTTCGTCCCGGGCGATCTAGCCCAATCCTCTTCCCAGGCAATCTTGCCCTATCCTCATCCAGGGCAATCTAACCCAATCCTCATCCGGGGCAATCTAACCCAATCTTCGTCCCGGGCGATCTAGCCCAATCCTCTTCCCAGGCAATCTTGCCCAATCCTCATCCAGGGCAATCTAACCCAATCATCGTCCAGGGCAATCTAGCACAATCCTCGTCCGGGGCAATCTAGCCCAATCCTCATCCGGGGCAATCTAACCCAATCCTCATCTGGGGCAATCTAACCCACTCTTCGTCCTGGGCAATCTAACCCAATCCTCTTCCCGGGCAATCTTGCCCAATCCTCATCCAAGGCAGTGGAATCCAATCCTCGTCCCGGGCAATCTAACCCAATCCTCGTCCCGGGCAATCTAACCCAATCCTCGTCCCGGGCAATCTAACCCAATCCTCGTCCCGGGCAATCTAACCCAATCCTTGTCCCGGGCAATCTAACCCAATCCTCGTCCCGGGCAATCTAACCCAATCCTCGTCCTGGGCAGTGGAATCCAATCCTCGTCACGGGCAATCTAACCCAATCCTCGTCCCGGGCAATCTAACCCAATCCTCGTCCGGGGCAATCTAGCCCAATCCTCATCCGGGGCAATCTAACCCAATCCTCATCCGGGGCAATCTAACCCACTCTTCGTCCTGGGCAATCTAACCCAATCCTCTTCCCGGGCAATCTAACCCAATCCTCGTCCCGGGCAATCTAACCCAATCCTCGTCCCGGGCAATCTAACCCAATCCTCGTCCCGGGCAATCTAACCCAATCCTTGTCCCGGGCAATCTAACCCAACCCTCGTCCCGGGCAATCTAACCCAATCCTCGTCCTGGGCAGTGGAATCCAATCCTCGTCACGGGCAATCTAACCCAATCCTCGTCCCGGGCAATCTAACCCAATCCTCGTCCCGGGCAATCTAACCCAATCCTCGTCCCGGGCAATCTAACCCAATCCTCGTCCTGGGTAGTGGAATCCAATCCTCGTCACGGGCAATCTTGCCCAATCCTTATACAGGGCAATCTAACCCAATCCTCGTCCCGGGCAATCTAACCCAATCCTCGTCCCGGGCAATCTAGCCCAATCCTCATCCTGGGCAGTCGAATCCAATCCTCATCCCGGTCAATCTAACCCAATCCTCGTCCCGGGCAATCTAGCTCAATCCTCATCCCGGGCAATCTAACCCAATCCTCGTCCCGGGCAATCTAACCCAATCCTCGTCCCGGGCAATCTAGCCCAATCCTCATCCGGGGCAATCTAACCCAATCCTCGTCCCGGGCGATCTAGCACAATCCTCGTCCCGGGCAATCTAACCCAATCCTCGTCCTGGGCAGTGGAATCCAATCCTCGTCACGGGCAATCTTGCCCAATCCTTATCCAGGGCAATCTAACCCAATCCTCGTCCCGGGCAATCTAGCCCAATCCTCATCCGGGGCAATCTAACCCAATCCTCGTCCCGGGCGATCTAGCATAATCCTCGTCCCGGGCAATCTAACCCAATCCTCATCCGGGGCAATCTAACCCAATCTTCGTCCCGGGCAATCTAGCCCAATCCTCTTCCCAGGCAACCTTGCCCAATCCTCATCCAGGGCAATCTAACCCAATCCTCATCCCGGGCAATCGAACCCACTCTTCGTCCTGGGCAATCTAACCCAATCCTCTTCCCGGGCAATCTTGCCCAATCCTCATCCAAGGCAGTGGAATCCAATCCTCGTCCCGGGCAATCTAACCCAATCCTCGTCCCGGGCAATCTAACCCAATCCTCGTCCCGGGCAATCTAACCCAATCCTCGTCCCGGGCAATCTAACCCAATCCTTGTCCCGGGCAATCTAACCCAATCCTCGTCCCGGGCAATCTAACCCAATCCTCGTCCTGGGCAGTGGAATCCAATCCTCGTCACGGGCAATCTAACCCAATCCTCGTCCCGGGCAATCTAACCCAATCCTCGTCCCGGGCAATCTAACCCAATCCTCGTCCCGGGCAATCTAACCCAATCCTCGTCCTGGGTAGTGGAATCCAATCCTCGTCACGGGCAATCTTGCCCAATCCTTATACAGGGCAATCTAACCCAATCCTCGTCCCGGGCAATCGAACCCAATCCTCGTCCCGGGCAATCTAGCCCAATCCTCATCCTGGGCAGTCGAATCCAATCCTCATCCCGGTCAATCTAACCCAATCCTCGTCCCGGGCAATCTAGCCCAATCCTCATCCCGGGCAATCTAACCCAATCCTCGTCCCGGGCAATCTAACCCAATCCTCGTCCCGGGCAATCTAGCCCAATCCTCATCCGGGGCAATCTAACCCAATCCTCGTCCCGGGCGATCTAGCACAATCCTCGTCCCGGGCAATCTAACCCAATCCTCGTCCTGGGCAGTGGAATCCAATCCTCGTCACGGGCAATCTTGCCCAATCCTTATCCAGGGCAATCTAACCCAATCCTCGTCCCGGGCAATCTAGCCCAATCCTCATCCGGGGCAATCTAACCCAATCCTCGTCCCGGGCGATCTAGCATAATCCTCGTCCCGGGCAATCTAACCCAATCCTCATCCGGGGCAATCTAACCCAATCTTCGTCCCGGGCAATCTAGCCCAATCCTCTTCCCAGGCAACCTTGCTCAATCCTCATCCAGGGCAATCTAACCCAATCCTCATCCCGGGCAATCTTACCCAATCCTCGTCCAGGGCAATCTAACCCAATCCTCGTCCAGGGCAATCTAACCCAATCCTCGTCCCGGGCAATCTAACCCAATCCTCGTCCCGGGCACTCTAGCCCAATCCTCATCCGGGGCAATCTAACCCAATCCTCATCCGGGGCAATCTAACCCAATCTTCGTCCCGGGCGATCTAGCCCAATCCTCTTCCCAGGCAATCTTGCGCAATCCTCATCCAGGGCAATCTAACCCAATCCTCGTCCCGGGTAATCTAACCCAATCCTCGTCCTGCGCAGTGGAATCCAATCCTCGTCCCGGTCAATGTAACCCAATCCTTGTCCCGGGCAATCTAACCCAATCCTCTTCCCGGGCAATCTTGCCCAATCCTCATCCAAGGCAATCTAACCCAATCCTCGTCTTGGGCGGTCGAATCCAATCCTCATCCCGGGCAATTTAACCCAATCCTCATCCGGGGCAATCTAGCACAATGCTCGTCCCGTGCAATTTAATCCAATCCTCGTCCCGGTCAATGTAACCCAATCCCCGTCACGGGCAATCTAGCCCAATCCTTGTCCCGGTCAATCTAACCCAATCCTTGTCCCGGGCAATCTAGCCCAATCCTCATCCAGGGCAATCTAACCCAATCCTCATCCCGGGCAATCTAACCCAATCCTCATCCCGGGCAATCTAACCCAATCCTCGTCCCGGGCAATCTAACCCAATCCTCGTCCTGGGCAGTCGAATCCAATCCTCATCCCGGGCAATCTAGCCCAATCCTCATCCAGGGCAATCTAACCCAATCCTCATCCCGGGCAATCTAACCCAATCCTCATCCCGGGCGATCTAGCCCAATCCTCTTCCCAGGCAATCTTGCACAATCCTCATCCAGGGCAATCTAACCCAATCCTCGTCCCGGGCAATCTAGCCCAATCCTCATCCGGGGCAATCTAGCCCAATCCTCATCCGGGGCAATCTAACCCAATCCTCATCCGGGGCAATCTAACCCAATCCTCATCCGGGGCAATCTAACCCAATCCTCATCCGGGGCAATCTAACCCAATCTTCGTCCAGGGCAATCTAACCCAATCCTCATCCGGGGCAATCTAACCCAATCTTCGTCCCGGGCGATCTAGCCCAATCCTCTTCCCAGGCAATCTTGCCCTATCCTCATCCAGGGCAATCTAACCCAATCCTCATCCGGGGCAATCTAACCCAATCTTCGTCCCGGGCGATCTAGCCCAATCCTCTTCCCAGGCAATCTTGCCCAATCCTCATCCAGGGCAATCTAACCCAATCCTCGTCCAGGGCAATCTAGCACAATCCTCGTCCGGGGCAATCTAGCCCAATCCTCATCCGGGGCAATCTAACCCAATCCTCATCTGGGGCAATCTAACCCACTCTTCGTCCTGGGCAATCTAACCCAATCCTCTTCCCGGGCAATCTTGCCCAATCCTCATCCAAGGCAGTGGAATCGAATCCTCGTCCCGGGCAATCTAACCCAATCCTCGTCCCGGGCAATCTAACCCAATCCTCGTCCCGGGCAATCTAACCCAATCCTCGTCCCGGGCAATCTAACCCAATCCTTGTCCCGGGCAATCTAACCCAATCCTCGTCCCGGGCAATCTAACCCAATCCTCGTCCTGGGCAGTGGAATCCAATCCTCGTCACGGGCAATCTAACCCAATCCTCGTCCCGGGCAATCTAACCCAATCCTCGTCCCGGGCAATCTAACCCAATCCTCATCCCGGGCAATCTAACCCAATCCTCGTCCTGGGTAGTGGAATCCAATCCTCGTCACGGGCAATCTTGCCTAATCCTTATACAGGGCAATCTAACCCAATCCTCGTCCCGGGCAATCTAACCCAATCCTCGTCCCGGGCAATCTAGCCCAATCCTCATCCTGGGCAGTCGAATCCAATCCTCATCCCGGTCAATCTAACCCAATCCTCGTCCCGGGCAATCTAGCCCAATCCTCATCCCGGGCAATCTAACCCAATCCTCGTCCCGGGCAATCTAACCCAATCCTCGTCCCGGGCAATCTAGCCCAATCCTCATCCGGGGCAATCTAACCCAATCCTCGTCCCGGGCGATCTAGCACAATCCTCGTCCCGGGCAATCTAACCCAATCCTCGTCCTGGGCAGTGGAATCCAATCCTCGTCACGGGCAATCTTGCCCAATCCTTATCCAGGGCAATCTAACCCAATCCTCGTCCCGGGCAATCTAGCCCAATCCTCATCCGGGGCAATCTAACCCAATCCTCGTCCCGGGCGATCTAGCATAATCCTCGTCCCGGGCAATCTAACCCAATCCTCATCCGGGGCAATCTAACCCAATCTTCGTCCCGGGCAATCTAGCCCAATCCTCTTCCCAGGCAACCTTGCCCAATCCTCATCCAGGGCAATCTAACCCAATCCTCATCCCGGGCAATCTTACCCAATCCTCGTCCAGGGCAATCTAACCCAATCCTCGTCGAGGGCAATCCAACCCAATCCTCGTCCCGGGCAATCTAACCCAATCCGCGTCCCGGGCACTCTAGCCCAATCCTCATCCGGGGCAATCTAACCCAATCCTCATCCGGGGCAATCTAACCCAATCTTCGTCCTGGGCAATCTAGCACAATCCTTGTCCGGGGCAATCTAACCCAATCTTCGTCCTGGGCAATCTAGCACAATCCTTGTCCGGGGCAATCTAACCCAATCTTCGTCCAGGGCAATCTAACCCAATCCTCATCCGGGGCAATCTAACCCAATCTTCGTCCCGGGCGATCTAGCCCAATCCTCTTCCCAGGCAATCTTGCGCAATCCTCATCCAGGGCAATCTAACCCAATCCTCGTCCCGGGTAATCTAACCCAATCCTCGTCCTGGGCAGTGGAATCCAATCCTCGTCCCGGTCAATGTAACCCAATCCTTGTCCCGGGCAATCTAACCCAATCCTCTTCCCGGGCAATCTTGCCCAATCCTCATCCAAGGCAATCTAACCCAATCCTCGTCCTGGGCAGTCGAATCCAATCCTCATCCCGGGCAATTTAACCCAATCCTCATCCGGGGCAATCTAGCACAATGCTCGTCCCGTGCAATTTAATCCAATCCTCGTCCCGGTCAATGTAACCCAATCCCCGTCACGGGCAATCTAGCCCAATCCTTGTCCCGGTCAATCTAACCCAATCCTTGTCCCGGGCAATCTAGCCCAATCCTCATCCAGGGCAATCTAACCCAATCCTCATCCCGGGCAATCTAACCCAATCCTCATCCCGGGCAATCTAACCCAATCCTCGTCCCGGGCAATCTAACCCAATCCTCGTCCTGGGCAGTCGAATCCAATCCTCATCCCGGGCAATCTAGCCCAATCCTCATCCAGGGCAATCTAACCCAATCCTCATCCCGGGCAATCTAACCCAATCCTCATCCCGGGCGATCTAGCCCAATCCTCTTCCCAGGCAATCTTGCACAATCCTCATCCAGGGCAATCTAACCCAATCCTCGTCCCGGGCAATCTAGCCCAATCCTCATCCGGGGCAATCTAGCCCAATCCTCATCCGGGGCAATCTAACCCAATCCTCATCCGGGGCAATCTAACCCAATCCTCATCCGGGGCAATCTAACCCAATCCTCATCCGAGGCAATCTAACCCAATCTTCGTCCAGGGCAATCTAACCCAATCCTCATCCGGGGCAATCTAACCCAATCTTCGTCCCGGGCGATCTAGCCCAATCCTCTTCCCAGGCAATCTTGCCCTATCCTCATCCAGGGCAATCTAACCCAATCCTCATCCGGGGCAATCTAACCCAATCTTCGTCCCGGGCGATCTAGCCCAATCCTCTTCCCAGGCAATCTTGCCCAATCCTCATCCAGGGCAATCTAACCCAATCCTCGTCCAGGGCAATCTAGCACAATCCTCGTCCGGGGCAATCTAGACCAATCCTCATCCGGGGCAATCTAACCCAATCCTCATCCGGGGCAATCTAACCCACTCTTCGTCCCGGGCAATCTAACCCAATCCTCTTCCCGGGCAATCTTGCCCAATCCTCATCCAAGGCAGTGGAATCCAATCCTCGTCCCGGGCAATCTAACCCAATCCTCGTCCCGGGCAATCTAACCCAATCCTCGTCCCGGGCAATCTAACCCAATCCTCGTCCCGGGCAATCTAACCCAATCCTTGTCCCGGGCAATCTAACCCAATCCTCGTCCCGGGCAATCTAACCCAATCCTCGTCCTGGGCAGTGGAATCCAATCCTCGTCACGGGCAATCTAACCCAATCCTCGTCCCGGGCAATCTAACCCAATCCTCGTCCCGGGCAATCTAACCCAATCCTCGTCCCGGGCAATCTAACCCAATCCTCGTCCTGGGTAGTGGAATCCAATCCTCGTCACGGGCAATCTTGCCCAATCCTTATACAGGGCAATCTAACCCAATCCTCGTCCCGGGCAATCTAACCCAATCCTCGTCCCGGGCAATCTAGCCCAATCCTCATCCTGGGCAGTCGAATCCAATCCTCATCCCGGTCAATCTAACCCAATCCTCGTCCCGGGCAATCTAGCCCAATCCTCATCCCGGGCAATCTAACCCAATCCTCGTCCCGGGCAATCTAACCCAATCCTCGTCCCGGGCAATCTAGCCCAATCCTCATCCGGGGCAATCTAACCCAATCCTCGTCCCGGGCGATCTAGCACAATCCTCGTCCCGGGCAATCTAACCCAATCCTCGTCCTGGGCAGTGGAATCCAATCCTCGTCACGGGCAATCTTGCCCAATCCTTATCCAGGGCAATCTAACCCAATCCTCGTCCCGGGCAATCTAGCCCAATCCTCATCCGGGGCAATCTAACCCAATCCTCGTCCCGGGCGATCTAGCATAATCCTCGTCCCGGGCAATCTAACCCAATCCTCATCCGGGGCAATCTAACCCAATCTTCGTCCCGGGCAATCTAGCCCAATCCTCTTCCCAGGCAACCTTGCCCAATCCTCATCCAGGGCAATCTAACCCAATCCTCATCCCGGGCAATCTTACCCAATCCTCGTCCAGGGCAATCTAACCCAATCCTCGTCCAGGGCAATCTAACCCAATCCTCGTCCCGGGCAATCTAACCCAATCCTCGTCCCGGGCACTCTAGCCCAATCCTCATCCGGGGCAATCTAACCCAATCCTCATCCGGGGCAATCTAACCCAATCTTCGTCCTGGGCAATCTAGCACAATCCTTGTCCGGGGCAATCTAACCCAATCTTCGTCCTGGGCAATCTAGCACAATCCTTGTCCGGGGCAATCTAACCCAATCTTCGTCCAGGGTAATCTAACCCAATCCTCATCCGGGGCAATCTAACCCAATCTTCGTCCCGGGCGATCTAGCCCAATCCTCTTCCCAGGCAATCTTGCGCAATCCTCATCCAGGGCAATCTAACCCAATCCTTGTCCCGGGTAATCTAACCCAATCCTCGTCCTGGGCAGTGGAATCCAATCCTCGTCCCGGTCAATGTAACCCAATCCTTGTCCCGGGCAATCTAACCCAATCCTCTTCCCGGGCAATCTTGCCCAATCCTCATCCAAGGCAATCTAACCCAATCCTCGTCCTGGGCAGTCGAATCCAATCCTCATCCCGGGCAATTTAACCCAATCCTCATCCGGGGCAATCTAGCACAATGCTCGTCCCGTGCAATTTAATCCAATCCTCGTCCCGGTCAATGTAACCCAATCCCCGTCACGGGCAATCTAGCCCAATCCTTGTCCCGGTCAATCTAACCCAATCCTTGTCCCGGGCAATCTAGCCCAATCCTCATCCAGGGCAATCTAACCCAATCCTCATCCCGGGCAATCTAACCCAATCCTCATCCCGGGCAATCTAACCCAATCCTCGTCCCGGGCAATCTAACCCAATCCTCGTCCTGGGCAGTCGAATCCAATCCTCATCCCGGGCAATCTAGCCCAATCCTCATCCAGGGCAATCTAACCCAATCCTCATCCCGGGCAATCTAACCCAATCCTCATCCCGGGCGATCGAGCCCAATCCTCTTCCCAGGCAATCTTGCACAATCCTCATCCAGGGCAATCTAACCCAATCCTCGTCCCGGGCAATCTAGCCCAATCCTCATCCGGGGCAATCTAGCCCAATCCTCATCCGGGGCAATCTAACCCAATCCTCATCCGGGGCAATCTAACCCAATCCTCATCCGGGGCAATCTAACCCAATCCTCATCCGGGGCAATCTAACCCAATCTTCGTCCAGGGCAATCTAACCCAATCCTCATCCGGGGCAATCTAACCCAATCTTCGTCCTGGGCGATCTAGCCCAATCCTCTTCCCAGGCAATCTTGCCCAATCCTCATCCAGGGCAATCTAACCCAATCCTCATCCGGGGCAATCTAACCCAATCTTCGTCCCGGGCAATCTAGCCCAATCCTCTTCCCAGGCAATCTTGCCCAATCCTCATCCAGGGCAATCTAACCCAATCCTCGTCCAGGGCAATCTAGCACAATCCTCGTCCGGGGCAATCTAGCCCAATCCTCATCCGGG
This sequence comes from Pristiophorus japonicus, assembly GCF_044704955.1. Classification (NCBI taxonomy): domain Eukaryota; kingdom Metazoa; phylum Chordata; class Chondrichthyes; family Pristiophoridae; genus Pristiophorus; species Pristiophorus japonicus. The sequence continues at coordinate 238,128,800 of NC_091979.1, read as the reverse complement.
GCAATCTAACCCAATCCTCATCCGGGGCAATCTAACCCACTCTTCGTCCTGGGCAATCTAGCACAATCCTCATCCGGTGCAATCTAACCCAATCCTCATCCGGGGCAATCTAACCCAATCTTCGTCCGGGGCAATCTAACCCACTCTTCGTCCTGGGCAATCTAGCACAATCCTCATCCGGGGCAATCTAACCCAATCTTCGTCCAGGGCAATCTAACCCAATCCTCATCCGGGGCAATCTAACCCAATCTTCGTCCTGGGCAATCTAGCCCAATCCTCATCCAGGGCAATCTAACCCAATCCTCGTCCCGGGTACTCTAACCCAATCCTCGTCCTGGGCAGTGGAATCCAATCCTCGTCCCGGTCAATGTAACCCAATTCCTGTCCCGTGCAATCTAACCCAATCCTCGTCACGGGCAATCTAACCCAATCCTCTTCCCGGGCAATCTAACCCAATCCTCGTCCTGGGCAGTCGAATCCAATCCTCATCCCGGGCAATCTAACCCAATCCTCATCCGGGGCAATCTAACCCAATCTTCGTCCCGGGCGATCTAGCCCAATCCTCTTCCCAGGCAATCTTGCCCAATCCTCATCCAGGGCAATCTAACCCAATCCTCATCCCGGGCAATCTAACCCAATCCCCGTCCCGGGCAATCTAGCCCAATCCGCGTCCCGGGCAATTTAACCCAATCCTCGTCCTGGGCAATTTAACCCAATCCGCGTCCCGGGCAGTCGAATCCAATCCTCGTCCCGGGTTATCTAACCCAATCCTCGTCCCGGGCAATTTAACCCAATCCTCGTCACGGGCAATCTAGCCCAATCCTTGTCCCGGGCAATCTAACCCAATCCTCGTCACGGGCAATCTAGCCCAATCCTTGTCCCGGGCAATCTAACCCAATCCTCGTCCCGGGCAATCTAGCCCAATCCTCGTCCCGGGCAATCTAACCCAATCCTCGTCCTGGGCAGTCGAATCCAATCCTCATCCCGGGCAATCTAACCCAATCCTCATCCCGGGCAATCTAACCCAATCCTCGTCCCGGGCAATCTAACCCAATACTCGTCCAGGGCAGTCGAATCCAATCCTCATCCCGGGCAATTTAACCCAATCCTCGTCCAGGGCAATCTAGCCCAATCTTCGCACCGGGCAATCTCGGCCTATCCTCGTCTGGTGCAATCTAGCCCAATCCTCATCCGGGGCAATCGAGCACAATCCTCGTCCAGGGCAATCTAACCCAATCCTTTTCCAGGGCAATCGAACCCAATCCTCGTCCCGGGCGATCTAACCCAATCATCGGCCAGGGCAATCTAGCCCAATCCTCGTCTTGTGCAATCTATCCCAATCTTCATCCCGGGCAATGTAGCACAATCCTCGTTCCAGGCAATCTAACCCAATCCTCGTCCCTGGCAATCTAACCCAATCCTCGTCCCTGGCAATCTAACCCAATCCTCGTCCCGGGCAATCTAACCCAATCCTCGTCCCGGGCAATGTAACCCAATCCTCGTCACGGGCAATCTAGCCCAATCCTCATCCCGGGCAATCTTGCCCAATCCTCATCCAGGGCAATCTAACCCAATCCTCGTCCCGGAGCAATCTAACCCAATCCTCGTCCCGGGCAATCTAACACAATCCTCGTCCAGGGCAATCTAGCCCAATCTTCGCCCCGGGCAATCTAGCCCTCTCCTCGTCTGCTGCAATCTAGCCCAATCCTCATCCGGGGCAATCTAGCACAATCCTCGTCCAGGGCAATCTAGCACAATCCTTGTCCAGGGCAATCGAACCCAATCCTCGTCCCGGGCAATCTAACCCAATCCTCGCCCCAGGCAATCTAACCCAATCCTCGTCCCGGGCGATCTAACCCAATCCTCGCCCCGGGCAATCGAACCCAATCCTCGTCCCGGGAGATCTAACCCAATCCTTGTCCCGGGCAATCTAACCCAATCCTCGTCCCGGGCAATCTAACCCAATCCTCGTCCCGGGCAATGTAACCCAATCCTTGTCCCGGGCAATCTAACCCAATCCTTGTCCCGGGCAATCTAACCCAATCCTCGTCCCGGGCAATCTAACCCAATCCTCGTCCCGGGCAATGTAACCCAATCCTCGTCCCGGGCAATCTAACCCAATCCTCATCCCGGGCAATCTAACCCAATCCTCGTCCTGGGCAATCTAGCCCAATCCTCGTCCCGGGGAATCTAACCCAATCCTCGTCCAGGGCAATCTAGCCCAATCCTCTTCCCGGGCAATCTAACCCAATCCTCGTCCCGGGCAATCTAACCCAATCCTCGCCCCGGGCAATCTAACCCAATCCTCGTCCTGGGCAATCTAACCCAATCCTCGTCCCGGGCAATCTAGCCCAATCCTCATCCGGGGCAATCTAACCCAATCCTCATTAGGGGCAATCTAACCCAATCTTCGTCCTGGGCAATCTAGCACAATCCTCGTCCCGGCAATCTAGCCCAATCCTCATCCGTGGCAATCTAACCCAATCCTCATCCGGGGCAATCTAACCCAATCTTCGTCCAGGGCAATCTAACCCAATCCTCATCCGGGGCAATCTAACCCAATCTTCGTCCTGGGCAATCTAGCCCAATCCTCATCCAGGGCAATCTAACCCAATCCTCGTCCCGGGTAATCTAACCCAATCCTCTTCCTGGGCAGTGGAATCCAATCCTCATCCCGGTCAATGTAACCCAATCCCTGTCCCGGGCAATCTAACCCAATCCTCGTCACGGGCAATCTAACCCAATCCTCTTCCCGGGCAATCTAACCCAATCCTCGTCTGGGCAGTCGAATCCAATCCTCATCCCGGGCAATCTCACCCAATCCTCATCCGGGGAAATCTAACCCAATCTTCGTATCGGGCGATCTAGCCCAATCCTCTTCCCAGGCAATCTTGCCCAATCCTCATCCAGGGCAATCTAACCCAATCCTCATCCCGGGCAATCTAACCCAATCCCCGTCCCGGGCAATCTAGCCCAATCCTCGTCCCGGGCAATTTAACCCAATCCTCGTCCCGGGCAATTTAACCCAATCCGCGTCCCGGGCAGTCGAATCCAATCCTCGTCCCGGGCTATCTAACCCAATCCTCGTCCCGGGCAATTTAACGCAATCCGCGTCCCGGGCAGTCGAATCCAATCCCCGTCACGGGCAATCTAACCCAATCCTTGTCCCGGGCAATCTAACCCAATCCTCGTCACGGGCAATCTAACCCAATCCTCGTCCCGGGCAATCTAGCCCAATCCTCGTCCCGGGCAATCTAACCCAATCCTTGTCCTGGGCAGTCGAATCCAATCCTCATCCCGGGCAATCTAACCCAATCCTCATCCCGGGCAATCTAACCCAATCCTCGTCCCGGGCAATCTAACCCAATCCTCGTCCAGGGCAGTCGAATCCAATCCTCATCCCGGGCAATTTAACCCAATCCTCGTCCAGGGCAATCTAGCCCAATCTTCGCACCGGGCAATCTAGGCCTATCCTCGTCTGGTGCAATCTAGCCCAATCCTCATCCGGGGCAATCGAGCACAATCCTCGTCCAGGGCAATCTAACCCAATCCTTTTCCAGGGCAATCGAACCCAATCCTCGTCCCGGGCGATCTAACCCAATCATCGGCCAGGGCAATCTAGCCCAATCCTCGTCTTGTGCAATCTATCCCAATCTTCATCCCGGGCAATGTAGCACAATCCTCGTTCCAGGCAATCTAACCCAATCCTCGTCCCTGGCAATCTAACCCAATCCTCGTCCCTGGCAATCTAACCCAATCCTCGTCCCGGGCAATCTAACCCAATCCTCGTCCCGGGCAATGTAACCCAATCCTCGTCACGGGCAATCTAGCCCACTCCTCATCCCGGGCAATCTTGCCCAATCCTCATCCAGGGCAATCTAACCCAATCCTCGTCCCGGAGCAATCTAACCCAATCCTCGTCCCGGGCAATCTAACACAATCCTCGTCCAGGGCAATCTAGCCCAATCTTCGCCCCGGGCAATCTAGCCCTCTCCTCGTCTGCTGCAATCTAGCCCAATCCTCATCCGGGGCAATCTAGCACAATCCTCGTCCAGGGCAATCTAGCACAATCCTTGTCCAGGGCAATCGAACCCAATCCTCGTCCTGGGCAATCTAACCCAATCCTCGTCCCGGGCAATCTAACCCAATCATCGTCCAAGGCAATCTAGCCCAATCCTTGTCTTGTGCAATCTATCCCAATCTTCATCCCGGGCAATGTAGCACAATCCTCGTCCCGGGCGATCTAACCCAATCCTCGCCCCGGGCAATCGAACCCAATCCTCGTCCCGGGCGATCTAACCCAATCCTTGTCCCGGGCAATCTAACCCAATCCTCGTCCCGGGCAATCTAACCCAATCCTCGTCCCGGGCAATGTAACCCAATCCTTGTCCCGGGCAATCTAACCCAATCCTTGTCGCGGGCAATCTAACCCATTCCTCGTCCCGGGCAATGTAACCCAATCCTTGTCCAGGGCAATCTAGCCCAATCCTCTTCCCGGGCAATCTAACCCAATCCTCGTCCCGGGCAATGTAACCCAATCCTCGCCCCGGGCAATCTAACCCAATCCTCGTCCCGGGCAATGTAACCCAATCCTCGTCCCGGGCAATCTAACCCTATCCTCGTCCTGGGCAATCTAACGCAATCCTCGTCCCGGGCAATCTAACCCAATCCTCATCCCGGGCAATCTAGCCCAATCGTCGTCCCGGGCAATCTAACTCAATCCTCATCCCGGGCAATCTAACCCAATCCTCGTCCTGGGCAGTCGAATCCAATCCTCATCCCGGGCAATCTAACCCAATCCTCATCCCGGGCAATCTAACCCAATCCTCGTCCCGGGCAATCTAGCCCAATCCTCGTCCCGGGCAATCTAACCCAATCCTCGCCCCGGGCAATCTAACCCAATCCTCGTCCTGGGCAGTCGAATCCAATCCTCATTCCGGGCAATCTAGCCCAATCCTCGTCCCGGGCAATCTAACCCAATCCTCGTCCTGGGCAATCTAGCCCAATCCTCATCCGGGGCAATCGAGCACAATCCTCGTCCAGGGCAATCTAACCCAATCCTTGTCCAGGGCAATCGAACCCAATCCTCGTCCCGGGCGATCTAACCCAATCATCGACCAGGGCAATCTAGCCCAATCCTCGTCTTGTTCAATCTATCCCAATCTTCATCCCGGGCAATGTAGCACAATCCTCGTCCCAGGCGATCTAACCCAATCATCGTCCAGGGCAATCTAGCCCAATCCTCGTCTTGTGCAATCTATCCCAATCTTCATCCCGGGCAATGTAGCACAATCCTCGTTCCAGGCAATCTAACCCAATCCTCGTCCCTGGCAATCTAACCCAATCCTCGTCCCGGGCAATCTAACCCAATCCTCGTCCCGGGCAATCTAACCCAATCCTCGTCCCGGGCAATGTAACCCAATCCTCGTCCCGGGCAATCTAACCCAATCCTCGTCCCTGACAATCTAACCCAATCCTCGTCACGGGCAATCTAGCCCAATCCTCATCCCGGGCAATCTTGCCCAATCCTCGTCCCGGGCAATCTAACCCAATCCTCGTCACGGGCAATCTAGCCCAATCCTCATCCCGGGCAATCTAACCCAATCCTCGTCACGGGCAATCTAACCCAATCCTCGTCACGGGCAATCTAACCCAATCCTCGTCCCGGGCAATCTAACCCAATCCTCGTCCAGGGCAGTCGAATCCAATCCTCATCCCGGGCAATTTAACCCAATCCTCGTCCAGGGCAATGTAGCCCAATCTTCGCACCGGGCAATCTAGGCCTATCCTCGTCTGGTGCAATCTAGCCCAATCCTCATCCGGGGCAATCGAGCACAATCCTCGTCCAGGGCAATCTAACCCAATCCTTTTCCAGGGCAATCGAACCCAATCCTCGTCCCGGGCGATCTAACCCAATCATCGGCCAGGGCAATCTAGCCCAATCCTCGTCTTGTGCAATCTATCCCAATCTTCATCCCGGGCAATGTAGCACAATCCTCGTTCCAGGCAATCTAACCCAATCCTCGTCCCTGGCAATCTAACCCAATCCTCGTCCCTGGCAATCTAACCCAATCCTCGTCCCGGGCAATCTAACAAAATCCTCGTCCCGGGCAATGTAACCCAATCCTCGTCACGGGCAATCTAGCCCAATCCTCATCCCGGGCAACCTTGCCCAATCCTCATCCAGGGCAATCTAACCCAATCCTCGTCCCGGAGCATCCTAACCCAATCCTCGTCCCGGGCAATCTAACACAATCCTCGTCCCGGGCAATCCAGCCCAATCCTCATCCGGGGCAATCTAACCCAATCCTCATCCGGGGCAATCTAACCCAATCTTCGTCCAGGGCAATCTAACCCAATCCTCATCCGGGGCAATCTAACCCAATCTTCGTCCTGGGCAATCTAGCCCAATCCTCATCCAGGGCAATCTAACCCAATCCTCGTCCCGGGTAATCTAACCCAATCCTCTTCCTGGGCAGTGGAATCCAATCCTCATCCCGGTCAATGCAACCCAATCCCTGTCCCGGGCAATCTATCCCAATCCTCGTCACGGGCAATCTAACCCAATCCTCTTCCCGGGCAATCTAACCCAATCCTCGTCCTGGGCAGTCGAATCCAATCCTCATCCCGGGCAATCTAACCCAATCCTCATCCGGTGCAATCTAACCCAATCTTCGTCCCGGGCGATCTAGCCCAATCCTCTTCCCAGGCAATCTTGCCCAATCCTCATCCAGGGCAATCTAACCCAATCCTCATCCCGGGCAATCTAACCCAATCCCCGTCCCGGGCAATCTAGCCCAATCCTTGTCCCGGGCAATCTAACCCAATCCCCGTCCCGGGCAATCTAGCCCAATCCTTGTCCCGGGCAATCTAACCCAATCCTCGTCACGGGCAATCTAGCCCAATCCTTGTCCCGGGCAATCTAACCCAATCCTCGTCCCGGGCAATCTAGCCCAATCCTCGTCCCGGGCAATCTAACCCAATCCTTGTCCTGGGCAGTCGAATCCAATCCTCATCCCGGGCAATCTAACCCAATCCTCATCCCGGGCAATCTAACCCAATCCTCGTCCCGGGCAATCTAACCCAATCCTCGTCCAGGGCAGTCGAATCCAATCCTCATCCCGGGCAATTTAACCCAATCCTCGTCCAGGGCAATCTAGCCCAATCTTCGCACCGGGCAATCTAGGCCTATCCTCGTCTGGTGCAATCTAGCCCAATCCTCATCCGGGGCAATCGAGCACAATCCTCGTCCAGGGCAATCTAACCCAATCCTTTTCCAGGGCAATCGAACCCAATCCTCGTCCCGGGCGATCTAACCCAATCATCGGCCAGGGCAATCTAGCCCAATCCTCGTCTTGTGCAATCTATCCCAATCTTCATCCCGGGCAATGTAGCACAATCCTCGTTCCAGGCAATCTAACCCAATCCTCGTCCCTGGCAATCTAACCCAATCCTCGTCCCTGGCAATCTAACCCAATCCTCGTCCCGGGCAATCTAACCCAATCCTCGTCCCGGGCAATGTAACCCAATCCTCGTCACGGGCAATCTAGCCCACTCCTCATCCCGGGCAATCTTGCCCAATCCTCATCCAGGGCAATCTAACCCAATCCTCGTCCCGGAGCAATCTAACCCAATCCTCGTCCCGGGCAATCTAACACAATCCTCGTCCAGGGCAATCTAGCCCAATCTTCGCCCCGGGCAATCTAGCCCTCTCCTCGTCTGCTGCAATCTAGCCCAATCCTCATCCGGGGCAATCTAGCACAATCCTCGTCCAGGGCAATCTAGCACAATCCTTGTCCAGGGCAATCGAACCCAATCCTCGTCCTGGGCAATCTAACCCAATCCTCGTCCCGGGCAATCTAACCCAATCATCGTCCAAGGCAATCTAGCCCAATCCTTGTCTTGTGCAATCTATCCCAATCTTCATCCCGGGCAATGTAGCACAATCCTCGTCCCGGGCGATCTAACCCAATCCTCGCCCCGGGCAATCGAACCCAATCCTCGTCCCGGGCGATCGAACCCAATCCTTGTCCCGGGCAATCTAACCCAATCCTCGTCCCGGGCAATCTAACCCAATCCTCGTCCCGGGCAATGTAACCCAATCCTTGTCCCGGGCAATCTAACCCAATCCTTGTCCCGGGCAATCTAACCCATTCCTCGTCCCGGGCAATGTAACCCAATCCTTGTCCAGGGCAATCTAGCCCAATCCTCTTCCCGGGCAATCTAACCCAATCCTCGTCCCGGGCAATGTAACCCAATCCTCGCCCCGGGCAATCTAACCCAATCCTCGTCTCGGGCAATGTAACCCAATCCTCGTCCCGGGCAATCTAACCCTATCCTCGTCCTGGGCAATCTAACGCAATCCTCGTCCCGGGCAATCTAACCCAATCCTCATCCCGGGCAATCTAGCCCAATCGTCGTCCCGGGCAATCTAACTCAATCCTCATCCCGGGCAATCTAACCCAATCCTCGTCCTGGGCAGTCGAATCCAATCCTCATCCCGGGCAATCTAATCCAATCCTCATTCCGGGCAATCTAGCCCAATCCTCGTCCCGGGCAATCTAACCCAATCCTCTTCCCGGGCAATCTAACCCAATCCTCGTCCTGGGCAGTCGAATCCAATCCTCATCCCGGGCAATCTAACCCAATCCTCATCCGGTGCAATCTAACCCAATCTTCGTCCCGGGCGATCTAGCCCAATCCTCTTCCCAGGCAATCTTGCCCAATCCTCATCCAGGGCAATCTAACCCAATCCTCATCCCGGGCAATCTAACCCAATCCCCGTCCCGGGCAATCTAGCCCAATCCTTGTCCCGGGCAATCTAACCCAATCCCCGTCCCGGGCAATCTAGCCCAATCCTTGTCCCGGGCAATCTAACCCAATCCTCGTCACGGGCAATCTAGCCCAATCCTTGTCCCGGGCAATCTAACCCAATCCTCGTCCCGGGCAATCTAGCCCAATCCTCGTCCCGGGCAATCTAACCCAATCCTTGTCCTGGGCAGTCGAATCCAATCCTCATCCCGGGCAATCTAACCCAATCCTCATCCCGGGCAATCTAACCCAATCCTCGTCCCGGGCAATCTAACCCAATCCTCGTCCAGGGCAGTCGAATCCAATCCTCATCCCGGGCAATTTAACCCAATCCTCGTCCAGGGCAATCTAGCCCAATCTTCGCACCGGGCAATCTAGGCCTATCCTCGTCTGGTGCAATCTAGCCCAATCCTCATCCGGGGCAATCGAGCACAATCCTCGTCCAGGGCAATCTAACCCAATCCTTTTCCAGGGCAATCGAACCCAATCCTCGTCCCGGGCGATCTAACCCAATCATCGGCCAGGGCAATCTAGCCCAATCCTCGTCTTGTGCAATCTATCCCAATCTTCATCCCGGGCAATGTAGCACAATCCTCGTTCCAGGCAATCTAACCCAATCCTCGTCCCTGGCAATCTAACCCAATCCTCGTCCCTGGCAATCTAACCCAATCCTCGTCCCGGGCAATCTAACCCAATCCTCGTCCCGGGCAATGTAACCCAATCCTCGTCACGGGCAATCTAGCCCACTCCTCATCCCGGGCAATCTTGCCCAATCCTCATCCAGGGCAATCTAACCCAATCCTCGTCCCGGAGCAATCTAACCCAATCCTCGTCCCGGGCAATCTAACACAATCCTCGTCCAGGGCAATCTAGCCCAATCTTCGCCCCGGGCAATCTAGCCCTCTCCTCGTCTGCTGCAATCTAGCCCAATCCTCATCCGGGGCAATCTAGCACAATCCTCGTCCAGGGCAATCTAGCACAATCCTTGTCCAGGGCAATCGAACCCAATCCTCGTCCTGGGCAATCTAACCCAATCCTCGTCCCGGGCAATCTAACCCAATCATCGTCCAAGGCAATCTAGCCCAATCCTTGTCTTGTGCAATCTATCCCAATCTTCATCCCGGGCAATGTAGCACAATCCTCGTCCCGGGCGATCTAACCCAATCCTCGCCCCGGGCAATCGAACCCAATCCTCGTCCCGGGCGATCGAACCCAATCCTTGTCCCGGGCAATCTAACCCAATCCTCGTCCCGGGCAATCTAACCCAATCCTCGTCCCGGGCAATGTAACCCAATCCTTGTCCCGGGCAATCTAACCCAATCCTTGTCCCGGGCAATCTAACCCATTCCTCGTCCCGGGCAATGTAACCCAATCCTTGTCCAGGGCAATCTAGCCCAATCCTCTTCCCGGGCAATCTAACCCAATCCTCGTCCCGGGCAATGTAACCCAATCCTCGCCCCGGGCAATCTAACCCAATCCTCGTCTCGGGCAATGTAACCCAATCCTCGTCCCGGGCAATCTAACCCTATCCTCGTCCTGGGCAATCTAACGCAATCCTCGTCCCGGGCAATCTAACCCAATCCTCATCCCGGGCAATCTAGCCCAATCGTCGTCCCGGGCAATCTAACTCAATCCTCATCCCGGGCAATCTAACCCAATCCTCGTCCTGGGCAGTCGAATCCAATCCTCATCCCGGGCAATCTAATCCAATCCTCATTCCGGGCAATCTAGCCCAATCCTCGTCCCGGGCAATCTAACCCAATCCTCGTCCTGGGCAATCTAGCCCAATCCTCATCCGGGGCAATCGAGCACAATCCTCGTCCAGGGCAATCTAACCCAATCCTTGTCCAGGGCAATCGAACCCAATCCTCGTCCCGGGCGATCTAACCCAATCATCGACCAGGGCAATCTAGCCCAATCCTCGTCTTGTTCAATCTATCCCAATCTTCATCCCGGGCAATGTAGCACAATCCTCGTCCCGGGCGATCTAACCCAATCATCGTCCAGGGCAATCTAGCCCAATCCTCGTCTTGTGCAATCTATCCCAATCTTCATCCCGGGCAATGTAGCACAATCCTCGTTCCAGGCAATCTAACCCAATCCTCGTCCCTGGCAATCTAACCCAATCCTCGTCCCGGGCAATCTAACCCAATCCTCGTCCCGGGCAATCTAACCCAATCCTCGTCCCGGGCAATGTAACCCAATCCTCGTCCCGGGCAATCTAACCCAATCCTCGTCCCTGGCAATCTAACCCAATCCTCGTCACGGGCAATCTAGCCCAATCCTCATCCCGGGCAATCTTGCCCAATCCTCGTCCCGGGCAATCTAACCCAATCCTCGTCACGGGCAATCTAGCCCAATCCTCATCCCGGGCAATCTAACCCAATCCTCGTCACGGGCAATCTAACCCAATCCTCGTCACGGGCAATCTAACCCAATCCTCGTCCCGGGCAATCTAACCCAATCCTCGTCCAGGGCAGTCGAATCCAATCCTCATCCCGGGCAATTTAACCCAATCCTCGTCCAGGGCAATGTAGCCCAATCTTCGCACCGGGCAATCTAGGCCTATCCTCGTCTGGTGCAATCTAGCCCAATCCTCATCCGGGGCAATCGAGCACAATCCTCGTCCAGGGCAATCTAACCCAATCCTTTTCCAGGGCAATCGAACCCAATCCTCGTCCCGGGCGATCTAACCCAATCATCGGCCAGGGCAATCTAGCCCAATCCTCGTCTTGTGCAATCTATCCCAATCTTCATCCCGGGCAATGTAGCACAATCCTCGTTCCAGGCAATCTAACCCAATCCTCGTCCCTGGCAATCTAACCCAATCCTCGTCCCTGGCAATCTAACCCAATCCTCGTCCCGGGCAATCTAACAAAATCCTCGTCCCGGGCAATGTAACCCAATCCTCGTCACGGGCAATCTAGCCCAATCCTCATCCCGGGCAACCTTGCCCAATCCTCATCCAGGGCAATCTAACCCAATCCTCGTCCCGGAGCATCCTAACCCAATCCTCGTCCCGGGCAATCTAACACAATCCTCGTCCCGGGCAATCCAGCCCAATCCTCATCCGGGGCAATCGAACCCAATCCTCATCCGGGGCAATCTAACCCAATCTTCGTCCTGGGCAATCGAATCCAATCCTCATCCCGGGCAATCTAATCCAATCCTCATTCCGGGCAATCTAGCCCAATCCTCGTCCCGGGCAATCTAACCCAATCCTCGTCCCGGAGCATCCTAACCCAATCTTCATCCCGGGCAATGTAGCACAATCCTCGTTCCAGGCAATCTAACCCAATCCTCATCCGGGGCAATCTAACCCAATCTTCGTCCTGGGCAATCTAACCCAATCCTCGTCCTGGGCAATCGAATCCAATCCTCATCCCGGGCAATCTAATCCAATCCTCATTCCGGGCAATCTAGCCCAATCCTCGTCCCGGGCAATCTAACCCAATCCTCTTCCCGGGCAATCTAACCCAATCCTCGTCCTGGGCAGTCGAATCCAATCCTCATCCCGGGCAATCTAACCCAATCCTCATCCGGTGCAATCTAACCCAATCTTCGTCCCGGGCGATCTAGCCCAATCCTCTTCCCAGGCAATCTTGCCCAATCCTCATCCAGGGCAATCTAACCCAATCCTCATCCCGGGCAATCTAACCCAATCCCCGTCCCGGGCAATCTAGCCCAATCCTTGTCCCGGGCAATCTAACCCAATCCCCGTCCCGGGCAATCTAGCCCAATCCTTGTCCCGGGCAATCTAACCCAATCCTCGTCACGGGCAATCTAGCCCAATCCTTGTCCCGGGCAATCTAACCCAATCCTCGTCCCGGGCAATCTAGCCCAATCCTCGTCCCGGGCAATCTAACCCAATCCTTGTCCTGGGCAGTCGAATCCAATCCTCATCCCGGGCAATCTAACCCAATCCTCATCCCGGGCAATCTAACCCAATCCTCGTCCCGGGCAATCTAACCCAATCCTCGTCCAGGGCAGTCGAATCCAATCCTCATCCCGGGCAATTTAACCCAATCCTCGTCCAGGGCAATCTAGCCCAATCTTCGCACCGGGCAATCTAGGCCTATCCTCGTCTGGTGCAATCTAGCCCAATCCTCATCCGGGGCAATCGAGCACAATCCTCGTCCAGGGCAATCTAACCCAATCCTTTTCCAGGGCAATCGAACCCAATCCTCGTCCCGGGCGATCTAACCCAATCATCGGCCAGGGCAATCTAGCCCAATCCTCGTCTTGTGCAATCTATCCCAATCTTCATCCCGGGCAATGTAGCACAATCCTCGTTCCAGGCAATCTAACCCAATCCTCGTCCCTGGCAATCTAACCCAATCCTCGTCCCTGGCAATCTAACCCAATCCTCGTCCCGGGCAATCTAACCCAATCCTCGTCCCGGGCAATGTAACCCAATCCTCGTCACGGGCAATCTAGCCCACTCCTCATCCCGGGCAATCTTGCCCAATCCTCATCCAGGGCAATCTAACCCAATCCTCGTCCCGGAGCAATCTAACCCAATCCTCGTCCCGGGCAATCTAACACAATCCTCGTCCAGGGCAATCTAGCCCAATCTTCGCCCCGGGCAATCTAGCCCTCTCCTCGTCTGCTGCAATCTAGCCCAATCCTCATCCGGGGCAATCTAGCACAATCCTCGTCCAGGGCAATCTAGCACAATCCTTGTCCAGGGCAATCGAACCCAATCCTCGTCCTGGGCAATCTAACCCAATCCTCGTCCCGGGCAATCTAACCCAATCATCGTCCAAGGCAATCTAGCCCAATCCTTGTCTTGTGCAATCTATCCCAATCTTCATCCCGGGCAATGTAGCACAATCCTCGTCCCGGGCGATCTAACCCAATCCTCGCCCCGGGCAATCGAACCCAATCCTCGTCCCGGGCGATCGAACCCAATCCTTGTCCCGGGCAATCTAACCCAATCCTCGTCCCGGGCAATCTAACCCAATCCTCGTCCCGGGCAATGTAACCCAATCCTTGTCCCGGGCAATCTAACCCAATCCTTGTCCCGGGCAATCTAACCCATTCCTCGTCCCGGGCAATGTAACCCAATCCTTGTCCAGGGCAATCTAGCCCAATCCTCTTCCCGGGCAATCTAACCCAATCCTCGTCCCGGGCAATGTAACCCAATCCTCGCCCCGGGCAATCTAACCCAATCCTCGTCTCGGGCAATGTAACCCAATCCTCGTCCCGGGCAATCTAACCCTATCCTCGTCCTGGGCAATCTAACGCAATCCTCGTCCCGGGCAATCTAACCCAATCCTCATCCCGGGCAATCTAGCCCAATCGTCGTCCCGGGCAATCTAACTCAATCCTCATCCCGGGCAATCTAACCCAATCCTCGTCCTGGGCAGTCGAATCCAATCCTCATCCCGGGCAATCTAATCCAATCCTCATTCCGGGCAATCTAGCCCAATCCTCGTCCCGGGCAATCTAACCCAATCCTCGTCCTGGGCAATCTAGCCCAATCCTCATCCGGGGCAATCGAGCACAATCCTCGTCCAGGGCAATCTAACCCAATCCTTGTCCAGGGCAATCGAACCCAATCCTCGTCCCGGGCGATCTAACCCAATCATCGACCAGGGCAATCTAGCCCAATCCTCGTCTTGTTCAATCTATCCCAATCTTCATCCCGGGCAATGTAGCACAATCCTCGTCCCGGGCGATCTAACCCAATCATCGTCCAGGGCAATCTAGCCCAATCCTCGTCTTGTGCAATCTATCCCAATCTTCATCCCGGGCAATGTAGCACAATCCTCGTTCCAGGCAATCTAACCCAATCCTCGTCCCTGGCAATCTAACCCAATCCTCGTCCCGGGCAATCTAACCCAATCCTCGTCCCGGGCAATCTAACCCAATCCTCGTCCCGGGCAATGTAACCCAATCCTCGTCCCGGGCAATCTAACCCAATCCTCGTCCCTGGCAATCTAACCCAATCCTCGTCACGGGCAATCTAGCCCAATCCTCATCCCGGGCAATCTTGCCCAATCCTCGTCCCGGGCAATCTAACCCAATCCTCGTCACGGGCAATCTAGCCCAATCCTCATCCCGGGCAATCTAACCCAATCCTCGTCACGGGCAATCTAACCCAATCCTCGTCACGGGCAATCTAACCCAATCCTCGTCCCGGGCAATCTAACCCAATCCTCGTCCAGGGCAGTCGAATCCAATCCTCATCCCGGGCAATTTAACCCAATCCTCGTCCAGGGCAATGTAGCCCAATCTTCGCACCGGGCAATCTAGGCCTATCCTCGTCTGGTGCAATCTAGCCCAATCCTCATCCGGGGCAATCGAGCACAATCCTCGTCCAGGGCAATCTAACCCAATCCTTTTCCAGGGCAATCGAACCCAATCCTCGTCCCGGGCGATCTAACCCAATCATCGGCCAGGGCAATCTAGCCCAATCCTCGTCTTGTGCAATCTATCCCAATCTTCATCCCGGGCAATGTAGCACAATCCTCGTTCCAGGCAATCTAACCCAATCCTCGTCCCTGGCAATCTAACCCAATCCTCGTCCCTGGCAATCTAACCCAATCCTCGTCCCGGGCAATCTAACAAAATCCTCGTCCCGGGCAATGTAACCCAATCCTCGTCACGGGCAATCTAGCCCAATCCTCATCCCGGGCAACCTTGCCCAATCCTCATCCAGGGCAATCTAACCCAATCCTCGTCCCGGAGCATCCTAACCCAATCCTCGTCCCGGGCAATCTAACACAATCCTCGTCCCGGGCAATCCAGCCCAATCCTCATCCGGGGCAATCGAACCCAATCCTCATCCGGGGCAATCTAACCCAATCTTCGTCCAGGGCAATCTAACCCAATCCTCATCCGGGGCAATCTAACCCAATCTTCGTCCTGGGCAATCTAGCCCAATCCTCATCCAGGGCAATCTAACCCAATCCTCGTCCCGGGTAATCTAACCCAATCCTCTTCCTGGGCAGTGGAATCCAATCCTCATCCCGGTCAATGCAACCCAATCCCTGTCCCGGGCAATCTATCCCAATCCTCGTCACGGGCAATCTAACCCAATCCTCTTCCCGGGCAATCTAACCCAATCCTCGTCCTGGGCAGTCGAATCCAATCCTCATCCCGGGCAATCTAACCCAATCCTCATCCGGTGCAATCTAACCCAATCTTCGTCCCGGGCGATCTAGCCCAATCCTCTTCCCAGGCAATCTTGCCCAATCCTCATCCAGGGCAATCTAACCCAATCCTCATCCCGGGCAATCTAACCCAATCCCCGTCCCGGGCAATCTAGCCCAATCCTCGTCCCGGGCTATTTAACCCAATCCTCGTCCCGGGCAATTTAACCCAATCCGCGTCCCGGGCAGTCGAATCCAATCCTCGTCCCGGGCTCTCTAACCCAATCCTCGTCCCGGGCAATTTAACGCAATCCGCGTCCCGGGCAGTCGAATCCAATCCCCGTCACGGGCAATCTAACCCAATCCTTGTCCCGGGCAATCTAACCCAATCCTCGTCACGGGCAATCTAGCCCAATCCTTGTCCCGGGCAATCTAACCCAATCCTCGTCACGGGCAATCTAGCCCAATCCTTGTCCCGGGCAATCTAACCCAATCCTCGTCCCGGGCAATCTAGCCCAATCCTCGTCCCGGGCAATCTAACCCAATCCTCATCCTGGGCAGTCGAATCCAATCCTCATCCCGGGCAATCTAACCCAATCCTCATCCCGGGCAATCTAACCCAATCCTCGTCCCGGGCAATCTAACCCAATCCTCGTCCAGGGCAGTCGAATCCAATCCTCATCCTGGGCAATTTAACCCAATCCTCGTCCAGGGCAATCTAGCCCAATCTTCGCACCGGGCAATCTAGGCCTATCCTCGTCTGGTGCAATCTAGCCCAATCCTCATCCGGGGCAATCGAGCACAATCCTCGTCCAGGGCAATCTAACCCAATCCTTTTCCAGGGCAATCGAACCCAATCCTCGTCCCGGGCGATCTAACCCAATCATCGGCCAGGGCAATCTAGCCCAATCCTCGTCTTGTGCAATCTATCCCAATCTTCATCTCGGGCAATGTAGCACAATCCTCGTTCCAGGCAATCTAACCCAATCCTCGTCCCTGGCAATCTAACCCAATCCTCGTCCCGGGCAATCTAACCCAATCCTCGTCCCGGGCAATCTAACCCAATCCTCGTCCCGGGCAATGTAACCCAATCCTCGTCACGGGCAATCTAGCCCAATCCTCATCCCGGGCAATCATGCCCAATCCTCATCCAGGGCAATCTAACCCAATCCTCGTCCCGGAGCAATCTAACCCAATCCTCGTCCCGGGCAATCTAACACAATCCTCGTCCAGGGCAATCTAGCCCAATCTTCGCCCCGGGCAATCTAGCCCTCTCCTCGTCTGCTGCAATCTAGCCCAATCCTCATCCGGGGCAATCTAGCACAATCCTCGTCCCGGGCAATTTAACGCAATCTGCGTCCCGGGCAGTCGAATCCAATCCCCGTCACGGGCAATCTAACCCAATCCTTGTCCCGGGCAATCTAACCCAATCCTCGTCACGGGCAATCTAGCCCAATCCATGTCCCGGGCAATCTAACCCAATCCTCGTCACGGGCAATCTAGCCCAATCCTTGTCCCGGGCAATCTAACCCAATCCTCGTCCCGGGCAATCTAGCCCAATCCTCGTCCCGGGCAATCTAACCCAATCCTCGTCCTGGGCAGTCGAATCCAATCCTCATCCCGGGCAATCTAACCCAATCCTCATCCCGGGCAATCTAACCCAATCCTCGTCCCGGGCAATCTAACCCAATCCTCGTCCAGGGCAGTCGAATCCAATCCTCATCCTGGGCAATTTAACCCAATCCTCGTCCAGGGCAATCTAGCCCAATCGTCGCACCGGGCAATCTAGGCCTATCCTTGTCTGGTGCAATCTAGCCCAATCCTCATCCGGGGCAATCGAGCACAATCCTCGTCCAGGGCAATCTAACCCAATCCTTTTCCAGGGCAATCGAACCCAATCCTCGTCCCGGGCGATCTAACCCAATCATCGGCCAGGGCAATCTAGCCCAATCCTCGTCTTGTGCAATCTATCCCAATCTTCATCCCGGGCAATGTAGCACAATCCTCGTTCCAGGCAATCTAACCCAATCCTCGTCTCTGGCAATCTAACCCAATCCTCGTCCCTGGCAATCTAACCCAATCCTCATCCCGGGCAATCTAACCCAATCCTCGTCCCGGGCAATGTAACCCAATCCTCGTCACGGGCAATCTAGCCCAATCCTCATCCTGGGCAATCTTGCCCAATCCTCATCCAGGGCAATCTAACCCAATCCTCATCCCGGAGCAATCTAACCCAATCCTCGTCCCGGGCAATCTAACACAATCCTCGTCCAGGGCAATCTAGCCCAATCTTCGCCCCAGGCAATCTAGCCCTCTCCTCGTCTGCTGCGATCTAGCCCAATCCTCATCCGGGGCAATCTAGCACAATCCTCGCCCCGGGCAATCGAACCCAATCCTCGTCCCGGGCGATCTAACCCAATCCTTGTCCCGGGCAATCTAACCCAATCCTCGTCCCGGGCAATCTAACCCAATCCTCGTCCCGGGCAATGTAACCCAATCCTTGTCCCGGGCAATCTAACCCAATCCTTGTCCCGGGCAATCTAACCCAATCCTCGTCCCGGTCAATCTAACCCAATCCTCGTCCCGGGCAATGTAACCCAATCCTTGTCCAGGGCAATCTAGCCCAATCCTCTTCCCGGGCAATCTAACCCAATCCTCGTCCCGGGCAATCTAACCCAATCCTCGTCCAGGGCAGTCGAATCCAATCCTCATCCCGGGCAATTTAACCCAATCCTCGTCCAGGGCAATCTAGCCCAATCTTCGCACCGGGCAATCTAGGCCTATCCTCGTCTGGTGCAATCTAGCCCAATCCTCATCCGGGGCAATCGAGCACAATCCTCGTCCAGGGCAATCTAACCCAATCCTTTTCCAGGGCAATCGAACCCAATCCTCGTCCCGGGCGATCTAACCCAATCATCGGCCAGGGCAATCTAGCCCAATCCTCGTCTTGTGCAATCTATCCCAATCTTCATCCCGGGCAATGTAGCACAATCCTCGTTCCAGGCAATCTAACCCAATCCTCGTCCCTGGCAATCTAACCCAATCCTCGTCCCTGGCAATCTAACCCAATCCTCGTCCCGGGCAATCTAACCCAATCCTCGTCCCGGGCAATGTAACCCAATCCTCGTCACGGGCAATCTAGCCCAATCCTCATCCCGGGCAATCTTGCCCAATCCTCATCCAGCGCAATCTAACCCAATCCTCGTCCCGGAGCAATCTAACCCAATCCTCGTCCCGGGCAATCTAACACAATCCTCGTCCAGGGCAATCTAGCCCAATCTTCGCCCCGGGCAATCTAGCCCTCTCCTCGTCTGCTGCAATCTAGCCCAATCCTCATCCGGGGCAATCTAGCACAATCCTCGTCCAGGGCAATCTAGCACAATCCTTGTCCAGTGCAATCGAACCCAATCCTCGTCCCGGGCAATCTAACCCAATCCTCGTCCCGGGCAATCTAACCCAATCATCGTCCAAGGCAATCTAGCCCAATCCTCGTCTTGTGCAATCTATCCCAATCTTCATCCCGGGCAATGTAGCACAATCCTCGTCCCGGGCGATCTAACCCAATCCTCGCCCCGGGCAATCGAACCCAATCCTCGTCCCGGGCGATCTAACCCAATCCTTCTCCCGGGCAATCTAACCCAATCCTCGTCCCGGGCAATCTAACCCAATCCTCGTCCCGGGCAATGTAACCCAATCCTTGTCCCGGGCAATCTAACCCAATCCTTGTCCCGGGCAATCTAACCCAATCCTCGTCCCGGGCAATCTAACCCAATCCTCGTCCCGGGCAATGTAACCCAATCCTTGTCCAGGTCAATCTCGCCCAATCCTCTTCCCGGGCAATCTAACCCAATCCTCGTCCCGGGCAATGTAACCCAATCCTCGTCCCGGGCAATCTAACCCAATCCTCGTCCCGGGCAATGTAACCCAATCCTCGTCCCGGGCAATCTAACCCTATCCTCGTCCTGGGCAATCTAACCCAATCCTCGACCCAGGCAATCTAACCCAATCCTCATCCCGGGCAATCTAGCCCAATCCTCGTCCCGGGCAATCTAACTCAATCCTCATCCCGGGCAATCTAACCCAATCCTCGTCCTGGGCAGCCGAATCCAATCCTCATCCCGGGCAATCTAACCCAATCCTCATCCCGGGCAATCTAACCCAATCCTCGTCCCGGGCAATCTAGCCCAATCCTCGTCCCGGGCAATCTAACCCAATCCTCGCCCCGGGCAATCTAACCCAATCCTCGTCCTGGGCAGTCGAATCCAATCCTCATCCCGGGCAATCTAGCCCAATCCTCGTCCCGGGCAATCTAACCCAATCCTCGTCCTGGGCAATCTAGCCCAATCCTCATCCGGGGCAATCGAGCACAATCCTCGTCCAGGGCAATCTAACCCAATCCTTGTCCAGGGCAATCGAACCCAATCCTCGTCCCGGGCGATCTAACCCAATCATCGACCAGGGCAATCTAGCCCAATCCTCGTCTTGTTCAATCTATCCCAATCTTCATCCCGGGCAATGTAGCACAATCCTCGTCCCGGGCGATCTAACCCAATCATCGTCCAGGGCAATCTAGCCCAATCCTCGTCTTGTGCAATCTATCCCAATCTTCATCCCGGGCAATGGAGCACAATCCTCGTTCCAGGCAATCTAACCCAATCCTCGTCCCTGGCAATCTAACCCAATCCTCATCCCGGGCAATCTAACCCAATCCTCGTCCCGGGCAATCTAACCCAATCCTCGTCCCGGGCAATGTAACCCAATCCTCGTCCCGGACAATCTAACCCAATCCTCGTCCCTGGCAATCTAACCCAATCCTCGTCCCTGGCAATCTAACCCAATCCTCGTCACGGGCAATCTAACCCAATCCTCGTCCCGGGCAATGTAACCCATTCCTTGTCCCGGGCAATCTAACCCAATCCTCGTCCCTGGCAATCTAACCCAATCCTCGTCACGGGCAATCTAGCCCAATCCTCATCCCGGGCAATCTTGCCCAATCCTCGTCCCGGGCAATCTAACCCAATCCTCGTCACGGGCAATCTAGCCCAATCCTCATCCCGGGCAATCTAACCCAATCCTCGTCACGGGCAATCTAACCCAATCCTCATCCCGGGCAATCTTGCCCAATCCTCATCCAAGGCAATCTAACCCAATCCTCGTCCTGGAGCAATCTAACCCAATCCTCGTCCCGGGCAATCTAACACAATCCTCGTCCAGGGCAATCTAGCCCAATCTTCGCCCCGGGCAATCTAGCCCTCTCCTCGTCTGCTGCAATCTAGCCCAATCCTCATCCGGGGCAATCTAGCACAATCCTCGTCCCGGGCAATTTAACGCAATCCGCGTCCCGGGCAGTCGAATCCAATCCCCGTCACGGGCAATCTAACCCAATCCTTGTCCCGGGCAATCTAACCCAATCCTCGTCACGGGCAATCTAGCCCAATCCTTGTCCCGGGCAATCTAACCCAATCCTCGTCACGGGCAATCTAGCCCAATCCTTGTCCCGGGCAATCTAACCCAATCCTCGTCCTGGGCAATCTAGCCCAATCCTCGTCCCGGGCAATCTAACCCAATCCTCGTCCTGGGCAGTCGAATCCAATCCTCATCCCGGGCAATCTAACCCAATCCTCATCCCGGGCAATCTAACCCAATCCTCGTCCCGGGCAATCTAACCCAATCCTCGTCTTGTGCAATCTATCCCAATCTTCATCCCGGGCAATGTAGCACAATCCTCGTTCCAGGCAATCTAACCCAATCCTCGTCTCTGGCAATCTAACCCAATCCTCGTCCCTGGCAATCTAACCCAATCCTCGTCCCGGGCAATCTAACCCAATCCTCGTCCCGGGCAATGTAACCCAATCCTCGTCACGGGCAATCTAGCCCAATCCTCATCCCGGGCAATCTTGCCCAATCCTCATCCAGGGCAATCTAACCCAATCCTCATCCCGGAGCAATCTAACCCAATCCTCGTCCCGGGCAATCTAACACAATCCTCGTCCAGGGCAATCTAGCCCAATCTTCGCCCCGGGCAATCTAGCCCTCTCCTCGTCTGCTGCGATCTAGCCCAATCCTCATCCGGGGCAATCTAGCACAATCCTCGTCCAGGGCAATCGAGCACAATCCTTGTCCAGGGCAATCGAACCCAATCCTCGTCCCGGGCAATCTAACCCAATCCTCATCCCGGGCAATCTAACCCAATCATCGTCCAAGGCAATCTAGCCCAATCCTCGTCTTGTGCAATCTATCCCAATCTTCATCCCGGGCAATGTAGCACAATCCTCGTCCCGGGCGATCTAACCCAATCCTCGCCCCGGGCAATCGAACCCAATCCTCGTCCCGGGCGATCTAACCCAATCCTTGTCCCGGGCAATCTAACCCAATCCTCGTCCCGGGCAATCTAACCCAATCCTCGTCCCGGGCAATGTAACCCAATCCTTGTCCCGGGCAATCTAACCCAATCCTTGTCCCGGGCAATCTAACCCAATCCTCGTCCCGGGCAATCTAACCCAATCCTCGTCCCGGGCAATGTAACCCAATCCTTGTCCAGGGCAATCTAGCCCAATCCTCTTCCCGGGCAATCTAACCCAATCCTCGTCCCGGGCAATCTAACCCAATCCTCGTCCAGGGCAGGCGAATCCAATCCTCATCCCGGGCAATTTAACCCAATCCTCGTCCAGGGCAATCTAGCCCAATCTTCGCACCGGGCAATCTAGGCCTATCCTCGTCTGGTGCAATCTAGCCCAATCCTCATCCGGGGCAATCGAGCACAATCCTCGTCCAGGGCAATCTAACCCAATCCTTTTCCAGGGCAATCGAACCCAATCCTCGTCCCGGGCGATCTAACCCAATCATCGGCCAGGGCAATCTAGCCCAATCCTCGTCTTGTTCAATCTATCCCAATCTTCATCCTGGGCAATGTAGCACAATCCTCGTTCCAGGCAATCTAACCCAATCCTCGTCCCTGGCAATCTAACCCAATCCTCGTCCCTGGCAATCTAACCCAATCCTCGTCCCGGGCAATCTAACCCAATCCTCGTCCCGGGCAACGTAACCCAATCCTCGTCACGGGCAATCTAGCCCAATCCTCATCCCGGGCAATCTTGCCCAATCCTCATCCAGCGCAATCTAACCCAATCCTCGTCCCGGAGCAATCTAACCCAATCCTCGTCCCGGGCAATCTAACACAATCCTCGTCCAGGGCAATCTAGCCCAATCTTCGCCCCGGGCAATCTAGCCCTCTCCTCGTCTGCTGCAATCTAGCCCAATCCTCATCCGGGGCAATCTAGCACAATCCTCGTCCAGGGCAATCTAGCACAATCCTTGTCCAGTGCAATCGAACCCAATCCTCGTCCCGGGCAATCTAACCCAATCCTCGTCCCGGGCAATCTAACCCAATCATCGTCCCGGGCAATGTAACCCAATCCTCGCCCCGGGCAATCGAACCCAATCCTCGTCCCGGGCGATCTAACCCAATCCTTCTCCCGGGCAATCTAACCCAATCCTCGTCCCGGGCAATCTAACCCAATCCTCGTCCCGGGCAATATAACCCAATCCTTGTCCCGGGCAATCTAACCCAATCCTTGTCCCGGGCAATCTAACCCAATCCTCGTCCCGGGCAATCTAACCCAATCCTCGTCCCGGGCAATGTAACCCAATCCTTGTCCAGGGCAATCTCGCCCAATCCTCTTCCCGGGCAATCTAACCCAATCCTCGTCCCGGGCAATGTAACCCAATCCTCGCCCCGGGCAATCTAACCCAATCCTCGTCCCGGGCAATGTAACCCAATCCTCGTCCCGGGCAATCTAACCCTATCCTCGTCCTGGGCAATCTAACCCAATCCTCGACCTGGGCAATCTAACCCAATCCTCATCCCGGGCAATCTAGCCCAATCCTCGTCCCGGGCAATCTAACTCAATCCTCATCCCGGGCAATCTAACCCAATCCTCGTCCTGGGCAGCCGAATCCAATCCTCATCCCGGGCAATCTAACCCAATCCTCATCCCGGGCAATCTAACCCAATCCTCGTCCCGGGCAATCTAGCCCAATCCTCGTCCCGGGCAATCTAACCCAATCCTCGCCCCGGGCAATCTAACCCAATCCTCGTCCTGGGCAGTCGAATCCAATCCTCATCCCGGGCAATCTAGCCCAATCCTCGTCCCGGGCAATCTAACCCAATCCTCGTCCTGGGCAATCTAGCCCAATCCTCATCCGGGGCAATCGAGCACAATCCTCGTCCAGGGCAATCTAACCCAATCCTTGTCCAGGGCAATCGAACCCAATCCTCGTCCCGGGCGATCTAACCCAATCATCGACCAGGGCAATCTAGCCCAATCCTCGTCTTGTTCAATCTATCCCAATCTTCATCCCGGGCAATGTAGCACAATCCTCGTCCCGGGCGATCTAACCCAATCATCGTCCAGGGCAATCTAGCCCAATCCTCGTCTTGTGCAATCTATCCCAATCTTCATCCCGGGCAATGGAGCACAATCCTCGTTCCAGGCAATCTAACCCAATCCTCGTCCCTGGCAATCTAACCCAATCCTCATCCCGGGCAATCTAACCCAATCCTCGTCCCGGGCAATCTAACCCAATCCTCGTCCCGGGCAATGTAACCCAATCCTCGTCCCGGGCAATCTAACCCAATCCTCGTCCCTGGCAATCTAACCCAATCCTCGTCCCTGGCAATCTAACCCAATCCTCGTCACGGGCAATCTAACCCAATCCTCGTCCCGGGCAATGTAACCCATTCCTTGTCCCGGGCAATCTAACCCAATCCTCGTCCCTGGCAATCTAACCCAATCCTCGTCACGGGCAATCTAGCCCAATCCTCATCCCGGGCAATCTTGCCCAATCCTCGTCCCGGGCAATCTAACCCAATCCTCGTCACGGGCAATCTAGCCCAATCCTCATCCCGGGCAATCTAACCCAATCCTCGTCACGGGCAATCTAACCCAATCCTCGTCACGGGCAATCTAACCCAATCCTCATCCCGGGCAATCTAACTCAATCCTCGTCCAGGGCAGTCGAATCCAATCCTCATCCCGGGCAATTTAACCCAATCCTCGTCCAGGGCAATCTAGCCCAATCTTCGCACCGGGCAATCTAGGCCTATCCTCGTCTGGTGCAATCTAGCCCAATCCTCATCCGGGGCAATCGAGCACAATCCTCGTCCAGGGCAATCTAACCCAATCCTTTTCCAGGGCAATCGAACCCAATCCTCGTCCCGGGCGATCTAACCCAATCATCGGCCAGGGCAATCTAGCCCAATCCTCGTCTTGTGCAATCTATCCCAATCTTCATCCCGGGCAATGTAGCACAATCCTCGTTCCAGGCAATCTAACCCAATCCTCGTCCCTGGCAATCTAACCCAATCCTCGTCCCTGACAATCTAACCCAATCCTCGTCCCGGGCAATCTAACCCAATCCTCGTCCCGGGCAATGTAATACCCAATCCTCGTCACGGGCAATCTAGCCCAATCCTCATCCCGGGCAACCTTGCCCAATCCTCATCCAGGGCAATCTAACCCAATCCTCGTCCCGGAGCATCCTAACCCAATCCTCGTCCCGGGCAATCTAACACAATCCTCGTCCAGGGCAATCTAGCCCAATCTTCGCCCCGGGCAATCTAGCTCTCTCCTCGTCTGCTGCAATCTAGCCCAATCCTCATCCGGGGCAATCTAGCACAATCCTCGTCCAGGGCAATCTAGCACAATCCTTGTCCAGGGCAATCGAACGCAATCCTCGTCCCGGGCAATCTAACCCAATCCTCGCCCCAGGCAATCTAACCCAATCCTCGCCCCAGGCAATTTAACTCAATCCTCGTCCCGGGCAATCTAACCCAATCCTCGTCCCGGGCAATGTAACCCAATCCTTGTCCCGGGCAATCTAACCCAATCCTCGTCCAGGGCAATCTAGCCCAATCTTCGCACCGGGCAATCTAGGCCTATCATCGTCTGGTGCAATCAAGCCCAATCCTCATCCGGGGCAATCGAACACAATCCTCGTCCAGGGCAATCTAACCCAATCCTTTTCCAGGGCAATCGAACCCAATCCTCGTCCCGGGCGATCTAACCCAATCATCGGCCAGGGCAATCTAGCCCAATCCTCGTCTTGTGCAATCTATCCCAATCTTCATCCCGGGCAATGTAGCACAATCCTCGTTCCAGGCAATCTAACCCAATCCTCGTCCCTGGCAATCTAACCCAATCCTCGTCCCTGACAATCTAACCCAATCCTCGTCCCGGGCAATCTAACCCAATCCTCGTCCCGGGCAATGTAACCCAATCCTCGTCACGGGCAATCTAGCCCAATCCTCATCCCGGGCAACCTTGCCCAATCCTCATCCAGGGCAATCTAACCCAATCCTCGTCCCGGAGCATCCTAACCCAATCCTCGTCCCGGGCAATCTAACACAATCCTCGTCCAGGGCAATCTAGCCCAATCTTCGCCCCGGGCAATCTAGCTCTCTCCTCGTCTGCTGCAATCTAGCCCAATCCTCATCCGGGGCAATCTAGCACAATCCTCGTCCAGGGCAATCTAGCACAATCCTTGTCCAGGGCAATCGAACGCAATCCTCGTCCCGGGCAATCTAACCCAATCCTCGCCCCAGGCAATCTAACCCAATCCTCGCCCCGGGCAATCGAACCCAATCCTCGTCCCGGGCGATCTAACCCAATCCTTGTCCCGGGCAATCTAACCCAATCCTCGTCCCGGGCAATCTAACTCAATCCTCGTCCCGGGCAATGTAACCCAATCCTTGTCCCGGGCAATCTAACCCAATCCTTGTCCCGGGCAATCTAACCCAATCCTCGTCCCGGGCAATCTAACCCAATCCTCGTCCCGGGCAATGTAACCCAATGCTTGTCCCGGGCAATCTAACCCAATCCTCATCCCGGGCAATCTAACCCAATCCTCGTCCCGGGCAATCTAGCCCAATCCTCGTCCCGGGGAATCTAACCCAATCCTCGTCCAGGGCAATCTAGCCCAATCCTCTTCCCGGGCAATCTAACCCAGTCCTCGTCACGGGCAATCTAACCCAATCATCGACGAGGGCAATCTAGCCCAATCCTCGTCTTGTTCAATCTATCCCAATCTTCATCCCGGGCAATGTAGCACAATCCTCGTCCCGGGCGATCTAACCCAATCATCGTCCAGGGCAATCTAGCCCAATCCTCGTCTTGTGCAATCTATCCCAATCTTCATCCCGGGCAATGGAGCACAATCCTCGTTCCAGGCAATCTAACCCAATCCTCGTCCCTGGCAATCTAACCCAATCCTCATCCCGGGCAATCTAACCCAATCCTCGTCCCGGGCAATCTAACCCAATCCTCGTCCTGGGCAATCTAACCCAATCCTCGCCCCGGGCAATCTAATCCAATCCTCATCCCGGGCAATCTAACCCAATCCTCATCCCGGGCAATCTAACCCAATCCTCGTCCCGGGCAATCTAACCCAATCCACGTCCCGGGCAATCTAACCCAATCCTCATCCCGGGCAATCTAGACCAATCCTCGTCCCGGGCAATCTAACTCAATCCTCATCCCGGGCAATCTAACCCAATCCTCGTCCTGGGCAGTCGAATCCAATCCTCATCCCGGGCAATCTAACCCAATCCTCATCCCGGGCAATCTAACCCAATCCTCGTCCCGGGCAATCTAGCCCAATCCTCGTCCCGGGCAATCTAACTCAATCCTCATCCCGGGCAATCTAACCCAATCCTCGTCCTGGGCAGTCGAATCCAATCCTCATCCCGGGCAATCTAACCCAATCCTCGTCCCGGGCAATCTAACCCAATCCTCATCCCGGGCAATCGAACCCAATCCTCGTCCTGGGCAGTCGAATCCAATCCTCATCCCGGGCAATCTAACCCAATCCTCATCCTGGGCAATCTAACCCAATCCTCGTCCCGGGCAATCTAGCCCAATCCTCGTTCCGGGCAATCTAACCCAATCCTCGCCCCGGGCAATCTAACCCAATCCTCGTCCTGGGCAGTCGAATCCAATCCTCATCCCGGGCAATCTAGCCCAATCCTCGTCCCGGGCAATCTAACCCAATCCTCGTCCTGGGCAATCTAGCCCAATCCTCATCCGGGGCAATCGAGCACAATCCTCGTCCAGGGCAATCTAACCCAATCCTTGTCCAGGGCAATCGAACCCAATCCTCGTCCCGGGCGATCTAACCCAATCATCGGCCAGGGCAATCTAGCCCAATCCTCGTCTTGTTCAATCTATCCCAATCTTCATCCCGGGCAATGTAGCACAATCCTCGTCCCGGGCGATCTAACCCAATCCTCGTCCCGGGCAATCTAGCCCAATCCTCGTCCCGGGGAATCTCACCCAATCCTCGTCCAGGGCAATCTAGCCCAATCCTCTTCCCGGGCAATCTAACCCAATCCTTGTCCTGGGCAATCGAACCCAATCCTCCTCCCGGGCGATCTAACCCAATCATCGGCCAGGGCAATCTAGCCCAATCCTCGTCTTGTTCAATCTATCCCAATCTTCATCCCGGGCAATGTAGCACAATCCTCGTCCCGGGCGATCGAACCCAATCATCGTCCAGGGCAATCTAGCCCAATCCTCGTCTTGTGCAATCTATCCCAATCTTCATCCCGGGCAATGTAGCACAATCCTCGTTCCAGGCAATCTAACCCAATCCTCGTCCCTGGCAATCTAACCCAATCCTCGTCCCAGGCAATCTAACCCAATCCTCGTCCCGGGCAATCTAACCCAATCCTCGTCCCGGGCAATGTAACCCAATCCTCGTCACGGGCAATCTAGCCCAATCCTCATCCCGGGCAACCTTGCCCAATCCTCATCCAGGGCAATCTAACCCAATCCTCATCCCGGAGCATCCTAACCCAATCCTCGTCCCGGGCAATCTAACACAATCCTCGTCCAGGGCAATCTAGCCCAATCTTCGCCCCGGGCAATCTAGCTCTCTCCTCGTCTGCTGCAATCTAGCCCAATCCTCATCCGGGGCAATCGAGCACAATCCTCGTCCAGGGCAATCTAACCCAATCCTTGTCCAGGGCAATCGAACCGAATCCTCCTCCCGGGCGATCTAACCCAATCATCGGCCAGGGCAATCTAGCCCAATCCTCGTCTTGTTCAATCTATCCCAATCTTCATCCCGGGCAATGTAGCACAATCCTCGTCCCGGGCGATCTAACCCAATCATCGTCCAGGGCAATCTAGCCCAATCCTCGTCTTGTGCAATCTATCCCAATCTTCATCCCGGGCAATGTAGCACAATCCTCGTTCCAGGCAATCTAACCCAATCCTCGTCCCTGGCAATCTAACCCAATCCTCGTCCCGGGCAATCTAACCCAATCCTCGTCCCGGGCAATCTAACCCAATCCTCGTCCCGGGCAATGTAACCCAATCCTCGTCACGGGCAATCTAGCCCAATCCTCATCCCGGGCAACCTTGCCCAATCCTCATCCAGGGCAATCTAACCCAATCCTCGTCCCGGAGCATCCTAACCCAATCCTCGTCCCGGGCAATCTAACACAATCCTCGTCCAGGGCAATCTAGCCCAATCTTCGCCCCGGGCAATCTAGCTCTCTCCTCGTCTGCTGCAATCTAGCCCAATCCTCATCCGGGGCAATCTAGCACAATCCTCGTCCAGGGCAATCTAGCACAATCCTTGTCCAGGGCAATCGAACGCAATCCTCGTCCCGGGCAATCTAACCCAATCCTCGCCCCAGGCAATCTAACCCAATCCTCGCCCCGGGCAATCGAACCCAATCCTCGTCCCGGGCGATCTAACCCAATCCTTGTCCCGGGCAATCTAACCCAATCCTCGTCCCGGGCAATCTAACTCAATCCTCGTCCCGGGCAATGTAACCCAATCCTTGTCCCGGGCAATCTAACCCAATCCTTGTCCCGGGCAATCTAACCCAATCCTCGTCCCGGGCAATCTAACCCAATCCTCGTCCCGGGCAATGTAACCCAATGCTTGTCCCGGGCAATCTAACCCAATCCTCATCCCGGGCAATCTAACCCAATCCTCGTCCCGGGCAATCTAGCCCAATCCTCGTCCCGGGGAATCTAACCCAATCCTCGTCCAGGGCAATCTAGCCCAATCCTCTTCCCGGGCAATCTAACCCAGTCCTCGTCACGGGCAATCTAACCCAATCCTCGCCCCGGGCAATCTAACCCAATCCTCGTCCTGGGCAATCTAACCCAATCCTCGTCCCGGGCAATCTAACCCAATCCTCGTCCCGGGCAATCTAATCCAATCCTCATCCCGGGCAATCTAACCCAATCCTCATCCCGGGCAATCTAACCCAATCCTCATCCCGGGCAATCTAACCCAATCCTCGTCCCGGGCAATCTAACCCAATCCTCATCCCGGGCAATCGAACCCAATCCTCGTCCTGGGCAGTCGAATCCAATCCTCATCCCGGGCAATCTAACCCAATCCTCATCCTGGGCAATCTAACCCAATCCTCGTCCCGGGCAATCTAGCCCAATCCTCGTTCCGGGCAATCTAACCCAATCCTCGCCCCGGGCAATCTAACCCAATCCTCGTCCTGGGCAGTCGAATCCAATCCTCATCCCGGGCAATCTAGCCCAATCCTCGTCCCGGGCAATCTAACCCAATCCTCGTCCTGGGCAATCTAGCCCAATCCTCATCCGGGGCAATCGAGCACAATCCTCGTCCAGGGCAATCTAACCCAATCCTTGTCCAGGGCAATCGAACCCAATCCTCGTCCCGGGCGATCTAACCCAATCATCGGCCAGGGCAATCTAGCCCAATACTCCTCTTGTTCAATCTATTCCAATCTTCATCCCGGGCAATGTAGCACAATCCTCGTCCCGGGCGATCTAACCCAATCCTCGTCCCGGGCAATCTAGCCCAATCCTCGTCCCGGGGAATCTCACCCAATCCTCGTCCAGGGCAATCTAGCCCAATCCTCTTCCCGGGCAATCTAACCCAATCCTCGTCCTGGGCAATCTAACCCAATCCTCGTCCTGGGCAATCTAACCCAATCCTCGCCCCGGGCAATCTAATCCAATCCTCATCCCGGGCAATCTAACCCAATCCTCATCCCGGGCAATCTAACCCAATCCTCGTCCCGGGCAATCTAACCCAATCCTCGTCCCGGGCAATCTAACCCAATCCTCATCCCGGGCAATCTAGACCAATCCTCGTCCCGGGCAATCTAACTCAATCCTCGTCCCGGGCAATCTAACCCAATCCTCGTCCTGGGCAGTCGAATCCAATCCTCATCCCGGGCAATCTAACCCAATCCTCATCCCGGGCAATCTAACCCAATCCTCGTCCCGGGCAATCTAGCCCAATCCTCGTCCCGGGCAATCTAACTCAATCCTCATCCCGGGCAATCTAACCCAATCCTCGTCCTGGGCAGTCGAATCCAATCCTCATCCCGGGCAATCTAACCCAATCCTCGTCCCGGGCAATCTAACCCAATCCTCATCCCGGGCAATCGAACCCAATCCTCGTCCTGGGCAGTCGAATCCAATCCTCATCCCGGGCAATCTAACACAATCCTCATCCCGGGCAATCTAACCCAATCCTCGTCCCGGGCAATCTAGCCCAATCCTCGTTCCGGGCAATCTAACCCAATCCTCGCCCCGGGCAATCTAACCCAATCCTCGTCCTGGGCAGTCGAATCCAATCCTCATCCCGGGCAATCTAGCCCAATCCTCGTCCCGGGCAATCTAACCCAATCCTCGTCCTGGGCAATCTAGCCCAATCCTCATCCGGGGCAATCGAGCACAATCCTCGTCCAGGGCAATCTAACCCAATCCTTGTCCAGGGCAATCGAACCCAATCCTCGTCCCGGGCGATCTAACCCAATCATCGGCCAGGGCAATCTAGCCCAATCCTCGTCTTGTTCAATCTATCCCAATCTTCATCCCGGGCAATGTAGCACAATCCTCGTCCCGGGCGATCTAACCCAATCATCGTCCCGGGCAATCTAGCCCAATCCTCGTCCCGGGGAATCTCACCCAATCCTCGTCCAGGGCAATCTAGCCCAATCCTCTTCCCGGGCAATCTAACCCAATCCTCGTCCTGGGCAATCTAACCCAATCCTCGTCCCGGGCAATCTAACCCAATCCTCGCCCCGGGCAATCTAATCCAATCCTCATCCCGGGCAATCTAACCCAATCCTCATCCCGGGCAATCTAACCCAATCCTCGTCCCGGGCAATCTAACCCAATCCTCGTCCCGGACAATCTAACCCAATCCTCATCCCGGGCAATCTAGACCAATCCTCGTCCCGGGCAATCTAACTCAATCCTCATCCCGGGCAATCTAACCCAATCCTCGTCCTGGGCAGTCGAATCCAATCCTCATCCCGGGCAATCTAACCCAATCCTCATCCCGGGCAATCTAACCCAATCCTCGTCCCGGGCAATCTAGCCCAATCCTCGTCCCGGGCAATCTAACTCAATCCTCATCCCGGGCAATCTAACCCAATCCTCGTCCTGGGCAGTCGAATCCAATCCTCATCCCGGGCAATCTAACCCAATCCTCGTCCCGGGCAATCTAACCCAATCCTCATCCCGGGCAATCGAACCCAATCCTCGTCCTGGGCAGTCGAATCCAATCCTCATCCCGGGCAATCTAACCCAATCCTCATCCTGGGCAATCTAACCCAATCCTCGTCCCGGGCAATCTAGCCCAATCCTCGTTCCGGGCAATCTAACCCAATCCTCGCCCCGGGCAATCTAACCCAATCCTCGTCCTGGGCAGTCGAATCCAATCCTCATCCCGGGCAATCTAGCCCAATCCTCGTCCCGGGCAATCTAACCCAATCCTCGTCCTGGGCAATCTAGCCCAATCCTCATCCGGGGCAATCGAGCACAATCCTCGTCCAGGGCAATCTAACCCAATCCTTGTCCAGGGCAATCGAACCCAATCCTCGTCCCGGGCGATCTAACCCAATCATCGGCCAGGGCAATCTAGCCCAATCCTCGTCTTGTTCAATCTATCCCAATCTTCATCCCGGGCAATGTAGCACAATCCTCGTCCCGGGCGATCTAACCCAATCCTCGTCCCGGGCAATCTAGCCCAATCCTCGTCCCGGGGAATCTCACCCAATCCTCGTCCAGGGCAATCTAGCCCAATCCTCTTCCCGGGCAATCTAACCCAATCCTCGTCCTGGGCAATCTAACCCAATCCTCGTCCCGGGCAATCTAACCCAATCCTCGCCCCGGGCAATCTAATCCAATCCTCATCCCGGGCAATCTAACCCAATCCTCATCCCGGGCAATCTAACCCAATCCTCGTCCCGGGCAATCTAACCCAATCCTCGTCCCGGGCAATCTAACCCAATCCTCATCCCGGGCAATCTAGACCAATCCTCGTCCCGGGCAATCTAACTCAATCCTCATCCCGGGCAATCTAACCCAATCCTCGTCCTGGGCAGTCGAATCCAATCCTCATCCCGGGCAATCTAACCCAATCCTCATCCCGGGCAATCTAACCCAATCCTCGTCCCGGGCAATCTAGCCCAATCCTCGTCCCGGGCAATCTAACCCAATCCTCGCCCCGGGCAATCTAACCCAATCCTCGTCCTGGGCAGTCGAATCCAATCCTCATCCCGGGCAATCTAGCCCAATCCTCGTCCCGGGCAATCTAACCCAATCCTCGTCCTGGGCAATCTAGCCCAATCCTCATCCGGGGCAATCGAGCACAATCCTCGTCCAGGGCAATCTAACCCAATCCTTGTCCAGGGCAATCGAACCCAATCCTCCTCCCGGGCGATCTAACCCAATCATCGGCCAGGGCAATCTAGCCCAATCCTCGTCTTGTTCAATCTATCCCAATCTTCATCCCGGGCAATGTAGCACAATCCTCGTCCCGGGCGATCTAACCCAATCATCGTCCAGGGCAATCTAGCCCAATCCTCGTCTTGTGCAATCTATCCCAATCTTCATCCCGGGCAATGTAGCACAATCCTCGTTCCAGGCAATCTAACCCAATCCTCGTCCCTGGCAATCTAACCCAATCCTCGTCCCGGGCAATCTAACCCAATCCTCGTCCCGGGCAATCTAACCCAATCCTCGTCCCGGGCAATGTAACCCAATCCTTGTCCCGGGCAATCTAACCCAATCCTCGTCCCTGGCAATCTAACCCAATCCTCGTCCCTGGCAATCTAACCCAATCCTCGTCACGGGCAATCTAACCCAATCCTCGTCCCGGGCAATCTAACCCAATCCTCGTCCCGGGCAATCTAACCCAATCCTCGTCCCGGGCAATCTAACCCAATCCTCGTCCCGGGCAATGTAACCCAATCCTTGTCCCGGGCAATCTAACCCAATCCTCATCCCGGGCAATCTAACCCAATCCTCGTCCCGGGCAATCTAGCCCAATCCTCGTCCCGGGGAATCTAACCCAATCCTCGTCCAGGGCAATCTAGCCCAATCCTCTTCCCGGGCAATCTAACCCAATCCTCGTCCCGGGCAATCTAACCCAATCCTCGCCCCGGGCAATCTAACCCAATCCTCGTCCTGGGCAATCTAACCCAATCCTCGTCCCGGGCAATCTAACCCAATCCTCGTCCCGGGCAATCTAATCCAATCCTCATCCCGGGCAATCTAACCCAATCCTCATCCCGGGCAATCTAACCCAATCCTCGTCCCGGGCAATCTAACCCAATCCTCGTCCCGGGCAATCTAACCCAATCCTCATCCCGGGCAATCTAGCCCAATCCTCGTCCCGGGCAATCTAACTCAATCCTCATCCCGGGCAATCTAACCCAATCCTCGTCCTGGGCAGTCGAATCCAATCCTCATCCCGGGCAATCTAACCCAATCCTCATCCCGGGCAATCTAACCCAATCCTCGTCCCGGGCAATCTAGCCCAATCCTCGTCCCAGGCAATCTAACCCAATCCTCGCCTCGGGCAATCTAACCCAATCCTCGTCCTGGGCAGTCGAATCCAATCCTCATCCCGGGCAATCTAGCCCAATCCTCGTCCCGGGCAATCTAACCCAATCCTCGTCCTGGGCAATCTAGCCCAATCCTCATCCGGGGCAATCGAGCACAATCCTCGTCCAGGGCAATCTAACCCAATCCTTGTCCAGGGCAATCGAACCCAATCCTCGTCCCGGGCGATCTAACCCAATCATCCGCCAGGGCAATCTAGCCCAATCCTCGTCTTGTTCAATCTATCCCAATCTTCATCCCGGGCAATGTAGCACAATCCTCGTCCCGGGCGATCTAACCCAATCATCGTCCAGGGCAATCTAGCCCAATCCTCGTCTTGTGCAATCTATCCCAATCTTCATCCCGGGCAATGTAGCACAATCCTCGTTCCAGGCAATCTAACCCAATCCTCGTCCTGGGCAATCTAACCCAATCCTCGTCCCGGGCAATCTAACCCAATCCTCGTCCCGGGCAATGTAACCCAATCCTTGTCCCGGGCAATCTAACCCAATCCTCGTCCCTGGCAATCTAACCCAATCCTCGTCCCTGGCAATCTAACCCAATCCTCGTCACGGGCAATCTAACCCAATCCTCGTCCCGGGCAATGTAACCCAATCCTTGTCCCGGGCAATCTAACTCAATCCTCGTCCCTGGCAATCTAACCCAATCCTCGTTTCGGGCAATCTAGCCCAATCCTCATCCCGGGCAATCTTGCCCAATCCTCGTCCCGGGCAATCTAACCCAATCCTCATCCAGGGCAATCTAACCCAATCTTCGTCCAGGGCAATCTAACCCAATCCTCATCCCGGGCAATCTAACCCAATCCTCATCCCGGGCAATCTAACCCAATCCTCGTCCCGGGCAATCTAACCCAATCCTCGTCCCGGGCAATGTAACCCAATCCTTGTCCCGGGCAATCTAGCCCAATCCTCGTCCCTGGCAATCTAACCCAATCCTCGTCCCGGGCAATCTAACCCAATCCTCGTCCCGGGCAATGTAACCCAATCCTTGACCCGGGCAATCTAACCCAATCCTTGTCCCGGGCAATCTAACCCAATCCTCGTCCTGGGCAATCGAATCCAATCCTCATCCCGGGCAATCTAACCCAATCCTCGTTCCAGGCAATCTAACCCAATCCTTGTCCCGAGCAATCTAACCCAATCCTCGTCCCTGGCAATCTAACCCAATCCTTGTCCCGGGCAATCTAACCCAATCCTCGTCCCGGGCAATCTAACCCAATCCTCGTCACGGGCAATCTCACCCAATCCTCGTCCTGGGCAGTCGAATCCAATCCTCATCCCGGGCAATCTAACCCAATCCTCGTTCCAGGCAATCTAACCCAATCCTTGTCCCGGGCAATCGAACCCAATCCTCGTCCCTGGCAATCTAACCCAATCCTTGTCCCGGGCAATCTAACCCAATCCTCGTCCCGGGCAATCTAACCCAATCCTCATCTTGGGCAATCTAACCCAATCCTCATCCCGGGCAATCTAACCCAATCCTCGTCCCGGGCAATCTAACCCAATCCTCGTCCCGGGCAGTCAAATCCAATCCTCATCCTGGGCAATTTAACCCAATCCTCGTCCAGGGCAATCTAGCCCAATCTTCGCACCGGGCAATCTAGGCCGATCCTCGTCTGCTGCAATCTAGCCCAATCCTCATCCGGGGCAATCGAGCACAATCCTCGTCCAGGGCAATCTAACCCAATCCTTGTCCAGGGCAATCGAACCCAATCCTCGTCCCGGGCGATCAAACCCAATCATCGGCCAGGGCAATCTAGCCCAATCCTCGTCTTGTGCAATCTATCCCAATCTTCATCCCGGGCAATGTAGCACAATCCTCGTTCCAGGCAATCTAACCCAATCATCGTCCAGGGCAATCTAGCCCAATCCTAGTCTTGTGCAATCTATCCCAATCTTCATCACGGGAATGTAGCACAATCCTCGTTCCAGGCAATCTAACCCAATCCTCGTCCAGGGCAATCTAGCCCAATCCTCGTCTTGTGCAATCTATCCCAATCTTCATCCCGGGCAATGTAGCACAATCCTCGTTCCAGGCAATCTAACCCAATCCTCGTCCCGGGCAATGTAACCCAATCCTTGTCCCGGGCAATCTAACCCAATCCTCGTCCCTGGCAATCTAACCCAATCCTCGTCACGGGCAATCTAGCCCAATCCTCATCCCGGGCAATCTAACCCAATCCTCGTCCTGGGCAATCTAACCTAATCCTCGTCCCGGGCAATCTAACCCAATCCTCGCCCCGGGCAATCTAATCCAATCCTCATCCCGGGCAATCTAACCCAATCCTCATCCCGGGCAATCTAACCCAATCCTCATCACGGGCAATCTAGCCCAATCCTCATCCCGGGCAATCTAACCCAATCCTCGTCACGGGCAATCTAGCCCATTCCTCGTCCCTGGCAATCAAACCCAATCCTCGTCCCGGGCAATCGAACCCAATCCTCGTCCCGGGCAATGTAACCCAATCCTTGTCCCGGGCAATCTAACCCAATCCTCGTCACGGGCAATCTAACCCAATCCTCGTCCCGGGCAGTCGAATCCAATCCTCATCCCGGGCAATCTAACCCAATCCTCATCCCGGGCAATCTAACCCAATCCTCGTCCCGGGCAATCTAACCCAATCCTCGTCCCGGGCAGTCGAATCCAATCCTCATCCTGGCCAATTAAACCCAATCCTCGTCCAGGGCAATCTAGCCCAATCTTCGCACCGGGCAATCTAGGCCTATCCTCGTCTGGTGCAATCTAGCCCAATCCTCATCCGGGGCAATCGAGCACAATCCTCGTCCAGGGCAATCTAACGCAATCCTTGTCCAGGGCAATCGAACCCAATCCTCGTCCCGGGCGATCAAACCCAATCATCGGCCAGGGCAATCTAGCCCAATCCTCGTCTTGTGCAATCTATCCCAATCTTCATCCCGGGCAATGTAGCACAATCCTCGTCCCGGGCGATCTAACCCAATCATCGTCCAGGGCAATCTAGCCCAATCCTCGTCTTGTGCAATCTATCCCAATCTTCATACCGGGCAATGTAGCACAATCCTCGTTCCAGGCAATCTAACCCAATCCTCGTCCCTGGCAATCTAACCCAATCCTCGTCCCGGGCAATCTAACCCAATCCTCGTCCCTGGCAATCTAACCCAATCCTCGTCCCGGGCAATCTAACCTAATCCTCGTCCCGGGCAATCTAACCCAATCCTCGTCCCAGGCAATCTAACCCAATCCTCGTCCCGGGCAATGTAACCCAATGCTTGTCCCGGGCAATCTAACCCAATCCTCGTCACGGGCAATCTAGCCCAATCCTCATCCCGGGCAATCTTGCCCAATCCTCCTCCAGGGCAATCTAACCCAATCCTCGTCCCGGAGCAATCTAACCCAATCCTCCTCCCGGGCAATCTAACCCAATCCTCGTCCCGGGCAATCTAACACAATCCTCGTACAGGGCAATCTAGCCCAATCTTCGCCCCGGGCAATCTAACCTAATCCTCGTCCCGGGCAATCTAACCCAATCCTCGTCCCAGGCAATCTAACCCAATCCTCGTCCCGGGCAATGTAACCCAATGCTTGTCCCGGGCAATCTAACCCAATCCTCATCCGGGGCAATCTAGCCCAATCCTCATCCGGTGCAATCTAGCACAATCCTCGTCCCGGGCAATGTAACCCAATCCTTGTCCCGGGCAATCTAACCCAATTCTCGTCCCTGGCAATCTAACCCAATCCTTGTCCCGGGCAATCTAACCCAATCCTCGTCCCTGGCAATTTAACCCAATCCTCGTCCCTGGCAATCTAACCCAATCCTCGCCCCTGGCAATCTAACCCAATCCTCGTCGCGGGCAATGTAACCCAATCCTTGTCACGGGCAATCTAACCCAATCCTCGTCCCGGGCAATCTAACCCAATCCTCGTCCCTGGCAATCTAACCCAATCCTCGTCACTGGCAAACTAACCCAATCCTCGTCCCGGGCAATGTAACCCAATCCATGTCCCGGGCAATCTAACCCAATCCTCGTCCCTGGCAATCTAACCCAATCCTCGTCCCGGGCAATGTAACCCAATCCTCATCCCGGGCAATCTAACCCAATCCTCGTCACGGGCAATCTAGCCCAATCCTCATCCAGGGCAATCTAACCCAATCCTCGTCCAGGGCAATCTAAACCAATCCTCGTCCTGGGCAATCTAACTCAATCCTCATCCCGGGCAATCTAACCCAATCCTCGCCCCGGGCAATCTAACCCAATCCTCATCCCGGGCAATCTAACCCAATCCTCGCCCCGGGCAATCTAACCCAATCCTCGCCCCGGGCAATCTAACCCAATCCTCGTCCTGGGCAGTCGAATCCAATCCTCATCCCGGGCAATCTAACCCAATCCTCGTCCCGGGCAATCTAACCCAATCCTCGTCCCGGGCAATGTAACCCAATCCTTGTCCCGGGCAATCTAACCCAATCCTCGCCCCGGGCAATCTAACCCAATCCTCGTCCTGGGCAGTCGAATCCAATCCTCATCCCGGGCAATCTAACCCAATCCTCGTTCCAGGCAATCTAACCCAATCCTTGTCCCGGGCAATCTAACCCAATCCTCGTCCCTGGCAATCTAACCCAATCCTTGTCCCGGGCATTCTAACCCAATCCTCGTCCCGGGCAATCTAACCCAATCCTCGTCACGGGCAATCTAACCCAATCCTCGTCCCGGGCAATGTAACCCAATGCTTGTCCCGGGCAATCTAACCCAATCCTCGTCACGGGCAATCTAGCCCAATCCTCATCCCGGGCAATCTTGCCCAATCCTCCTCCAGGGCAATCTAACCCAATCCTCGTCCCGGAGCAATCTAACCCAATCCTCCTCCCGGGCAATCTAACCCAATCCTCGTCCCGGGCAATCTAACACAATCCTCGTACAGGGCAATCTAGCCCAATCTTCGCCCCGGGCAATCTAACCTAATCCTCGTCCCGGGCAATCTAACCCAATCCTCGTCCCAGGCAATCTAACCCAATCCTCGTCCCGGGCAATGTAACCCAATGCTTGTCCCGGGCAATCTAACACAATCCTCATCCGGGGCAATCTAGCCCAATCCTCATCCGGTGCAATCTAGCACAATCCTCGTCCCGGGCAATGTAACCCAATCCTTGTCCCGGGCAATCTAACCCAATTCTCGTCCCTGGCAATCTAACCCAATCCTCGTCCCGGGCAATGTAACCCAATCCTTGTCCCGGGCAATCTAACCCAATCCTCGTCCCTGGCAATTTAACCCAATCCTCGTCCCTGGCAATCTAACCCAATCCTCGCCCCTGGCAATCTAACCCAATCCTCGTCCCGGGCAATGTAACCCAATCCTTGTCACGGGCAATCTAACCCAATCCTCGTCCCGGGCAATCTAACCCAATCCTCGTCCCTGGCAATCTAACCCAATCCTCGTCACTGGCAAACTAACCCAATCCTCGTCCCGGGCAATGTAACCCAATCCATGTCCCGGGCAATCTAACCCAATCCTCGTCCCTGGCAATCTAACCCAATCCTCGTCCCGGGCAATGTAACCCAATCCTCATCCCGGGCAATCTAACCCAATCCTCGTCACGGGCAATCTAGCCCAATCCTCATCCAGGGCAATCTAACCCAATCCTCGTCCAGGGCAATCTAAACCAATCCTCGTCCTGGGCAATCTAACTCAATCCTCATCCCGGGCAATCTAACCCAATCCTCGCCCCGGGCAATCTAACCCAATCCTCATCCCGGGCAATCTAACCCAATCCTCGCCCCGGGCAATCTAACCCAATCCTCGCCCCGGGCAATCTAACCCAATCCTCGTCCTGGGCAGTCGAATCCAATCCTCATCCCGGGCAATCTAACCCAATCCTCGTCCCGGGCAATCTAACCCAATCCTCGTCCCGGGCAATGTAACCCAATCCTTGTCCCGGGCAATCTAACCCAATCCTCGCCCCGGGCAATCTAACCCAATCCTCGTCCTGGGCAGTCGAATCCAATCCTCATCCCGGGCAATCTAACCCAATCCTCGTTCCAGGCAATCTAACCCAATCCTTGTCCCGGGCAATCTAACCCAATCCTCGTCCCTGGCAATCTAACCCAATCCTTGTCCCGGGCAATCTAACCCAATCCTCGTCCCGGGCAATCTAACCCAATCCTCGTCACGGGCAATCTAACCCAATCCTCGTCCCGGGCAGTCGAATCCTATCCTCATCCCGGGCAATCTAACCCAATCCTCATCCCGGGCAATCTAACCCAATCCTCGTCCCGGGCAATCTAACCCAATCCTCGTCCCGGGCAGTCGAATCCAATCCTCATCCTGGGCAATTTAACCCAATCCTCGTCCAGGGCAATCTAGCCCAATCTTCGCACCGGGCAATCTAGGCCTATCCTCGTCTGGTGCAATCTAGCCCAATCCTTGTCCAGGGCAATCGAACCCAATCCTCGTCCCGGGCGATCAAACCCAATCATCGGCCAGGGCAATCTAGCCCAATCCTCGTCTTGTGCAATCTATCCCAATCTTCATCCCGGGCAATGTAGCACAATCCTCGTCCCGGGCGATCTAACCCAATCATCGTCCAGGGCAATCTAGCCCAATCCTCGTCTTGTGCAATCTATCCCAATCTTCATCCCGGGCAATGTAGCACAATCCTCGTTCCAGGCAATCTAACCCAATCCTCGTCCCTGGCAATCTAACCCAATCCTCGTCCCTGGCAATCTAACCCAATCCTCGTTCCTGGCAATCTAACCCAATCCTCGTCCCTGGCAATCTAACCCAATCCTCGTCCCTGACAATCTAACCCAATCCTCGTCCCGGGCAATCTAACCCAATCCTCGTCCCGGGCAATCTAACCCAATCCTCGTCCCGGGCAATCTAACCCAATCCTCGTCCCGGGCAATGTAACCCAATGCTTGTCCCGGGCAATCTAACCCAATCCTCGTCACGGGCAATCTAGCCCAATCCTCATCCCGGGCAATCTTGCCCAATCCTCCTC
The DNA here is from genome assembly GCF_044704955.1 of Pristiophorus japonicus. NCBI lineage: Eukaryota > Metazoa > Chordata > Chondrichthyes > Pristiophoridae > Pristiophorus > Pristiophorus japonicus. The sequence continues at coordinate 238,087,002 of NC_091979.1, read as the reverse complement.
CAGGGCAATCTAACCCAATCCTCGTCCCGGAGCAATCTAACCCAATCCTCCTCCCGGGCAATCTAACCCAATCCTCGTTCCGGGCAATCTAACACAATCCTCGTACAGGGCAATCTAGCCCAATCTTCGCCCCGGGCAATCTAGCCCACTCCTCGTCTGCTGCAATCTAGCCCAATCCTCATCCGGGGCAATCTAGCCCAATCCTCATCCGGTGCAATCTAGCACAATCCTCGTCCCGGGCAATGTAACCCAATCCTTGTCCCGGGCAATCTAACCCAATCCTCGTCCCTGGCAATCTAACCCAATCCTCGTCCCGGGCAATGTAACCCAATATTTGTCCCGGGCAATCTAACCCAATCCTCGTCCCTGGCAATCTAACCCAATCCTCGTCCCTGGCAATCTAACCCAATCCTCGCCCCTGGCAATCTAACCCAATCCTCGTCCCGGGCAATGTAACCCAATCCTTGTCACGGGCAATCTAACCCAATCCTCGTCCCGGGCAATCTAACCCAATCCTCGTCCTTGGCAATCTAACCCAATCCTCGTCACTGGCAAACTAACCCAATCCTCGTCCCGGGCAATGTAACCCAATCCTTGTCCCGGGCAATCTAACCCAATCCTCGTCCCGGGCAATGTAACCCAATCCTTGTCCAGGGCAATCTAACCCAATCCTCGTCCCTGGCAATCTAACCCAATCCTCGTCCCGGGCAATGTAACCCAATCCTTGTCCCGGGCAATCTAACCCAATCCTCGTCCCGGGCAATCTAGCCCAATCCTCATCCAGGGCAATCTAACCCAATCCTCGTCCAGGGCAATCTAAACCAATCCTCGTCCTGGGCAATCTAACTCAATCCTCATCCCGGGCAATCTAACCCAATCCTCGCCCCGGGCAATCTAACCCAATCCTCATCCCGGGCAATCTAACCCAATCCTCGCCCCGGGCAATCTAACCCAATCCTCGCCCCGGGCAATCTAACCCAATCATCGTCCTGGGCAGTCGAATCCAATCCTCATCCCGGGCAATCTAACCCAATCCTCATCCCGGGCAATCTAACCCAATCCTCGTCCTGGGCAGTCGAATCCAATCCTCATCCCGGGCAATCTAACCCAATCATCATCCCGGGCAATCTAACCCAATCCTCGTCCCGGGCAATCTAGCCCAATCCTCGTCCCGGGCAATCTAACCCAATCCTCGTCCCGGGCAATCAAACCCAATCCTCGTCCCGGGCAATCTAACCCAATCCTCATCCCGGGCAATCTAACCCAATCCTCGTCCAGGGCAATCTAACCCAATCCTCGTCCCGGGCAATCAAACCCAATCCTCGTCCCGGGCAATCAAACCCAATCCTCGTCCAGGGCAGTCGAATCCAATCCTTGTCCCAGGCAATCTAACCCAATCCTCGTCCAGGGCAATCAAACCCAATCCTCGTCCCGGGCAATCAAACCCAATCCTCGTCCCGGGTAACCTAACCCAATCCTCATCCCGGGCAATCTAACCCAATCCTCATCCAGGGCAATCTAACCCAATCCTCGTCTAGTGCAATCTAACCCAATCCTCGTCCAGGGCAATCTAACCCAATCCTCATCCCGGGCAATCTAACCCATTCCTCGTCCAGGGCAATCTAACCCAATCCTCGTCCCGGGCAATCTAACCCAATCCTCGTCCAGGGCAGTCGAATCCAATCCTCGTCCAGGGCAATCTAACCCAATCCTCGTCCCGGGCAATCGAACCCAATCCTCATCCCAGGCAATCTAACCCAATCCTCATCCCGGGCAATCTAACCCAATCCTCATCCAGGCAATCTAACCCAATCCTCATCCCGGGCAATCTAACCCAATCCTCGTCCAGGGCAATCTAACCCAATCCTCGTCCAGGGCAATCTAGCCCAACCTTCGCCCCGGGCAATCTAGCCCAATCCTCGTCCTGGGCAGTCGAATCCAATCCTCATCCCGGGCAATGTAACCCAATCCTCGTTCCGGGCAATCAAACCCAATCCTCGTCCCGGGCAATCTAACCCAATCCTCGTCCCTGGCAATCTAACCCAATCCTCGTCCCGGGCAATGTAACCCAATCCTTGTCCCGGGCAATCTAACCCAATCCTCGTCCCAGGCAATCTAGCCCAATCCTCATCCCGGGCAATCTAACCCAATCCTCGTCACGGGCAATCTAGCGCAATCCTCATCCAGGGCAATCTCACCCAATCCTCGTCCAGGGCAATCTAACCCAATCCTCGTCCTGGGCAGTCGAATCCAATCCTCATCCCGGGCAATCTAACCCAATCCTCATCCCGGGCAATCTAACCCAATCCTCGTCCTCGGCAGTCGAATCCAATCCTCATCCCGGGCAATCTAACCCAATCCTCATCCCGGGCAATCTAACCCAATTCTCGTCCTGGGCAGTCGAATCCAATCCTCATCCCGGTCAATCTAACCCAATCCTCATCCCGGGCAATCTAACCCAATCCTCGTCCCGGGCAATCTAGCCCAATCCTCGTCCCGGGCAATCTAACCCAATCCTCGTCCTGGGCAATCTAACCCAATCCTCGTCCTGGGCAATCTAACCCAATCCTCGTCCAGGGCAGTCGAATCCAATCCTCATCCCGGGCAATCTAACCCAATCCTCGTCACGGGCAATCTAACCCAATCCTCGTCACGGGCAATCTAACCCAATCCTCGTCCCGGGCAATCTAACCCAATCCTCGTCCAGGGCAGTCGAATCCAATCCTCATCCCGGGCAATTTAACCCAATCCTCGTCCAGGGCAATCAAATCCAATCCTCGTCCCGGGCAATCTAGCCCAATCTTCGCACCGGGCAATCTAGGCCTATCCTCGTCTGGTGCAATCTAGCCCAATCCTCATCCGGGGCAATCGAGCACAATCCTCGTCCAGGGCAATCTAACCCAATCCTTGTCCAGGGCAATCGAACCCAATCCTCGTCCCGGGCAATCTAGCCCAATCCTCGTCCCGGGCAATCTAACCCAATCCTCGTCCCGGGCAATCAAACCCAATCCTCATCCCGGGCAATCTAACCCAATCCTCATCCCGGGCAATCTAACCCAATCCTCGTCCTCGGCAGTCGAATCCAATCCTCATCCCGGGCAATCTAACCCAATCCTCATCCCGGGCAATCTAACCCAATCCTCGTCCAGGGCAATCTAACCCAATCCTTGTCCCGGGCAATCTAACCCAATCCTCGTCCCGGGCAATCTAGCCCAATCCTCATCCCGGGCAATCTAACCCAATCCTCGTCACGGGCAATCTAGCGCAATCCTCATCCAGGGCAATCTCACCCAATCCTCGTCCAGGGCAATCTAACCCAATCCTCGTCCTGGGCAGTCGAATCCAATCCTCATCCCGGGCAATCTAACCCAATCCTCATCCCGGGCAATCTAACCCAATCCTCGTCCTCGGCAGTCGAATCCAATCCTCATCCCGGGCAATCTAACCCAATCCTCATCCCAGGCAATCTAACCCAATTCTCGTCCTGGGCAGTCGAATCCAATCCTCATCCCGGTCAATCTAACCCAATCCTCATCCCGGGCAATCTAACCCAATCCTCGTCCCGGGCAATCTAGCCCAATCCTCGTCCCGGGCAATCTAACCCAATCCTCGTCCTGGGCAATCTAACCCAATCCTCGTCCTGGGCAATCTAACCCAATCCTCGTCCAGGGCAGTCGAATCCAATCCTCATCCCGGGCAATCTAACCCAATCCTCGTCACGGGCAATCTAACCCAATCCTCGTCACGGGCAATCTAACCCAATCCTCGTCCCGGGCAATCTAACCCAATCCTCGTCCAGGGCAGTCGAATCCAATCCTCATCCCGGGCAATTTAACCCAATCCTCGTCCAGGGCAATCAAACCCAATCCTCGTCCCGGGCAATCTAGCCCAATCTTCGCACCGGGCAATCTAGGCCTATCCTCGTCCTGGGCAATCTAACCCAATCCTCGTCCCGGGCAATCTAACCCAATCCTCGTCCAGGGCAGTCGAATCCAATCCTCATCCCGGGCAATTTAACCCAATCCTCGTCCAGGGCAATCAAACCCAATCCTCGTCCCGGGCAATCTAGCCCAATCCTCGTCCCGGGCAATCTAACCCAATCCTCGTCCTGGGCAATCTAACCCAATCCTCGTCCTGGGCAATCTAACCCAATCCTCGTCCAGGGCAATCTAACCCAATCCTCGTCCAGGGCAATCTAACCCAATCCTCGTCCCGGGCAATCAAACCCAATCCTCGTCCAGGGCAATCAAACCCAATCCTCGTCCCGGGCAATCAAACCCAATCCTCGTCCCGGGTAACCTGACCCAATCCTCATCCCGGGCAATCTAACCCAATCCTCGTCCAGGGCAATCTAACCCAATCCTCGTCCCGGGCAATCAAACCCAATCCTCGTCCAGGGCAATCAAACCCAATCCTCGTCCCGGGCAATCAAACCCAATCCTCGTCCCGGGTAACCTGACCCAATCCTCATCCTGGGCAATCTAACCCAATCCTCGTCCAGGGCAATCTAACCCAATCCTTGTCCAGGGCAATCTAACCCAATCCTCGTCCAGGGCAATCTAACCCAATCCACATTCGGGCAATCTAACCCAATCCTCGTCCCGGGCAATCTAACCCAATCCTCGTCCCGGGCAATGTAACCCAATCCTCGTCCCGGGCAATCTAACCCAATCCTCATCCCAGGCAATCTAACCCAATCCTCATCCCGGGCAATCTAACCCAATCCACATCCCAGGCAATCTAACCCAATCCTCATCCCGGGCAATCTAACCCAATCCTCGTCCAGGGCAATCTAACCCAATACTCGTCCATGGCAATCTAGCCCAACCTTCGTCCCGGGCAATCTAGCCCAATCCTCGTCCTGGGCAGTCGAATCCAATCCTCATCCCGGGCAATCTAACCCAATCCTCATCCTGGGCAATCTAACCCAATCCTCGTCCCGGGCAATCAAACGCAATCCTCGTCCCGGGCAATCTAACCCAATCCTCATCCCGGGCAATCTAACCCAATCCTCGTCCAGGGCAATCTAACCCAATCCTCGTCCCGGGCAATCTAACCCAATCCTCGTCCAGGGCAATCGAATCCAATCCTCGTCCCGGGCAATCTAACCCAATCCTCATCCCGGGCAATCTAACCCAATCCTCGTCCCGGGCAATCTAACCCAATCCTCGTCCAGGGCAGTCGAATCCAAGCCTCGTCCAGGGCAGTCGAATCCAATCCTCGTCCCGGGCAATCTAACCCAATCCTCATCCCGGGCAATCTAACCCAATCCTCGTCCTGGGCAATCTAGCCCAATCCTCATCCGGGGCAATCGAGCACAATCCTCGTCCAGGGCAATCTAACCCAATCCTTGTCCAGGGCAATCGAACCCAATCCTCGTCCCGGGCGATCTAACCCAATCATCGGCCACGGCAATCTAGCCCAATCCTCGTCTTGTGCAATCTATCCCAATCTTCATTCCGGGCAATGTAGCACAATCCTCGTCCCGGGCGATCTAACCCAATCATCGTCCAGGGCAATCTAGCCCAATCCTCGTCTTGTGCAATCTATCCCAATCTTCATCCCGGGCAATGTAGCACAATCCTCGTTCCAGGCAATCTAACCCAATCCTCATCCAGGGCAATCTAACCCAATCCTCGTCCAGGGCAATCTAACCCAATCCTCGTCCCGGGCAATCTAACCCAATCCTCGTCCCGGGCAATCTAACCCAATCCTCGTCCAGGGCAATCTAACCCAATCCTCGTCCCGGGCAATGTAACCCAATCCTCGTCCCGGGCAATCTAACCCAATCCTCATCCCAGGCAATCTAACCCAATCCTCATCCCGGGCAATCTAACCCAATCCTCATCCCAGGCAATCTAACCCAATCCTCATCCCGGGCAATCTAACCCAATCCTCGTCCAGGGCAATCTAACCCAATCCTCGTCCATGGCAATCTAGCCCAACCTTCGCCCCGGGCAATCTAGCCCAATCCTCGTCCTGGGCAGTCGAATCCAATCCTCATCCCCGGCAATCTAACCCAATCCTCATCCTGGGCAATCTAACCCAATCCTCGTCCCGGGCAATCTAGCCCAATCCTCGTCCCGGGCAATCTAACCCAATCCTCGTCCCGGGCAATCAAACCCAATCCTCGTCCCGGGCAATCTAACCCAATCCTCATCCCGGGCAATCTAACCCAATCCTCGTCCAGGGCAATCTAACCCAATCCTCGTCCCGGGCATTCTAACCCAATCCTCATCCAGGGCAATCGAATCCAATCCTCGTCCCGGGCAATCTAACCCAATCCTCATCCCGGGCAATCTAACCCAATCCTCGTCCCGGGCAATCTAACCCAATCCTCGTCCAGGGCAGTCGAATCCAATCCTCGTCCAGGGCAGTCGAATCCAATCCTCGTCCCGGGCAATCTAACCCAATCCTCATCCCGGGCAATCTAACCCAATCCTCGTCCTGGACAATCTAGCCCAATTCTCATCCGGGGCAATCGAGCACAATCCTCGTCCAGGGCAATCTAACCCAATCCTTGTCCAGGGCAATCGAACCCAATCCTCGTCCCGGGCGATCTAACCCAATCATCAGCCAAGGCAATCTAGCCCAATCCTCGTCTTGTGCAATCTATCCCAATCTTCATCCCGGGCAATGTAGCACAATCCTCGTTCCAGGCAATCTAACCCAATCCTCATCCAGGGCAATCTAACCCAATCCTCGTCCAGGGCAATCTAACCCAATCCTCGTCCCGGGCAATCTAACCCAATCCTCGTCCCGGGCAATCTAACCCAATCCTCGTCCAGGGCAATCTAACCCAATCCTCGTCCCGGGCAATGTAACCCAATCCTCGTCCCGGGCAATCTAACCCAATCCTCATCCCAGGCAATCTAACCCAATCCTCATCCCGGGCAATCTAACCCAATCCTCATCCCAGGCAATCTAACCCAATCCTCATCCCGGGCAATCTAACCCAATCCTCGTCCAGGGCAATCTAACCCAATCCTCGTCCATGGCAATCTAGCCCAACCTTCGCCCCGGGCAATCTAGCCCAATCCTCGTCCTGGGCAGTCGAATCCAATCCTCATCCCCGGCAATCTAACCCAATCCTCATCCTGGGCAATCTAACAAAATCCTCGTCCCGGGCAATCTAGCCCAATCCTCGTCCCGGGCAATCTAACCCAATCCTCGTCCCGGGCAATCAAACCCAATCCTCGTCCCGGGCAATCTAACCCAATCCTCATCCCGGGCAATCTAACCCAATCCTCGTCCAGGGCAATCTAACCCAATCCTCGTCCCGGGCAATCTAACCCAATCCTCATCCAGGGCAATCGAATCCAATCCTCGTCCCGGGCAATCTAACCCAATCCTCATCCCGGGCAATCTAACCCAATCCTCGTCCCGGGCAATCTAACCCAATCCTCGTCCAGGGCAGTCGAATCCAATCCTCGTCCAGGGCAGTCGAATCCAATCCTCGTCCCGGGCAATCTAACCCAATCCTCATCCCGGGCAATCTAACCCAATCCTCGTCCTGGACAATCTAGCCCAATTCTCATCCGGGGCAATCGAGCACAATCCTCGTCCAGGGCAATCTAACCCAATCCTTGTCCAGGGCAATCGAACCCAATCCTCGTCCCGGGCGATCTAACCCAATCATCGGCCAAGGCAATCTAGCCCAATCCTCGTCTTGTGCAATCTATCCCAATCTTCATTCCGGGCAATGTAGCACAATCCTCGTCCCGGGCGATCTAACCCAATCATCGTCCAGGGCAATCTAGCCCAATCCTCGTCTTGTGCAATCTATCCCAATCTTCATCCCGGGCAATGTAGCACAATCCTCGTTCCAGGCAATCTAACCCAATCCTCGTCCCTGGCAATCTAACCCAATCCTCGTCCCGGGCAATCTAACCCAATCCTTGTCCCGGGCAATCTAACCCAATCCTTGTCCCGGGCAATCTAACCCAATCCTCGTCCCGGGCAATCTAACCCAATCCTCGTCCCGGGCAATGTAACCCAATCCTTGTCCCGGGCAATCTAACCCAATTCTTGTCCCGGGCAATCTAACCCAATCCTCGTCCCGAGCAATCTAACCAAATCCTCGTCCCGGGCAATGTAATCCAATCCTTGTCCCGGGCAATCTAACCCAATCCACGTCCCGGGCAATCTAACCCAATCCTCGTCCCGGGCAATCTAACCCAATCCTCGTCCCGGGCAATCTAACCCAATCCTTGTCCCGGGCAATCTAACCCAATCCTTGTCCCGGGCAATCTAACCCAATCCTCGTCCCGGGCAATCTAACCCAATCCTCGTCCCGGGCAATGTAACCCAATCCTTGTCCCGGGCAATCTAACCCAATTCTTGTCCCGGGCAATCTAACCCAATCCTCGTCCCGAGCAATCTAACCAAATCCTCGTCCCGGGCAATGTAATCCAATCCTTGTCCCGGGCAATCTAACCCAATCCACGTCCCGGGCAATCTAACCCAATCCTCGTCCCGGGCAATCTAACCCAATCCTCGTCCCGGGCAATCTAACCCAATCCTGGTCCCGGGCAATCTAACCCAATCCTCGCCCCGGGCAATCTAACCCAATCCTTATCCCGGGCAATCTAACCCAATCCTCGCCCCGGGCAATCTAACCCAATCCTCGCCCCGGGCAATCTAACCCAATCCTCGTCCTGGGCAGTCGAATCCAATCCTCATCCCGGGCAATCTAACCGAATCCTCATCCCGGGCAATCTAACCCAATCCTCGTCCTCGGCAGTCGAATCCAATCCTCATCCCGGGCAATCTAACCCAATCCTCATCCCGGGCAATCTAACCCAATCCTCGTCCCGGGCAATCTAGCCCAATCCTCGTCCCGGGCAGTCGAATCCAATCCTCATCCCGGGCAATCTAAGCCAATCCTCATCCCGGGCAATCTAACCCAATCCTCGTCCCGGGCAATCTAACCCAATCCTCGTCCTGGGCAATCTAACCCAATCCTCGTCCAGGGCAGTCGAATCCAATCCTCATCCCGGGCAATCTAACCCAATCCTCGTCACGGGCAATCTAACCCAATCCTCGTCACGGGCAATCTAACCCAATCCTCGTCCCGGGCAATCTAACCCAATCCTCGTCCAGGGCAGTCGAATCCAATCCTCATCCCGGGCAATTTAACCCAATCCTCGTCCAGGGCAATCAAACCCAATCCTCGTCCCGGGCAATCTAGCCCAATCTTCGCACCGGGCAATCTAGGCCTATCCTCGTCTGGTGCAATCTAGCCCAATCCTCATCCGGGGCAATCGAGCACAATCCTCGTCCAGGGCAATCTAACCCAATCCTTGTCCAGGGCAATCGAACCCAATCCTCGCCCCAGGCAATCTAGCCCAATCCTCGTCCTGGGCAGTCGAATCCAATCCTCATCCCGGGCAATCTAACCCAATCCTCATCCCGGGCAATCTAACCCAATCCTCGTCCCGGGCAATCTAGCCCAATCCTCGTCCCGGGCAATCTAACCCAATCCTCGTCCCGGGCAATCAAACCCAATCCTCGTCCCGGGCAATCTAACCCAATCCTCATCCCGGGCAATCTAACCCAATCCTCGTCCAGGGCAATCTAACCCAATCCTCGTCCCGGGCAATCAAACCCAATCCTCGTCCCGGGCAATCAAACCCAATCCTCGTCCAGGGCAGTCGAATCCAATCCTTGTCCCGGGCAATCTAACCCAATCCTCGTCCAGGGCAATCAAACCCAATCCTCGTCCCGGGCAATCAAACCCAATCCTCGTCCCGGGTAACCTGACCCAATCCTCATCCCGGGCAATCTAACCCAATCCTCGTCCAGGGCAATCTAACCCAATCCTCGTCCAGGGCAATCTAACTCAATCCTCGTCCAGGGCAATCTAACCCAATCCACATCCCGGGCAATCTAACCCAATCCTCGTCCAGGGCAATCTAACCCAATCCTCCTCCCGGGCAATCTAACCCAATCCTCGTCCAGGGCAGTCGAATCCAATCCTCGTCCAGGGCAATCTAACCCAATCCTCGTCCCGGGCAATCTAACCCAATCCTCGTCCAGGGCAATCTAACCCAATCCTCGTCCTGGGCAATCTAACCCAATCCTCGTCCCGGGCAATCTAACCCAATCCTCGTCCAGGGCAATCTAACCCAATCCTCGTCCCGGGCAATGTAACCCAATCCTCGTCCCGGGCATACTAACCCAATCCTCATCCCAGGCAATCTAACCCAATCCTCATCCCGGGCAATCTAACCCAATCCTCATCCCAGGCAATCTAACCCAATCCTCATCCCGGGCAATCTAACCCAATCCTCGTCCCGGGCAATCTAACTCAATCCTCATCCCGGGCAATCTAACCCAATCCTCATCCCAGGCAATCTAACCCAATCCTCGTCCAGGGCAATCTAACCCAATCCTCATCCCGGGCAATCTAACCCAATCCTCATCCCGGGCAATCTAACCCAATCCTCATCCCAGGCAATCTAACCCAATCCTCGTCCAGGGCAATCTAACCCAATCCTCGTCCATGGCAATCTAGCCCAACCTTCGCCCCGGGCAATCTAGCCCAATCCTCGTCCTGGGCAGTCGAATCCAATCCTCATCCCGGGCAATCTAACCCAATCCTCATCCCGGGCAATCTAACCCAATCCTCGTCCCGGGCAATCTAGCCCAATCCTCGTCCCGGGCAATCTAACCCAATCCTCGTCCCGGGCAATCAAACCCAATCCTCGTCCCGGGCAATCTAACCCAATCCTCATCCCGGGCAATCTAACCCAATCCTCGTCCAGGGCAATCTAACCCAATCCTCGTCCCGGGCAATCTAACCCAATCCTCGTCCAGGGCAATCGAATCCAATCCTCGTCCCGGGCAATCTAACCCAATCCTCATCCCGGGCAATCTAACCCAATCCTCGTCCCGGGCAATCTAACCCAATCCTCGTCCAGGGCAGTCGAATCCAATCCTCGTCCAGGGCAGTCGAATCCAAGCCTCGTCCCGGGCAATCTAACCCAATCCTCATCCCGGGCAATCTAACCCAATCCTCGTCCTGGGCAATCTAGCCCAATCCTCATCCGGGGCAATCGAGCACAATCCTCGTCCAGGGCAATCTAACCCAATCCTTGTCCAGGGCAATCTAGCCCAATCTTCGCCCCGGGCAATCTAGCCCTCTCCTCGTCTGCTGCAATCTAGCCCAATCCTCATCCGGGGCAATCTAGCACAATCCTCGTCCAGGGCAATCTAACCCAATCCTTGTCCAGGGCAATCGAACCCCATCCTCGTCCCGGGCAATCTAACCCAATCCTCGCCCCAGGCAATCTAACCCAATCCTCGTCCCGGGCGATCTAACCCAATCCTCGTCCCGGGCAATCTAACCCAATCATCGTCCAGGGCAATCTAGCCCAATCCTCGTCTTGTGCAATCTATCCCAATCTTCATCCCGGGCAATGTAGCACAATCCTCGTCCCGGGCGATCTAACCCAATCCTCGCCCCGGGCAATCTAACCCAATCCTCGTCCCGGGCGATCTAACCCAATCCTCGTCCCGGGCAATCTAACCCAATCCTCGTCCCGGGCAATCTAACCCAATCCTCGTCCCGGGTAATCTAACCCAATCCTTGTCCCGGGCAATCTAACCCAATCCTTGTCCCGGGCAATCTAACCCAATCCTTGTCCCGGGCAATCTAACCCAATCCTCGTCCCGGGCAATCTAACCCAATCCTCGTCCCGGGCAATGTAACCCAATCCTTGTCCCGGGCAATCTAACCCAATCCTTGTCCCGGGCAATCTAACCCAATCCTCGTCCCGAGCAATCTAACCAAATCCTCGTCCCGGGCAATGTAATCCAATCCTTGTCCCGGGCAATCTAACCCAATCCACGTCCCGGGCAATCTAACCCAATCCTCGTCCCGGGCAATCTAACCCAATCCTCGTCCCGGGCAATCTAACCCAATCCTGGTCCCGGGCAATCTAACCCAATCCTCGTCCCGGGCAATCTAACCCAATCCTCGTCCCTGGCAATCTAACCCAATCCTCGTCTCGGGCAATCTAACCCAATCCTCGTCACGGGCAATCTAGCCCAATCCTCATCCCGGGCAATCTTGTCCAATCCTCATCCAGGGCAATCTAACCCAATCCTCATCCCGGAGCATTCTAACCCAATCCTCGTCCCGGGCAATCTAACACAATCCTCGTCCCGGGCAATCTTGCCCAATCCTCGTGCCGGGCAATCTAACCCAATCCTCCTCCCGATCAACTAGTCCAATCTTCCTCTATATCAATCTAACCCAATCATCCTCAAGGTCAATCTCGCCCAATCTGCCTCCAGGCAAGTCTAGTCCAACCCTTCTTGCACGATTGTGGAGTCAATGGGGCTATGGCTGAATATTGACCAGAGGACAGCACATCAGGAATGAATAGAAGGGCTGTGATCATATCCATCTGAACCATAGAACCATAGAACAGTACTGCACAGAAGGAGGGCATTCAGCCCATCGAGTCTGCGCTGGTTCTTTCGAGGAGCAACCCTGTCAGTCCCACTCCTCCCCGCTCTTTCCCCATATCACTGCAAATGTTTCTCCTTCAAGTATTTATCCAATTTCCTTTTCTTTCTTTTTTATTTATCAAATCTTTCTCTGATTACGCTCTTGTGAAAGCACCTTGGTATGTGTGATATCATAATTAAATAGATTAGGCAGGACCAGGGGGCATAAATTTAAGTTGTACAGAGCCAGATCTAGGTTAGACGTCAGGCGTGGCGGTTCCGACCTGCGAGAGACCATCAGTGGCAGGTTGGGGCCATAAAAGGAGCGGCGGCCCCTGGACAGCGTGGGCGTGGCGGCGTACCACTCCAAGGTACAGCACAAGTCGGTGCAGGAGGGTGACGGCAGTGAAGAGTGACACCATCAAGGTCCAGGTCTGTGATTGGAGCGTGGGCAAATACAGCAGGAGCGGCGAGGTCGGGGGCAAAGGAGCGGCGAGAGAATGTAGAGGGACATGATGGGGACCCAGGAGTGGCGTAAACTCGGGGCCAGAAGAGGCGAGGGCCCAGGGACAGCACAGACCAGCCCACACTGCGATATGTGTGCGCACTAGGTCCGTGCAGCAGAGCTGGTCTCCAGTTGTCCTGGTTAATCCTTGCCACTGGATCAAGACCTCGCTCTGTCAAGCCCGTGTGGTGGCTGGTGTGCAACGGCCACCCCACGTTAAAAAAATCCACGCACAGGCATCTTCCACCCTTCAACATGTAGTTCTGGATCTGGAATATTAGGTCCTTCATTGAAACACCTGTGAACTCATCCTTTTTTGGCGTGGAAGCAAGTTATCCTCGCTTCGAGGGACCACCTAGGGATGAGATGTCAGGATGTGGTTCTTTTCACAGAGAATAGTAGACCTCTGGAACAAGCTGCCGTTTCATGTGGTGAATGCAGACTCACTGAGTTCCTTCAAGCAAAAGCTGGATTTGTTTCTGGCTGTGCCGGAGATTAACTCTTACAGAAGATAGATACTGCAGGTAATTCAATGGCTAGAGTGATCTCCTGCACTAGTTCCGATCGCCTAGATGGCTCGGAGAGGAATATCTAAGATTTTTTCCCCCAAATTGGCCTGGGTTTTGTATTTGTGTTTTTTGTCTCTCCCAGGAGATCACATGGTTTCAGGTGGGATTGAGAGTAGATAAGTTGTGATACACAAGGTATGGCAATTGTGTGGGCTCGATGGATCAGATGGTCTTTGTCTGTCTGTCATTGTCTGTATATTCGTATATCTTTTATCATCATAGGCCGTCCCTCAAACGAGGATGACTTGCTTCCATGGGTTCACAGATGTTTCAATGAAGGACCTGATATTTCAGTCCTGAACTCCAGTTGAAAGGGTGGAAGATGCCTTTGCGTGGATTTTTTTAATGTGTGGTGCACATCAGCCACCACGTTTATACAGCTACTCAAACACACACCATACAAGATGGCTCCTTTTTTTTAAAGGCAAAAATGTGAAACTTTATTTTTAAAATGTGCAGTAATCTTTTAAAACATCTTGTGTAAACATGGTTGTGAATCTCCAACTCCACTATTTTGAGCGATGTTAATGTGTGCACAATCGAATAGTTTGCGTTTTCAGAGAGCACGTGGTCACTGAAACAGATTCCCGGGTAGAACCTCTGGTCTAATTTACTCTGCTAATTGTTCTGGCCAAGTGGTGAAGACTAATTTCTTCGCAGTGTTCTCAGCCAACAAACTGCGTATAATTACCCAGCAGCCACTGAAGAGACCCGGGGATTAACGATGAGCCAAATGCTCAGTCGCTCTGGGTAATAATTGGAATAAATTCTTAACAAATTAGTAATCCATGCCGTTCATCGAAAATGGTTCCTTAACAGAAACGGTCATCGTGTGACCTTGCCACATGACCGTTTATTGTTATTACATCAGTAGTCCACTAGGCGGAGCTCTATTACAGTACGCTTTTTAAAATCCTTTTAAAGGCGCTACATAAATTCAAGTTGCTGTTGTTGTATTCATCCATCATCATAGGCAGTCCCTCGGAATCGAGGAAGACTTGCTTCCATTCTTAACATGAGTTCTTTGGTGGCTGAACAGTCCAATACGCGAGCCACAGACTCTGTCACAGGTTCCCGGGCAACTATGGTGGTGCGGCGTTCCGGCCTGTTGCTGTTGGAGTTGTCCATGAGGGTCCTGACGTTCCAGATCCCGAACTTCATGTTAGAGGAGTGGAAGATGCCTGTGCGTGAGTTCTTTTAACGTGGGGTGGTCACTGCACACCGATCTCTGTCTTGAATATACTCAACGACTGAGCCTCCACAGCCCTCTGGGGCAGAGAATTCCAAAGATTCACCACCCTCTGAGTGAAGAAATTTCTCCTCATCTCTGTCCTAAATGGCCGACTCCTTATTCTGAGACTGTGAGCCCTGGTTCTAGACTCCCCAGCCAGGGGGAAACATCCTCCCTGCATCTACCCTGTCAAGCCCTGTAAGAATGTTGTTGTATTAAGCCATGCGCATCAGTGCTGGTTGTTTGAATGGGAAGGGCATGAAACCAAACCACAAGAGGAGAGGAGAGTTTAGCAGGAATGGGGATTGAAGCCAGCTTCTCCCTTGCGCGACTGTCTATAAGTTCACACTCAGGCAACAGTTAATATCTTCGAATCTTCATTCCCCCTTTCTCCCAGCCATGGCGAGGAATTGACGGCGTAATTATTTTAACTCAGCACTTTACGATAATCCAGCAACAGTTTCGGGTTCTGCGCTTTCCACACATGTGTTCAGCTCCAAAGCGACCATCGGTGTCACGCTGGGAAGTGTCCTGCCACCACAAACAGATCGGACGGATTGTCAAGAGAAATCCACAGAGCTCTGGCAGCACTTGAAAGCTATTATCACCCTGCAACCCCGCCCACCCACTGATCCCCACCACTCCCATCACTTAAATGAGAAATGTTAACAGCAACCAGAAACCTCGTCAGCAATAACAATCCAAAACAAAATGAGATGAAGTGTACGTAAGCCCTTGGTTTAAACCCTGCCTGCCTGGTGGAAAGCGGGCAGTTACAACTATTTTTTTGTATCTGTAAACAAGTGCCCCCTGGTTAAGGTGGGAGGGGGATGCGGGAGGGTCACACTCCGAAAATTTTCAATCAAGTGCCCCCTTGTTTTTTTTTTGAGGGCAACAAAAACACAAATTATTCAAGTGGCCCCTGGCTAAAAGGGGGAGGGGGCACTAAAACCGACAACTTAAACAAATTAAACTTTAGACATTAAAATCAAATAAAAATTTGGTTGCCGGGGGTGACGATGCACTTCTGTCCCTCCGGCGCCCACCTCTCGCGGAAGGCCGCGAGCGTACCGGTGGACACCGCGTGCTCCATCTCCAGGCACACCCTGGCGCGGATGTACGCGCGGAAGAGAGGCAGGCAGTCGGGCTGAACGACCCCCTCGACCGCCCGCTGCCTGGACCGGCTGATGGCCCCCTTGGCCGTGCCCAGGAGCAGTCCTACGAGGAGGCCGTCGGACCTGTCCGCTCCCCTCTGCACAGGGTGCCCAAAGATCAGGAGTGTGGGACTGAAGTGCAACCAGAATTAAGGAGCAACCCCTTCAAATAATGGAATAGGGCCAGCAGGCAGTTACAAATGGGACGGCAACTTACTAGGTGTCAGTAGCCCAAAGGAAAGAAAGAAGGAAAGAACATAAAAAATAAGAGCAGGAGTCGGCCAATCGACCCCTTCAGCCTGCTCCGCCATTCAATAAGATCATGGCTGATCTTCAACCTCAACTCCACTTTCCTGCACAGTCCCCATATCCCTTGAATCCCTTAATATCCAAAAGTCTATCGATCTGTGTCTTGAATATACTCAACGACTGAACCTCCACACCCCTCTGGGGTAGAGAATTCAAAGATTCACAACCCTTGAGTGAAGAAGTTTCTCCTCATCTCAGTCCTAAATGGCCGACCCCTTATCCTGTGACCCCTGGTTCTAGACTCCAAAACAAAAGCCAGGGGGAAACATCCTCCCTGCATCGACCCTGTCAAGCTCTGTAAGAATCGTGTATGTTTCAACAAAAAGAAAGGAGAGAAAGAGAGAAAGAGTGAAAGAAAGAGAGAAAGAGAGAAAGACAGAGAGAGAAAGAAAGAAAGAGAGAGAGAGAGAGAGAGAGAGAAAGAGAGAGAGAAAGAAAGATTTATATAGCGCCTTTCACAACTCCAGGACATTTGAAAATAGTTTACAGCCATTGAAGTACTTTAGGAGTGTAGTCACTGTTGTAATGTGGGAAACGCGGCAGCCAACTTGCGCACAGCAAGCTCCCACACACATCAATAAAATAAATAACCAGATAATCTGTTTTAATGATGTGGGTTGAGGGATAAATATTGGCCAGGACTCCAGGGAGAACTCCCCATCTCTCCTCTGAAATAGAGATGTGGTATTTTTTAGATTCACCTGAGAGGGCAGACGGGGCTTCGGCTTAATGTCTTGTCCAATTAGTCACCTTGCTGTGTCAGGGCCTGTCTCTGTTTAAACTCCAGCCGCAACACAATAGACTGCAGCAACACCGCACGACTCTGTCTTCCTGTGACCTGGAGGTGATCCAGCTCCCTGATCCCTGGTTACAGTTTCCTCTGTTATTTATAACAGTTGTCGCTTCTGTCCAGTGAGAAGCGTCCTCCGGCAGCGCTGTGCCTTTAAATGGAGTATGGGATAAAACAGGGCACTTACCCTGGGGATTACACTCATGGGTGCTGTCATGTATCTCACATTACTGTATATAACTGTATCTTACCATGCTATACATGACTGTAACTGGATATGACCTGTAACAATAAGCATACCTTACCACCAGGGGTGCACTTGCAGGAGACACTCCATACCTGTCCCACTGAGGTATATAAAGGGAGGTCTCAGGCAAGTGCGACACTGGAGAGCTGGAATTAAAGGTGCAGGTCCTGAGTGACCTTGACTTCAGCATGTGTCTCATGTAAATCAGTACATTAGAGTCAGGACTTAACAGTGGCGACGAGTTACGGGATCACAGAATCCACAGAATGGCTACCAACAGCTCAGATGAGAAATACAATGCTGGAGACAATTGGGATGACTTTATAGAAAGGCTCCAGCAAAGCATTGTGACCAAAGACTGGCTGGGCGATGATAAGGCAGACAAGAGAAGAGCCCATCTCTTGACCAGCTGTGGCTCGAAAACATACGCATTAATGAAAGACCTGCTGGCACCCGAGAAACCAGCAAGCAAGTCATTTGAGGAGTTGAGCACACTGGTGAGAGACCACCTGAAGCCAGCGAGCAGCCTACACATAGCCAGACACAGGTTCTACAACTACAGACGCTGTGTGGGCCAAAGCATACTCGACTTCGTGGCGGAACTTCGGAGGCTGGCTAGTTCATGTGAGTTCCCCGATGAACTAAGGAGAGAAGCACTGAGAGACTTTTTTATTGAAGGAATAGGCCATGCAGGCATATTCCGAAAGCTTATAGAGACTAAGAACTTGACTCTAGAGGCAGCAGCACTGGTCGCACAGACGTTCTTGGCAGGCGAAGAAGAAACGAGGCTGATCTATACTTCGGGTACGACAACCAACGAGGCATTGGAACAAGGGGTTCACATTGTGAAACAAACCGCTACCCCCACACACAGACAAAGGCAGGAAAGCAGGCCTTCAAAAGAAGACAGTAGCGCCAGAAGCCATCAAAATCAAGGGTCACATGAACGGCCAATCACACCTCATCAACCCACAATGCGAGCAATCAACAACAGATTGAGAGAAGCTCAAGGGAGATCAGCCAGACGCAGCTCATCCTTCGGAAACAATGGAAACAGTCTGTGTTGGAGATGTGGGGGAAGGCACTTAACCAGGGTGTGTCGATTTCAGCATGCCGTTTGCAGAAACTGCAACTACACAGAGCATCTGGCTCGCATGTGCAGAAAAACAGCAGCTCGGCTGGTATATGAATCGGAAGGGTCGGATAGCGGACCAGAAGACGGTTGGAACAGTGCACGGGACACCGAGGTACAGCGGGTTAACACGATCAATGTCCACTGTTCTTACACCAAGACGCCTCCAATTATGATGAGGGTTCTACTCAACGGGATACCCGTCAACATGGAACTGGACACGGGGGCCAGTCAATCTCTCATGAGCATTCAACAATTTGAACAGCTGTGGCCGCACAAAAGCAACAGACCAAAACTCACAAAGATCGACACCAAACTAAGGACCTATACTAAAGAAATCATCCCAGTCCTTGGCAGCGCCATGCTCTCAGTCACACACAAAGGGATGGTGAACCGACTTTCCCTGTGGATTGTCCCCGGGGATCTCCCAGCACTGTTGGGGAGAAGCTGGCTAGCAGAACTTAATTGGAAATGGGATGATGTTCACACCATGTCGTCAGAGGAATGGACCTCCTCCTCAACAGTTCTCAGCCGTTTTGAACATCTCTTTCAGCCAGGTGTGGGCACCTTCAAAGGGGCTAAAGTTAGAATCTACATCACACAGAATGCCAGACCGGTCCATCACAAGGCTAGAGCTGTGCCTTATGTGATGAGGGAAAAGATTGAAAACGAACTGGACCGGCTTCTGCGGGAAGGCATAATTTCTCCTGTGGAATTCAGCGACTGGGCAAGTCCCATCGTCCCCATCATGAAGCCTGATGGATCCGTGCGAATCTGTGGGGATTACAAGTCTACCACAAACAGAGTCTTCCTACAGGACCAATACCCGCTGCCCAGAGCGGAGGACCTATTTGCCATGTTGGCTGAAGGAAAACTTTTCTCGAAACTTGACCTCACATCTGCGTATATGACGCAAGAACTGACCGAAGAGTCTAAGCTACTCACCACCATCAACACACATCGAGGCCTTTTTGTGTACAATCGATGCCCATTCGGCATCAGGTCGGCAGCTGCTATAATCCAGCGCAACATGGAGAGTCTGCTCAAGTCCATCCCGGGGACGGTTGTGTTTCAAGGTGACATACTCATCACGGGCAGGGACACCGACTCCCATCTCCGTAATCTTGAGGAAGTACTAAGTCGATTGGATCGGGTATGTCTAAGAGTTAAGAAATCCAAGTCTCTGTTTCTTGCGCCTGAGGTTGAATTTTTGGGCAGAAGGATTGCCGCTGATGGAATCCGCCCAACTGAATCCAAAACCGAAGCGATTCGCCGGGCACCCAGGCCGCGGAATGTCTCGGAACTGCGCACCTTTCTCGGGCTACTCAATTACTTTGCGAACTTTATGCAGAACTTGAGCACACTGCTGGAGCATCTCCACGTGCTACTCAGAAAGGAGTGCAATTGGTTTTGGGGGACGCCCAAGAACGCGCCTTCAATAAGGCACGCAGTTTCTATGTTCCAAGAGTGTTTTAGACTTTTTTGACCCAAGTAAAAAGTTAGTCCTTACGTGTGTTACGTCAGCGTATGGGGTCGGGTGCGTTTTACAGCACGTCAGTGATGCGGGTAAATTGCAGCCCGTTGCTTATGCCTCCAGGTCACTTTCGCGGGCGGAGCGCGGGTACAGTATGGTTGAGAAGGAGGCGCTCGCGTGCGTGTACGGTGTCAAAACGATGCACCAATAACTTTTCGGGGCCAAGTTTGCGTTAGAAACCGACCACAAACCCCTCACGTCCCTACTATCCAAGTGCAAGGCAATCAACGCCAATGCCTCGGCGCGCATTCAGCAGTGGACACTCATGCTGGTGGCTTACGACTACACGATAAGGCACAGACAACTGTACCGACACGCTTAGCAGGCTACCCCTGGAGACCACAGAAGGGTCCGACGAACAGGACTGTGAGATAGTCATGGCAATCAATGCCTTTGAATCCACAGGTTCGCCCATGATGGCTCGCCAAATCAGAGCCTGGATGACCAGTGACCCCTCGTTATCTCTCGTAAAAAGATGCGTTTTAACCGGTGACTGGGCAGAGGCTCGCGATGCCTGCCCCGAGGAGGTCAAACCCTTCCATAGGCGCATGCATGAAATCTCACTACAGGCAGACTGCCTGATGTGGGGCAGCTGAGTCATTATGTCCTTACGAGGCAGGGAGGCGTTTGTCCGGGAGCTCCATCGCGAGCACCCGGGGATCGTCCTTATGAAGGCCATAGCCAGGTCTCATGTCTGGTGGCCTGGCATTGACACGGACTTGGAGCTCTGCGTCCGTCGATGCACCATTTGTGCCCAACTAAGTAATATCCCCAGGGAGGCCCCCCTAATCCCCTGGCCCTGGCCCACCAAACCGTGGTCGTATGAATGGGCCCGCATGCAGTCGATGCGGGCCCATTCATAAGAACATAAGAACATAAGAATTAGGAACAGGAACAATAATTAGGGCCATCTAGCCCCTCGAGCCTGCTCCGCCATTCAAAAAGATCATGGCTGATCTGGCCGTGGACTCAGCTCCACTTACCCGCCCTCTCCCCGTAACCCTTAATTCCCTTATTGGTTAAAAATCTAACTATCAGTGATTTGAATACATTCAATGAGCTAGCCTCAACTGCTTCCTTGGGCAGAGAATTCCACAGATTCACAACCCTCTGGGAGAAGAAATTCCTTCTCAACTCAGTTTTAAATTGGCTCCCCCGTATTTTGAGGCTGTGCCCCCTAGTTCTAGTCTCCCCGACCAGTGGAAACAACCTCTCTGCCTCTATCTTGTCTATCCCTTTCATTATTTTAAATGTTTCTATAAGATCACCCCTCATCCTTCTGAACTCCAATGAGTAAAGACCCAGTCTACTCAACCTATCATCATAAGGTAACCCCCTCATCTCCGGAATCAGCCTAGTGAATCGTCTCTGTACCCCCTCCAAGGCTAGTATATCCTTCCTTAAGTAAGGTGACCAAAACTGCACACAGTACTCCAGGTGCGGCCTCACCAATACCTTATACAGTTGCAGCAGGACCTCCCTGCTTTTGTACTCCATCCCTCTCGCAATGAAGGCCAACATTCCATTCGCCTTCCTGATTACCTGCTGCACCTGAAAACTAACTTTTTGGGATTCATGCACAAGGACCCCCAGGTCCCTCTGCACCGCAGCATGTTGTAATTTCTCCCCATTCAAATAATATTCCCTTTTACTGTTTTTTTCCCCAACGTCAATGACCTCACATTCTCCGACATTGTATTCCATCTGCCAAACCTTAGCCCATTCGCTTAACCTATCTAAATCTCTTTGCAGCCTCTCTGTGTCCTCCACACAACCTGCTTTACCACTAATCTTTGTGTCATCTGCAAATTGTGCTACACTACAATCTGTCCCCTCTTCCAGGTCATCTATGTAAACAGTTGTGGTCCCAGCACCGATCCCTATGGCACACCACTAACCACCGATTTCCAACCCAAAAAGGACCCATTTATCCCAACTGTCTGCTTTCTGTTAGCCAGCCAATTCTCGATCCATGCTAATACATTTCCTCTGACTCCACGTACCTTTATCTTCTGCAGTAACCATTTGTGTGGCACCTTATCGAATGCCTTTTGGAAATCTAAATACACCACATCCATTGGTACACTTCTATCCACCATGCTCGTTATATCCTCAAAGAATTCCAGTAAATTAGTTAAACATGATTTTCCCTTCATGAATCCATGTTGCATCTGCTTGATTGCACTATTCCTATCTAGATGTCCCGCTATTTCTTCCTTAATGATAGCTTCAAGCATTTTCCCCACTACAGATGTTAAACTAACCGGCCTATAGTTACCTGCCTTTTGTCTGCCCCCTTTTTTAAACAGAGGCGTTACATTAGCTGCTTTCCAATCCGATGGTACCTCCCCAGAGTCCATAGAATTTTGGTAGATTATAACAAATGCATCTGCTATAACTACCGCCATCTCTTTTAATACCCTGGGATGCATTTCATCAGGACCAGGGGATTTGTCTACCTTGAGTCCTATTAGCCTGTCCAGCACTACCTCCCTAGTGACAGTGATTATCTCAAGGTCCTCCCTTCCCACATTCCCGTGACCAGCAATTTTTGGCATGGTTTTTGTGCCTTCCACTGTGAAGACCGAAGCAAAATAATTTCTTACGGTCTCAGCCATTTCCACATTTCCCATTATTAAATCCCCCTTCTCATCTTCTAAGGAACCAACATTTACTTTAGTCACTCTTTTCCGTTTTATATATCGGTAAAAGCTTTTACTATCTGTTTTTATGTTTTGCGCAAATTTACTTTGGTAATCTATCTTTCCTTTCTTTATTGCTTTCTTAGTCATTCTTTGCTGTCGTTTAAAATTTTCCCAATCTTCTAGTTTCCCACTAGCCTTGGCCACCTTATACACATTGGTTTTTAATTTGATACTCTCCTTTATTTCCTTGGTTATCCACGGCTGGTTATTCCTTCTCTTGCCACCCTTCTTTTTCACTGGAATATATTTTTGTTGAGCACTATGAAAGAGCTCCTTAAAAGTCCTCCATTGTTCCTCAATTGTGCCACTGTTTAGTCTGTGTTCCCAGTCTACTTTAGCCAACTCTGCCCTCATCCCACTGTAGTCCCCTTTGTTTAAGCATCGCAAAATGTTCCTCGTAGTCGTTGATGCATTTTCAAAATGGATCGAGTGCACCATTTTAAACTCGAGCACCACCTCCACCACTGTGGAGAGCCTTAGAACCATGTTTGTAATGCACGGCATTCCTGACATATTGGTCAGTGATAACGGTCCGTGCTTCACCAGCGCAGAATTTCACGATTTTATCGTTGACCATGGTATAAATCACGTTAAGACGGCACCTTTCAAGCCGGCCAGAGCGAGCAGTACAGATCATTAAAGAAGACATGCTCAGAATCCAAGGTCCAACGCTGCAGAGCCGCCTGTCGTGACTGCTGCTGGCATAAAGATCTCGTCCGCATTCATTGACTGGGGCTCCCCCCGCGCAACTATTGATGAAATGAACCTTAAAGACCAGGCTCTCGTTAATCCTCCCAGACATGCATGAAATTTTTGAGGCTAAGTGTCAAAAGCTAACTGAGTATCATGACCGAAATTCGAGGGGGATGTGGAATGAGATAGGGGACAAAGTGTTTGTGCTAAACTATGGCCGGGGTCCCAAATGGCTTGCAGGGACAGTAACAGACAAAGAGGGAAACAGGCTACTGGTTGTATAAATGGACAATGGCCAAACCTGTTGTATATTACCATGCTATACATGACTGTAACTGGATATGACCTGTAACAATAAGCATACCTTACCACCAGGGGTGCATTTGCAGGAGACACTCCATACCTGCCCCACTGAGGCATGTAGACCAAGTAAAAAGTAGATTCACTGATAACACTAAAGAACCAGAGGCAGACTACAATGTGGAACTCACACCACACCTGGTGGACATACAGGTGGAACAACCTGAGGAACGGGCAGCCTCAACAGACAGCCCAGGTGAGATACCAGCAATCACACCGAATGAAAAACAGGCACCAAGGCAAACAACTGAACCACAACTAAGACGCGCCACACGAGAGCGCAGACCACCTGAGAGACTGAATCTATAAAGGCAATAAGACCTTGGGGGAGGGTGAAGTCATGTATCTCACATTACTGTATATAACTGTATATTACCATGCTATACATGACTGTAACTGGATATGACCTGTAACAATAAGCATACCTTACCACCAGGGGTGCATTTGCAGGAGACACTCCATACCTGCCCCACTGAGGTATATAAAAGGAGGTCTCAGGCAAGTGCGGCACTGGAGAGCTGGAATTAAAGGTGCAGGTCCTGAGTGACCTTGACTTCAGCATATGTCTCGTGTAAGTCAGTACATTAGAGTCAGGACTTAACAGGTGCTCTCCAGCGCTGACCCTGTCGGACTATGTAGCGTCATCCATGTCTTTGTTACCTCCAGGCTTGACTATTCCAACGCACTCCTGGCTGGCTTTCCACATTCTACCGTACGTAAACTAGAGGTGAACCAAAACTCGGCTGCCCGTGTCCTAACTCGCAACAAGTCCCGCTCATCCATCACATCCCCCTGTGCTCGCTGACCTACATTGGCTTCCGGTTAAGCAATGTCTCAATTTCAAAATTCTCATCCTGGTTTACAAATCCCTCCATGGCCCTCGCCCTTCCCTATCTCTGTAATCTCCTCCAGCCCCACTACCCCCCCACCACCCGAGATGTCTGCGCTCCTCTAATTCTGCCATCTTGAACATCCCTGATTATAATCGCTCAACCATTGGTGGCCGTGCCTTCAGCTGCCTGGGCCCAAGTTCTGGAACTCCCTCCCTAAACCTCTCAGTCTCTCTTTCCTCCTTCAAGACGCTCCTTAAAATATACCGCTTTGACAAATCTTTTGGTCACCTGCTGTAATTTATTCTTATGTGGCTCGGAGTCAAATTTATTTGTTTTGGCTTATCATCATCATCATGCTGTGATGTGCCTTGGGACGTTTTACTACGTTAAAGGCGCTATATAAATACAAGTTGTTGTTGTTGTCAGGGGGAGGGCCCCTAACATGCTCGTGGTTGACTCTGGGCAGAGCTCGGGAGTCTGTCCGCCCGACGACACCGGGACATCCATGGTCTCTGGTCGAATGCCCATCCTGTGCTACGACCGAAGGGTAACTTCACCCCCCGCCACAAACCCTCCCACCCATTGTCCGATCTTTAATCTCGCTGCTCTCGGCAGGATCTTGCTGTGAACAGATTGGCAGCCGCATTTCCTGCATTACAACAGGGGGAGTACACTTCAAAATAGCACTTCATTGGCTACAAAAGTGCTTGGGGACGACATCCTGAGGTTATGAAAGCTGCCATAGCAATGTAAGTTCTTGCTCTGTCAGTGTGGTGGGCACATCTCCCAGCAACCGCCATCCCAGGAGGGCCAGTAACTCTGGTGCCCACCTGCCTGCGATTGTGCGGGGGGCTGGGAATACCCCTTAGCAGGGTCCCCTCAGCCCCCTTTTATTAAGGTGGGGTGGGGGCCTGACTTATTACTTTTAGGTTTCTTAACAAACTCTTTTCTTCAGTGGTTTGCCCAACAGGTGGGACCCACAGCCTCCCCTGTGGAGGCTGGTAGGCTTCACCTCCCCCGGTCCCTGTGCCAGTTCCTGAGCAAGCCTCAGGAGTGGGAAGTGTGGACATTTTAAGGGCTGGAAATTGGGTTGGAGGGTTAATGTTGGACGGCGGCTAAATTTAGCACCAGGAAATAGTTAGCGACGGCAGCCAAAAAATTCAGTGGCTGTGTCCTGAGAGTGGGGCAGAGCGCTAAGGGATGCGTTCCACACTTCTTTCTCGGCTGGGTAAGCAATCGAATATCTCGTGCTAAAGAGCCGGCTTCGAAGCGCCCTAAGAGAGGCCTTCCCTGAAAAAAAAAGAATCGGAACAAAAAACATTCCCGATACATTAACTTTTTTGAATACGTACGAGGAAATCCTATCCCCCATTGCTGATCTCTTGACCTTGAGATCTTCCATAACTGTCTGTTCACTCAAATACCGATGTCCTGCCGTGGTCACCAGATTCTGTAAGTGGTTTTGCCTTTGGTGGTTTCGAATCACCCCCCCAATTATAAAAGATATATAATCACTCACACTTACCTCGTGCAGCCCTTCCTTCCCGTAGTGCCCTGGAGCAGCTCTGCACGCCAGCTTTCCCTGGCGGAGTCAATAGGGGTCACTACTGGTGCCTTGCAAAACAAATGTTACATCCGTGTCGATACAGGGGCGGGTGTTGCACACCGACGCATTGTTCCCGGGCGATACTCCGCAGCGCCGTGGGTACCTACAAATCCCCTGGGAGGACAGACGCACCAACGTTAGCATCCTCGACCAGGCCAACATCCCCAGCATTGAAGCACTGACCACACTTGATCAGCTCCGCTGGGCAGGCCACATTATCCGCATGCCAGACACGAGGCTCCCAAAGCAAGTGCTCTACTCGGAACTCCTTCACTGCAAACGAGCCAAAGGTGGGCAGAGGAAAGGTTTCAAGGACACTCTCAAAGCCTCCCTGATAAAGTGCAACATCCCCACTGACACCTGGGAGTCCCTGGCCAAAGACCGCCCTAAGTGGAGGAAGTGCATCCGAGAGGGTGCTGAGCACCTTGAGTCTCGTCGCCGAGAGCATGCAGAAATCAAGCGCAGGCAGCGGAAAGAGCGTGCGGCAAACCAGTCCCACCCACCCCTTCCCTCAACGACTATCTGTCCCACCTGTGACAGGGTCTGTGGTTCTCGTATTGGACTGTTCAGCCATCTAAGAACTCATTTTTAGAGTGGAAGCAAGTCTTCCTCGATTCCGAGCACCTGCCTATGATGATGAGGGGCACCGGCACACTGAACTTTGCCGAGTGGCCGCTGTAATATATATAGAGCCACCCAGTGGACTACTGTGGCATTGCAGCCATTGCTGTTTACAAGAATAAAAAGGTCAGGTCACCTGACGGGCTTCCTGAAGTTATCAGGCATCTTACAGCCTGTGTGTTGTGTGATGTCATACCAAAAATCGAACAGGCACGAATGATAGCACTGGCGGCTGCAAACACTTTAGCGCCCCTGTTCCAACCCGTGCGAGGGGTGCTAGCCCAACGGATTTCTAGCCCCGACTCTCCACTCCTGGCTCCACCTAGTTGCACTTGTTTGCCTTGTAACGGGGCGGGCGGACATTCTGTCTCTTACATCGTATTCACAGCACCGAAACAGACCGCTCAGCCCAACAGGTCCGTGCTGATGTTTATGCTGCAATTCCAGTCTCCTCGCTCCCTACTTCATCTCACCCTGTCAGCAGAACTTTCCACTCCTTTCTCCCTCGTGTGTCTATCTAGCTTCCCCTTAAAGGCATCTATGCGGTTTGCCGCAACCATTCTTTCTGGCAGCGAGTTCCACATTCTCAGCACCCTTTGGGTGAAGAAACTTCTCCTGAATTCCTTATTGAACTTATCTTGGAGAAAAACATTTTTTCTGAGTTTTTAAAAAGTTTTTTTGATTATGGTTTAAAATAAATGTAACGTAGTGGGCAGGGTTTTTAAAAATAAAATGTGTTTTTTAAATTTTATTTTATTATATTTTTGTGCATTTTTAAACTCCTACGCCTGTAAATGTAGGCTATACACCTGCTTTTATCAGGCGCAAGAGTGTTGAGGACATTTTCAGGGTAAGATATGGGTAAATATCGCAATCTTGCCCTTGCAAATGTCCTCGCTCCCGATATGCGGAGGATCTGTCGAGCTCCAGCTTGACAGATCGGAAAAGCCGGTTTTTAGCGCATGCACATTGTGCGCAAAAGAACGGCTTTTACGATGCCTTCCCGGGTCTGTACACACTCCATACGGATCCAGGGAGGCGGGAATTTCCAGGCCATGATGTACCGGTTCATCCCACTGATGAGGAAAGTCAATGTGAAGCCCTGTTACTTGGGGGCTGGCTAGTTCGTTCTCGTAAGAGGAATGAGTGGCTCATCCCACCGTTCCCCACGATCGTCACGCCAACAAGTGCTTTGTGCAAGGCTCAATTACAGCGAATCAGCGGGCCTGGATGAGATCTTGGCAAACTGCGTGCAGTAACACATTTTCGGCCTGGAGCAAAAATTGGGTACCGCCTCCTGGAGCTGCGCTGTGCGTTGCCAGAGGCAGCATCAGGGGACGTGTGCATGGTGGCCGGGTGCTCGCTGGTTAAAGGGGAGGTAGTGTGCGCGTGAATAAAAAAAAAATCGAACGACTTGCTTGTCGCGGCCCATTGCGTCCTTGAACGTGGGACCAGTGCCGCGATCTGGCAGACCGGCGCTGGAAGTCCCGCTCGCAGTTGTTACCGGCCCCCAAAACGGCACGCTGCGTAATTTCCTGGCCATAAATGTACAAAAGTAAGGAAGTTATGCTGAGCCTTTATAAATAACTGGTGAGACCACATCTGGAGCACTGGGGGTAATGGTTTAGCGGGAATTGGTGCGAGTTAGGACTCGGGCTGCCGAGTTTTGGATGACCTCTCGTTTACGTAGGGTAGAATGAGCCAGGAGTGCGTTGGAGTAGTCAAGTAAGAAGCAACAAAGGCATGGATGAGGGCTTCAGCAGCGGATGAGCTGAGGCAGGGGCGGAGACGGGCGATGTTACGGAGGTGGAAATAGGCGGTTTTAGTTATGCTATGGATATGTGGCCAGAGGCTCATTTCAGGATCAAATACGACAACTAGATTTGCGAATAGTCTGGTTCAGCCTCAGACAGATGCTCGGGAGAGGGATGGGGTCGGTGGCTAGGGAACGCAGTTTGTGGCGGGGACCGAAGACAATATTATGAATAGATATTGTGAGAGCGTAAATAAGGAGCAACTGTTTCCAGTGTCGGGCGGGTCGGTAATCAGAGGGCACAGATTTCAGGGGATTGGCAAATGAATCAGAGGCGAGATGAGAAGAATTGTTTTTACGCAGCGAGTTGTTGTGATCTGGAATGCGCGGTGGAAGGGCGGTGGGTGCAGATTCAATAGTAACCTTCCAAAGGGAATTGGATAAATACTTAAGAAGGAAACATTTCCAGTGCTCTGGGGAAAGAGCAGGGGAGCGGGATTAATTGGATCGCTCTGTCAAAAGCCGGCACTGTGTTTGTGCAGTGCATGTTGTGTTGCTGGTGAGTGAGCTGTTAATGTTAGTCGTTGCATTTGTATCTTGAAATGCTGTTACTGTCACTAGAGGCTAAATGTTAGTATGCGCACAGGTTGGTAGAGCTGTTGAGTTGGGAGTGGCTTAGCCAGTCACGTGATGTTCACAAGAGTCAATAAAACCCCAGCCATTTGGGTTCGGGGGATCCACAATGAGGCAAGTGGTTGTGATCAATCAATCAATCATCATACGCAGTCCCTTGGAATCGAGGAAGACTTGTTTCCACTCTTAAAATGAGTCCTTAGGTGGCTGTACAGTCCAATACGAGAGCCACAGACTCTGTCACAGGTGGGACAGATAGTTGTTGAGGGAAAGGGAGGGTGGGACTGGTTTGCCGCACGCTCTTTCCGCTGCCTGCACTTGATTTCTGCATGCTCTCGCCGACGAGACTCGAAGTGCTCGGCAAGGTGGTTGTGAGCCTGGTGGATGAACTGATAATATGTAGCATGATTGTTAAACCTTTTGCTAATAAACCAACTCGTTCTTAATAGCAATGAGTTGCTGTGAATTCTTAAGCAAAGAACCCATGAAGCAAATACATTACAGGCACGATGGGCTGAATGGCCTCTTTCTGGGCTGTATCATTCTGCGAGGTTGAGTGATTGACAAAAGCGAGGGATGAAGCTTTGAACAAGTCATGTTCTTGCTGAAACATTACTCCTCAAGGGAAGGGGTGTTGAGGCTCAACTAACGTCTTGTGACATCGAATCGAGCAGACGGCATTGCCGTGGAAACCGGCTCCTGTACCGAGCCTCTGGCCTCAATGACCCATTGAATTGCAAAGGGAAAGGAAAGACACAGGGCCTTGTATTCCCGTTGAGCTAAAGTGTCGCCAACAAACGGAAAAACATGATGTGGAAACGCGAATCAATTCTCAGACTATAAATAATCATTCCTCTGTACATTGGTGGTTGAGAAGGATTGTGCCTGATGCTGGGGAGTGAACAGTGTGAGGTTACAAAGGGTAGGTTCTCACTGACCAGCACAACATCCGTCTAGTTAGCAGGAGTGGATGAGTAAACAGGCCTTGACTTTCTCTTTGAAGAGGGGATAAGGGTTGCTTAGAGATATGTACCAATGCTAAAGGGGTTGAGATGCCCCTTTCCCCATCTGGGACCTGAGTCCAAATCCAGCTCTGACACATGGGTGAAAGTCCCCAACTGTAAGGGTCATAGTCATAGAAACATTATGGCACAGAAGGAGGCCATTCAGCCCATCGTGTCTGCGCCGGCCGACAAAGAGTTATCCAGCCTTATCCCACTTTCCAGCTCTTGGTCCGTAGCCCTGTAGGTTACCGCATTTCAAGTGCACATCCAAGTACTTTTTAAATATGATGAGTATTTCTGTCTCTACCTCCCTTTCAGGCAGTGAGTTCCAGACCCTCAGCACCCTCTGGGTGAAAAAATGTTTCCTCATCTCCTTCTACCAATTACTTTAAATCTATGCCCCACCGGTTATTGACCCCTCTGCTAAGGGAAATAGGTCCTTCCTATCCACTCTATCCAGGCCCCTCATAATTTTATACATCTCAATTAAATCTCCCCTCAGCCTCCTGTGTTTCAAGGCAAACAACCCCAGCCTATCCATCTTTCCTCACAGCTAAAGTTTTCCAGTTCAAGCAACATCCTCATAAACCTCCTCTGTACCCTCTCTAGTGCAATCAAGTCTTTCCTGTAATGTGGTGATCAGAACTGCACGCAGTACTCCAGCTGTGGCCTAACTCGTGTTGTATACAGTTCAAGCATAACTTCCCTGCTCTTGTATTCTATGCCTCTGCTAATAAAGGAAAGCATTCTATTTGCCTTTTTAACCAGCTTATCGTACTATCCTGCTATCTTTAAGGATCTGTGGACATGCACTCCCAGGTCCCTCTGTTCCTCCACACCTCTCAGTATCCTCCCATTTATTGTGTATTCCCTTACCTTGTTGCTCCTCCCCAAATGCATTAATTCACACCTATGAAATACGTTTGGCAACAGTGTCTGCCTTGGACATGGGTCCGCAGAATAAAAGTGGAATTAAACTGCCGCTCTCACTCAGAGAGGTCACAAGGAGTGTGCGACTTCATCTATGTAGCTTGGTGTGCTGGAGAGGGGTTATATCCCGCATTTGGCGTGCATTCAAACCAGCTCCGCTCCCTTCGATTACCCCTCAGTAACTCACAGCACTTTATCAAGCCCTATCTCCATTCAAAGCTTGATCTTTGCTCCCATAATTCTCTACCACAGAAGGCTGTGGAGGCCAAATCACTGAATATATTTAAAAGGGAGATAGATAGATTTCTAAATGCAAAAGGCATTAAGGGGTATGGGGAAAAAGTGGGAATATGGTGTTGAGGTAGAGGATCAACCATGATCATATTGAATGGCGGTGCAGGCTCGAAGGGCCGAATGGCCTACTACTGCTCCTATTTTCCATGTTTCTATGTTTCTATAACTGAGAGCTTGTCCAGCTTCTGACACAGACCCCGGGATAGGAGTCAAGTCAAACCGTGTCAGGCAAGACGTGATCTTTCCCTCACCGACCTTTTCATCTGTCAACCCAGCCTTTCCGCATTCTCTATTTTACCAATATTATGGTTATTGATCTTCTGATTGCAAGAAGATTTGAGTACAGGAGCAAGGATGTCTTACTACAGTTATACAGGGCCTTGGTGAGACCACACCTGGAGTATTGTGCGCAGTTTTGGTCTCCTTACCTAAGAAAGGATATACTTGCCATAGAGGGAGTGCAGTGAAGGTTCACCAGACTGATTCCTGGGATGGCAGGACTGTTGTATGAGGAGCGATTGGGTTGACTGGGCCTGTATTCACTAGAGTTTAGAAGAATGAGAGGGGATCGCATTGAAAAGTATAAAATTCTGACTGGGTTGGACAGACTGGATGCGGGGAGGATGTTTCCCCTAGCTGGGAAGTCTAGAACAAGGGGTCACAGTCTCAGGATACGAGGTAGGAAATTTAGGACCGAGATGAGGAGAAATGTTTTCACTTAGAGGGTGGTGAACCTGTGGAATTCTCTACCACAGAAGGCTGTGGAGGCCAAGTCACTGAATATATTTAAGAGGGAGATAGATAGATTTCTAGACACAAAAGGCATCAAGGGGTATGGGGAAAAAGCGGGAATATGGTGTTGAGATAGAGGATCAGCCATGATCATATTGAATGGCGGTGCAGGCTCGAAGGGCTGAATGGCCTACTACTGCTCCTGTTTTTGGAATTTTGTTCCTCAGCTCTGGATATAGCACTTTCTTTTATTTCCCCCTCTCCCCCACCTTGAATTCTCAGCATGGAAATTAAGACATCTCATTATTATCTTCTATTCTGACTCAGTCTCATCCGTGTTCAAATCCCTCCATGGCCTCACCCCCTCCTACCTCTGCACCCTCCTCCAACTCTGCAACCAGCACCCCCCCGCCCCCGCAAGATCTCTGCATGCCTCTAAGCTGCTTCGGGAGACACGGACCCGGGGCGAAAGTTAAAGGGGGAGGTGGCTGGCTGCTTTTTTAAAAATCCGCCGCCGTCATTGCCATTCTGGTTGCGGTTTGTTGGCGGGGTCAGAGCCGCGATTGCTGCACTCTGCTTGAGTTCCTGGGCTGATCGCGTGGCAACCCGCGCTCCCCAGTGCTCCAGGTGGGTGGAAAGTCGGCAGCTCGGGCCGCACCCTCTAATTGGGGGACGAGCCCCCCCCTCGGAAGCGGCAGTGCTGCCCAGCCCTGCGTCCCGCCACCGCCCCAGGAAGGGTGTAGAGCGCTTACTTTAGCACTCCACTTCCTCCAGAGGCGGCAACCCCAATTTACCTCGAGGGGCGCGACTTTAGCACCTGCCGCAAAGCCTCGCGCCTCACGACTATTACTGCCGCGCCCCCCACCCCCCCAAACAGGGCGGTACCCCAAATTTCTCGGCTGTCGCCTTTTCTTCTTCCACCTACAGGCTGTGAAACGCCAAGCTTGGTGCTGATCACACCAATTCTAACTGCCTACCCTTTACACCCTTCATGGTTCCTCAACAGTGAAAGGAAAATGAATGGGAAAGGGAAGAGAAAATGGTCGATCGAAGGAGAAGTTGGGAGGAAAGATATCACTATCGAGCTGCTAAATGGAGTCCAGTGAAGTGATACTTGAAGCCCTGTTAAAAAGATTTTTTTTAAACATCGAAACATAGAAAATAGGTGCAGGAGTAGGCCATTCAGCCCTTCGAGCCTGCACCACCATTCAATAAGATCATGGCTGATCATTCAACCTCAGTACCCCATTCCTGCTTTCTCTGCATACCTCCTGATCCCTTTAGCCATAAGGGCCACATCTAACTCCCTTTTGAATATATCCAACGAACTGGACTCAACAACTTTCTGTGGTAAAGAATTCCACAGGTTCACCACTTTCTGGGTGAAAACATTTCTCCTCATCTCGGTCCTATATGGCTTACCCCTTATCCTTAGACTGTGACCCCTGGTTCTGGACTTCTCCAACATCGGGATCATTCTTCCTGCATCTAACCTGTCCAATCCCGTCAGAATTTTATATGTTTCTATGAGATCCCCTCTCATTCTTCTAAATTCTAGTGAATATAAGCCTAGTCGATCCAGTCTCTCCTCATATGTCAGTCTTGCCATCCTAGAAATCAGTCTGGTGAACCTTCGCTGCACTCCTTCAAGAATGTCCTTCTTCAGATTAGGAGACCAAAACTGCACACAATACTCAAGGTGTGGTCTCACCAAGGCTCTGTACAGCTGCAGTAAGAACCCCCTGCTCCTATACTCAAATCCTCTAGCTATGAAGGCCAACATGCCATTTACTTTCTTAACTGCCTGCTGTACCTGCATGCCTACTTTCAATGACTGATGTACCATGACACCCAGGTCCCGTTGCACCTTCCCTTTTACTAATCTGTCACCATTCAGGTAATAATCTGCCTTCCTGTTTTTGCCACCAAAGTGGATAACCTCACACTTATCCACATTATACTGCATCTGCCATGCATTTGCCCATTTACCTAACCTGTCCAAGTCAGCCTGCAGCCTCTTAGCATCTTCCTCACAGCTCACACCGCCACCCAGCTTAGTGTCATCTGCAAACTTGGAGATATTACATTCAATTCCTTTGTCTAAATCATTAATATATATTGTAAATAGCTAGGGTGCCAGCACTGTTAAAAGAACTTGCATTTATATAGCATCTTTCACAACCACTGGACGTCCCAATGCAGTACATTTTGGTGTGTAGTCACTGTTGTAATGTGGGAAACAAGGCAGCCAATTTGTGCGCAGCAAGCTCCCACATACAGCAATGTGGTAATGACCAGACAATCTATTTTTAGTGATGTTGGTTGAGGGACAAATATTGGCCCCAGGACACCGGGGATATCTCCCCTGCTCTTCTTCGAAATAGTGTCATGAGATCTTTTATGTCCCCTTGAGAGAGCAGACGGGGCCTCGATTTAACGTCTCATCTGAAAGGTGCCACCTCCGACAATGCAGTGATCCCTCAGCACTGGGAGTGTCAGCCTGGATTTATGTACTCAAGTGTCTGGAGTGGGACTTGAATCCACAACTTTCTAACTCAGAGGCGAGGGTGCTACCCACTGAGCCACAGCTGACACTCAAGCTGGAGCTTAAATATTGCAATTTATGGCTGTAAATATCCTGGCACAATGATTGGGATTACATTACTTCACACTGGAAGATTTTATCAAGAACATGTTCACCACTGAACACTGTGGAGGGAATCAGCCATTGGTACAACATACTGCTAGTCACCCATGATACACTGGTGTTAATCCTCAACTGGATTACGAAGCCCTGTGTCTTTTGGGAGGATTGTCCTATGAGGAGAGGTTAAGTAGACTAGGCCTATAATCCCTCGAGGTTAGAAGAATGAGAGGTGATCTCATTGAAATATACAACATTTTTACTGGGCTTGATAGGGTAGACGCAGGGAGGATGTTTCCCCTGGCTGGGAAGTCTAGAACCAGGGGTCACAGTCTCAGAATAAGGAGTCGGCCATTTAGGGCTGAGATAAAGAGAAATATCTTCACTCAGAGGGTGGTGAATCTTTGGAATTCTCTTCCCCAGAGGGCTATGGAGGCTCAGTCGTTGAGTATAGGCAGAGATCTATAGATTTTTGGATACCAAGGGAACCAAGGGATATGGGGGCAGCGCAGGAAAGTGGAGTTGAGGTAGAAGATCAGCCATGATCTTAGTGAATGGCGGAGCAGGCTCGAGGGGCCGAATGGCCTACTCCTGCTCCTATTTCTTATGTCCTTTTTCTTTACAGGAGGACAACCTTTACTGATGCCCTGACCCATGTATCCCAGTAAAAAGACACGTATTAACCCAACAATCAAAGAATCATGCAGCACGGAAAGAGGCACTTCAGCCCATCGTGCCTGTGCCGGCTCTTTGAAACAGCTCTCCAATTAGTCCACCCCGCTCCCCTGCTCTTTCCCCAGAGCCCGCCAATATTTTGTTTTTCAAGTATATCAAGGTATGGTGCTGACAAGTCACCTGATGCTATAACCTGTCACTTGTGAACTAGAAGTTCCTAATTCTGGTATAATATGTCTTGTGAAACATAAATATCCTTGATTCCTTGACCTATGAGCATTGCTGGTCTGACGAATCCATTTCTATTGGAATCGACCTCATCCTCGATCCATCCTGTACAAGCATTACAAATCATAGGATCATAGAATGGTTACAGCACAAAAGGAGGCCATTCAGCCCGTTGAGCCCGTGCCGGCTCTCTGCAAGAGCACTTCAGCTAGTCCCACTCCCCTTGCCCCTTCCCCTTGCCCTGCAAATTTTTTTCTTTCAGGTATTTATCCAACTCCCTTTTGAAAGCCACAATTGAGTCTGCCTCCACCACCCTCTCAGGCCGTGCATTCCAGATCCTAACCACTCGCGTAAGAAGCTTTTCCTCAGGTCACCTCTGCTTCTGCTGCCAAACACCTTAAATCTGTGTCCTCTGGTTCTCGACCCTTCCGCCAATGGGAACATCTTCCCTCCATCTATTCTGTCCAGACCCCTCATGATTTTGATCACCTCGATCAATCTCCTCTCAGCTTTCCCTGCCATAAGGAGAACTGTCATGCTCATAATAAATGGTCAGACCGAGTACTTGTAATGAGCAAGTGTGACCTTAACTCCTTTATTTTAGTTTCAGAGTGCAGGTACCTCGTGGGTGGCCTGCTTATATACTGTGCTCCCAAGGGATGCTGGGATCCCTTGGGACTCCAACAGGTAGGCCCTCTGGTGGACAGGTGTGATGCAGGTTACAAGGGGTTAAATACATAACATCACTCCCCGTGAAGTCAACAATACGCTTATTTACAATGTGAGATGATCTGGGGCTTTGGGGATGATGAGTTCTGTTTCGTGCTCAACTGTGATGTCAGTTGCCACTTGTGTGTGTGTTGGAAGGTCAAAGTTGGTGGTGTCCTCAGGTTGTACGTAGCTGTTGGTGAACCACAGTTTAATTTGGTCCAAGTGTTTTCTGTGTATTTGTCCATTCGTCAGTTTGACCTGAAACACCCGACTCCCCTCTTTGGCTGTGACCGTGCCAGTGAACCATTTGGGACCATGTCCATAAGTGAGCACAAACACAGGATCATTGATCTCAATATCGCGTGACAAGTTTGCGCGGTCATGGTACACACTTTGTTGATGCCGTTTGTCCTCCACATGATCATGTAGATCAGGGTGGACCAGAGAGAGCCTTGTTTTAAGCGGCCTTTTCATGAGCAGCTCGGCTAGGGGAATCCCGGTGTGTGAGTCGGGTCTGGTGCGGTAACTGAGCTGTACGCGGGACAACCGGGTCTGCAGGGAGCCTTCCGACACATGTTTCAAGCTTTGCTTGATGGTCTGAACTGCCCATTCTGCCTGGCTGTTGGATGTGGGCTTGAACGGCGCAAATGTGACATGTTTGATCCCGTTGCAGGTCAAGAACTCTTAGAATTCGGCACTGGTGAAACATGGCCCATTGTCGCTGACGAGGACATCGGGCAGGCCGTGCGTGGCAAACATAGCTCGTAGACTTTCAATGGTGGCCGTGAACGTGCTTACAGATCTTATTGCACATTCAATCAACTTTGAGTAAGCGTCCACATTTTGCCGAGGAATGGGCCCGAATAGTCTACATGGATCCTCGACTACGGTTTGGATGGCCAGGACCATAAACTTCACGGTGCCTCCCTGGGTGCATTGCTCAACTGAGAGCAAGTGTTGTACTGGCGCACACATGACTCTAAATCTGAGTTGATGCCAGGCCACCACACGTGGGATCTGGCTAAGGCTTTCATCATCACGATGCCTGGGTGGGTGCTGTGTAGTTCACAAATAAATGTCTCTCTGCCTTTCTTGGGCAAGACGACACGATTGTCCCACAGGAGACAGTCCACCTGCAGGGACAGCTCATCTTTGCGTCTGTGGAATGGCTTAATCGCTTCCTGCATCTCCACTGGGACACTGGACCAGGGACAGTAAAGGATCCTGGCTGGTCCAGATCCTGATCTGGCGGGCCGTAACGGGGGATTTCTTGTCCTCAAATGCCTCCAAGACCATGATCAAATCCACTGGCTGTGCCATTTCCAACCCGGTGGTGGGCAATGGTAGCCAACTGAGAGCATCTGCGCAGTTCTCTGTGCCCGGTCTGTGGCGGATTACATAGTTGTATGCCGACAGCGTGAGCGCCCATTTTTGGATGCGGACAGAGGCATTGATATTAATCCCTTTGCTCTCAGAGAACAGCGATATGAGAGGCTTGTGGTCAGTTTCAAGCTCGAACTTGAGGCCGAACAAGTACTGGTGCATTTTTTTTACCCCGTAAACACACCCAGAGCCTCTTTTTCAACCATGCTGTAGGCCCTTTCGGCCTTGGACAAACTCCTGGATGCATACGCAACTGGTTGCACCATTCCCGATTCATTAGCCTGTTATAACACACACCCGACCCCACATGATGACGCATCGCAAGCTAACACTCGTCGTTTACATGGGTTATACAGAACAAGCAGTTTGTTGGAACACAGTAAATTTCTGGCTTTCTTAAAGGCAGCCTCTTGTGAATTCCCCCATACCCAGTCATCTCCCTTGCGCAGTAGCGCATGTAGGGGTTCTAGCAGGGTGCTTAACCCAGGTAGGAAATTACCGAAATAGTTAAAGAGTCCCAGGAACGACCGCAGCTTCATCACGTTCTGTGATCGTGGCGCGTTCTTGATGGCCTCCATCTTGGCGTCGGTGGGTCTGATGCCGTCTGCAGCGATTCTCCTTCCTAAGAATTCGACATCCTGTGTCAGGAAAACACACTTCGAGCGTTTTAACCTGAGTTCCATGCGATCCAACCGACTAAGAACCTCCTCCAGATTCTTCAAGTGCTCCATGGTGTCCCGACCTGTGACCAATATGTCATCCTGGAAAACCACTGTGCAAGGAACCGACTTCAGCAGACTTTCCATATTCCGCTGGAAGATCGCTGCAGCCGATCGAATCCCGAAGGGACACCAGTTGTAAATAAACAGACCTTTGTGCGTGTTGATGCAGATGAGGCCTTTCGAAGACTCCTCCAGCTCCTGAGTCATGTAGGCCGAGGTCAGGTCCAGCTTGGTGAACGTCTTCCCTCCAGCCAGGGTCGCGAATAGGTCGTCTGCCTTGGGTAGCGGGTATTGGTCCTGCAGCGAAAAACGGTTAATCGTTACTTTATAGTCCCCGCAAATTCTAATCGTACCGTGCTCCTTGAGTACTGGAACAATCGGACTGGCCCAGTTGTATTCCACTGGTGCGATGATGCCTTCACGTTGCAGCCTGTCCAGCTCAATTTCTACTTTTTCACGCATCATGTATGGTACCACCCGAGCCTTGTGGTGGATGGGTCATGTATCGGGAACCAAATAGATCTGCACTTTCGCCCCCGAGAAACTTCCAATGCCTGCCTCAAACAAAGAAGGGAATTTGCTTAGAACCTGGGTACATGCGGTGTCGTCGACGGACGAGAGCGCTCGGATGTCGTCCCAGTTCGAGTGCATTTTCCCCAGCCAGCTTCTGCCAAACAACGTGGAGCCATCCCCTGGCACAATCCACAGCGGGAGTTCATGTACTGCTCCATCATAGGAGACTTTGACTTCAGCACTGCCAATTACAGGGATTAGCTCCTTTGTATAAGTCCTTAGTTTGGTGTGAATGGGGCTGAGCTTGGGCCTATATGCCTTCTTCCCCCACGGCCTGTCGAAGGCCGTTTTACTCATTATAGACTGGCTTGCCCCCGTGTCCAGCTCCATAGACACTGAAATACCATACAGTTCAACTTTCAACATTATTGGTGGGCATTTCGTCGTGAACGTGTGTACCCGGTACACCTCTGCCTCCTCCATACCAGTTTCCAATTCCGTCTGATCCACTGTGGATCGATCTTCCTCTACAACGTGCTGGTTTGCAGGGTTTGCAGGGTTTGCAGCTCACCTGCACATTCGTTGGAGGTGTCCCATTGTTCTGCAGCCATTGCACGGATAGTGCTTAAAGCGGCATTGATGGGGCCAATGATCACCCCCGCAGCGTCAACAGGGTGTTAACTGCCTCGCATTAACAGATGATGGCGGACTCTGGGTCAACTGAGGTCGGGCCACAGCAGCCGGCGTGTACATTTGTGCTCAAAACCGACATTACTTTATGCACAGTACTGGTCGAAATTTCTTTGTTCTGCGACATCTGCTAGGTGTTGTCGCTGGTGGACATAAATGTCTGGGCTATCGTTATGGCTTTATTCACATTCGGAGTTTCTACAGTGTGGTGTGGGGGTCAGGTGTGTGGGGTCAGGTTCACCTCTGACCTTCTGAGTGGTTCGAATCGCTCCCACTCCCTGGGTTCTAGACTTTGGATTTATTTGGGGGATGTGACAAACTGCAAGAGACAACTGGTTTGGTGCAAAGAACTTCGATTTTATTAAGGACAAGAAAATACAATGTCAAACTTGTAATCATTCAAATAAAGAGCACTATATCACACATTCAAAGGGGTTACAGAAATAATACACCTCCCACCTCCCAATGCCTAACTCTGACTAGGTTGGACTCCAGGGCAAACAGGGACCATGTTCACCAATCCTTTATTGTCAGTTGGTGGTGGTTCACGATTTCGGGGTTCGCTGGACTCTGTAGGTTCTGCTTGCTGTATCCCGAAACATCGTAGAGGACTTCTCACTGCGTAGTCTTCAGTTGGGTGGTGTCCGTTGATGCCTTATTGGACTTATGGGGTGAGTACCCACTTTCTTGCTTTAGAAATAGGTTTTAAAAGTCTTTTTAGTTAATGCTTCAGCAGTTGGTAGTCAGGACTAGATTGTAGAGTGGAAACTTTCGAATCTTCGGTTTCTTCTTTGAGGAGTTTTGTTTCGGAGTTGGTCGATCGCGTTGTTTTCAATGGTATCACGTTGGCTGTGGTCGGTTGCTGCCGCGATGGTGATGTCCGAGGTTCTGGGGCTGCTTTCTCTGCCGTGGTAATGTTTTTCCTTCCTTCTCGATAGCAGGGCAATGTGGTCCCACTAGTGTCGCCGAGGCTGGAGAGGCTGGTTAGAACTGCTGTGGTGGTCTCTCTCTCCTCCCTTCTTGATGCTCTATGATGCTATGCAGAAACTTTGTTAAAACAGGGCTCCAGTTATACTTTTGGAGCTGTTCCAATCTTCGCGCCAAAGCAGCCCTGTTTTGTCATATTTTGGCAGGCTCATTAATGTTAACCTGTCTCGGATGTGTCGATCTTTTAAATTTGTTTCTTGATGGGGAAAAATTAGCTTTGGTATTTGCAATGTCTGCTTAGGCCTGGGTTTTCCATGCAGGCTGGATATGCCATTGTCATTATGTATATGCTGGATTGGTTTCTTGCTCAGGGTGATGGCTGGCTATCACTGGGTTGATTGTTGCTATGTTAATGTCTCCTGAGGAGAAGAGTTTTCGTGTTTATACAATTCCCCAGACAATTTGTTTTAGCTTCAATACTCAAAACTGGTTTCTTTTGAAGGATAGTTATCCTTTAGTTCTTAGCCCTTCCCACATGGACCCAATCTGCCTTGTAAAATCCCAAATTCGATTAAAACTTGTAGTTTCTTCCATGTGCACTTTAGGATCTCAAACTTTCTGGTATATAGTTCCAAATTAAATTTCCTTTCCAATGAGTCCAAACACTAGGGGGTTTTCCCACGAATTTTGCAACTCTACAACAGTCAACAGTTTGCAAAGGATTGTCTCATGTCCGATGCCCAGTACAAAAAAGTCTCTGAGCATTTGTTCTAGGAATCCCTCAAACTCACAGTGTCCTGCGAGGTGCCTTAGTTCAGTGACGTAGCTCGCCACTTCCTGACCCTCCGATCGTTGAAGCGTGTCGAACCGATATCTCGCCATCAAAACACTTTCCTTAGGATTTAGGTGCCCCCAGACCAGCGTACACAGTTCTTCGCAGGATTTCTCTGTTGGTTTTGCCAGGGCCAGGAGATTCTTCATGAGGCCATAGGTTGTTGTCCCACAGAGAGTTAGGAGGATCGTTCTTCGTTTGGTCATGTTCTCGTCCCCTTCCAGGTCATTGGCTATGAAGTATTGTTTGAGTCTCTCCATGCAGGCCTCCCAATCGTCCCCCTCTGAGAACTCCTGAGAAGGGATGCTGGGATCCCTTGGACTCCAACAGGTAGGCCCTCTGGTAGACAGGCGTGATGCAGGTTATAAGGGGTTAAATACATAACAACAACAACCCTGGCTTCTCCAAGTCTATCCACGTAACTAAAGTCCCTCATCCCTGGAAGCATTCTCGTAAATCTCTTTAATCATCATCATAGGTGGTTCCTCGTACCGAGGATGACTTGCTTCCACATCAAAAAGGGATGAGTTTTAATGAAGGGCCTAATATTCTAGGTCCTGAACTACATGTTGAAGGGTGGAAGATGCCTGTGCGTGGATTTTTTTAACGTGTGGTGGCCGTTGCACACCAGCCACCACACGGGCTTGACAGAGCTAGGTCTTGGTCTAGTGGCAAGGGTTAACCAAGGCGACTGGAGACCAATTCTGATGATCTGTTTAGCACCCTCTCTAAGGCCTTCACATCCTTCCTAAAGTACGGCGCCCAGAATTGCACACTTCGTAAACTCTTGTCCTATTTCCAGCTCGATTCCCAACGGTCCATGTTTTACACACATCAAAGTGAGCAGCAATCAATTCACCCATTCTTAGTTACAAGCAGGGACTTCCAATATATTAAATTTCCATTCACTCCCGCAATGTAGGACTTTGGATCTAGCCATGAAATTTCTTGGCAACGCTCGTTTGACTTGATCAAGTTTCAGCTGCTTGATATCCTACCCCGTAAAGACTAAACTTTCGCAGTACGGACTGTTTGAAAGATATTAAAACAGATGTTTACTACCCAAATTACTACAGTATGTTTGGACAGATGAGTGGAGCAAACTCACTTAGCAATGAGACTGAGAACAGTGGTAGTGTTAAAATGGCGTTGCATTCGCTTTGCCGCTGTGGTTGCTACCAGATTCAATGGCAGTCAGTGCATGCCAGGCACTCAAGTGCCCAATAGATAGTTGGCACCTTGACCACACTCGAGCAGCTCCGTTGGGCAGGCCACATTGTTCGCATGCCCGACACAAGAGTCGCAAAGCAAGCGCTCTACTCGGAACTCCTACACGGCAAGCGAGCCCCAGGTGGGCAGAGGAAACAGTTTCAAGGGCGCCCTCAAAGCCTCCTTGATAAAGTGCAACATCCCCACTGGCATCTGGGAATCCCTGGCCCAAGACCGCCCTAAGTGGAGGAAGAGTATCCGGGAGGGCGCTGAGTAACTCAAGTCTCGTTGCCGAGAGCATGCAGAAATCAAGCGCAAGCAGCAGAAGGAGCATGCGGCAAACCAGACTCCCCACC
The DNA here is from genome assembly GCF_044704955.1 of Pristiophorus japonicus. NCBI lineage: Eukaryota > Metazoa > Chordata > Chondrichthyes > Pristiophoridae > Pristiophorus > Pristiophorus japonicus. Next base: position 238,044,021 of record NC_091979.1, on the reverse strand, counting down.
CACCCTTTCCTTCAACCACTGTCTGTCCAACCTGTGACAGAGACTGTAATTCCCGTATGGGCTGTTCAATCACCTGAGAACTCACTTTTAGAGTGGAAACAAGTCATCCTCGAGTTTGAGGGGCTACCTATGATGATGATAATGAGATAGTTGGCATTCTAATTGAGTCAAGGGTTATGAGGAGCGGGCAGGGAAGAGGAGCTGAGCGGAAAATCAGATCAGCCATGATCTTATTGAATGGCAGAGCAGGCTCGAAGGGCCGAATAGCCGACTCCTGCTCCTATTTCTTATGTTCTTATGTTCACTTCCCACTGCTCTTTCCCCACAGCCCTGCCATTTTCTCCCCAATAAGTATTTATCCAATTCTCTTTTGAAAGTTACAATTGAATCAGCTTCCACCACCCTATCAGGCAGTGTGTTCCAAATCAGCACAACTTGCTGTGTAAAAGGATTTCTCCTCATCTCTCCGCGGGTTCTTTTGCCAATCACCTTAAATCTGTGTCCTCTGGTTACCGACCCTTCTGCCAGTGGAAACAGTTTCTCTTTATTCACTCTATCAAAAGCCATCATGATTTTGAGCATTTTGTTAAATCTCCCCTGAACCTTCTCTGCTCTAAGGAGAACAACCCCAGCTTCTCCAGTCTATCCACGTCACTGAAGTCCCTCATCCCTGGAACCATTCTGGTAAATCTCCTCCGCACCTTCTCCAAAGCCTTGACATCCTTCCTAAAGTGTGGTGCCCAGAATATCTTGCCCCGTCTCCTGTCTGTGAAAGTCCTGTGTGCTAAAGAGTTTCTGTTATCGGCTGTCTCTGCTCCTTCTCGTGTAGTTCCTTCAGCAACCTCGGATAAATTCGAGACAGGCTGTAAAATGATCGCGTTTTGTAGCTGTAGGGCTAATTAATACTGCGACTGGTCCCACAAGCGACGACAGTAGGCGTTCTTGCTGGGCAGGCTCAGTAGTTCAGTCTCTAAGTGAAAGTCATTTAGGCTTAAAGTTACAAGGGCCGATTTTGATCAAGGCTTCCGTCCGCCCAAGTGCCACTCAAAGTTCCGCCGATGGCCGTTGAGGTACCGGACGGTACTGTGGACGGGATATTCATGGCCGAGGTTCCTCGAAGGTCAGCGGGCGGCAGAGGACGATATGCGCCTCCAATCTGGATGGCAGCGGGCGGGAGCTCTCATTCTCGGCAACAAAAGCGCTTGCCGCCCAAGTGCCGCCGAGGATGGAATCGGGCCCACGGAGGGTTGAAGATTTCAAAAAGAAAACAAGAGTAAAAAATAAGAAAAACACCCGAAGACCTTCAGGGGACCCCATGCAGGTAAGTTTGCTGTTGAAAAAAAGTATTATAATGTTCACTCGCCTTTTTTTCAGGATCTTCACACTCACCGTCCAGGACAGACCAACCTCCTCGCAGCGGTCTGCCCCCGTTCTGCCGCCGACTCCCGCCCGCAGGAATCTGGGAGCTCAGTGGGCGGGGGGTCAGTTGCACCACTCGGCCATTGGCTGACATCAGCGGTGGCTTCCCGGCGGCTCTCTCCTCCCGCCCACTCCAGGCCATGTCCAAAGTGGCACTGGGCGGATCTTAAGGAAGAATGTTGGCAGCAGTGGGCGGCAGCGGGCAGTGAGTGATGAATTTCGGCCCAACAGAATATTATACAGTCGGGGAGGTGGGGGCGGACTGTGCAGCCTGTTACTGACAGCCAGTTTGTGGTCATTTTATGAATCCCCCTCAAATCTGCCACCAAGCTCATGGTCTACAGGGCTGTAGTAATACCCGCCCTCCTGTATGGATCAGAAACATGGACCATGTACAGTAGATACCTCAAGTCGCTGGAGAAATACCACCAATGATGTCTCCGCAAGATTTTGCAAATCCCCTGGGAGGACAGATGTACCAACGTTAGCGTCTTTGACCAGGCCAACATCCCCAGCATTGAAGCACTGACCACACTTGATCAGCTCCGCTGGGCAGGCCACATTGTCCGCATGTCAGACACGAGACTCCCAAAGCAAGCGCGCTACTCGGAACTCCTTCACGGCAAGCGAGCCAAAGGTGGGCAGAGGAAACGTTACAGGGACACCCTCAAAGCCTCCCTGATAAAGTGCAACATCCTCACTGACAACTGGGAGTCCTTGGCCAAAGACCGCCCTAAGTGGAGGAAGTGCATCCGGGAGGGCGCTGAGCACCTCGAGTCTCGTCATCGAGAGCATACAGAAATCAAGCGCAGGCAGCGGGGGAGCATGCGGCAAACCAGACTCCCCACCCGCCATTTCCCTCAATGACTATCTGTCCCACCTGTGATACGGACTGTGATTCTCATATTGGACTGTTCAGTCACCTAAGGACTCATTTTAAGAGTGGAAGCAAGTCTTCCTCGATTCTGAGGGACTGCCGATGATGATGATATGAATCCACAGCAGAGACCCTCGGCAAACCATTTCGGAAAATTGGGCGCGTGCTGTCTAATGTTCCCGCTAATCTGCGCAGCCGCACATTCAACTGCGAGGTCCCGCGCAGGCTGCTCACCACCGGCTTTCCCGCTGTAGGTAACGCGCATGCGCAAAGGTTTCCATGGGCCGCGCATTGGGGGAGGCAAGAGCCGCAGGAGGCAGGTTTGTTTTCATTCATTTACGGGATGTGTGTGTCGCTGGCAAGGCCAGCATTGATTGCCCATCCCTATTTGCCCTTGAGAAGGTGGTGGTGAGCTGCCTTCTTGAACCGCTGCAGTCCGTGTGGTGAAGGTGCTCCCACAGTGCTGTTAGGGAGGGAGTTCCAGAGTTTTGACCCAGCGACGATGAAGGAATGGCTGATATATTTCCAATCCATGTAAAGGAGTGTGACTTGGAGGGGAACTTGGAAGTGGTAGTGCTCCCATGCGCCTACTGCCTTTGCCCTTGTACGTGGTAGGTTAATTGTCTTGGTTAACCCTTGCCACTGGACCAAGACCTGGCTCTATCAAGCCCGTGTGGTGGCTGGTGTGCAACGGCCACCACATGTTAAAAAAACCCACGCACAGGCATCTTCCACCCTTCAACATGTAGTTCGGGACCTGGAATGTCAGGTCCTTCATTGACACACCTGGGAACTGAAGCAAGTCACCCTCGATACGAGGGAGTGCCTAAGAAGAAGAGGTGGTTGCGGGTTTGGGAGGTGCAGCTGAAGAAGCCTTGGCGAGTTGCTGCAGTGCTTCCTGTAGCTGGTGCACACTGCAGCCACGGTGCGCCAGTGGTGGAGGGAGTGAATGTTGAAGGTGGTGGATGGGGGACCAATCAAGCGGGCTGCATTCTCCTGGATGGTGTCGAGCTTCTTGAGTGTTGTTGGAGCTGCACTCATCCAGGCAAGTGGAGAGTATTCCATCACATTCCTGACTTGTGCCTTGTAAATGGTGGAAAGACTTTGGGGAGTCAGGAGGTGAGACACTCGCTGTATACAGCTTACGGGGGATGTTGGAGCTGTCCATGATTTTCTGACCGGAAACCTGAATGGACTGCAATAGCAAACAAGTACAGGAAGGATTAGAGGTGTGGCTCGAAGACAGAATTCCAGCGCCTCAAAATCCGTCAGACTGCTCACCCATTACCTCGTTCATTGTTCTTATTGGAAACTTTGGGGTCAATTTTAACAACAACAACAACAACTCGTATTTATATAGTGCCTTTAACATAGTAAAATGTCCCAAGGCGCTTCACAGGAGTGTTTTAAGACAAAACAGATAAATCTGACACTGAGCCACATAAGAAGAAATTACAGCAGGTGACCTAAAGCTTGGTTAAAGAGGTCGGATTTAAGGAACATCTTAAGGGAGGAAAGAGAGACGGAGAGGTTTAGGCAGGGAGTTCTAGTTTGGGGCCCAGGCAGCTGAAGGCACGACCACCAATGGTTGAGCGATTATAATCAGGGATGCTCAAGACGGCAGAATTAGAGGAGCGCAGACATCTCGAGGGGTTGTGGGACTGGAGGAGATTACAGAGATAGGGCGGGGCGAGGGCCATGGAGGGATTTGTAAACTAGGATGAGAATTTTGAAATCGAGGTGTTGCTTAACCGGGAGCCAATGTAGGTCAGTGAGCACACGGGGTGATGGTGCGAGTTAGGACACGGGCTGCCGAGTTTTGGCTCACCTCGAGTTTACGTAGGATAGAATGAGGGAGGCCAGCCAGAAGTGCGTTGGAATAGTCAAGTCTAGAGGTAACAAAGGCATGGATGAGCGTTTCAGCACCACTTCACCCAACCTTAACCTCTATCGCCTAACGAGAATGACGCCTGTGGGAGTAGGGGATAAAATCAGAGCGAGTCTACTTATTGCCCTCGGGACACTTGGTTCCCACCCGACGACGTTTGAGTTGGCCAAGGTCGTCCCCTGCAGGCGAGCGGGGCCCTCATTTCAATTTAAAAGTTGCGGCCTGATGACACCGTCGCTACACTGCGACATGATTCTCACGCCTCTGAGTCAGTAGGTTGTGGGTTCAAGTCCCACTCTATAGACTTGAGCACAAAAATCTAGGCCGACACTCCCAGTGCATTGCTGAGGGAGTGCTGCACTGTCGGAGGTGCTGTCTTTCGGATGAAACTTTAAACCGAGGCCCTGTCTACCATCTCAGGTGAACGTAAAAGATCCCATGGCACTATTTCAAAGAAGAGCAGGGGAGCTCTCCACGGTGTCCTGGGGCCTATATTTATCCCTCAATCAATGTTACAAAAAAACAGATAATCTGATCATTATCACATTGCTGTTTGTGGGAGCTTGCTGTGCGCAAATTGGTTGTTGCGTTTCCCACATTACAACAGTGACTGCACTCCAAAAGCACTTCACTGGCTGCAAAGCGCTTTGAGATGTCCAGTGGTCGTGAAGGGCGCTATATAAATGCAAGTCTTTCTTTCCCAGGGGTTAGGCTCAGAAAGCCCACGGGAGGCAGCAGAATGGCCGAGATCAGTTAGATTTTTGATTGTTTTGGGGAACAGGAAGAAATTATCGGGCCTTTCTTGCCCCAGCCCACCCTCTCCCTCCCCACACCGGTGTCTGCTTGAGAACCCCCGCCAGCCCTCCCCCTCCCCACCCCAACATCCCAGCACTTCCTTTAGTGCTGAGGCCTTTTCCCTTCGGCCCCCGGAAGTTTCTTGCACTTAAGAAATAAAGAACGTGCATTTCTATAGTATCTATCACAGCCTCAGCACGTCCCTCAGCACTTTACAGCCAATGAAGTACTTTTGGAGTGTTGTTGCTGTTGTAATGTGGGAAATGTGGATTAGAGCACGGTAAGGTTCCAATAACAGTCATGATATAATGACCAGATCGTCTGTTTTTGGGATGTGGGTTGAAAAAGAAAGAAAGACTTGCATTTATATAGCGCCTTTCATGACCACCAGACGTCTCAAAGCGCTTTACAGCCAATTAAGTATTTTTGGAGTGTAGTCACTGTTGTAATGTAAGAAACGTGGCAGCCAATTTGCGCACAGCAAGCTCCCACAAACAGCAATGTGATAATAACCAGATCATCTGTTTTTATTATGTTGACTGAGGGTTGGATATTAGCCAGGACACTGGGGAGAACTCCCCTGCTCTTCTTCGAAATAATGGCCATGGGATCTTTTACGTCCACCTGAGAGGCCAGACGGGGCCTCGGTTTAACATCTCATCCAAATGCCGGCACCTCCAACAGTGCGGCACTCCCTCAGTATTGCACTGGAGTGACAGCACAGATTACGTGCTCAAGTTCCTGGAGTGGGATTTGAACCCACAATCTTCTGACACAAAGGCAAGTTTGCTACCGACTGAGCCACGGCTGACACCTAACTGAACCTTGGTCCACCAACGACCACCAAGAGTAGAATGTGTGTGAGCTGTGCCGCGCAGGAAGTATGTGTGAACTTTGAAAACGAAATAGCGCTTTCAGCAACAAAAACAAAAACTTGCATTTATATAGCGTCTTTAATGTAGTGAAACCCCCCCAAGGAGCTTCACAGGAGTGATTATCAAATAAAGCTTGACACAGAGCCACATAAGGAGATATTAGGACAGGTGGCCAAAGGTTCAGTCAAAGATTTGGTTTTAAGAAGCGTCTTAAAGGAGGCGAGAGAGGTAGAGAGGCAGAGAGGTTTAGGCAGGGAGTTCCAGAGCTTGGGGCCCAGGCAACAGAAGGCACAGCCACCAATGGTTGAGCGATTATAATCAAGGATGCTCAAGAGGGCAGAATTAGAGGAGCGCAGATATCTCGGGGGCGGGGGAGTGGGGTGGTGGGGGGGGGTGGGTTGTGGGGTTGGAGGAGATTACAGAGATAAGGAGGGGCGAGGCCATGGAGGGATTTGAACACAAGGATAATAATTTTGAAATCGAGATATTGCTTAACCGGGAGCCAATGTAGGTCAGCGAGCACAGGGGGTGATGGGTGAGCGGGACTTGGTACGAGTTAGGACACAGGGCAGTAGAGTTTTTGATGAACTCAAGTTTATGGTGGGTGGAATTTGGAAGGCCGGTCAGGAATGTATTTAAAAGTCGAGTCCAGAGGTAACAAAGATAGTACAGGTACACTGTCCCGAATCCGGCTGTCCAAAAACCGGACATTTTTGAGATGGCCAAGATGACGACATCGTGTGGCGAGGGAGGAGGAAACTGGTACAAAACGGTAAAAAAGGCAGCGCCATGAGTCGAAAATCGCCGAGAAGCGGAGGATCGGCGGACAGTGAGAATCGGCGGGAATCGGTGAGAATCGGAGGATCGGCGGGCAGTGAGAATCGGGCGGGAATCGGTGAGAATCGGAAGATCGGCGGGCGGTGAGAATCGGGCGGGAATCGGCGAGAATCGGAAGATCGGCGGGCAGTGAGAATTGGCGGGAATCGGTGAGAATCGGAAGATCGGCGGGCGGTGAGAATCGGCGGGAATCGGTGAAAATCGGAGGATCGGCGGGCAGTGAGAATCGGTGGGAATCGGTGAGAATCGGAGGATCGGCGGGCGGTGAGAATCGGCGGGAATCGGTGAGAATCGGAGGATCGGCGGGCGGTGAGAATCGTTGGGAATCGGAAGATTTTGGCAGGCGGTGAGAATCGGAGGATCGGCGGGCGGTGAGAATCGTTGGGAATCAGTGAGAATCGGAAGATTGGCGGGCGGTGAGAATCGGCGGGAATCGGTGAGAATCGGAGGATCAGCGGGCGGTGAGAATTGGCGGGAATCGGCGAGAAGCGGAGGATCGGTGGGCGGTGAGAATCGGCGGGAATCGGCGAGAATCGGAGGATCGGCGGGCGGTGAGAATCAGCGGGAATCGGCGAGAATCGGAAGATTGGCGGGCGGTGAGAATCGGCGGGAATCGGTGAGAAGCGGAGGATCGGCGGGCGATGAGGAGCGCCAACAGCGAGGTCCGAAATCCGGCAAAATCGGAAAACCGACACGGTCTCTGTCCCGAGGTTGCTGGATTTCGGACCTTGTACCTGTACTCACTAACAGTTTTCCATTTGGACTTCTATTGGCCGGGATCTGTCCAATCAGTAATGAGGAGAGGTTGTTTGACCAACTTGTGTTCTAAGTTCAGGGTTGTACCTGTCAGATAATCAAATTCCTGATATGCATTCCCTGAAGGGCACGGATTTGTGCCAGGAAAATCATTGCGAACAATTGCCTTTGTGATGTGTTTGGTCTAGTGTGTGCACATCACCTCCAATAACGCTGTGATGTTGCAGGCACAGGCCAGGGATTTGTTTCTTTAATCAAATAAAACATATAAGTCACAACAATGTATTCCAGGAATAGGTCCAATTGCCTGACCTCACAGTAATGAGACATGGCACTGGATTCATTTCTGGGATACAAATCCACGGACACTGCATCCCCGCAGCTAATTGCCCAAGTGACCTTTATTCATATGTGACACATGGTAGGTGTAATGTATTTGCTTCATGGGTTCTTTGTTTAAGAATCCAGAGCAACACATTGCTATTAAGAGCTAATTGGTTTATTAGCAAAGGTTTAACAATCACACTACACATTACCAGTTCATCCACCAGGCTCACAACTGCATACCTCATCGTGAATGACCTCGCCCCAACTGGGGCTTTATTGAGTCTTGTGAACATCACATGACTGGCTAAGCCACTCACAATGCAACAGCTCTACAAACCTGTGAGCACGCTCACAGCTGCATACATTACAGTCGGCTATTGGACTGTGGTATGCACCAGAGTTGAGCTTGATCCTTACCGTGATGCTGACACGCTCATACTTCCATTAAGGATCAATAGGGATCCAGAACAGGAATCCTCATCTGTGCTTCCCCTCCCTAGCCCCAGGGGGCTGTCACCAGTTGTAGCAGTGGGCTATATCTTGAGCTTAGCCAACGTAACTCAACCTACAACAGATGTACAAAGGAGGCATTTTCCCCATTACAGTTAGCGTAAAATACATAAGAACATAAGAATTAGGAGCAGGAGTAGGCCATACTGCCCCTCAAGCCTGCTCCGCTATTTAATACAATCATGGCTCATCTTCGACCTCAACACTTTCCTGCCTGATCCCCATATCCCTTGATTTCCCTAGAGTCCAAAAGTCTATTGATCTCAGCCTTGAATATACTCAGAGACCCAGCATCCACAGCCTCTGCGGAAGAGAATTCAAAAGATTCACAACCCTCTGAGTGAAGAAATTCCTCCTCATCTCTGTCTTATCCTGAGACTGTGCCCCCTGGTTCTAGACTCTCCAGCCAGGGAAAACAACCTCTCAGCATCTACCCTGTCAGTCCCCCTCAGAATTTTAAATGTTTGAATGAGATCACCTCTCATTCTTCTAAACTCCAGAGAGTATAGGCCCATTCTACTCAATTTCTCCTTAAGACAACCCTCCCAATCTAGTGAACCTTTGTTGCCCCACCTCTAAGGCAAGTCAGAATAGTGGACAGGTTTCTGGAAAGTCACCCAATGGACCAACTTACATTAGGTCATAAACTAGAGGCAAGGTGCCCTGATAGTGTATTCATCACATGGTCCTGTGGATTAGCAGGACCCGAAACTGTGCCTGAAATTCCGCACACATGGTGTTCCCTATCTCAGACATGCCATCTGGGTGAAATGGAAAACAAAGGTAAACTGGTTGGCCTGTTTTTGTTCAACACTTAGCATCTTGAAGAAGCAGAACTTGCATTTATATATAGCATCTTTCATGGCCACAGAACATCTCAAAGTGCTTCACAGCAAATGAAGTCCCTTTTGAAGTGTGGAAGACACGGCGGCCAATTTGTGCACAGCAAGCTCCCACAAACAGCAATGGGATAAACGACTAGATAACGGGGTGGAAATTCGGTTTTCTGCTACCTCTCTTTTCACCCCAGAGGGGCGGCAATGGCGGCGGTGAGTACTTCCGGGCAGGAGGCCAGCTTCCAGTGTCCCGCCGGGACATTTGGTGACGGTCTCGATCGGGAGGGGGGGTGCAGAGCATTACAGCCCGGGAGAGGTGAGCCGGTATGCAACGGCCCTGAGTTGCGACATTGGCTCGATATTTGGCTCCCGCCCGACCCATAGTGTCCCACAGAGCCCCTTGCTGGGACCACCTGTGAAAGCGGGCGGTCTGAGCTGTAGCGGTCGCAGTGAGGTAAGTAATGTCCACCTCATGTAAGTATGATTGTTTATTAAAATTTAGATTTATGTTGCGGTGGCGTGGGCTATGTATTGGGAATGTTTTCAGTGGGTTTTTTTCAGTTGCCCCCCCCGCCCCCATCCTCCCAAGTCTCTGTTATGGCACTCCGAGGCTGGCTGTTTAGCTCGAGGTTTTCCCATGCTCAGCTGGCCTAGCACCCAAAAAGAGATGAGCAACGCCTCCCTTAGTGCTCCGCCATGGGATCTTTTACATCCACTTGAGAGAGCAGACAGGGCCTCAGTTAAACATCTCACCGAAAAGACGGCATCTCCGACAGTGCGCATTCCCTCAGTACTGCACCTCTGACAGTGCGGGGCTCCCTCAGTACTGCCCCTCCAACAGTGCAGTGGTTCCTCAGTATTGCCCCTCCAACAGTGCAGCACTCCACTGGAGTGTCAGCCTAGATGTAATTGTGCTCAAGTCCCCAGAGTGGGATTTGAACCCACAACCTCCTGATTCAGAGGCAAGAGTGTGCTCCCCACTGAGCCACAGCTGACAAGGGATTAACTTTCATCTGTCAGATATCCAATTGTACAACTCATAAAACCAACAGAAGCAGCCTATGTGACTTTTGCAGTTGGTGAATGTCCGAGGAAATTATCGATAATATCTTTCTAGTAATCATTTTTGTATTCAACAGCATTGAAGATATCTTTAGTCTCTTTGCTCTTTAGAAGATCCATTATTCAGTATTTTCATTGATTCAATCGTGACACTTCCTGTAAGAAAATTACTGTAAGTTCCGGTTAAGACTTCCACGAATCCAACTCTCAGACATACTGACCATGAGTTGAACCGCCTCAAGGCAAATAGACTGTCCCACTGGAACATCGAACCAACTGAGGAAAGATTGGAAAGCTGCAAGTTCAGCCCCAGTGCCTCACTCCGGATCCCGACCAGTCTACTTTCAAGCATGGCCCGAAATTGAGCATAGAAATCTAGGCTGACACTCCCAGTGCAGTACTGAGGGAGTGGTGCACTGTTGGAGGTGCCGTCTTTCAGATGAGACATTAAACTGAGGTACCAGTTTGCTCTCAGGTGGATGTAAAAGATCCCATGGCACTATCTTGAAGAAGAGCAGGAGGGAGTTCTCCCCGGTGTCCTGGGGCCGATATTTATATCTCAATCAACATAACAAAAAAACAGATTATCTGGTCATTATCACATTGCTCTCTGTGGGAGCTTGCTGTGCGCAAGTTGGCTGCTGCAATTCCCATATTACAACAGTGACTACACTTCAAAAGTATTTCATTGGCTGTAAAGCGCTTTGAGCTGTCCGATGGTCGTGAAAGGAGCTATCTAAATGCAAGCCTTTCTTTTTTCTCTTATGGTGGAGTCTGGGACTTGCCTACGTCTGAGCCAATTTGCTGCCAGTCATCTTCTAAAATTAGCCAGAATGTGGAGGTAAGGATTCCCTCAGCAATCCTCAGTTGAAGAGATTATACACCCTCCAGCTAAAAGTCCCTAATTTGGATAATAATTTACATAGAATTACTCAGAATTTCACAGCACAGGAACAGGCCAATCGGCCCAACTGGTTCCTGCCGGTGTTTAACATAAGAACATAAGAAATAGGAGCAGGAGTAGGCCATACGGCCCCTCGAGCCTGCTCCGCTATTTAATAAAATCATGGCTGATCCGATCATGGACTCAGGTCCACTTCCCTGCCCGCTCCCCATAACCCCTTATTCCCTTATTGGTTAAGAAACTGTTGATCTCCGTCTTAAATATATTCAATAACCCAGCCTCCATAGCTCTCTGAGGCAACGAATTCCACAGATTTACAACTCTCTGAGAGAAGACATTCCTCCTCATCTCTGTTTTAAATGGGTGGCCCCTTATTCTAAGATCATGCCCTCTAGTTCTAGTCTCCCCCATCAGTGGGAACATCCTCTCTGCATCTACCTGTCAAACCCCCTCATAATCTTATTCGTTTCAACAAGATCACCTCTCATTCTTCTGAATTCCAATGAGTAGAGGCCCAACCTACTCAACCTTTCCTCATGTCAACCCCTCATCTCCGGAATCAACCTAGTGAACCTTTTCTGAACTGCCTCCAAAGCAAGTGTATCCTTTTGTAAATATGGAAACCAAAACTGTACGCAGTTTGTGCTGAAGTGCCAGCCATGGCTCAGTTGGTAACACACCACACGAGTCTCCTCCCACCCTACTTCATCTTGGCATATCACCATATTCTTCCAGCCCTTCCTCCCTCAACTGTTTACCTAACTTCCCTGTAAAAGAAGAATGGAACTCTTGAGCCTGCATTTATATACCTCAAAGCCTCCCTGATAAAATGCAACATCCCCACTGACACCTGGGCGTCCCTGGCCAAACACCACCCTAAGTGGAGGAAGCGCATAGAAACATAGAAACATAGAAAATAGGTGCAGGGGTAGGCCATTCGGCCTATCGAGCCTGCACCACCATTCAATATGATCATGGCTGATTATGCACTTCAGTACCCCATTCCTGCTTTCTCTCCATACCCCTTGATCCCTTTAGCCATAAAGGCCACATCTAACTCCCTTTTGAATATATCTAACGAACTGACCTCAACAACTTTCTGTGGTAGAAAATTCCACATGCTCACAACTCTCTGAGTGAAGAAATTTCTCCTCATCTCGGTCCTAAATTGCTTACCCCTTATCCTTAGACTGTGACCCACTGGTTCTGGACTTCCCCAACATCGGGAACATTTTTTCTGCATCTAACCTGTCCAGTCCCATCAGAATTTTAAATGTTTCTTTGAGATCCCCTCTCATTCTTCTAAATTCCAGTGAATATAAACCTAGTCGATCCAGTCTTTCTTCACATGTCAGTCCTGTCATCCCAGGAATCAGTCTGGTGAACCTTCGCTGCACTCCCTCAATAGCAAGAATGTCCTTCCTCAGATTAGGAGACCAAAATTGTACACAATATTCAAGGTGTGGCCTCACCAAGGCCCTGTACAACTGTAGTAAGACCTCCCTACTCCTATATTCAAATCCTTTTGCTATGAAGGCCAACATGCCATTTACCTTCTTTACCACCTGCTGTATCTGTATGCCAACTTTCAATGACTGATGTACCATGACACCCAGGTCTCGTTGCACCTGTTTTTCCTGTCCACCAAGGTGGATAACCTCACATTTATTTACATTATACCACATCTGCCATGTATTTGCCCACTCACCTAACCTGTCCAAGTCACCCTGCACCCTCTTAGCATCCTCCTCACAGCTCACACTGCCACCCAGCTTAGTGTCATCTGCAAACTTAGAGATATTACATTCAATTCCTTCATCTAAATCATTAATGTATATTGTAAATAGCTGGGGTCCCAGCATTGAACCTTGCGGTACCCCACTAGTCATTGCCTGCCATTCTTTGCTTTCTGTCTGCCAACCAGTTCTCTATCCATGTCAGTACATTACCCCCAATACCATGTGCTTTAATTTTGCACACTAATCTCTTGTGTGGGATCTTGTCAAAAGCCTTTTGAAATTCTAAATACATCACATCCACTGGCTCCCCCTTGTCCATTCTACTAGTTACATCCTCAAAAAATTCTAGAAGATTTGTCAAGCATGATTTCCCAATCATAAATCCATGCTGACTTGGACCGATCCTGTCACTGCTTTCCAAATGCGCTGCTATTACATCTTTAATAATTGATTCCAACATTTTCCCCACCACCGATGTCAGGCTGACTGGTCTATAATTCCCTGTTTTCTCTCTCCCTCCTTTTTTAAAAAGTGTGGTTACATTAGCTACCCTCCAGTCCATAGGAACTGATCCAGAGTCTATAGAATGCTGGAAAATGACCAACATTGCATCCACTATTTCTCGGGCCACTTCCTTAAATACTCTGGGATGCAGACTAACAGGTCCGGGGGATTTATTGGCCTTCAATCGTATCAATTTTCCTAACACAATTTGCTGACTAATAAGGATTTCCTTTAATTCTTAATAAGGACTCTAGTCTCTGAATTAACTGTGTCACTCTTCATCTTAATGAAGAATTCTTCCATATTATGGTCACTCTTCCCCAAAGGGCTTCGCACAACAAGATTGCTAATTAATTCTCTCTCATTATACACATCCAGACTAGGATGACCAGCTCTCTATTTGGTTCCTCGACATATTGGTCCAGAAAACCATCCCTAATACACTCCAGGAAATCCTCATCCACTGTATTGCTACCAGTTTGTTTAACCCAAATCTATATGTAGATTAAAGTCACCCATGATAACTGCTGTACCTTTATTGCATGCATCCTTAATTTCCTGTTTCATGCCATCCCCAACTTCACTATGACAGTTTGGTGGTCTGTACACAATTCCCACTAGCGTTTTCTGCCCTTTGGTGTTCCGCAGCTCTACCCATACAGATTCCACCTCATCCACGCTAATGTCCTTCCTTACTATTGCATTAATTTCCTCTTTAACCAGCAACACTACCCCACCTCCTTTTCCTTTCAGTCTATCTTTCCTGAATATTGAATACCCTTGGATGTTGAGTTCCCAGCCTTGGTCACCCTGGAGCCATGTCCCCGTAATCCCAGTTATATCATATCTGTTAACAGCTATCTGCGCAGTTAATTCATCCACCTTATTATGAATGCTCCTCACATTGAGACACAGAGCCTTCAGGCTTTTCGAACACTCTTTGTCCTTTTAGAATTATGATGAAATGTGGCCCTTTTTGATTTTTGCCTTTGATTTTTCTGCCCTCTACTTATACTTTTCTCCTTTATACCTTTTGCTCCTGACCTCATTTTACTTCCTACTGTCTCTCTGCATAGGTTCCCATCACCCTGCCCTATTAGTTTAAATCCTCCCCAACAGTACTAGCAAACACTCCCCCTAGGACATTGGCTCCGGTCCTGCCCAGGTGCAGACCATCCGGTTTGAACTGGTCCCACCTCCCCCAGAACTGGTTCTAATGTCCCAGGAATTTGAATCCCTCCCTCTTGCACCATTCCTCAAGCCACGTATTCATCGTAACTATGCTGCTATTTCTACTCTGACTAGCACATGGTACTGGTAGTAATCCTGAGATTACTACCTTTGAGGTCCTACTTTCCAATTTAACTCCTAGCTCCCTAAATTCAGCTTCTAGGACCTCATCCCGTTTTTTAACTATATCGTTGGTACCTATATGCACCACGACAACTGGCTGTTCACCCTCCCCCTCCAGAATGCCCTGCAGCCTTGACCCTTGCAACAGAGAGGCAGCATACCATCCTGGAGTCTCGTTTGCGGCCTCAGAAACACCTATCTATTCCCCTTACAATAGAATCCCCTACCACTATAGATCTCTCACTCTTTTTCCTGCCCTCCTGCGCAGCAGAGCCACCCATGGTGCCATGAACTTGGTTGCCTTCTGCTGATGAGCCATCTCCCCCAACTGTACCCAAGGTGGTGTATCTGTTTTGGAGGGAGATGACCGCAGGAGACCCCTGCACTACCTTCCTACTCCTGCTCTGCCTGATGGTCACTCATTCCCTATCTGCCTGTGTAATGTTTACCTGTGGTGTGACCAACTCACTAAACGTGCTATTCGCAACATCCTTAGCATCGCGGATGCTCCAGAGTGAATCCATGCGCAACTCCAGTGCAGCAATGAGGTCTGTCAAAAGCTGCAGCTGGACACACTTTCCACATACATAGTAGTCAAGGACACTGGAAGCGTCCCTGATTTCCCATATGGCACAGGAGGAGCATAACATGGGTCTGGGCTCTCCTGCCATGACTTAACCCTTAAATTACTTAATTTGGCAACAATGACAAAGTTTCTTACTGCTAAGAAAAAGAAAAAAGATAAAGAAAAAGAAAACTACTCACCGGTCAACCAGCCAATCACTTACTCTCTTGGCTGTGACATCACACTTTGATTACTTTTTACTTATTTTTTACTTTTGTGCCCGCTGCCGCCACTTCCCTCACAGTTCCACCTGCTCCCGCTGCTGCTCCCGACTAGCTGAGCACCTCGAGGTGCTAAGTACCTCGAGTCTCATCGCCGATAGCATTCAGAAATCAAGCTCAGACAGCGGAAGGAGCGTGCGGCAAACCAGTCCCACCCACTCTTTCCCTCAATGACTATCTGTCCCACCTGCGAAAAGGACTGTGGTTTTCGTATTGGACTGTCCAGTCACCTAAGGGCTCATTTTAAGAGTGGAAGCAAGTCTTCCTCGTTTCCGAGGGACTGCCTATGATGATGATGTGGATATGCACTTCAAGGTCCCTCTGTTCCTCCACACCTCTCAGTGTCTTCCCATTTATTATGTATTCCCTTGCCTTGTTGCCCACCCCAAATGCATTACCTCACACCATTGAAATACGTTTGGCTTCCCTGTAAAAGCAGAATGGAACGCTTGTGCCTGCACCATTAGCGTTGAATGGACAAAGGACCGGAATCAGATGACTGATGGCATGGGAGGGGACTGAAAGCTGGAAGAGGCGACAGAGGGAGGGAGGGAGCGAGGACACTTCCCGGGGATTCATTGCCATGGATTTTACATTTGAGGCATCAGGGGTGGGGTGGGGGGTGGTGGACCGAGCTGCAGTGCAGGTCCCGAGGGGAAGGGCGCACTGGGCAGACAGGATTTTGTGTGAGAGAGAGAAAAGGTGCAGTCCGGATGAGGTGTGGGCAAGCTGCAGTTTGTGGAGGTTGGAGGGGGACTAGAAATCAGAGCATCAGGAAGACCTAGGCCCGGAAAACCGTCTTGTCCCGGTGGCTGGAACAGGCTGGCCTGAGCCACACCCGATAGTGGGCCCTCGCGCCTCATTCATGTGAGACTGGCGAATCGCGGAGCCCTATTCGGTGGGCGGCCTCCCGCATCCCCTTTAGGAATGGCGGGTTTGGCCACAAGTAGACCACGTTTCCCTGAACCCGGAGCGTGTCCTGACACCCAATTATTGCAAGGCTGGGGCCGCAAACAGACCTACTTGCACACACCTCCTTTCCTGCCTTTACCTATATGGCTGCTGGGGCACTTGCGGCACCGAATGAGTGTGCACGCACCCCGCTACAGAAGTGTCAGGTGATGCATTTGGGGAGGGCCAATAAGGTAAGGGTATACACATTAAATGGTAGGACACTGAGAAGTGTAGAGGAACAAAGGGACCTTGGAGTGCAGATCCACAGATCCCTAGGTAGCAGGCCAGGTAGATAAGGTGGTTAAGAAGGCATACAGAATACTTGCCTTTATTAGCCGAGGCATAGAGTACAAGAGCAGGGAGGTTATACTTGAACTGTATAAAACACTAGAGTACTGCATGTAGTTCTGGTCACCACATTACAGGAAAGATATGATTGCACTGGAAAGGGTGCAGAGGAGTGTTGCGAGGATGTTGCCTGAGTTATATAGGTAAATTTGTATTTACTCTGTACAACCACCAAAGGGCTTAATCCCCCGGAGTCGCAAGGGATCCCATAATCCCTTGGGAGCGCAGGTATTTAAGGAGGCCTCACAGGTTGGGGAGGCACTCTGGAGACCTGTAGTAAAAGACTAAGGTCACACTTTACATTGAGCTCACAGTGTTCCGTCTGACTCCTTCTCCACACATTAAACAACTGCCGATGAAATACAGATAGCGAATCCAAAGATGCAGAGAACAGTGGGCATCCTAGAGAAATTCTTGGAGGGAGATGATTGGAAAACCTTTGTGGAGCGACTTGACCAATACTTCGTAGCCAATGAGCTAGATGGGGAAGAGAATGCTGCCAAACGAAGGGCGATCCTCCTCACCGTCTGTGTGGCACTAACGTATGGTCTCATGAAGAATCTGCTCACTCCAGCGAAACCCACAGAGAAATCGTACGACGATTTGTGCACACTGGTCCGAGAGCATTTGAACCCGAAGGAAAGCGTTCTGATGGCGAGGTAGCGGTTCTACACCTACAAAAGGTCTGAAATTATGTCACCGAGCTAAGATGCCTTGCAGGACATTGTGAATTTGAAGGACATTTGGAGCACATGCTCAGAGACTTTTTCGTACTTGGCATTGGCCACGAAACCGTACTTCGCAAACTTTTGACTGTAGAGACCCCAACCTTGAGTAAGGTCACAGCGATAGCCCAGGCGTTCATTGCCCCCAGTGACAATACGAAGCAAATTTCTCAGCACACAAGTGCTGCTACAAGTACTGTGAACAAAGTGATGTTGTTTTCGAATCGCAACGTACAGGGCAGGTCACACATACCTGCAGCTGCACGTCCGCAGATGACTCAGAGTCCACCATCAAGGGTGATGAATGCAAGGCCATTAACACCTTGTTGGCGCTGCGGGGGTGATCATCGTTTCCATTCATGTCGATTCAAAGGGTACGTTTGCAAGGACTATGGAACAATGGAACACCTCCAACGTATGTGCAGGCAAGCTGCAAATCCTGTTAAATCTGCAAACCACCATGTTGCAGAGGAGGACAGATGCACAGATGATCACGACGAAACAAAGCCTCAGACCAAGGAGGCAGAGGTACATGGGGTGCACACATTCACCACGAATTGTCCCCCGATAATGCTGAATGTTGAACTAAGTGGACTCCCGGTGTCAATGGAGCTGGACACGGGCGCGAGCCAGTCCATCATAGGCAGAAAGACTTTCTAAAGATTGTGGTGCAACAA
The DNA here is from genome assembly GCF_044704955.1 of Pristiophorus japonicus. Taxonomy (NCBI): domain Eukaryota; kingdom Metazoa; phylum Chordata; class Chondrichthyes; family Pristiophoridae; genus Pristiophorus; species Pristiophorus japonicus. Next base: position 238,025,789 of record NC_091979.1, on the reverse strand, counting down.
GGCCTCAACTCCAGTTTGCACGAAACTAAGAACTTACACAAAAGAATTGATTCCTGTAATCAGCAGTGCTACTGTAAAAGTCCCTACAATGGAGCAGTGCACAAGCTACCATTCTGCGTGGTACCAGGCGATGGTCCCACGCTACTCGGCAGGAGCTGGCTGGGAAAGATACGCTGGAACTGGGATGACGTCCGACGGTTTCGTCCGCTGACGACAATTCGTGCACCCAGGTCTTAAACAAATTTCCTTCGCTGTTCGAATCAGGCATCGGGAAATTCCAAGGAGCAAAAGTGTAGATCCATCTAATTCCAGCGGCGTGACCCATCTATCACAAGGCGAGAGCAGTTCCATACATGATGAGAGAAAGGGTAGAGATTGAGCTAGACCGGCTGCAAAAAGAGGGCATCATTTCACCGATCGAGTTCAATGAGTGAGCCAGTCCTATTGTCCCAGTCCTCAAGGGAGATGGCACTGTCAGAATCTGTGCCGATTACAAAGTAACTATCAATCGATTCTCCCTGCAGGACCAATACCCACTACCAAAGGCCGGCGACCTCTTGGCAACACTGGCAGGAGGAAAAACGTTCACGAAGCTGGATCTGACTGCAGCCTACATGACGCAGGAACTGGAGGAATCATCGAAGGGCCTCACCTGCATCAACATGCATAAAGGTCTTTTTATTTATAACAGATGCCCATTTGGAATTTGATCAGCGGCGGCGATATTCCAGAGAAACATGGAAAGCTTACTGAAATCGGTCCCGAACGACATCTTGGTCACAGGTTGGAACACAGTCGAGCAGCTGCAGAACCTGGAGGAGCTTCTTAGTCAGCTCAACCACATGGGGCTCAGGTTAAAATGCTCGAAGTGCATTTTCTTTGCACCTGAAGTGGAGTTCTTGGGAAGGAGGATTGCGGTGGATGGCATCAGGCCCTCCAACGTGATGGCGGAGGCAATCGAGAACGCACCGAGGCCACAGAACATGATGGAGCTGCGGTCGTTTCTGGGACTCCTGACCTACTTTGGTAACTTCTTACCAGGTCTCAGCACCTTGTTAGAACCATATCATCATAGGCAGTCCCTCAGAATCGAGGAAGACTTGTTTCCACTCCCAAAGTGAGTTCTTTGATGGCTGAACAGTCCAATACGAGAGCCACAGACCCTGTTACAGGTGAGACAGACATTCGTCAAGGGAAGGGATCAATGGGGCTGGTTTGCTGCGCGCTCCTTCTGCTGCCTGCACTTGGCCTCTTCATGCTCTTTGCGTTGTGACTCGAAGAGCTCAACGCTCTCCCGGATGGATTTTCTCCGCCTCGGGCAGTCTGCGGCCAGGGTCTCCCAGGTGTCAGTGATGATGTCGCACTTTACCAGGCAGGCTTTGAGGGTGTCCTTACAACGTTTCTGCTGTCCTCCTTTGGCTCGTTTACCATGAAGGAGCTCCACATAAAGCATTTGCTTCGGGAGTCTGGCATGCGTACTATGTGGCCTACCCAGCGTAGCTGATCGAGTGTGGTCAGTGCTTCAATACTGGGGATGTTAGCCTGTTCGAGGACACTGATGTTGGTGCGCCTGTCCTCCCAGGGGAATTGCAGGATCTTGCAGGATCTTGCGGAGACACTGCATGTCTTACTACGTAAAGGGGATGAATGGGTTTGTGGCAAAAGTCAAGAAAATGCCTTTGTAAAAGCGAGAAAATTGTTCTGCTCAAACAAATTGCTTGTGTTGTATGATCCATGTAAGCATTTGGTACTAGCATGAGGTGCGTCATCATATGGTGTGGGGTGTGTTTTGCAACAAGCTAATGATTTCGGGAAACTGGAACCGGTTGCTTATACATCCAGGAATCTGTCTAAGACTCTGAGAGAGCCTACAGCATGATTGAGAAAGAAGCGTTAGCGTGTGTCTATGGGGTAAAGAAAATGCATCAATACCTGTTTGGGCTAAAATTCGAATTGGAAACTGACCATAAGCCAGTCATATCCCTATTTTCTGAGAGTAAAGGGATAAATACCAACGCATCGGCCCTCATCCAGAGATGGGCGCTCACATTGTCCGTATACAACTATGCCATCCGCCACAGGCCAGGCACAGAAAACTGCGCCGATGCTCTCAGTAGGCTGCCATTGCCCATCACGGGGGTGGAAATGGCACAGCCCGCAGATTTAGCCATGGTTATGGAAGCATTTGAGAGTGAGCAATCACCCGTTACTGCCCGGCAGATCAAAACCTGGACAAGCCAGGACCCTTTATTATCTCTAGTCAAAAGCTGTGCGCTTCACGGGAGCTGGTCCAGTGTCCCAGTGGAAATGCAGGAAGAGATAAAGCCGTTCCAGCGGCGCAACAATGAAGTGTCTATACAGGCAGACTGACTTCTGTGGGGCAATCGTGTAGTGGTCCCCAAGATGGGCAGAGACATCTTCATCAATGACCTCCATAGTACCCACCCAGGCACCGTAATGATGAAAGCGATAGCCAGATCCCACTGTCGAAGCGGACTTAGAGTCCTGTGTTCACAGATGTAATACATGCTCGCAGTTAAGCAATGTACCCAGGGAGGTGCCGCTAAGTTATGGTCTTGGCCCTCCAACCGTGGTCGAGGGTACACATCGACTATGCAGGCCAGTTCTTGGGTAAAATGTTCCTTGTGATTGTAGACACGTATTCCAAGTGGATTGAATGTGAAATAATGTCGGCTAGCATGTCCGCTGCCACTACTGAAAGCCTGCGGGCCATGTTTGCCACACACGGCCTATCCGATGTCCTGGTGAGCGACAATGGGCTATGTTTTACCAGTGATGAGTTCAAAGAATTCATGACCCATAACGGGATCAAAGATGTTGCATCTGTCCTGTTTAAACCAGCGTCCAATGGTCAGGCAGGGAGAGCAGTGCAAACCATCAAGCAAGGCTTGAAGAGGGTAACTGAAGGCTCACTGCAGACTCGCCTATCCCGAGTCCTGCTCAGTTACCGCACAAGACCCCACTCACTCACTGGGATCCCACCTGCTGAACTGCTCATGAAAAGAGCACTTAAGACAAGGCTCTCGTTAGTTCACCATGATCTACATGAACAGGTAGAGAGCAGGCGGCTTCAACAAAGCACATACCATGATAGCGCAAATGTGTCACGCGAGATTGAAATCAATGATCCTGTATTTGTATTAAATTATGGACAAGGTCCCAAGTGGCTTCCTGGCACTGTCGTGGCCAAAGAGGGGAGCAGGGTGTTTCGGGTCAAACTTTCAAATGGACTCATTCACCGGAAACACTTGGACCAAATCAAACTCAGATTCACGGACTATCCTGAGCAATCCACCTTGGACCCTCCCTTTTTGGTTCCCCCAACATACACACCAGTTGGCAACCGGCACCACGGTTGACCACGAAGCAGAACCCATCATCCACAGCAGCCCACCAGGACCCAACACACCAGGCAGCTCAGCAAGGCCAGCTGCACAGCAGCCCAGCGACGGCCCAACAAATGATCCAACAACACCAGCTTTCACACCGAGACGATCAACCAGGGCAAGAGACGCCCCAGATCGACTCACATTGTAAATAGTTACACTATTGACTTTGGCGGGCGGAGGGAAGTGTTGTTATATATGTAAACTTGTATTTACTCTGTATAGCCACCAGAGGGTTCATCCCCTGGAGTCCCAAGGGATCCCATAATCCCTTGGGAGCACAGGTATTTAAGGAGGCCTCACTGGTTGGAGAGGCACTCTGGACTACAGTCACACTTTACTTTGAGCTCACAGTGTTCAGTCTGACTCCTTCTCCATACATAACAGCCTGGACTGGAGAGTTTTAGCTATGAGGTAAGATTGGATTGGCTGAGGTTGTTTTCTTTGGAACAGAGGAGGCTGAGGGGAGATCTTATTGAGGTGCAAAAATTATGAGGGACCTATTTCCCTTAGCAGTGAGGTCAACAACCAGGGGGCATAGATTTAAAGTAATTGGTAGGAGGTTTAGAGGGGATTTGAAGGGAAATGTCTTTGCCCAGAGGGTGGTGGGGGTCTGGAACTCACTGCCTGAAAGGGTGGTAGAGGCAGAAACCCTCACCACATTGTAAAAAGTACTTGGATGTGCATTTGGAGTGCCGTAACCCTACAAGGCTATGGACCTAGAGCTGAAAAGTGGGATGAGGCTGGATAGCTCTTGGTCAGCCGGCACAGACATAATGGGCCAAAATGGCCTCCTTCCGTGCTGTAAATTTCTATGATTCCATATTGGATGCTGAAGCGTCCGTTTTGTTCCTGAGAAACAGCGTGGCGAATTTCTGATCCCAAGTCTCAAGATAACGATGGGTTTGTACAAAAGGTTTGGACTTCAGTAATTCAACGGGATTATGCGCTGCTCTCTCAGACCCAGAGGTCTGACAGCTATTAACCAACTTAGAGGCAGTCCCTTGAAATCGAGGAAGACTTGCTTCCACTCTAAAAGTGAGTTCTCGGGTGACTGTACAGTCCAATGTGGGAATTACAGTCTCTGTCACAGGTGGGACAGACAGTGGTTGGAGGAAAGGGTGGGTGGGGAGTCTGGTTTGCCGCACGCTCCTTCCGCTGCCTGCGCTTGTTTTCTGCATGTTCTCGGCGATGGACTCGAGGTGCTCAGTGCCCTCCCGGATACTCTTCCTTCACTTAGGGCGGTCTTGGGCCAGGGATTCCCAGGTGTCGGTGGGAATGTTGCACTTTATCAAGGAGGCTTTGAGGGTGTCCTTGAAGCGTTTCCGTTGCCCACCTGGGGCTCGCTTGCCGTGTCGGAGCTCCGAGTAGAGCACTTGTTTTGGGAGTCTCATGTCCGTAAGACAAAGCTCCTCCACCAACCTAACCCCACCACACAGCACTGCCCCACCGGTCATAAGGGAGACTGATAGGGGAGATTAGAACTAGGTGGCATAATCTTAGAATAAGAGGCTACCCATTTAAAACTGAGATGAGGAGGAATTTCTTCTCAGAGGGTTGTAAATCTGTGGAATTTGCTGCCTCAGAGAGCTGTGGAAGCCGGGACATTGAATATATTTAAGTGAGAGATAGACAGTTTCTTAACCGATAAGGGGATAAGGGGTTATGGGGAGCGGGCAGGGAAGTGGACCTGAGTCCATGATCAGATCAACCATGATCATATTAAATGGCAGAGCAGGCTCGAGGGGCCGTATGACCTACTCCTGCTCCTATGTTCTTCTGTTCTTATATCATCAAAATCCACGGCGCTGGAAGCGGTTTTGATCCTAGCCCAATGCTAGACGGACGGTTCGAATTGCCCCCACCTTACGAAAGTTCTAGACCCGGGAATTATTATTCAGAGTGTAAATGAAATGAGTCACGGACAGGAATGCTTCGGTGAAAAATCGTACTTTTATTTATTTGGTCTAACGTACACTGGCTAAAACATGCACTACTAAACAAAATCACTGTCTCTGTGGAGAATAAAATCCAGGTTACAAACAACATACATACAGTACAGAAGTGAGACCTAGTAACATGCAGTAATCCCTGGTGGATTCTAACTCCACCCCGACCAATGAATTACCCAGTCGAAGCTTCCTCCCCAGAATAGCCCTGAAAAGCTTCACTTCTCAGAAAACCATGAGCCCTTAGCCTCACCCAGCTTGGGACACTTGCGACCATGCTTACCACTCCACACACAGTTGGTTTCCTTGCTCAGCTCAGCTGTGGGAAGTCACTGCCTGGGTTTCAGTCTCAGCGGCTTCTTCTGCGGCTTCCTCTGGTACATCGCTCTTGGTGGAGCGAGAGCGAGAGGGAGGGAGGGCTCTCTCTCTAGGTACAAGCTGCAAGCTCCAAGCTTCACTACCACCTTCAAGCTCCAAGCTTCAAGCTAAAAATAAAGTGAAAAAGGCCCTGTCTTTATGGGAGTTTTGCAATCCCTATCTTTCCCGCCAATCTTTAAAATCCCTTTGTTTCTAAGCACGGGTACTTAGTCAGTGATGGGCCATCCAACCCATATGCATTGGGCTGATGGCCCTTAATCTGGGCATCTCTCTGAGCTTTGTGTTGGGAAAGACCCAGCTCCTGTATGGCTGGCCAGGCTGGTGGGTTCATTGTCCTGTTTCTCCTTCTGAGATGGAGGTGAGACGTGCTTTTGAATATTAGATGTCTTTGTCAATGGCCCCCACCCTTCCTGGCCGACAGCTCTTTTGTCAATATTGGTGGCCCCCTTCCTTTAGCTGTGACTGCTGGGTAAACCCCTTCTGGATGACAGACAGTTCTTTTGTCACAGCTATGCGGCCTCTGGAGTTTTAACAAAAGTTTTTTTTTTCACTTCTCTGCACAGGGTGATCCCATCACAGGGAAAATACCCCCAGAAAAACCCATAAAGTCCATGAAATATTCTCAACTGAGTCCATTCTTTAAACAGCAACTTTGCGATCTCTTCAGCGCAACCTTGGACAATGTGGATCATTTTCTATATTAACCAAAAGAGCTGTGCTGAGAGCAGAAACTGAAGTGTTTTGCCGTCCTTTGATTTATCTGCATCGCAATTACTCACTCAGAGCGAGTTGAGTTAAAATGGACTCTTGACATAGTCGATGAACAAACTAAACACGGAACCCAACTATGCCAAATCTTGAAGGAGGAAGTGTGTGTGGGGGGGGGCCTTCAGAGAGGACTGTTCAGCGAAATAACTTCAAATTACTTCCAAGCTTCATTCCGATCTGGCTCCTGATAGACAAAGGAGAAAGACGTCACAACTTGTACAGGTTTGGAATGTCATCGTCTGCAGCGGCAAAGCAGAAGACATGCCCCTCAGCACCCAGACCCCCTCTCATTACCACGTTGCAAGCGGGGAGATTATCTACATGTCCCTCCAGCTCTGTGGTTCCCAGCCAGCCGCTTGTTCTAAAGAGACCCGAGTGGAATGAATTTGGATAGCCTCCAGGTTCAAGTGGAGCATAAACGCTGGAATGGACTGGTGCGGGCCAAATGGCCTCTTTCTGTGTCGTAAATTCTACGCGATTCTATGTAGCCTCAGCCTCGCTGTCAGTGGACAAGAATCCTTGGCACCGAACCGCTCAAAATTTGGCACTGGACTGCCAATCTCACTTCTTATCTCAGTGCCAAGATTATATGTTCCCTACTTGTCGTGGGGTAGTGTGGGGATGGTGGGGGGGGGGGGTGGGGAGAACTTACACAAGGTTCTCTCTCGCTCTCCCACCGTAACATCAGTGGGACTCATAGAGAAACAGTGTTGATAGCCATTTGTAGCCGATAAACCCTCCTCCGGCCCCACAACCCTCCCAAGAACTCTGCGTTCCTCCAACTCTGGTCTCTTGTGCCTTCCCCCACTCCCTCTGTCCCACAATTAACAGCTGTGCCTTGAGCTGCATGGGCCCTAACCTCCGCGATTCTTTCCCGATACCCCTCTTCCTTCAAGACGCTCTTTAAAACCTACCGCTAAGCAAGTTTTTAGTCATTCACCCATCCTAATATCTCCTTATTTGGCTCGCTGTCAATCTTTTTGGGCGATAATGCTCCTGTGAAGCGCCTTGGGACATTTAAGCTGCGTTAAAGGCACTATATAAATATAAATTGTTCCTGATCTAACAGTGTAATGCAGATTGAGAAACACCCGGGCAAGTATTAAGCTGATTTATTTAGTCTTATAAACACGTTAATGTCCTCAGAGTCACATCAGAGACGACTTGTTTCCACTCTAAAAATGAGTCCTTAGGTGGCTGAACAGTCCAATACGAGAACCACAGTCCCTGTCACAGGTGGGACAGATAGTCGTTGAGGGTAAGGGAGGGTGGGACTGGTTTGCCGCACGCTCCTTCCGATGCCTGCGCTTGATTTCTGCATACTCTCGGCGATGAGACTCGAGGTGCTCAGCTCCCTCCCGAATGCACTTCCTCCACTTAGGGTTGGTCTTTGGCCAGGGACTCCCAGGTGTCGGTGGAGATGTTGCACTTTATCAGGCTCCCAAAGCAAGCGCTCTACTCGGAAAACCTTCACGGCAAACGAGCCTGTTGTGTGTGCATGCCTGTTTACTGTGTGATGTCTGTAACACTGTTATGCAACACTGAATGTACTCTTACACTGTACACACCTTGCCTGTACACCATAGAGTGCTGCTGCTGGAGACCTAAGGGTTGCCTGCGCATGGCAGGTAACCCAGTATAAAAGGGACACACAGCTTGTTGTCATCACTGAGGGAGTTGTAAATAAAGGACTACAGGTCTGCACTGTTTAAGTATCATACCCTGCCTCGTGGAGTCATTACAAAAGGTGCCTACATACACAATAACTGGCGACGGGAATACAGGATCACGAACTACACGCTCAACATGTCTAACCTCAGCAACTTTCAGCATTTTACAGAGGGGAAGATTGGGATGCCTTTGTGGAAAGATTGGAACACTTCTTTATAGCCAACGACCTGGACGGGGACACACCGGCCACACTACCGAACAAACACAGGGCCATCCTGCTTAGCAGTTGTGGGCCCACCATCTACAGTCTCGTCAGGGACTCACTAGCCCTGGAGAAGACAACCACCAAGAGCTATGAGCAACTTGTAACAATCATACAGGAACAACTAAAACCGAAAGAAAGCATCCTCACAGCCAGGCACCGGTTCTACACTTACCGGCGACCTGAGGGCCAAGAAATTGCCAAGTATGCTGCACACTTAAGAAGACTAGCTGCACCGTGTGATTTTGGCAACCACCTCAATGAAGCACTAAGGGACATATTTGTCATCGGAATTGGCCACGAAGGCCTCCTACACAAATTGCTCTCGGCTGACATCACGGTCACCCTGCAGAAAGCAATTCAAGTGAGCCAGGCCTACATGGCCAGCGACTCCAGGCGAATACTGACCCAGGACTCTAAACCGGCGAGCGCAGTGCACTGCATGGATACTTCTAAAGGCAGAAATGCTGCCCTGAGTCCCGCAATCCTGAGTTCGCCACATAGGGCAAACCAGATGGCCCTGTGCTGGCGCTGTGGAGGAAACCACAGGGCCCACCAGTGCCGCTACAAAGACTATGCATGCAAAGGCTGCAAAGAGAAAGGACATCTTCAGAGAATGTGCAGAAAAGGCTGTACTCACTGTGTCTCTGATAAGTTGGCTGATCACCGGGGCTCTGACACAGATGATGATGAAGTTGCGCAAACCCTGGAAGTAAAGTATGGAATCTTTACATGTTCCACCGGAAGTTCTCCGTGGACGATGGTAGTGGACATCAACGGGGCCCCAGTCTCCATGGAGATTGACACAGGACGAGCCAGTCTGTGATGAGCCAAATGAGCTTTGAAAAAATTTGAATAAATCCTGCCACTCGACCAAAACTGTCTCCTGTCCAGGCAAAGCTGCTCACCTACACCAAAGGTAAAATCCAAATCGTTGGCAGTGTAGACGTCCAGGTCTCCCAGGGCGGCGTGTTGAACAAACTCTCCCTGTGGATTGTAGCCAACGACGGTCTCACGCTGCTGGGCAGGAATTGGATGAACCGGGTCCACATTAGGCGAAGTGGCCCTGTGGAAGAAAAGACCACCACAGCCTGCCTGCAGGAAAGCCAGGAAATGGCTGCAGCACCAGCAGCACAAGGAGAAACATTGGAATAAAAATGGCCGCCGCCATGCCACCGGTGAGCATGGAGGAGCATCACATGACACCGAGCGGCCAATCGGATTTGAAGGCTCCCTTAAAGGAGACCGGTAACCAAAGACATTTAAAGGAGAAGTTTCAACTATTTGAGTACACGGACCTTAAATCTAAAGATGCGATTAAAGGGTGCAAGTATGAAAATGTATGCAATGTAACAATGAATTGTGATGCTGATTTAACTAATGTGACTAATGAGATGAATGCAGGTATCAGTAAGGTTAAGAACAAGTTTATTATGCTTAACAGTAATGATAGAGATTGTGAAATGCCTAATGTAACCATGTCTGTTGAAACCAGGACACCCAAAAGTGATGCAAATGCTAGAATGTATAATGCAGGCCCGACTATGTGTGATCAGAGCCAAGGTGTCATGTCTTCCGGTAGGATACTGCCAAAGGACATTGAGTCCTACAGGGATCATGCTGATGCTAATGGAATCCCCCTGTGGGAGACCCCCAGGTCCAGCAGGCTACCTGACCATGTAGTCTGGACCTTTGGGACGAATGTGATGCCCCTTGCAGGACACACACAGGCAGTGGGAGCAGACCCACTACAGGGACAGTGGTCAATAGGCAGCTCAGCCACCACCAATAGCAACCTGCACCAGACCAGCCCTACAGCCCCTGGCCACCAGGGCCAACACCAGGAGCATGAGGCCAATACCCTCCAGCTTCCCTGGCAAAGCCTGGGATAAACTGACCCTCATTCCAATTGGTGGACAAGGAGCCCACCCAGTCTTGTGGCCCTGCCCACCACCCCACAACTACCCACATCACAGTGTATACACACCACCCACTGCTGCCATGGCTACCTCCCCGAGGGATCCCACAACAGTGACACCCACTTGGTTTGTGTGTGAGGGGGGGGAAACGTACGAAGCCAGCCTCAAGCACAGGGGTCACACCTGGCAACCACACAACCCTCACCACAACCTCCCATAGCCCACCACTGATCACCTCCGCTGGGCATGACAATAAGGATATGAAAAATGCTCAGGGGGGAGTATTGTTGGGTATTCATGCCTGTTTACTGTGTGATGTCTGTAACACTGTTATGCCACACTGAATGTATCCTCACACTGCACACCTTGCCTGTACACCAGAGGGTGCTGCTGCTGGAGACCTAAGGGTTGCCTGCACACGGCAGGTAACCCAGTATAAAAGGGAACTCACAGCTTGTTGTCGTCACTGAGGGAGCTGCAAATAAAGGACTACAGGTCTGCACTGTTTAAGTATCATACCCTGCCTCGTGGAGTCATTACTAAAGGTGCCTACTTACACAATAGAGCCAAAGGTGGGCAAAGGAAACGTTACAAGGACACCCTCAAAGCCTCCCTGATAAAGTGCAACATCCCCACTGACTGTGCTAATTAAAGCAAAATGAGATCGTAAATGGACACATACGAGGAATTTAAAACAATTAATAACCTCCTAAATGCTTTCTGTCTCACCCTGTGATCTAATAGCTGAAGCAGGTCCATGTAGAAACAAAGTTGTTGTGGAGATGCGAACAGTGTTTGAGAGAGAGAGAGTGAGAGCGAGCAGAATATTTGATTCTAAGTGCTTGAGCTGCAGGATTACATCTGTCTTCATTTTGTGTGATATTTTTGCTCTCTATCTTATGGGCTGCTTTTAAGAGACTTGACCTTGACGCCTGGATTTTGCTTCTTTTGAAGTCTTTCTTGTTAGAATTTGGCAATCGATTGACAAGTTTGGGCCTCGGTCTTCGAAGCTTAAAGGAGAAATGAACGGAGCCATCCGAAATCCTCAGAGGCTCCAAGATAAAAGGAGTTGTGTTACCCGAGACACAGATCTTCCAACCTTGCGAATTGAGTTGCTGCCAGTTACAAGTTTTCAATCGTCAAGAAAGAAAGAATTTGTATTTCTATAGAGCCTCAGGATGACCCAAACCCATTTTACAGCCAATCTACGCACAGCAAGCTCCCGGAAATAGCAATCACCAGATTATCTATTTTAGTGATCGTAAAGTCCTTACACAATACCACAAATCCACACGAGGCACATTCTATGGACAAGGTCACTCCATGACCTGAACCTTTATTCACAGGACCAAGAAGTGATGACCCTGCGTGGGACCTCCCTTTATATACCTGGATGACCAGGTGAGGAGTGTCTCCCACAAGTTTACCCCCTGTGCTCAAGGTGTGCATTTCTTACGTATATACAGTATTGCAGTGTTGTTACATAAAGGTTACATACGTGACATCACCTCCCCCTCAACATCTTATTGGGATCATAGGTTAAGTCTCTCGGGTGGTCTGCGCTCATGCAAGGGTCATCTCTGGGGATTGTTTAAACAATATCAGACCCTGGAAAAGATGGGAAGACAAGGTCGTAACATTTCTAGCCAAGATTTATCGAGTTGGCCAGTTTATGTTATGTCAGTTGCTAAACTAGCTTCTACAATGATAGTTTCTGACTCGTAAATTGTACCAACATCGGAACCAGTTCAACACCATCCAGGACAAAGCAGCCCACTTGATTGGTACCCCAACCACCACTTTCAACATTCACTCCCTCCACCACCGGCGCACTGTGGCTGCAGTGTGTACCATCTCCAAGATGCACTGTAGCAACTCGCCAAGGCTTCTTCAACAGCACCTCCCAAACCCACGCCCTCTACCACCTAGAAGGACAAGGGTAGCAGGCGCATGGTAACACCACCACCTCCAAGTTCCCTTCCAAGTCACACACCATCCTGACTTGAAAATATATCGGCTGTTCCTTCATCGTTGCTGGGTCAAAATTCTGGAACTCCCTCCCTAACAGCACTGTGGGAGCATCTTCACCACACGGACTGCAGCGGTTCAAGAAGGCGGCTTACCACCACCTTCTCAAGGGCAAATAGGGATGGGCAATAAATGCTGGCGTTGCCAGCGACGCCCACATCCCAGGAATGAATTTTTAAAAAGAGGTAAAGACACTCTGGCCCATCCTGCCTGTCCCACACAATTGTGACACCTTGCGCATTACAATGTACACATCACCCGAAACCATGTGATCTCCTGGGAGAGGCCAAACACCAGATAAAAACTCGGGCCAATTAGGGGAACAAATTTATCTCCTGGCCATCATAGTTGACCAACACTAGTCCAGATCATCACTCCGACCCTGATCAATTTTACAAGCACCTACCCAAACCCATTGTACAAGATGATCTCCGCCACAGCCAAAAGAGGTCCAGCGCACATATAAAGGAATTCAGCGAATCACACGAGATGGCAGCCTGTTCCAGAGGCCCATTATTCTCTGGGAAAAGAGCCACCTCCTGACCTCTCATATTATAGCTGTGACGCTATTGTATCAGCAGCCCTGCCATTTTATTCATCTTGAGTTACAATAATAATGCAGTCTATGGTGCCCTCAGTGTGAGTGTGTGCAGTCTATGGTGCCCTCAGTGTGAGTGTGTGCAGTCTATGGTGCCCTCAGTGTGACGTGTGTGCAGTCTATGGTGCCCTCAGTATGAGTGTGTGCAGTCTATGGGGCCCTCAGTGTGACGTGTGTGCAGTCTATGGTGCCCTCAGTGTGACGTGTGTGCAATCTATGGTGCCCTCAGTGCAAAGCTATGGTACATAAGAACATAAGAAATAGGAGCAGGAGTAAGCCATTTGGCCCCTCGAGCCTGCTCGACCATTCAATAAGATCATGGCTGATCTGATCATGGACTCAGCTCCACTTCCCTGTCAGCTCCCCATAACCCTTTATTCCCTTAGCGCTCAAAAATCTGTCTATCTCCACCTTAAATATATTCAATGACCCAGCCTCCACAGCTCTCTGAGGCAGAGAGTTCCACAGATTCACGACCCTCAGAAAATAAATTCCTCATCTCCGTCTTAAATGAGTGGCCCCTTATTCTGAAACTATGCCCCCAGTTCTAGATTCCCCCACAAGCGGAAACATCCTCTCTGCACCTACCTTGTCGAGCCCTCTTAGTATCTTATAAGTTTCAATAAGATCATCTCTCATTTTTCTAAACTCCTATGAGTATAGGCCCAACCTACTCAACCTATCTTCATAAAACAACCCCTTCATCTCAGGAATCAACCTAGTGAACCTTCTCTGAACTGCCTCCAATGCAAGTATAACCTTCCTTAAATAAGGACACCAAAACTGTATGCAGTATTCCAGGTGTGGCCTCACTAATACCCTGTACAGTTGTAGCAGGACCTCTCTGCTTTTATACTCTATCCCCCTTGCAATAAAGGCCAACATTCCATTTACCTTCCTGATTACTTGCTGTACCTGCATACTAACTTTTTGTGTTTCATGCACAAGGACCCCCAGGTTCCTCTGTACTGCAGCCTTGTGTAGTTTATCTCCATTTAAATAATAATTTGCTTTTTATTTTTCCTGCCAAAGTGGATAACCTCACATTTTTCCACATTATACTCCATCTGCCAAATGTTTGCCCACTCACTTAGCCTGTCTATTATCCCTTTGAAGATTTTTTGTGTCCTCCTCACAACATCCATCTTTGTATCATCAACTTGGTTACATTGCACTCGGCTCCTTCATCGAAGTCATTAATATAAATTGTAAATAGTTGAGGCCCCAGCACCGATCCCTGTGACACCACACTAGTCACTGTTTGCCAACCGGAAAATGACCCATTTATCCCGACTCTGTTTTCTGTTAGTTAGCTAATCCTCTCTCCAAGCTACTTTATTACCCCCAACCCCGTGAGCTTTTATCTTGTGCAGTAACCTTTTATGTGGTACCTTATCGAATGCCTTCTGGAAATCCAAATACACCACATCCACTGGTTCCCCCTTATCCATCCTGCTCGTTACATCCTCAAAGAACTCCTGCAAATTTGTCAAACATGATTTCCCTTTCATAAAACCATGCTGACTCTGCCTGACTGCATTATGCTTTTCCAAAGGTCATGCTACTACTTCCATAATAATGAATTCCAGCATTTTAACAACGACAGATGTTAGGCTAACTGATCTATAGTTTCCTGCGTTCTGTCTGCCTCCTTTTTTAAAACACATGTGGTTTTCCAATCCGCTGGGATCTCCCCAATGTAATTACAGATTGGCCCTGTAATATTTTTGCTTCACTTGCTTAAGAATTCATAACAACATATTTGCTATTAAGAACTAGTTGGTTTATTAGCAAAAGGTTTAACAATCACAAAACACATTACCAGTTCATCCACCAGGCTCACAACCACTTGCCTCATCGTGGATCCCCCAAACCCAACTGGCTGGGGTTTTATTGAGTCTTGTGAACATCGAGTGACTGGCTGAGCCACTCACAACTCAACAGCTCTACAACTATTTTAGTAGATCATTAATTCAAGTGCCCCCTTTTGTAAGGGTGCAAGCAACCACAAATTAACTAATAATCATTAACAGGAACCTTGACAAATCAAATTAAATTAAAATTTTGTTTCGTGTTGAAATGATACACTCCAGTCACAACAGCTCCACAACTATTTTCGTAGAAACGTAAATCAAATGCCCCCTTTTGGCAAGGGCACTAGAACCCTCAAATTAACAATTTAAACTTGAACTAAAAACTTAAATCAAATTAAAATTTGGTTGTCAGGGATGATGATGCACTCCAGTCCCTCCGGCGCCCACTTCTCGCGGAAGGCTGCGAGCGTACTGGTGGACACTGCGTGCTCCGTGTCCAAGGACACCCTGGCTCGGATGTACCGGGAGAAGAGAGGCAGGCAGTCGGGCTGAACGACCCCCTCGACCGCCCGCTGCCTGGACCGGTTAATGGCCACCTTGGCCATGTCCAGGAGCAGTCCTACGAGGAAACCTTCAACAGCTCTACAACACTTTTGTTGCAAAACAAAAGTAAATGTTAAATCAAGTGCTCCCTTATTAAAGGTGTGGGGGGGGGGGTGACACTCCAAACACTTTTCAGGTGCACTTTTTTTTTTTTTTTGTGTTTTTTTTGTGGGGGGTTTTTGTGGGGGGTTTTTGGGCACCAAGTGACAAATTATACAAGTGCCCCCTGACTGGGTGGACACTAAAACCGGCAATAAAACAAATTAAACTTTAAAACATATAAAATCAAATTAAAATTTGGTTGCCGGGGGTGATGATGCACTCCAGTCCCTCCGGCGCCCACTCTCGCGGAAGGCCGCGAGCGTACCGGTGGACACCGCGTGCTCCATCTCCAGGGACACCCTGGCCCGGATGTAGGCATGGAAGAGAGGCAGGCAGTCGGGCTGAACGACCCCCTTGACCGCCTGCTGCCTGGACCGGCTGATGGCACCCTTGGCCGTGCCCAGGAGCAGTCCTACGAGGAGGCCCTAGGACCTACCCGCTCCCCTCCGCACAGGGTGCCCAAAGATCAGGAGTGTGGGACTGAAGTGCAACCAGAATTTGAGGAGCAGCCCCTTTAAATAGTGGAATAGGGGCTGCAACCTCGCACATTCCATAAAAACATGGAACACGGACCCCTCCAAACTGTAGAAATTGCAGGCGGCCTGGGAGCCCGTGAACCGACTTAAAAATTTATTGCACGGGACTGCTCCGTGCACCACCCTCCAGGCCAAGTCCCCGATAAATAGTGGGAGGACTCCAGCGTAAAGTGCACTCCATCGGGGACCCCCGCCTCCTCCGGACGGCAAGATGGTGCGCCATGGCTTGTCCGGACGGCAGATGAGGATGGCAAGGTTGAGAGTGTGCAGGAGCAGCCCGTACAGGAAACCCCTCCGCGCAGAACTGAAAGGCACGGAGGGGATTTCCCCGAGACGGCTCAAGTTGTGATGCGCCGGCTCCCGAGGGGGGGTTTCGGGGTTTGGCGCCGATGAGGAATTACGTCCGGACGGGGGTCAGTTCGGACGGGATCTCCCCACGTGCTTGAGTCTCCTCGACACACCTAACGGAGTCAGGGCTCAGAGCTGTTTTTAGCGACACGATGGCATCGGCCGCGCGGCGGACGTCAGCCCAATTTAGGCGCCGTGCCAGCACGTCTGGCGCCATCCAGCCCGCTCCTCTGCCATCGAGCAGGTCCCTGACCCTGGTCACCTCGCCAGCCACAGCCCTCTCGTCCGCCTGCCACCTAAAACCGCAGTCGTGGAGGTACGGATTCCTGAGCAGCGGCTCCTGCAGGACAGCTGCCACTCCAGACGGTGGAAAGCTGCGCTTGGTGGTGACTCTGTTCCAGACCCTGATGAGTTCCTGGTAAAAGACAGGCAGCTCCTGGACGGCGGTCCTGACGCCCCCCAGGCTCACAAACAGGAGCTGTGTGTCATAATTGAGGCCGTGCTGCTGGCGGAAGAAATACGTCGCCAGCGCACGCCACCTAGGAGGGGGCTCGACGTAAAGGTATCTCTGCAGGGTCTGAAGACGGAAAGTCGCTAGCTGGGCGCCGACGCACACCAACGACTGACCGCCCTCCCCAAGCGGGAGACTCAAGACCGCGGCAGAGACCCAGTGCTTCCTGTTGTTCCAGAAGAAGTCCACCAGCTTCTTCTGTATTTTGGTGACAAATGCAGGGGGAGGGGTCAAAGTGAGCAGCCGGTACCACAACATGGCGGCCACCAGCTGGTTTATGACTAGTGCTCGACCCCTGTAGGACAGCACTCGGAGCAGTCCTGTCCAGCGCCCTCGGCGAGCGGCGACCTTGGCCTCCAGCTCTTGCCAGTTCACCGGCCAGGCTTCCTCGTCGGGGCTAAGGTAGACTCCCAGATAGAGGAGATGGGTTGTGCTCCAGGTAAAAGGCCCGAGCTCCTCCGGCAGGGAGTCCACCCGCCACTGACCCACCAGGAGTCCGAAACATTTATCCCAGTTGATCCTGGCAGAGGACGCGGTCGAGTAAATCTCCTGGCACTCACGCATCCTCCACAGGTCAACGGGATCCTCGACCGTGAGGAGCATGTCATCGGCATAAGCCAAGAGGACGACTTCCACACCCAGCCCTTGCAGAGCCAGTTCCGTCAACCTCATCTGCAGGAGATGCAGGAAAGGCTCCACGCAGACACAGAATCAGGGGAAGTCATAACGGGGAACAAAGAAATGGCGGACCAATTGAACAAGTACTTTGGTTTGGTATTCACTAAGGAGGACACTAACAACCTTCCGGATATAAAAGGGGTCAGAGGGTCTAGTAAGGAGGAGGAACTGAGGGAAATCCTTATTAGTCGGGAAATTGTGTTGGGTATTTTGATGGGATTGAAGGCCGATAAATCCCCAGGGCCTGATGGACTGCATCCCAGAGTACTTAAGGAGGTGGCCTTGGAAATAGCGGATGCATTGACAGTCATTTTCCAACATTCCATTGACTCTGGATCAGTTCCTATCGAGTGGAGGGTAGCCAATGTAACCCCACTTTTTAAAAAAGGAGGGAGAGAGAAAACAGGGAATTAAACAGCCTGACATCGGTAGTGGGTAAAATGATGGAATCAATTATTAAGGATGTCATAGCAGCGCATTTGGAAAGAGGTGACATGATAGGTCCAAGTCAGCATGGATTTGTGAAAGGGAAATCATGCTTGACAAATCTTCTGGAATTTTTTGAGGATGTTTCCAGTAGAGTGGACAAGGGAGAACCAATTGATGTGGTATATTTGGACTTTCAGAAGGCTTTCGACAAGGTCCCACACAAGAGATTAATGTGCAAAGTTAAAGCACATGGGATTGGGGGTAGTTTGCTGACATGGATTGAGAACTGGTTGAAAGACAGGAAGCAAAGAGTAGGAGTAAATGGGTACTTTTCAGAATGGCAGGCAGTGACTAGTGGGGTACTGCAAAGTTCTGTGCTGGGGCCCCAGCTGTTTACACTGTACATTAATGATTTAGACGAGGGGATTAAATGTAGTATCTCCAAATTTGCGGATGACACTAAGTTGGGTGGCAGTGTGAGCTGCGAGGAGGATGCTATGAGGCTGCAGAGTGACTTGGATAGGTTAGGTGAGTGGGCAAATGCATGGCAGATGAAGGATAATGTGGATAAATGTGAGGTTATCCACTTTGGTGGTAAAAACAGAGAGACAGACTATTATCTGAATGGTGACAGATTAGGAAAAGGGGAGGTGCAACGAGACCTGGGTGTCATGGTACATCAGTCATTGAAGGTTGGCATGCAGGTACAGCAGGCGGTTAAGAAAGCAAATGGCATGTTGGCCTTCATAGCAAGGGGATTTGAGTACAGGGGCAGGGAGGTGTTGCTACAGTTGTACAGGGCCTTGGTGAGGCCACACCTGGAGTATTGTGTACAGTTTTGGTCTCCTAACCTGAGGAAGGACATTCTTGCTATTGAGGGAGTGCAGCGAAGGTTCACCAGACTGATTCCCGGGATGGCGGGACTGACCTATCAAGAAAGACTGGATCAACTGGGCTTGTATTCACTGGAGTTCAGAAGAATGAGAGGGGACCTCATAGAAACGTTTAAAATTCTGATGGGTTTAGACAGGTTAGATGCAGGAAGAATGTTCCCAATGTTGGGGAAGTTCAGAACCAGGGGTCACAGTCTAAGGATAAGAGGTAAGCCATTTAGGACCGAGATGAGGAGAAACTTCTTCACCCAGGGAGTGGTGAACCTGTGGAATTCTCTACCACAGAAAGTTGTTGAGGCCAATTCACTAAATATATTCAAAAAGGAGTTAGATGAAGTCCTTACTACTAGGGGGACCAAGGGGTATGGCGAGAAAGCAGGAAGGGGGTACTGAAGATGCATGTTCAGCCATGAACTCATTGAATGGCTGTGCAGGCTAGAAGGGCTGAATGGCCTACTCCTGCATCTATTTTCTATGTTTCTATGTTTCTATGGCGTATAACTGGCTGGACATGGGGCATCCCTGGTGCAACTCTCTCCGAAAGCGAAGGGGCACTGTCAAAGACCCATTAACCTTAATCAGACACTCCGCGGCGGCGTACGAAAGTCGGATCCGGGCGACGAAATGCGCCCCGAACCCGAAAGCGCGCAGAGTTCTGAACAGATATTCGTGATCCACCCAGTCGAACGCCTTCTCTTGGTCGAGGGATAGGAAGGCGACCGACAGACCAGCCTCCTGGGAATGATGGATCAGGTCCCAGACCAGATGGATGTTATCGTGGATTGCCCGGTCCGGGACCCTGTTGGACTGGTCGGGGTGGATCATGTGGTCCAGCACGGCGCCAAGGCGAGCAGACATCACCCTGACGAAGATTTTATAGTCCGTGCTGAGGAGGGAGACCGGGTGCCAGTTCTTAAGTAGGCGGAGATCGCCCTTCTGAGGCAGCAGCACGATGACTGCCCTGCGCCAAGAGAGGGGCGTCTCCCCGGTCGCCAGACTTTCCCTCAGGACCCGCGCGTACTCGCCCCCCCCAAGACATCCTAGAACGTCCTGTGGAACTCTACTGTCAGCCCGTCCAGACCCGAGGCTTTTGCCCTCGAGAATTGGTCGAGGGCGCTGGTCAGCTCCGCCAGGCTTAGCGGAGCATTCCGATTTTCGCCGCCCTCCGGGCCGACCTTCGGCAGGTTCTCCCACAAAACTCTACGCGCTTCCTCGCTGGACAGATCCGGAGAGGACAGAGCCCCATAATAGTCTCGGGCCCTGTTGCTGACGCCCTCCGGATCCGAGATGAGAGTTGCGTCATCGGCCAGCAGCGTCAAGAGCTGCTTACGGACCCCCTGTCCTTTTTCCAGCGAGTAGAAGAAGGGGGAGCCGCGGTCCAGATCCCGCAGGAACCGGATCCGCAACCTCACGAACGTGCCTCAGGACCCGACGAACTGCAGGTCCTTCAGCGCGGCCTTCTTCGCTTTGTACACCGTCCGCAGGGCCGGGTCCTCGATGACTTGACCGAGACGGGATTCCAGGTCGAGCACCTCCTTTTCTAGGCACACCACCCTGGCCGCCCGCCTCTTGGTCGACCCCCTCGCATACTCTTGACAGAAGAGACGGACGTGAGCCTTGCCCACGTCTCATCATAGCCTCAAGGAGGGGAAGCCCCTCTGCTTCCTTCTCCAGTCGGACCAGAAATGACGGAACGAGTCCTGGAACCGCTCGTCCTCCAGCAGCTGGTTGTTAAAGTGCCAGTACGCGGACCCCATCCTCGCGCGGAGCGAAGCGAGCTCCGCCCACACCAGGTGGTGGTCCGAACACGGCACCGGCCGCATGGAGGCCGCTGGAACGCAGGAGACGTACGCCCGAGACACGTAAAGGCAATCGATTCTGGACCATCCTCTTCCAGGCCTCACCCAAGTAAAGGGGCTGGAGTCAGGGTGGAGATTTCGCCAGACGTCCACCAAGTCAAAGGACCTGACCAGGTCCCTCAACTTCTCGATCGCCGGCATGCTCTGCGGGGCACCGGAGCGGTCCCTCGCCTCGATGGTGCAGTTAAAATCCCCCCCGAGGACAATGCAGTCGCCAATGTCGACGGAGCCAAGAAGAGCGGACACCTCTTCAAAGAAGCGCGTTTGCTGCGGGCCGGGCTGGGGGGCGTACACGTTCACGAGATGGAGCGGCACGTCTCCCAGGCGAACCGTGACGTGCAGCAAGCGGCCTGGCACGGGCTCCTTGACCCCCAAGATCTCCGGCTGAAAATGTGGGGCCAGCAAGATAGCCACCCCACAAGAAGTGGCAGAGAGGTGGCTCATGTGGACCTCTCCTTGCCATTCCAGGAGCCACGTGGACTCGTCTCCCGGAACGGTGTGGGTTTCTTGCAGGAAGCACACCACATATTTCACCTCCCGCAGGAGCGAAAAATTGTTAAATCTACGGCGTGCCTATCTGCCGCCGTTGATGTTGAGGCTGGTTATGGTTATCTTCATGGCAAAAGCATAGTGCAACCTCTAACTTAACCTATTGCAACCCAGCGAGGAATGTTTTGAGCCGGCGCAGCTCAAGGTTTTGTGGTTTTGATAAGGGCCCGCCCGCGGCCATGGTTTTAGCAGCGGTGCGGACGGACCTGATGAGCAGCGCCGGCTCAGACCATTTTTCCAGGGCCAGATGGGCTCGGTTGCGGCGACCCTGGCTCTGGACCATAAAGTCCCGGAGCTCCTTTACAGGAATGAGGAGGGACTCAGTGGCGGGCACGAGGAGATCCACCACCTCACTGGTGATAGACTCCAGATCTTCTCCCGTGCCCTCCACCGAGTCCCCGTCCCCCTCCGGGAGGTCACCGCCAGCAGCCGGTCCGTCGACCACACGAGGTACGGCAAACCGCCCGGCCGCTCCATCCGGCTCTGGCTCTACCCCGATCCCACCCCCAGGATCGTCGACAGAGGAGTCCCCGCTGGGCTCTTTTTGTTGGGCTGCCGGGTCGGGAAGTGGCAGCGGAAGGGGGGTCCCCCTCCACCCCAGGCACCGGGGAACACGGAGAAACTGGGCCGAAGTACAGCTCCACGTCCTCCAAGTCCCCCGGCTCCAAAGTTAGGGGCGAAGGTTGGGATTCCTCACCCTCCCCGCCACCATCTCCCGGCCAAGCGATTGGATGTTCAGGATTTTCTTTTAAAATTCCGCTTTGTTTTACTGCGAGGTTGAGCAAGTCCCGGGGGATGATGGCTAATGGCTGGGCAGGCTCAGGTTTGGCCTTTTCGGCCTCGCCCGCCTCAGTCCCCGGGACGCTCGGCCCAGAGGCGATGCATTCTTCCGGCAGCCCCGCGCCCCCCGCAACAGGCAGATCTTCTTCCCTGTCCCCGGGACGCAGAGGCTGGGCAGCCTCGACTGTCTCACCCTCCCCGGGGACAGATTCCCCCCGCCTACAGCGCCGTTTGGGAACGCTGGTGAGGGAGGCGGGACACGCGGCGAGCACCGACTCCTCCGCGGAGCGATGTTGTTCCTCCTCCGCCTCATTGGAGCGGTGCCTCCTTTTTTGACTGGGGTGGGCGCGGAGGCAGGGAGACCTCCATGTCTGCCGAGGCCTCCTGCTCCGCTACCCACTTTGGCTTTTCTTGCCCGCGCCCGAGCCCGACCGCGGGTGGTAAGCTCTCTGCGGTATGAGTCAAGGGCTCGGACACGGGCTCGGGATACCCCGCGCTCCCGGTGATGGGGGTTGGCCGAGCGCGGTGATGGGGCTGTCTGGCACACTGAGGGGACCCGCCTCGAGGTGTTTACTTTTCCTCCGCGCCTTCCTTCCGCCCGGACGCTCTCCCTCCCCCCCGCCGGAGGCCATGAAGACAAAGGCCTCCGACGATGCCCGCGCACCTACGGCTCCCGGCACGCGGACGCTACTAGGGGGAGGGGTGGCGGCGCCGGCACCAGCCTTGGCCGCCTTAAGTGTTTTGGCGGCCTTGGAGGCGGTGCAGTTCTTACGAACGTGCCCCACCTCCCTACAGGCGTGGCACCGCACGCCGTCCGACTTCCAAAAGACACGGTAGGCAGTCCCCTCGTGGACGACATTGAAGGCTCCCTCCGTCGTCTCTTCCCGCGCCAGCCGAACAAAAAGCTGGCGGCGGAAGGAGAACACGTGACGGAGGCTGGCCTCCCTGAGGCCGAGTGGTATCGGGTTGATCCCCGACCTTACCTCCCCCAGGTTGGTGACGGTGGGGGAGGAGGAGCTCAGCAGGAACAAAGGGCGGGACATTTGAAAGTATGACCCTCTGCACGGTGGCCTCGAGAGGGTCCACCGGCAGGAATGTCCCGCCCACCGTGAGCCCCTTTTCCAGGGCCAGGGACACCGCCCGCTCCGACCCCAGGAAGAACACAGCCTTGCCGGACATCTTGGAGGCTGCGACAATGGCCGAGGGGCCGACTACCCCAGCCATTGCCCGCACGCACTCCTCGATGCTCATGTTGGGGTGAGTGTAGCACTTAACCCCGTGTTGTTTCGTTCTAAGTTTGAATGGTGGCAGGGCAGCACAAGGCGCCGTGGCTGCAGACACCACATTTGCATATGTCCTTGCTGGCCCTGCCACTGGCGTAGATGAGGTCGCCATTATGGGGTCTCTTTAAGGGCTACACCCATCCCAAATTCACAAGCCAGAAAGGTCTTTAAATGGCCTTGTTTAATATTAGAGCAGAGGGTGCTCTTAAGGAGGCACACCTCTCCCCTACTTAATGATTTGGGGAGGGGCCTTGCTCCCTCTGCTCAGTTGTCTTAATATTAATAAATATAATTATTATTTTTAATTAAGAGGAGAAAGGGGCTCTCAGAGAGAGAGAGAGGGGAGAGACAGTGAGAGAGAGAGAGAGAGAGGTGGGAAAGAGGGAAGCTGTGAGAGCAGGTCTCCCCTCACAGTGCTGGGTGGGTGTTGCAGGGGTGCTCCCCCCGGATGGTAAACACAAAATGTCTCAGCAGATGGTCTTTGGGTGGGGGGGGGGAGAAGATATCTTCATCCAGGATAGCTGGAACTACCCAGGCACAGTACTCCCAATGATGTTAAATAGGGTGGTAATGAGTCTTCAGCCAGGAAGCTCCAGCTACCCTGGGCCAGGCAATGGGGGAGGGGTGCTTCAGTGGTGTGTGGGGCCTAGTTTTTAGCAAGAGCCCCACATACACTTCCACACACACACACCCCCCACGATGTTCCGTCTTCGAATTAATCTTCTTTCCTCCCCCCACCGATAAAACAAAGTCTTTTTTGGGGAGTGCACCAATACACCCACCTGTAGAATGTTGATGAATAGTGGCTCTCCCTCCTTCCACACTGAATGATGTTTTTTCAGGGTGATGTTATTTCTCCCTCTCTCCAACTCTCTGTAGCAGTATAGTAATAGCAGTTTCTGCTCTCCTCATTTTCCTCAAGGTGTTTGAATTGTAGTAAGCCCCTTCCTCCTCTTCCTGGGGTGATCACACAGGGTCACAGGCAGTAGCAAAAGCAAGAGCTCCTCTCCCCACAAGCTCACTGCTCCAAGTGAATAGGCCACACCTCCAACAGCTCTACAACTCTTTTGGTTGTAATCAAATTAAGCAATTAAATCAAGTGCCCCCCTGATTAAAGGGGGAGGACACTCCAAATATTTTTCAAGTGCCCTTTTTAAAAAAAATTTTCCTTTTTTTTGTGTTTTTTTTAGGGCACCGAGAGGCAAGTTATACAAGTGCCCCCTGACTCCAACAACAGCTCTACACTCTTTTGTAGAAAACAAAAGTAAACATTAAATCAAGTGCCCCCGATCTGGGGGACACTCCAAACCCTTATCACGGCCCTTTTTGTATTTTTTTGTGTTTTTCTTTTGTGCACTAAAACCATAAATTTACAAGTGCCCCATATAAAAGGGGAGCGGGACACTAAAACCCGGCAATAAAAACAAATTAAACTTTAAAACATATAAAATCAAATTAAAATTTGGTTGCCGGGTGTAATGATACACTCCAGTCCCTCCGGCGCCCACCTCTCACGGAAGGCCACAAGCATACCGGTGGAAAATAGTGCCATGTGAACTTTTACATCCACCTGAGAGAGCAATCAGGGCCTTGGTTTAACATCTCATCTGAAAGATGGCACCTCCAACAGTGCAGCACTCCCTCAACACTGCACTGGGAGTGTCAGTCTAGATTTTTGCGCTCAAGTCACAGGAGTGGGATTTGAACCCACAGCCTTGCTGACTCAGAGGTGAGGGTGCTACCCACTGAGCCACAGCTGACACTTACAACAGCTCCCCAACTCTTTCTGGTTGCAGCTCTACAACTTGTGAACATCCTCACAGGTGCATACATTACAGGCCCTAAATGGGCAATCTCCCACACAGAGGTCATAGGATGGTTGGTGTGAAGAATGGTAAAATGTGTTCCTGTTGCCATTGGAGGGTAGGAGCGGGGATGCTCTTTGCAGGTCAGGAAGATTCGATGGGGGCAGCGCACAGGGATCAACTCTGCATCTATTTCATGCTATGCCTGCCTTAGTGTGCTTAGTGATAAAGCAAGTAAAAGTCCCATTTCCCTTCACTAACATCCCCAACAAATGCAATTAGCGCAGTACAGAAAGAACTGACAAAGCACGCGTTTGTTAATTTAAGATTGCCAGTTGGGGGCAGGGAAGCGAAGTGAAAAATTCACTTGTCTCGAGAAACACATTAAAATATCTTTATAATGTGTCAGCCTTTGGCTCAGTGGGTAGCACTCTCTCTCGCCTTAGTCAGCAGGTTATGGGTTCAAGTCCCACTCCAGAGACACGTATTTCAGGCCGATACTCCCAGAGCAGAATTGATCTTTCGGATAAGTTGTTAAACCGAGGCCCTGTCTGCTCTCCCAGGTTGGATGTAAAAGATCCCATGGCATTATTTCAAAGAAGAGCAGGGGAGTTATCCCTGTTATCCCTGTTGTTCTGGAAAATATTTATCCCTCAATCAATACAACAAAAACAGATGATCTGGTCATTACCACATTGCTGTGTGTGGGAGCTTGCTGTGTGCAAATAGGCTGCTGCGTTTCCCACATTACAACAGTGACTACACTCCAAAAGTACTTCATTGGCTGTAAAGCGCTTTGAGACTTCATGAGGTTGTGAAAGGCGCTGTATAAATGCAAGTTCTTTCTTTATACTGTTAATAAAAGAGTATTTTTAATCATGACGCCACGATAGTTTGGATCGCAGAAAGACTGTGTGCATTGTTCACATTGCCAAAACTAGCTCCCTTTTCCAGATGGTGATTCATGTCCGCAGGATAAAGGAGCTGGTTTAATCTCAGTACAGGCAGAGAGCATGATGATGTACCAAGTGCCGGAGATCCTGGCAAAGGTTGTCCTAGTTGTGAAAGCAAAGGATTTGAACTTTCTGAGCTCTGGCTATTCCAACAAATGTCCCAAACGACGCTCTATACACAAGTAATGCCCTTTATCCAGGCCTGCTACGGCTTATGCAAAGATATGTTAACAGTTACTATTGTGTTCCTAACACAGATGAAACTGCACACAGGGAGGTTAAAGTAACAGTGACCTCAGTCTTTAATAAGACACTCCAGAGTGAGGAACAGGCCTTAAGGGCCGGCTTATATACAGTGCTCCCAAGGGATGCTGGGATCCCTTGGGACTTCAGGGGATGCGCTCCCTGGTGGCAGAACATGCTTTACAGATACTCAACAGTTACAACAGCTAAACCTACCACCCAGGATTTTGAGAGAAGGGGTTGTCCAATCCCTGGGGGTTGTGAAAGGGGCTTCACTGAGAAAGAAAGAAATAGTTGCATTTACATAGCGCCTTTCACGCCAATGAAGTACTTTTGGAGTGAAGTCACTGTTCTAATGAGACGCACCAACGTCAGTGTCCTCGACCAGGCCAACATTCCCAGCATCGAAGCACTGACGACACTTGACCAGCTCTGCTGGGCGGGCTACATAGTTCGCATGCCAAACACAAGACTCCCAAAGCAAGCGCTCTACTCGGAACTCCTACATGGCAAATGAGCCCCAGGTGGGCAGAGGAAATGTTACAAGGGCACCCTCAAAGTCTCCCTGATAAAATGCAACATCCCCAACGACACCTGGGAGTCCCTGGCCAAAGAACGCCCTAAGTGGAGGAAGTGCATCCAGGAGGGCGCTGAGCACCTCGAGTCTCGTCGCTGAGAGCATGCAGAAATCAAGTGCAGGCAGCGAAAGGAGCGTGCGGCAAACCAGACTCCCCACCCACCCCTTCCTTCAACCACTGTCTGTCCCACTTGTGACAGAGACTGTAATTCCTGTATTGGATTGTTCAGTCACCTGAGAACTCACTTTTAGAGTGGAAGCAAGTCTTCCTCGATTTCGAGGGACTGCCTATGATGATGATGTAGGAAATGCAACAGCCAATTTGCACACAGCAAGCTCCCACAAACAGCAATGTGACAATGACCAGATAATCTGTTTTAGTGATGTTGATTGAGGAGTAAATATTAACCAGGCTACTGGGATAACTTCCCTGCTCTTCTTCAAAATAGTGCCCTGGGCTCTTTTACATCCACCTGAGAGAGCAGACAGGGCCTCGGTTTAACGTCTCATCCTCCGACAGTGCAGCATTGGACTTGAACCCATAACCTTCTGATTCAGAGGTGAGCGTGCTACCCACTGAGCCACGGCTGAATGGCAACTTGCATTTATATCGCACTTTTATCTTAGAAAAAAAGTCCCAAGATTCATGATTAAATGAAAATGGATCCTGAGGCTACAAGAGGAGATATTTGGATGGATGGCCAAAAATTTGATCAAGGACATGAGATTTAAAGATTGTCTTAAAGGAGGAGAGGGAGGGGAAGATGAGGAGGGGATTCAGGAGATAATTCAAGAGCCTTGGGCATGGCAGATGAAGACATGGCCGCCAATGGTGGGGTGAAGGGATTAGAGTCAAAGGCTCAAACCACACCTGGAGTACTGTGCACAGTTTTGGTCTCCTTATCTAAGGAAGGATATACTTGCCTTGGAGGCGGTGCAGTGAAGGTTCACTGGGATTGATTCCTGGGATGAGAGGGCTGTCTTATGATGAGAGATTGAGTAGAATGGGCCTATATTCTCTCGAGTTTAGAAGAATGAGAGGTGATCTCATTGAAACGTACAAGATTCTGAGGGGGATTGACAGGGTAGATGCTGAGAGGTTGTTTCCCCTGGCTGGATAGTCTAGAACCAAGGGTCACAGTCTCAGAATAAGGGGTCGGCCATTTAAGACAGAAATGAGGAGGAATTTCTTCACTCAGAAGGTTGTAAATCTTTGGAATCCTTTACCCCAGAGGACTGTGGATGCTGTGTCTCTGAATATATTCAAGGCTAGATTTTTGGAAACTAGGGGAATCAAGGGATATGGAGATCGGGCGGAAAAGTGGAGTTGAGGTCGAAGATCAGCCGTGATCTTATTGAATGGTGGAACATGCTCGAGGGGCCGTATGGCCTACACCTGCTCCTATTTCTTATGTTCTTATGAATGGGTGTACAGGGGGAGGGGGGCGGATGTTTAGAGCTGGAGGGGGTTACAGAGATAGGAAGGAGCGAGCCCATGGGGAGAATTAAAATGCGAGGATGAAAGTTTTGAATTGGAAGCAAGGGGGGGGACTAGGAGCCACTGTAAGTCAGCAAGGTCTGGGGTGATTGGTGAGCGGGACTTGGTGTGGAATAGGAGACAGACAAGTGTGTTCTGGATAAGCTGAAGCTTATAGAGGACGATCTTGACAATCAGCAGGGAAAGTCTGGCTTTAACCTGGTGACGAGTGGATGTTGTGCAATCTTTAGCTGGTCTTCTCTTGCTAAGTGGTGAGGTTTCTGTACTGTCAGCTTGGCTCAGGTTGGTAGTAGTTTCTTGGTTGTGTCAGAGGTTGTAGTCCGAGCCCCCCACACCAGGACATGCGCTCAAAATGCAGCTGTTTTTACCGGTCCAGAACTCTCCAAACGTATCATTTGAATGGACCAAAACGCTACCATATAATTGAACGACCATAATCGCGAGAGCTGGTCCTGTTTCTGGCTGTGGCGGAGATCACCTCCTACAGAAGGTAGGTGTTGCAGGGAATTCAGGGCCAGAATGATCTCCTGGACTAGTTTCGATCGCCGAGATGGATCGGAGCGAAATTTCCCAGATTTTTTTTTGCCAAATTGGCCTGGGTATTTAAATGTGTTTTTTTTGCCTCTCCCAGGAGATCACATGGTTTCGGGTGGGGTGGGGAGTGTATAAGTTGTGATACACAAGGTATGGCAATTGTTGGGACAGGCTCGACGGGCCAGAGGGTCTTTACCTGTCTGTCATTGTTATGTTCGTATGCAACGACTGCGTTAATGTCATCACTACATTACCATCACCACTCATGCAGAAGGCTGAGTGTTGAAGACTTGCTACAATGTGTGTCTGATCTTGCACATCAGTAAACTGGAGAACTGCTGTTGTCTAAGGATAACAAATCAGTAGTGAGATTTACTCCAACAACATATAGAAAGTTCTGATGCCTCATGCCCTACTCACTAAGTTTGCCTTGGTCAATGAAATTCTCATTCCTCTTTTTGTTAGGGTCTTCGAAATAGTGCCGTGGGATCTTTTATACCCACTTAAGAGGGCAGACGGGGCCACGGTTTAACATCTCATCCAAAAGACAACACCTCTGACAGTGCAGCACTCCCTCAGTACTGCACTACAAGTGCCAGCCTAGATTTATGTGCTCAAGTCTCTGGAGCGGGACTTGAACCTTCTAACATCAGAAACAAGTGCGCTGCCCACTGAGCCACAGCTGACACTACAAAGGAGATATTAGAACAGGTGACCAAAAGCTTGGCCAAAGAGGTGGGTTTTAAGGAGCATCTTAAAAGAAGAGAGAGAGGCGGAGAGGTTTAGGGAGGGAATGCCAAAGCTTAGGGTCAGACAGCTGAAGGCAGGGCCACCGATGTAGACCAGCAAGCACAGGGGACAAACAGCATTTATCAGAATTCAGGCTTACCCTTTATGAGTAGGTGGTTTGCACATGTGAAGGAAAAACCAGCAACAGGCTTAGACAATGCTGTATTTCTGCGCTCCACTAAACTCCACTGAACAGATTTAGTCAATGGTTTTTTTGATTTTTTTGGACGGATTGTGAAGTAACAAACGAGTTGAAACACAATCTTCACCACTGGGCTCTGTAGCTGCCAGTTCGCGGTGATAGAAATATGAAAAATGAACAAACACAGACCTGATTCAGTCCTAGAATTCCAATCCCCATTGCCACGTAACTCCCATCACATCAAGAAGACAAGCCAAGCATAATCTTCA
The DNA here is from genome assembly GCF_044704955.1 of Pristiophorus japonicus. Lineage (NCBI taxonomy): Eukaryota > Metazoa > Chordata > Chondrichthyes > Pristiophoridae > Pristiophorus > Pristiophorus japonicus. Next base: position 237,995,614 of record NC_091979.1, on the reverse strand, counting down.
TCCAACCCTAACGTTTCTTGGCAAATTAATTATACATTTATCTGGTTTCAGCTTTATTGTATGCTAAGTATTCTAAGCTCATAATGCCTTGAAAGGTGGTGCATTCCAAGTCAATCAGAGACAGCTGTTGGAGCGAGGACCCCACTCTCGGTGAAGTTGGAGCGATGCCAGCCTTTGTTTTGATTCAAGTACTTTCTGCAGATGGTTTGCACTTTTCCTTTCCCCCCCCCCGCCCCCCACACAAGAAACAGAAGTTTAAAGTTGCGCAAAAACCATCCGGGTCAGACTTGCGAGCGTTCCAAGGCTGCGGTATGCACCATCTACAAGACACACTGCAGCAACTTGCCGAGCTTCTTCGGCAGCACCTCCTCAAACCCGCGAGCTCTACCACCTATAAGGACAAAGGCAGCGAGCGCACGGGAACACCACCATCTCCAAGTTATTCCGGGAAACACACACCATCCTGACTTGCAAATATATCGGCCGCTCCTTCGTCAAAAGCCTCCCAAACAGCACTGTGGGAGCACCTTCACCACATGGACTGCAGCGGTTCAAATAGGTGGCTATTAGGGACGGGCAATAAATGTCGGCCTTGCTAGTGATGCCCACATCCCAGGAACGAATTACAAATCCCACCAACAAATGGGGGAGCAGATAGTTTGCTAAACGTCACTGGCAAGGCCACATTTATCGCACTATTTCGAAGAAGAGCAGGGGACTCATCCCCGGCGTCCTGGGCCAATATTTATCCCTCAATCAACATCACTAAATAGATTATCTCATTTATCTCATTGCTGTTTGTGGGAGCTTGCTGTGCGGAAATTGGCTGGCACGTTTCCTACATTACAACAGTGACTACACTTCAAAAGTACTTCATTGGCTGAAAAGCGCTTTGGGATGTCCTGAGTTTGTGAGAGGCGCTGTAGAAATGCAAGTCTTTCTTTCTTACATGGAATTGCCGGGCAGAGAAAGAGCAGCTGTCCACCAAACCTGCCACACACACAGCATGATGGCCGGAGCATCAATGAACAGACACTCCCGACCCCCTCCCCTCACCCCACAGCCATGAAATCTCCAGGGAGAAGCAAAAACCAGAGAACAAACAACAGGGCCAATAAGGAGAAAAATGCTCTTGGGAAATTCCTCTCTGACCCCCTCAGGTGATCAAAACCAGTCCACGTGATCACCCAGAGCAAGTGTTATCTATAGTCACTTCATCATCATAGGCGGTGCCTCAAAACGAGGATGGCTTGCTTCCACACTAAAAAGAGATGAGTTCACAGGTGTTTCAATGAAAGACCTAATATTCCAGGTCTCGAACTACATCTTGAAGGGTGGAAGATGCCTGTGCGTGGATTTTTTTAACGTGTGGTGGCTGTTGCACATCAGCCACCACACGGGCTTGACAGAGCTCGGTCTTGGTCCAGTGGCAAGGGTTAACCAAGACGACTGGAGACCAGCTCTGCTGCACAGGCCGAGCGCGCACACATATCGCAGTATGGGCTGGCCCGTGCTGCCCCTGGGCCCTTACCTTCTAAAAGAGTCACTTACCTTCTAAAGTGATGGTGTCAGGGACGGTGTTCCAGGATTTTGACCCAGCGATGAAGAAGGAACGGGCGATATATATCTAAGTCAGGCTGATGTGCGACTTGGAGGGGAACCTTCAAGCGATGGTGTTCCTGCCCAAGACCTGCTCAGTGGTAGAGGTTGTGGGCCAGGGAGGTGCCGGTGTAGTAGCTGCAGGGAGCTGGTGGTGCAGAGGGTGAAGATCGTGGGCGATCTTCCTCTTCTGGCTATGCCCGGGCTTAATCTGGGTGCAGAGCGTTGCGGGAAGGCCATCCGTCAGGAACCCGGCCTCTGGGTCTCAGGCTCCCCTTGGAACCCCATTTAAATATCACTGCAAAATAATAATAAAGGAAATTTTAGCTCTCCTGAGATCAGAAAGAAAGAAAGAAGGAAAGAAAACAGAGAGCAAGAGAGAGAGAAGGAAAGAGAAAGAAAGAGAGAAAGAAAGAAACAAAGAGAGAAAGAGAGAAAGAGTGAAAGAAAGAAAGTAAACAGAGAGAGAGTTTTTTTACTTGCTGCTGTTGTTTATTAGTTTAGTGCTTAATTTAAAGTTTGGTGTATTTGTCACCTGAGCTATAATGTTATTTTTATATGACTTATATCGTTCATTATTTAAATGATAAAGAGCCATTGAGATTACAGCTTTATTGCTGAAACTTTTGTGATTACGACGACATACTTAGGGGCCGAAATTTCCCCTTTCTATAAGGCCCGTGGCCGCCTGAAAGCGTTGGCCACTGGTCGGCGCAGAATGGCTACCGAGTCTCCGCGGAGGGGCCGCCATTTGTTAAATTGCCCTTGCTTAGGTTTGGAGCGGTGTAGGAGACCGCTCCGCCCGTTTTACCGCCACAGCGTGCGCGCGCCGACCCCTCACCCATCGGCGGCGGCCCCGTCCCGAAATTGCCGCGCGGGGAATTGTCCATTTCCTGGAATTGGCCCATCATCATCATCATCGGCAGTCCCTCGGAATCGAGGAAGACTTGCTTCCACTCTGAAAATGAGTCCTTAGGTGGCTGAACAGTCCAATATGAGAACCACAGTCCCTGTCACAGGTGGGACAGATAGTCGTTGAGGGAAGGGGTGGGTGTGACAGGTTTGCCGCATGCTCTTTCCGCTGCCTGCGCTTGATTTCTGCACGCTCTCAGCGATGAGTCTCGAGGTGCTCAGCGCCCTCCCGGATGCACTTCCTCCACTTAGGGCGGTCTTTGGCCAGGGACTCCTAGGTGTCAGTGGGGATGTTGCACTTTATCAGGGAGGCTTTGAAGGTGTCCTTGTAATGTTTCCTCTGCCCACCTTTGGCTCGTTTGCCGTGAAGAAGTTCCGAGTAGAGCATTTGCTTTGGGAGTCTCGTGTCTGGCATGCGAACTATGTGGCCCGCCCAGCGGAGCTGATCGAGTGTGGTCAGTGCTTCAATGCTGGGGATGTTAGCCTGACTGAGGATGCTAACGTTAGTGTGTCTGCCCTCCCAGGGGATCCCACAGAAACGGCGCTGCCGCCAGTCGGTGCCCCCTGACAGCCTTTGCTGTCGGTGTCCTTTGTGTGGCTTGACCACGCGGCCGCCCTTAAAGGAGAGGTGGCCCTGCTGGCGACGCCATTTTATTTTTTATTGTCGGCCGACTGCCAGGTCGGGCCGACAATTATACCCGCCGAGTTCAGCCGGGCCGCCAACGGGGCAGCCTGCCACCCCCCCCTCTCGGGTGCCAGGACCGCTGGCCCGGCCGAAACCCCACCTTGTGGCCCAGCTGAAACCCTCCCTGGTGGCCCAGCTGAAACCCTCCCTGGTGGAACAGCTAAAATGGCTGCAGAGTTCGCAGCGGCCCTCCCCTTTCACTGACGGGGAGGGATGTTGTGACGTGACAGAACAGCGCTGATGACTGACAGCCTCGAGTACTCCACCCCGACCCCGCCTCCACCCCACTAGTGACGGGCACCCCGCCCCACCCCCACTTCCACCTCGATGATAAGGCCACTTCTGCCCCCCTCCCCGCGCCCCCACCCGCAAAAAGCACCAAGTGCTGAATTTCTCCTGTTTGGCCGGCCCATGCACTTCAAGATGTGGTAGCAACGACTCGTTTCAGTTGGTGGGCAATTTCTGCCCCTTAAGCTCACAGAAAGGGTGCAACAATACAAATCCGGCCATTTTCCCTAAGGCCAACCCTGAGCTTACACTTGTTCCCACCTCAAATACCTCAAACTAGCGACATCACAAATAGCAGCGTGGCAGCACAGCAAAGCTATTTTTTAATTCCAAAAGTCAAAGACCTATATTGCCAATAATAGCCTGGACCTTAAACCTACAAAAGCTCAGTGATCCGTCATTGGAACCTTTTTTTTTTGTTTAATACTCGGAATGTGGGCAAGACCAGCATTTATCGCCCATCCCTAATTGCCCTTGAGAAGGTGGTAGTGATGGAGTTATCCCCGGTGTCTTGTGGCCAATATTTATCCCTCAATCAACATAACAAAAAACAGATTATCGGGTCATTATCACATTGCTGTTTGTGGCAGCTTGCTGTGCACAAATTGGCTGCCGCGTTTCCCACATTACAACAGTGACTACACTTCAAAAGTACTTCCCTGGTGGCCCAGCGACTGTCACCAGGGAAGCGCTTTAAGACATCCGGTGGTCTTTAAAGGCTCGATATAAATGCAAGTCTTTATTTTCTTTCTTTCCATGAGCTCATATCCTTACTCCATCTACCCGCCTTGGTCCAGACTTTAAAGACCCCAAGAGGCTTCATCCAACGTACAGAGTACTTCGTCACCTCTTAAACAAGTTATTTTTAGCAATATTTAGCGTCAATATCAAAATAATACAAGTCTCCGTAATTTTTAAAAGATGTATTTTGTTGAGGCTATTGAGAGCTACTGTGAAGTAGGAAATGTTCAACAAATGGACGCAAGTCTTAGTGTCAACATTGTTCTATTATATTAAAAAATGGTTTCCCATCCAAACTTACTGATTGATCCAATGCCCAAAGCTGCTGGTTTGATGCTCTGCCAAAACATTAAGCAAATATTGAAATACTACTTGGTATTAGAAAGGTGGACTGCTTCACGGACATTTGGTTTTCACAAATGGATCGAGCTAACTGAAAAAGCCAAGGCTCTCGATGGAGGGAGATTACCGAAGTGGACGAATGGATCCAAAGCAAGCTGTGATTTTTTTTTGGTTATACGTTCCTGGGATGTGGGCGTTGCTGGCAAGGCCGGCATTTATTGCCCATCCCTAATTGCCCTGGAGAAGGTAGTGGTGAGCCGCCGTTGTGAACCGCCAACATCCAGGCCAACATCCCCAGCATTGAAGCACTGACCACACTCGACCAGCTCCGCTGGGCAGGCCACATTGTTCGCATGTCAGACACGAGACTCCCAAAGCAAACGTTATACTCGGAACTCGTTCACGGCAAACGAGCCAAAGATGGGCAGAGGAAACGTTTCAAAGCCTCCTTGATAAAGTGCAACATCCCCACTGACACCTGGGAGTCCCTGGCCAAAGACCGCCCTAAGTGGAGGAAGTGCATCCGGGAGGGCGCTGAGCACCTCGAGTCTCATCGCCGAGAGCATGCAGAAATCAAGCGCAGACAGCGGAAAGAGCGTGCGGCAAACCTGTCCCACCCTCCCTTCCCCTCAACGACTATCTGTCCCACCTGTGACAGAGTCTGTGGTTCTCGTATTGGACTGTTCAGCCACCTAAGGACTCATTTTAAGAGTGGAAGCATGTCTTCCTCGATTCTGAGGGACTGTCTATGATGATGATAATGGTGATCTTCAACCGCTGCAGTCCGTGTGGCTCCCACAGTGCTGTTTCGGGAGGGAGTTCCAGGACTTTGACCCAGCGACGATGAAGGAACGACTGATATATTTCCAAGTCAGGATGGAATAAATGGGTCATTTTCGGGCTGGCACACTGTAACTAGTGGTGTACGGCAAGGAACGGTGCTTGGGCCCCAGCTATTCACAATCTATATCAATGATTTGGATGAGGGGACCAAATGTAATATATCCAAGTTTGCTGATGATACAAAGCTAGGTGGGAATGTAAGTTGTGAGGAGGATGCAAAGAGGCTTCAAGGGGATATAGACAGGCTAAGTGAGTGGGCAAGAACATGGCAAATGGAATATAATGTGGAGAAATGTGAAGTTATCCACTTTGGTAGGAAAAATAGAAAAGCAGAGTATTTTTTAAATGGTGAGAGATTGGAAAATGTTGGTGTTCAGAGGGATCTCGGTGTTCTTGTACACGAATCACTGAACATTAACATGCAGGTACAGAAAGCCATTCAGAAAGCAAATGGTATATTGGCCTTTATTACAAGAGGATTTTGAGTATAAGAGTAAAGAAGTCTTACTGCAATTATATAAGGCCCTGGTGAGACCACACCTGGAGTATTGTGTACAGTTTTGGTCTCCTTAACTAAGGAAGGATATACTGGCCATAGAGGGAGTGCAACGAAGGTTCACCAGACTGATTCCTGGAATGGAGGGATTGTCCAATGAGGAGAGATTGAGTAGACTATGCCTATATTCTCTAGCGTTTAGAAAAATGAGAGGTGATCTAATTTAAACAGACAACATTCTTACAGGGCTTGACAGGGTAGATGCAGGGAGGATGTTTCCTCTGCCTGGGGAGTCTAGAACCAGGGGTCACAGTCTCAGAATAAAGGGTCGGCCATTTAGGACTGAGATGAAGAGAAATTTCTTCACTCAGAGGATGGTGAATCTTTGGAATTCTCTACCCCAGAGGGCTGTGGAGGTTCAGTCGTTGAGTATATCAGTCCTGTTTCTCATCTACATGTTGCCCCTTGGCGACATCGTTCGGAAACATAGCGTCAGTTTCCACATGCATGCTGATATACATGTACTCAATTCTACCTCACTGGCACTTCTCTCGACCCCCTCCACGGTCTCTGAATTGTCAGATTGCTTGTCCGACCTCCAATTCTGGATGAGCAGAAATTTTCTTCAATTGAATGTTGGGAAGACCGAAGCCATTGTTTTCGCTTCCCGCCACAAACTCCGTTCCCTAGCCACTGACTCTATCCCTCTCCCCAACTTCTGTCTGAAACTGAACCAGACTGTTCGCAATCTCGGTGTCACATTTGGCCCTGAAATGAACTTTCAACCACATATCCGCAGCATAACTAAGACTGCTATTTCCACCTGTGTAACATCGCTCATCTCCACCCTTGCTTCAGCTCATCCGCTGTTGAAGCCCTCATCCATGCTTTTGTTACCTCTAGACTTGACTATTCCAACGCACTCCTGGCTGGCCTCCCACATTCTACCCTGCGTATACTGGAGGTGATCCAAAACTCAGCTGCCCGTGTCCTAACTCGCAGCAAGTCCCATTCACCCATCACCCCCTGTGCTCACTGACCTACATTGGCTCCCGGTTAAGTAACACCTCGATTTCAAAATTCTCATCCTGGTTTTCAAATCCCTCCATGGCGTCGCCCCCTCCCTATCTCTGTAATCTCCTCCAGCCACACAACCCCCCGAGATGTCTGCGCTCCTCTAATTCTGCCCTCTTGAGCATCCCTGATTATAATCAGTCAACCATTGGTGGCCGTGCCTTCTGTTGCCTGGGCCCCAAGCTCTGGAACTCCCTCCCTAAACCTCTCTGCCTCTCTACCTCTCTTTCCTCCTTCAAGATGCCCATTAAAACGTACCTCTTTGACCAAGCTTTTGGTCACCTGCATTAATTTCTCCTTATGTGGCTCGGTGTCAAATTTTTTATCTCATAATACTCCCGTGAAGCGCCTTGGGACGTTTCACTATGTTAAAGGTGCTATATAAATACAAGCTGTTGTTATTAATATAAACTTCCATATGGCATAGATTACCTTTTATCAGGTTAAAGAGACCACTACAGTCAATAGTCACAAGTGTCTTTTTGTATGAGACATGAAATACAAGGTCCTCCAACTGCTGTAATATGATCTGTTTTCCAGGGATTTATGATGGCCACCAATCCTGTTATTCCCGCACGTTAACATCATCATCATCATCATAGGCAGCCCCTCGGAATCGAGGAAGACTTGCTTCCACTCCTGAAGTGAGTTCTTTAGTGGCCAATACAACAGCCACAGACTCTGTCATGGGTGGGACAGATAATCGTTGAGGGAAGGGGTGGGTGGGACTGGTTTGCCACACGCTCTTTCTGCTGCCTGCGCCTGATTTCTGCATGCTCTCGGCGATGAGACTCGAGGTGCTCAGCGTCCTCCCAGATGCACTTCCTCCACTTAGGGCATTCTTGGGCCAGGGACTCCCAGGTGTCAGTGGGGATGTTGCATTTTATCAGGGAGGCTTTGAGGGTGTCCTTGTAGCGATTCCGCTGGCCACCTTTGGCTCGTTTGCTTTGAAGGAGTTCCGAGTAGAGCGCTTGCTTTGGGAGTCTCGTGTCTGACATGCGAATTATGTGACCTGCCCAGCGGAGCTGATCGAGTGTGGTCAGTGCTTCAATGCTGGGGATATTAGCCTGGACGAGGAGGCTAATGTTGGTGCGCCTGTCCTCCCAGGGGATTTGTAGGATCTTGTGAAGACACCGTTGGTGATATTTGTCCAGCGTTAACACACGCTTTAAGGTAAGCATGTGGTTGTTGAGCCAAATGATGGCCTTCCGGTTTATTCTTGTTCCTCCTTCAAGACGCTCCTTAAAACCTGCCTCTTTGACCAAGCTTTTGGGGTCACCTGTCTCAATATCACGTCACGTGGCTCGGTTTCAAATTCTGTCCGATAATCGCTCCTGCGAAGCACCTTGCGGCGTTTTTTTCCGTTAAAGGGGCTATACTAATGCAACTTGTTGTTGTCGCTGCCCCTTTAAGAGCCGGTTGTCCATCCCAATTCCTATAGCCGCCTGTACCTTCCCTGTTTGCAGCACTAATGCAATACTGTCATCGATAACTCAATCCCACCTGCACGATAAGGTGACCCCCTCTAAGCCACCTGACCTGACTTCAATTAGATAATGTTAGTGAGAATGATTGCTCAAAGCAATTTTACCCTTTGACCCGATGTTTGCGCATGTAAAGAACCCCATAAAACAGATTGCAGGGCCTCTTGTCCCCTTAAATACTGCAGGTGCATGAGCCCCTTTAACTGATCGCAAGTCAGCCTACGATAAACCCCTCACTCCATAGCTCACTTGACAACAAAAGAAAGTTTAACCGATAGTGATTTTGTGGTAATAATGATTTTTTTTTCTTTCTAAATAACTAACTAGGATCAATAAATATATCTCCAGCTTGATGATACAGCGCAAAAAGGAGATTTTCTAATTGAAAAGCTTTTCTGGTAAATACTTGGCAAGATTACAATCTACCAATTAGGCAAGACTTTCAATCCCACCTCTGCAATTAATCTTCACAGAGAGCCCCGTCCTCGATTTTAAAATTCCCATCCTTGTGTTCAAATCCCTCTATGGCCCATCTCCTTCCCTATCTCTGTAACTTTCTCCAGCCCCACAACCCTCTGAGGTCTCTGCACTCCTCCAATTCTGGCCTCTTCCACATCTCAATTTTAATCGTTGTACCATCGGCGGCCATGCCTTCAGCTGCCTAGGCCCCAAGCTCTGGAATTACCTCCCTCAAACTCTCCACCTACCTCCCCTCCTTTAAGACTCTCCTTAAAACCTACCCCTTTGACCCTCATCTGTCCTAATATCTCCTGATGTGGCTCAGTGTCAATTTTTTTCTGATTACGCTGCTATGAAGCGCCTTGGGATGCTTTACTGTGTGAAAGGTGCTATAGAAATACAAGTTGTTATTGTTGTTACTGCATAGGGACACCCCTCAAAACCTACCTCTTTGACCAAGCTTTTGGTCACTTGTCCTAATATCTCCTTATGTTTTAAATGGAGAAAAATTGCAAAGTGCTGCAGCACAGAGGGACCTGGGGGTCCTTGTGCATGAAACACAAAAAGTTAGTACGCAGGTACAGCAAGTAATCAGGAAGGCAAATGGAATGGTGGCCATTATTGCAAAGGGGATGGAGAATAAAAGCAGAGAAGTCCTGCTACAACTGTACAGGCTATTGGTAAGGCCACACCTGGAGTGCTGCATGCAGTTTTGGTCTCCGTATTTAAGCAACCTGTTCAACCATCGTCATCTCCAGGCCAGATCCAAGACCGTCCCAACATATGTCGTCGAGCTACAGTACATTGCGCACATTCAGAGGCTGAACTCCAAGCATAGTCAACATCTTCACTGAGGCGTACGAAAGCATGGGCCTTACACTAAACATCAGTAAGACAAAGGTCCTCCACCAGCCTGTCCCCGCCACACAGCACTGCCCCCCAGTCATCAAGATCAATGGCACGGCCCTGGACAACGTGGACCATTTCCCATATCTCGGGAGCCTCTTATCAACAAGAGCAGACATTGACGACGAGATTGAACACTGCTTCCAGTGCACCAGTGCAGCCTTCAGCTTCCTGAGGAAAAGAGTGTTCGAAGATCAGGCCCTCAAATCTGCCACCAAGCTCATGGTCTACAGGGTTGTAGTAATACCTACCCTCCTGTATGGCACAGAGACATGGACCATATACAGAAGACACCTCAAATCGCTGGAGAAGTACCACCAACGATGACTCTGCAAGATCCTGCAAATTCCCTGGGAGGACAGACGCACCAACGTTAGCGTCCTCATCCAAGCTAACATCCCCAGCATTGAAGCACTGACCACACTCGATCAGCTCTGCTGGGCAGGCCACATTGTTCGCATGCCTGACACAAGACTTCCAAAGCAAGCGCTCTACTCAGAACTCCTTCACGGCAAATGAGCCAAAGGTGGGCAGAGGAAACGTTACAAGGACACCCTCAAAGCCTCCTTGATAAACATTTGGGCCCTGCAGCGTAATTAAGGACAAAAACAGGGTCATTGACATCAATACATCGTGCCCTCGCATTCCTGTCATGGTAGTCACATTGTGACTGACGCCTGCTCTCAACAATTTCTTTCATGGTAGGGTGTATAAGGGATAACATGGTTTTGCGCGTCCTTTTCATTAGCAGCTCTGCGGGTGGAACCCCTGTGAATGAGCGTGGTCGGGATCTATTGGCCAACAGGAGGTGTGATAAGCGACTTTGTAGGGAACCCCCTTGGATTCTGAGCATCCCCTGTTTGATTATCTGCACTGCTCGTTCTGCCTGGCCGTTTGAGGCCGGCTTGAACAGTGCCATTCTGACATGGTTGATCCCATTGCCTGCCATGAAGTCCTGGAATTCAGTGTGTGTGAAGCACGGGCCATTGTCGCTGACCAAGACGTCCGGTAGACCATGGGCGGCAAACATTGTCCGTAGACTTTCTACCGTGGCAGAGGATGTGCTTGAATTTAAAATGGCACACTCAATCCATTTGGAGTAGGCATCTACTACAACCAAAAACATTTTTCCCATGAAAGGACCTGCGTAGTCCACATGGATGCGTGACCATGGCTTGGCGGGCCAGGACCAGGGGCTAAGGAGGGCTTCACTGGGTGCTTTGCACAGCTGAGCACACGTGTTGCACCAGCGAACACAAAGTTCCAGGTCAGCATCTATCCCTGACCACCAAACATGTGACCTGGCAATTGACTTCATCATGACAATGCCCAGGTGCTCATTGTGAAGTTCTCTGATAAACACCTCTCTGCCCCTCTGGGGCATGACTACTCGGTTTCCCCACAGTAGGCAATCGGCATGAATCGAGAGTTCATCCTTGCGCCTATGAAATGGTTTAAATTCCTCAGGGCATGCCCCGTACGTGGCTGCCCAGTCCCCATTCAGGACACATTTCTTAACTAAAGACAGTAGCGGGTCTTTATTTGTCCAGACTTTAATCTGACGGGCTGCCACAGGTGTGCCTTTGCTTTCGAAAGCTTCAACAGCCATGACCATCCCAGCATCATGCTCAGTTGTCCCCTCAGTGGTGGCTAGTGGGAGCCTGCTGAGTGCATCGGCGCAGTTTTCAATGCCCGGTCTATGCCGAATTGTGTAGTCATAGGCGGCTAACATAAGTGCCCACCTCTGTATGAGGGCTGATGAATTCGCATTTATGGCTTGTTGTTGGCCAAAAGGGACGTTAGGGGTTTGTGATCTGTCTCCAGCTCAAATTTCCTGCCAAACAGGTACTGGTGCATTTTTTTTTACTGCATATACACATGCTAGCGCTTCCTTTTCTACCATCCCGTAGCCCCTTTCTGCCTGGGACAGACTTCTGGAGGCATAAGCTACCGGCTATAACTGACCATTGGTATTCACATGCTGCAACACACACCCGACCCCATAGGGTGACGCATCGCACGTTAGAACAAGATTCTTACACAGGTCATATAACGTTAACAGTTTGTTGGAGCATAACAAGTTGCGTGCTCTATCAAAAGCCGTTTCCTGGCTGTCCCCCCAGACCCAATCGCGACCTTTGCGTAGGAGCACGTGTAGTGGCTTTAACAGCGTGCTCAATTTGGGAAGAAAGTTACCAAAATAGTTCAGGAGCCCCAGGAACGAACGCAACTCCGTCGTGTTACGGGGTCTGGCTGCTTCTGGATCGCTTCCGTTTTGGATGCAGTAGATCTGATCCCGTCTGCTGCTACCCTCCTCCCCAGGAATTCTACCTCCGGTGCTAAGAAGATGCACTTCGCCTTTTTCAGTCGCAGCCCTACCTGGTCCAGTCTGCGTAGCACCTCCTCCAGATTGTGGAGGTGTTCTTCAGTATCGTAACCCGTGATGAGGATGTCGTCTTGAAAAACCACCGACCCTGGAATCGACTTGAGGAGGTTTTCCATATTTCGCTGAAAGATCGCGGCGACCGAACGAATCCCGAACGGACATCTGTTATACTCAAACACTCCCTTGTGTGTCGTGATGGTGGTCAGCTTCTTCGACTCACTCGCCAGCTCCTGGGTCAAGTAAGCTGAGGTCAGGTCCAATTTTGAAAAAAGTTTGCCACCAGATAGCGTCGCAGAGAGGTTCTCTGCTCTCGGTAGCGGGTACTGGTCTTGGAGTAACACCCGATTGATGGTGGCCTTGTAATCGCCACATATCCTGACCGACCCATCTACCTTGAGCACCGGCACAATCGGGCTCGCCCAGTCACTGAATTCGACTGGCGAGATGATGCCTTCCCTCAGCAGGCAGTCCAATTCGCATTCTATCTTTTCCCACATCACGTACAGCACCGCTCTGGCCTTGTGGTGTTCTGGCCTGGCGTCCGGGTTTATGTGAATCACGACCTTGGTCCCCATGAAAGTGCCGATGCCGGGTTGAAATAATGAGTTAAATTTGTCCAGGACCTGTGAGCATGATACTCGCTCCACAAAGGAAATTGCATTGACATCGCCCCATTTCCAGTTCATGACAGCAAGTCACCTCCTCCCCAGTAGTGCGGGACCATCCCCCGGGACAATCCAGAGTGGCAACCTGTTCTCCGAATCGTTGTAGGTCACGACTACCGTGGCGCTGCCTAGCACCGGAATGATCTCCTTTGTATATGTCCATAGCTGTGCATCAATCGGCAATAATTTTGGCCTCCTGGCCTTGGACACCCACAACCTTTCGAACTGTTTGATACTCATCAGGGACTGGCTGGCCCCCGTGTCTAGCTCCATTAATACTGGGATGCCGTTGAGGAGCATTTTCATCATTATCGGTGGCGTCCTGGTATATGAACTGTATATGTGCTCTACATGAACTCGCTGAACTTCAGCTTCCAGCGATTTCCCCCAGTATTCATTTGGCCTCGTAGGGCTTACATCGGGTTCATCCTCTCGTACATCAACCTGGCTGCAGGCTTCCTGCACATACGTGTCAAGTGACCGCTGACGTTGCAGTTTCTGCAGGTATATTGCTGATACCTGCAAGCTCTGGCTGGGTGCTTGCCTCCACACCTCCAGCATGAGCTGGAGGCCCCATTGTTGGAAACAAAAGATCCATTACCAGTCGATCGTCTCTGACTGTCTCTGTAACTGTCCTTAAGCGCACCATTAACAGGTGTTGATTGCCCATTACTGGCCGCATTGTCCATTGCGATGGCATGAATCATCGTTCAGCCTCTGTTGAATTCCCCCTTTGGGTTTGACTACATGCTGGGGCATGTCCGATTGCCCTTGTCTGCCTAGAGAACTGTGTGCCGCGTTAACAATGTTGACTCCCAGGTCGTTTGCCGCATTTGAGCCAAGATTTTTGTCATGCATCATTCTGGTCTCTTCCTCCCCTGAGATAAATGTCTGGGCTATCAGAGCCGCCGCTTCCAAGGTCAAGTCTTTGGTCTCAATCAGTTTCCTGAAAACCCCAGAGTGCCCGATGCCCTCAATAAAAAAGTCTCGCAGCATCTCCGCTCTGCATGCATCTGTGAACTTACATAGGCTCGCCAGTTGCCAGAGATCTGCCACGAAGTCTGGAACGCTTTGCCCTTCTCGCCGCAGGTGCATGTAAAACCGGTGTCTTGCCATGTCCATGCTGCTTGCCAGTTTAAGGTGTTCCCCGATCAACTTACTGAGCTCTTCGAACGTCTTGCCCGCCGGCTTCTCTGGCGCTAGAAGGTTCTTCATCAGGGAGTATGTCCTGGATCCACAACCGTCAGGAGATGAGCCCTGCGTTTGTCGGCCGAATCCTGTCCCAACCATTCCTTAGTGACAAAACTTTGCTGTAGTCTCTCAATAAAGTCGTCCCAATCATCACCAACACAGTACCTCTCTTCTATGCTGCTAGTGACCATGCTAGCATGGTTTAAATCCCAGTTTCTCGTCGCCAATGATATGTCCTTACTATACAGTATAAATGCACACGAGGCCCGTACTTGAGAGAAGGTCACTCTGTGATTTGTGGTCAATGTTCTCAAGGTGTACAATTTAGGTCAGCTTATACAAGGATTACAATGATAGTTGAATACATGACAGAGAGCATGCAGAAACTAAGCGCAGGCAGTGGAAAGAGCGTGCGGAAAATCAGTCCCACCCACCCTTTCCCTCAACGACTGTCTGTCCCACCTGTGACAGGGACTGTGATTCTCGTATTGGACTGTTCAGCCACCTAAGGACTCATTTTTAGAATGGAAGCAAGTCTTCCTTGATTCTGAGGGACTGCCAATACTTCCATATTTAACGAAAGATATTGTTGCTTTGGAGACTGTTCAGATAAGGTACACGAGGTTGATTCTTGAGATGAAGGGAAATTAGGGATAGTGTTAAATCCAAGGAAGAGGCATATAAACTGGTGAGAAAAAGCAGCAAACCTGAGGACTGGGAGAAATTTAGGATTCAGCAGAGGTGGACTAAGGGTTTAATTAGGTGTGGGAAAATAGAGTATGAGAGTAAGCTTGCAGGGAACATAAAAACTGACTGCAAAAGCTTCGATAGATATGTGAAGAGAAAAAGATTAGTGAAGACTAATGTAGGTCCCTTGCAGTCAGAATCAGGTGAATTCATAATGGGGAACAAGGAAATGGCAGACCAATTGAACAAATACTTTGCTTCTGTCTTCACTAAGGAAGGCATGAATAACCTCCCGAAAATATTGGAGACCTAGGGTCTAGCGAGAAGGAGGAACTGAGGGAACTGAGGGAAATCCTTATTAGTCAGGAAATGGTGTTAGGGAAATTGAAGGGACTGATCGCCGATACATCCCCAGGGCCTGATAGTCTGCATCCCAGAGTACTTAAGGAAGTGGCCCCAGAAATAGTAGATGCATTGGTGGTCATTTTCCAACATTCCATGGACTCTGGATTAGTTCCTATTGATTGGAGGGTAGCTAATGTAACCCCACTTTTTAAAAAAGGAGGGAGAGAGAAAACAGAATTATAGACCGGTTGGCCTGATATCGGTAATGGGGAGAATGCTGGAATCAATTACTAAAGATGTAATAGCAGCGCATTTGGAAAGCAGTGACAGGATCGGTCCAAGTCAGCATGGATTTATGAAAGGGAAATCATGCTTGACAAAACTTCTAGAATTCTTTGAGGATGTAACTAGTAGAGTGGATACGGGAGAACCAGTGGATGTGGTGTATTTGGACTTTCAAGAGGTTTTTGACAAGGTCCCACACGAGAGATTAATGTGCAAAATTAAAGCACATGGTATTGGGGGTAATGTATTGACGTGGATATATAAAATGGAAAAGAGTGACTAAAGTAAATGTTGGTCCCTTAGAAGATGAGAAGGGGGATTTATTAATGGAAAATGTGGAAATGGCTGAGACCTAAAACAATTATTTTGCTTCGGTCTTCACAGTGGAAGACACAAAAACCATGCCAAAAATTGCTGGTCATGGGAATGTGGGAAGGGAGGACCTTGAGACAATCACTATCACTAGGGCGGTAGTGCTGGACAGGCTAATGGGACTCAAGGTAGACAAGTCCCCTGGTCCTGATGAAATACATCCCAGGGTATTAAAAGAGATGGCGGAAGTTATAGCAGATGCATTCGTTATAATCTACCAAAATTCTCTGGACTCTGGGGAGGTACCATCGGATTGGAAAGCAGCTAATGTAACGCCTCTGTTTAAAAAAGGGGGCAGACAAAAGGCAGGTAACTATAGGCCGGTTAGTTTAGCATCTGTAGTGGGGAAAATGCTTGAAGCTATCATTAAGGAAGAAATAGCGGGCCTTCTAGATAGGAATAGTGCAATCAAGCAGACGCAACATGGATTCATGAAGGGGAAATCATGTTTAACTAATTTACTGGAATTCTTTGAGGATATAACGAGCATGGTGGATAGAGGTGTACCGATGGATGTGGTGTATTTAGATTTCCAAAAGGCATTCGATAAGGTGCCACTCAAAAGGTTACTGCAGAAGAAATGTATAAGCATGGATAGAGAATTGGCTAACTAACAGAAAGCAGAGAGTCGGGATAAATGGGTCCTTTTCAGGTTGGCAATCGGTGGTTAGTGGTGTGCCACATGGATCGGTGCTGGGACCACAACTGTTTACAATATACATAGATGACCTGGAAGAGGGGACAGAGTGTAGTGTAACAAAATTTGCAGATGACACAAAGATTAGTGGGAAAGCAGACACAGAGAGGCTGCAAAGAGATTTAGATAGGTTAAGCGAATGGGCTAAGGTTTGGCAGATGGAATACAATGTCGGAAAATGTGAGGTCATCCACCTTGGAAAAAAAAACAGTAAAAGGGAATATTATTTGAATGGGGAGAAATTACAACATGCTGCGGTGCAGAGGGACCTGGGGGTCCTTGTGCATGAATTCCATAAAGTTAGTTTGCAGGTGCAGCAGGTAATCAGGAAGGCGAATGGAATGTTGGCCTTCATTGCGAGAGGGATGGAGTACAAAAGCAGGGAGGTCCTGCTGCAACTGTATAGGGTATTGGTGAGGCCGCACCTGAAGTACTGCGTGCAGTTTTGGTCACCTTACTTAAGGAAGGATATACTAGCCTTGGAGGGGGTACAGAGACGATTCACTAGGCTGATTCCGGAAATGAGGGGGTTACTTTATGATGATAGATTGAGTAGACTGGGTCTTTACTCATTGGAGTTCAGAAGGATGAGGGGTGATCTTATAGAAACATTTAAAATAATGAAAGGGATAGACAAGATAGAGGCAGAGAGGTTGTTTCCACTGGTCGGGGAGACTAGAACTAGTGGACACAGTCTCAAAATACGGGGGAGCCAATTTAAAACTGAGTTGAGAAGGAATTTCTTCTCCCAGAGGGTTGTGAATCTGTGGAATTCTCTGCCCAAGGAAGCAGTTGAGGCTAGCTCATTGAATGTATTCAAATCACAGATAGATAGATTTTTAACCAATAAGGGAATTAAGGGTTACGGGGAGCGGGCGGGTAAGTGGAGCTGAGTCCATGGCCAGATCAGCCATGATCTTGTTGAATGGCGGAGCACGCTTGAGGGGCTAGATGGCCTACTCCTGTTCCTAATTCTTATGTTCTTATGTTCTTATGTGGATCGAGAACTGGTTGGCAGACAGGAAGCAAAGAGTGGGAATAAACGGGTCCTTTTCAGAATGGTAGGCAGTGACTAGTGGGGTACCGCAAGGTTCAGTACAGAGACCCCAGCTAATTACAATGTATATCAAGGATTTAGATGAAGGAATTGAATGTAATATCCCCAAGTTTGCAAATGAC
The DNA here is from genome assembly GCF_044704955.1 of Pristiophorus japonicus. Taxonomy (NCBI): domain Eukaryota; kingdom Metazoa; phylum Chordata; class Chondrichthyes; family Pristiophoridae; genus Pristiophorus; species Pristiophorus japonicus. The sequence continues at coordinate 237,977,978 of NC_091979.1, read as the reverse complement.
ACTAAGCTGGGTGACAGTGTGAGCTATGAGGATGAAGCTAAGAGGCTGCAGGGTGACTTGGACAGGTTAGGTAAATGGGCAAATACATGGCAGATGCAGTATAATGTGGATAAATGTGAAGTTATCCACTTTGGTGGCAAAAACAGGAAGGCAGATTAGTTTCTGAATGGTGACAGATTAGGAAAAGGGGAGGTGCAATGAGACCTGGGTGTCATGGTACATCAGTCATTGAAATTAGGCATGCAGGTACAGCAGGCAGTAAAGAAAGCAAATGGCATGTTGGCCTTCATAGCGAGAGGATTTGTGTATAGGAGCAGGGAGGTCTTACTGAAGTTGTACAGGGCCTTGGTGAGACCACACCTTGAGTATTGTGCGCAGTTTTGGTCTCCTAATCTGAGGAAGGACATTCTTGCTATTGAGGGAGTGTAGCGAAGGTTCACCAGATTGATTCCCGGGATGGCAGGACTGACATATGAAGAAAGATTGGATCGACTAGGCTTATATTCACTGGAATTTAGAAGAATGAGAGGGGATCTTATAGGAGCATATAAAATTCTGACGGGATTGGACAGGTTAGATGCAGGAAGAATGTTCCCGATGTTGGGGAAGTCCAGAACCAGGGGTCACAGTCTAAGGATAAGGGGTAAGCCATCTAGGACTGAGATGAGGGGAACTTTTTCACCCAGAGAATTGTGAAGCTATGGAATGCTCTACCACAGAAAGTTGTTGAGTCCAATTCATTGGATATATTCAAAAGGGAGTTAGAGATGGCCCTTACGGCTAAAGGGATCAGCGGGTATGCAGAGAAGGCAGCAATGGGGTATTGAAGTTGCATGATCAGCCATGATCATATTGAATGGTGGTGCAGGCTCGAAGGGCCAAATGGCCTGCTCCTGCACCCATTTTCTATGTTTCTATGAGGGGATTGACTTATGAGGACAGGTTGAGTAGGTTGAGCCTATATACATTGGAGGTCAGAAGAATGAGAGGTGATCTTATCGAAACATATAAGATAATGAGGGGGCTTGACAAGGTGGATGAAGAAAAGATATTTCCACTCATAAGGGAGACTAAAACTAGGGGACATAGTTTCAGAATAAGAGCTGTGGAGGCTGGGTCATTGAATATATTTAAGGCGGAGATGGACAGATTTTTAAGCAATAAGGGAATAAAGATTATGGGGAGTGGGCAGGGAAGTGGAGCTGAGTCAATGATCAGATCAGCCATGATCTTATTGAATGGCGGAGCAGGCTCGAGGGGCCGTATGGCCTACTCCTGCTCCTATTTCTTATGTTCTTAGGTGGCTCAGTGTCAGATTCTGTTTGTTAACACCCCTGTGAAGCGCCTTGGGTCGTTTTACTACTTTAAAGGCGCTATATAATAGAAAAAAAGTCATGGAAGGAAGAAAAAAGAAAGAAAGAAAGAGGTAGACTTGCATTTATATAGCACCTTTCACGACCACCGGACGTCTCAAAGCACTTTACAGCCAATGACGTATTTTTGGAATGTAGTCACTGTTGTAATGTGGGAAACGTGGCAGCCAATTTGCGCACAGCAAGCTCCCACAAACAGCAGTGTGACAATGACCAGATAATCTGTTTTTTTTGTTATGTAGATTGAGGGATAAATATTGGCCCCAGGACACCGGGGAGAACTCTCCTGCTCTTCTTCAAAATAGTGCCACGGGATCTTTTACGCCCACCTGAGAGAGCAAGGGGCCTCGGTTTAACGTCTCATCAGAAAGACGGAGGATATAAATTCAGGCTGTTGTTGCCAACTGGTCATTTTTTTCCAATTTTCAGCTGTTGAGGCCCCAAGTTTTGGAATTCCCTCCCGAAAACTCTCCACCTTTCTACCGTTCTCTCCTCCTTTAAGACGCTCCTTAAAGCCTCACACTCACACACACGCACATAAAAACACGCACACGCACAACCTCACACACCCTCACAATCACTTAAAATGATCATAACAAAAACATTGCTATTTGTGGGAGCTTGCTGTTTGCATGTTGGCTGCCGCGTTTCCCACATTACAACAGTGACAACACTTCAAAATTACTTCATTGGCTGTAAAGCGCTTTGAGGCATCTGGTGGTTGTGAAAGGCGCTATATAAATGCAAGTCTTTCTTTTCTTTTACAGTTTGCAATATCCAGTTGAAGCAGCTTGTTATTGGAAGTGGTTTGGAGCTGGATGAGGTTACCATTAGTTGGCTGTTTTGTGCTCTGGCCTTGTGTTGCACACGGTTTAACCTCCCCCAATGGAAGCACGCTCCCGGGCCTGGCCAAGCTCTCCATCTGCCGAGTGCAGGAAATGGAAGCCGCCCAGGGACTGTCTCTCTGGCCTGCTTTCCCACCATTGCGGCGTTGAGCGCACACCTGGGCGACCCGGGAGCACGCAAAGTCTGACGCATTCGTTGGATGCCTTCCACAACCTCTCTCAGGTCACATCTGGACTGTGTGGACCTTCTGGTCAACATCTGGCCCCAGAGCTGGAGTGGAGAGGAGCAAGGAGGGCCTGTACTCTGGGACACTGGAGTCACATACAGGCTCAGGGTAAGGACGGCAGGTTTCCTTCCCTGAAGGGACATCAGTCAACCCAGGTGGGGTTTTTACGACAATCCGACAGCTTCATGGTCACTTTTACTGACACCAGCTTTTTATTTCCAAATTTAAAAAAAATCTAAATTCAAATTGGTGGGATTTGATTTTGCGTTCTCTGGATATTAGTGCAACGCTCTGAAATTACTGGACCAGCAATATCACTATTGTACCTATTGTGCCTCGGGGAGCAATGTGGAGACCCTGGGAGACTGCTCCAGGGGGCAGCGCGAGTGACATCATCAAGGTCCAGGTCAGTGATTGGAGCGTGGGCAGATACAGCACGAGCGGCGAGAGACTGTGGAGGGATGTGATCGGGGCCCAGGGGAGGGTTGAGTTCGGGGCCAGGGGCCCAGGGGCAGCACGGGCCAACCCACACTGCGATATGTGTGTGCACTAGGTCCGTGCAGCAGAGCTGGTCTCCAGTCGTCTTGGTTAGCCCTTGCTACTGGACCAAGACGTAGCTCTGTCAAGCCCGTGTGGTGGCTTGTGTGCAACGGCCAACACACGTTAAAAAAATCCACGCACAGGCATCATCCACCCTTCAGGATGTAGTTCGGGTCCTTCATTGAAACACATGTGAACTCGTCCTTTTTTGGCGTGCAAGCAAGTCATCCTCATTTCGACGGACTGCCTATGATGAACTATTTACTCTGATAGGGTACATGTCCTTCTGCCTCTGCTACTGAGTTGCCTCCGTGCATGCCAGGAAACTGTACTTGGAATCTTCGTCGTTGTTCTGTATCTGTAAAGCATGCACTCCCATGTTGCGCCACCAGGGAGCTCATCCCCTGAAGTCCCGAGGGATCCCAGCATCCCTTGGAAGCACTGTATATAAGCTGGCCCCTAAGGCCTGTTCCTCACTCTGGAGTGTCTTATTAAAGACTGAGGTCACTGTTACTTTAACCTCCCTGTGTTCAGCCTCATCTGTGTTAGGAACACAATAACTGGTGACAAGAATACGAATCCAACGCAAAGATGCAGCAAACTATGGGCACCCTGGAGAACTTCTCGGAGGGTAAGGACTGGGAAGCCTATGCCGAACGACTAGACCAGTACTTTGTAGCCAACGAGCTGGACGGAGAAGGAAGCGCTGCAAAAAGGAGAGCGGTCCTCCTCACAGTCTGCGGGGCACCGACCTACAGCCTCATGAAGAATCTTCTGGCTCTGGTGAAACCCACAGATAAGTCATATGAGGAGTTGTGTACACTGGTTCGGGAGCATCTTAACCCGAGGGAGAGCGTGCTGATGGCGAGGTATCGGTTCTACACATGCCAGCGATCTGAAGGTCAGGAAGTGGCGAGCTACGTCGCCGAGCTAAGGCGACTTGCAGGACAATGTGAGTTTGATGGCTACCTGGAGCAAATGCTCAGAGACTTTTTTTGTACTGGGCATTGACCACGAGACCATCCTATGAAAACGTTTGACTGTCGAGACACCGACCCTCAATAAGGCCATTGCGATAGCACAGGCATTTATGTCCACCAGTGATAACACCAAACAAATCTCTCAGTACACAAGTGCTAGCAATGTTCATAAATTAACTGGAACTGTGTTTGCGAGCAGAAATGTACAGGGCAGAAACCACAAGTCTGCAACTTCCAGCAGGCCTCAGGTGACCCAAATGACTCAGAGTTCCCAACAAAGGATGAATGCAAGGCAATTCACACCTTGTCGACGTTGTGGAGGCTTCCATTCAGCCTATTCATGCCGCTTCAAAGGGTATGTTTGCAAGAGCTGTGGAACAATGGAGGACCTCCAACGAGCTTGCAAACGAGCTGCAAGCTCTGCAAAACCTGCTAACCACCACGTGGCAGAGGAAGATTGGTCCATGGTGGATCAAAGCCATTTCGAGCCTCAGAGAGAGGAGGCAGATGCTGAAGTACACGGGGTGCACACATTTTCGACGAAAGGTCCACCTATAATGCTAAACATAAAATTGAATGGCTTACCCGTAGCCATGGAACTGGACACTGGCGCTAGCCAATCCATCATGAGTAAAAAGGTGTTTGAGAGACTGTGGTGCAACAAGGCATTCAGACCAGCCCTGAGCCCCATCCACACGAAACTGAGAACGTACACCAAAGAGCTTATCACTGTCCTGGGCAGCGCCATGGTCAAGGTTACCTACAAGGGCACAGTGCACGAACTGTCACTCTGGATTGTCCCGGGCGATGGCCCCACACTGCTTGGAAGAAGCTGGCTGGGCAAAATCCACTGGAACTGGGATGACATCCGAGCGCTATCACATGTCGATGAGGCCTCATGTACCCAGGTTCTCAACAAATTTCCTTCCCTTTTTGAGCCAGGCATTGGAAACTTTTCCGGGGCGAAGGTGCGGATCCACTTGGTCCCAGAGGCATGACCCATTCACCACAAGGCGCGAGCAGTACCTCACATGATGAGGGTGAGAGTGGAAATCGAGCTGGACAGGCTGCAACACGAGGGCATCATCTCCCCAGTGGAATTCAGCGAGTGGGCCAGCCCGATTGTTCCAGTACTCAAAAGTGATGGCATGGTCAGGATTTGTGCCGATTATAAAGTAACTATTAATCGTTTCTCGCTACAGGACCGATACCCGTAACCTAAGGCAGATGACCTATTTGCGACGCTGGCAGGAGGCAAGACGTTCACCAAGCTCGACCTGACTTCGGCCTACATGATGCAGGAGCTGGAGGAGTCTTCGAAGGGCCTCACCTGCATCAACGCGCACAAGGGACTGTTCATCTACAACAGATGCCCGTTTGGAATTCGGTCGGCTATAGCGATCTTCCATAGAAACATGGAAAGCCTACTCAAGTCGGTACCATACACGGTGGTCTTTTAGGACGACATATTGGTCACGGGTCGGGACACCGCCGAGCACCTACAAAACCTGGAGGAGGTCCTCCAGCGACTGGATCACGTAGGGCTGCGGCTGAAGAGGTCGAAATGCGTCTTCATGGCAACAGAAGTGGAGTTTTTGGGGAGAAAGATCGTGGCGGACGGCATTCGGCCCACAGACGCCAAGACAGAGGCTATCAGGAACGCGCCCAGGCCACAGAACATCACGGAGCTGTGGTCGTTCCTGGGACTCCTCAACTATTTTGGTAACTTCCTACCGGGGTTAAGCACTCTCTTAGCGCCCCTACATGTGTTATTGCGTAAAGGTGAGAACTGGGTATGTGGAAAAAAACAAGTAATTGCTTTTGCGAAAGCCAGAAACATTTTATACTCCAACAAGCTGCTTGTATTGTATAACCCGTGTAAAAGACTTGTGTTAACATGTGACGCGTCGTCGTACGGAGTTGGGTGTGTATTACAACAAGCTAATGTTGCGGGGAAGTTGCAACCTGTCGCCTATGCTTCCAGGAGCTTGTCTAAGGCTGAGAGGGCCTACAGCATGAATGAGAAAGAGGCATTAGCGTGTGTGTTCGGGGTAAAGAAAATGCATCGGTACCTGTTTGGCCTCAAATTTGAGCTGGAAACCGATCACTAGCCGCTCACATCCCTGTTTGATGAAAACAAGGGGATAAATACTGATGTCTCAGCCTGCATACAAAGGTGGGCACTCCCGCTATCAGCGTATAATATACCATCCGCCACAGGCCAGGAACCGAGAACTGTGCGGGTGCTCTCAGTCAGCTACCATTGCCCACCACGGGGGTGAAAATGGCGCAGCCTGCAAACTTGTTGATGGTGGCGCAGCCCACAGACTTGTTGATGGTCATGGAAGCATTTGAAAATGCTAAATCACCTGTCACAGCTCGCCAGATTAGGACTTGGACCAGCCAAGATCCTCTGCTGTCCCTAGTAAAAAACTGTGTATTGCATGGGAGCTGGGCCAGAACTGCAAGAGCCTATCAAGCCATTCCAGCGGCGAGAGGATGAGCTGTCTATTCAGGCGTAGTGCTACCAAAAAAGGGCAGGGAGACATTCATCTCGGATCTCCACAGCACACACCCAGTATAGTAATGATGAAAGCGATAGCCAGATCCCACGTGTGGTGGCCCGGTATTGACTCTGACTTAGAGTCCTGTGTATGGCAATGCAGCGTATGTGCTCAGTTGAGCAACGCGCCCAGAGAGGCACCACTAAGTTTGTGGTCCTGGCCCTCCAGACCATGGTCGAGGATCCATGTCGACTATGCGGGCCCGTTTCTCGGTAAAATGTTCGTGGTGGTGGTGGATGCTTTTTCAAAATGGATTGAATGTGAAATAATGTCGGGTAGCATCATCACCGCAACCATTGAAAGTCTGAGGGCCATGTTTGCCACCCACTGCCTGCCTGACATACTGGTCAGTGACAACGGGCCATGTTTCACCAGTGCCGAATTTAAAGAATTCATGACCCGCAATGGGATCAAACATTTCACCTCGGCCCCGTTTAAACCAGCCTCCAATGGGCAGGCAGAGCGGGCAGTACAAACCATCAAACTGAGCCTTAAACGAGTCACAAAAGGCTCACTCCAAACCCGCCTGTCCCGAGTACTGCTCAGCCACCGCACGAGACCCCACTCACTCACAGGGGTGACCCCAGCTAAGCTACTCATGAAAAGGACACTTAAAACCAGACTCTCGCTGGTTCACCCCAACCTGCATGATCAGGTAGAGAGCCGGCGGCAGCAACAAAATGTAAACGATGGTCGCGCCACTGTGTCACGGGAAATTGATCTGAATGACTCTGTGTATGTGCTAAACTAGGGACATGGTTCCAAGTGGATCGCGGGCACGGTGATAGCTAAATAAGGGAATAGGGTGTTTGTATTCAAACTAGACAATGGACAAATTTGCAGAAAGCATCTGGACCAAATGAGGCTGCGGTTCACAGACTGCCCTGAACAGCCCACAACAGACACCACCTTTTTCGAGCCCACAACACACAGCCAAAGGATCAACGACACCACCCCGGACCAGGAAATCGAACCCATCACGCCCAGCAGCCCTGCAGGGCCAACAACACGCCAGCCTAGCGAGGGCACAGCCAACACACCAGAACAGATATTTGTACCGAGGCGGTCCACCAGGGAAAGAAAGGCTCCCGACCGCCTCACCTTGTAAATAGTTTTCACTTTGACTTTGGCGGGGAGTGATATGGTGTATCTGTAAAGCATGCACTCCCATGTTCCGCCACCAGGGAGCTCATCCCCTGAAGTCCCAAGTGATCCCAGCATCCCTTGGGAGCACTGTATATAAGCCGACCCCTAAGGCCTGTTCCTCACTCTGGAGTGTCTTATTAAAGACTGAGGTCCCTGTTACTCTAACCTCCCTGTGTGCAGCCTCATCTGTGTTCGGAACACAATAACGTCTTTCAGATGAGACATTAAAGTGAGGCCCCTTCTGCTTTCTCAGATGGGCGTAAAAGATCCCGTGGCACTATTTCGAAAAATAGCAGGGGAGTTATCTCGGTGTCCTGGGGCCATTATTTATCCCCCAATCAACATCACTAAAAAACAGATTATCTGGTCATTATCACATTGCTGCTTGTTACAAGGACACTCTCAAAGCTTCCCTGATGAAGTGCAGCATCCCCACCGACAGCTCGGAGTCCCTGGCCAAAGACCGCCCTAATGGAGGAAGTGCATCCAGGAGGGCACTGAGCACCTCGAGTCTCATCGCCGAGAGCATGCAGAAACTAAGCGCAGGCAGCGGAAAGAGCGTGCGGCAAATCTGTCCCACCTGTGACAGGGACTGTGGTTCTCGTATTGGACTGTTCAGCCACCTAAGGACTCATTTTAAGAGTGGAAGCAAGTCTTCCTCGATTCTGAGGGACTGCCTATGATGCCCGCGCGCAAATCGGCTGCCGTGTTTCCTACATTACAACAGTGATTACACTTCAAAAAAGTACTCCATTGGCTGTAAAGGGCTTTGGGGACCTCCTGGAAAGCGCTATATAAATGCAAGTCTTTCTTTGCTGTGCTCAAGTTCCTGGAGCAGGACTCGAACTCCATATCCTTCTGACTCAGAGGTGGGAGTGCTACCCACGGAGCCAACACCGCACACGAACACTTGGTTAGATCCCCAGGAGTGGCTGATTTCCTGTGCCTCAGAAATAAACCCAGTCCTGTCAGACATAAGCTCAACATCCAAAACTGACCAATTACATGATTATGAATGATTAACTGAAAACTCTTAATAAATTCTCAAAACTGGGTGCCCTGAGGTGAGGCTAGACCACAACTGGGTTAAATTTGCAAGTCTTGACTGAGTCAAATGGATTTATCCCGCTGGGTGGGGAGAAGATATTTTCACTTCATAAAATAGTTGGATGTTAATCTCTGTTCCCCTTAAGTTGCCATATCCCATTGATGTTGACACGCTGGCATTTAGAAAGCTGAGGCGTGATTAGAATCGTTCCTGGAAACTAATTTAGAAACATAGAAACATAGAAAATAGGCGCAGGAGTAGGCCATTCGGCCCTTCGAGCCTGCACCGCCATTCAATGAGTTCATGGCTGAACATGCAACTTCAGTACCCCATTCCTGCTTTCTCGCCATACCCCTTGATCCCCCTAGTAGTAAGGACTTCATCGAACTCCTTTTTGAATATATTTAGTGAATTGGCCTCAACAACAAATAAAAAATGAAATAAAAATACAAATTGAGACACATATATTTTGAAAGGAGGGGCAAAAAATACTTAAAGAGGAAGGAAAGTTTAGGAAACATGCACTTTCAGTGTCCCCTAATTGTTAATATTTCCACCGTTAAAACCAGTTCTAAGTATTTATTCAATTACAAATCCTGGAACTCCCTCCCTAACAGCACTGTGGCAGCACCTTCACCACACGGACTGCAGCGGTTCAAGAAGGCGGCTCACCACCACCTTCTCAAGGGGCAATTAGGTATGGGCAATAAATGCTGAGCCTTGCCAGCAACACCTTGAGTGGGACTCTAACCCCCGTAACGATAGAATGTATAGCGCCCTCAATCTGTACGGGGAACACCTCGTGTGTGTACGAGGATCGCCATCTTTATCTGCACATTGCTGACTGAGCTCCAGAATAAAGAGAGTCAAATTGAATTTAAAAGTTGTTCAAGAGACTATAAATACATGGGGCCCGAATTTGATGAAGGCCCCCGCCCGCCCAAGTGCTGCCCAAAGGACCGCTGATGGCCACCGAGGTCCCTGACGGTTCTATGGGCGGGGTTTTCATCATCCAGGTCCCTCGAAGATCGGCGGGCGGCAAATCTGTGGCGTACGCCGCAAATCTGGGCGGCAGCGGGCGGGAGCTCTCATTCTCGGCGGTAGAGGCGCTTGCCGCCCAAGTGCCGCCGAGGATGGATTCGGGCCCACGGACAGTCGAAGAGCTGGAAATTAAAATCATCAGAAAAAAAAAATTTGAAGACTTTCAGCGGACCCCATTGAGGTAAGTCTCTGTGAAAAAAATTGTTTTTAGAAGTTTACGAAAGGATCTTCAGACCTGCTGTCGGGGACAGACCAGCCTCATCGCAGCGGTTCACCCCTGTTCTGGCGCCGACTCCCGCTGACTCCCGCCCGCACCAATCTGGCATCTCAGCGGGCGGGAGTCCACTTACGCCACTCGGACGTCCGCTGATGTCAGCAGGCGCTTCCCGGCAGCTCTCCCCTCCCGCCCGCCCCAGCCCACATCGAAAGTGGCACTGGGTGGAACCCGAGGAGGAATGTCGGCGGCAGTGGGCGGTGAGTCCAACAAATTCGGGCCCTTGGTGTCAGAAGCAGAGACTTCCGATCCTTCGCCGAACGCATCTACGATCGAAATATTGGAACTGTCAGACTTTTTCGAGCCGATTGAAATTGGCGTTAAGCGGTGCAGAGCGTGCTTCGTACAAATCACGCGTGGATCGGTGAAACTGTACATACCTATTCTGCTCTGGGTGGAATGCTTGCAAAATGAACAATATCAACGGACTCAAAGGGCAATAAATAGTCATCAGCTTGTAGAGTAACCTCGAGCTATTAGGAAAGCAAACTTAAGGTAGCGCAAGCTATTGTAGACCCTTGATTGAAAAAGTATTTTTACAAATACATGGCCACGATATTTTACTAATAAGTCTTGTTCTCGTCCTCAGGTTATTTGAAGCCACAACCTTCTGACTCAGAGGGGAGAGTGCTGCCCACTGAGCCACAGCTGACACTGCAAAGTTCCCTTGTGCTGGTCTGCCCTAACCTGGGAGTGTGGGGAAGGGGCGAGGGTGGTGAGAAGGTGGGGTGGGGGCGGGGGCAAGGGTTGGTGGGGGGGTGTGGGGGGGTGAGGGGGGTGAGGGGGGCGGGTGGTGAGAAGATGGGGGGGTGCGAGGGGGAGTGGTGAGCAGGTGGGGGGGTGCGAGGGGGCGAAGGGGTGTTGGTGAGCAGGTGGGGTGGGGGGGGCGGGGGGGCGAGGGGGAGTGCTAAGCAGGTGGGGGGGCCGAGGGGGTGAGGGGGGCGAGGGGGGTGGTGAGCAGGTGGGGGAGGGTGAAATATAGAAACATATAAAATAGGTGCAGGAGTAGGCCATTCGGCCCTTCGAGCCTGCACCACCATTCAATAAGATCATGGCTGATCATTCCCTCAGTACCCCTTTCCTGCTTTCTCTCCATGCCCCTTGATCCCTTTAGCCGTAAGAGCCATATCTAATTCCCTCTTGAATATATCCACTGAACTGGCATCAACAACTCTCTGCGGTAGGGAATTCCACAGGTTAACAACTCTCTGAGTGAAGAAGTTTCTCCTCATCTCAGTCCAAAATGGCCGAACCTTTATCCTAAGACTGTGTCCTCTGGGTCTGGACTTCCCCAACATCGGGAACATTCTACCCACATCTAACCTGTCCCGTCCGGTCAGAATCTTGTATGTTTCTATGAGATCCCCTCTCATTCTTCTAAACTCCAATGTATAAAGTCCCAGTTGATCCAGTCTCTCCTCATGTGTCAGTCCAGTCATCCCGGGAATCTGTCTGGTGAACCTTCGTTGCACTCCCTCAATAGCAAGAACGTCCTTCCTCAGATTAGGAGACCAAAACTGAACACAATATTCCAGGTGAGGACTCACCAAGGCCCTGTACAACTGCAGTAAGACCTCCCTGCTCCTATACTCAAATCCCTTAGCTATGAAGGCCAACATATCATTTGCCTTCTTTACTGCCTGCTGTACCTGTATGCCAACTTTCAATGACTGATGAACCATGACACCCAGGTCTCGTTGCACCTTCCCTTTTCCTAATCTGCCACCATACAGATAATATTCTGTCTTTGCATTTTTGCCCCCAAAGTGGATAACCTCACATTTATCCACATTATACTGCATCTGCCATGTATTTGCCCACTCACCTAACCTGTCCAAGTCACCCTGCAGCCTCTTAGTGTCCCCCTCACAGCTCACATCGCCACCTAGTTTAATGTCATCTGCAACTTGGAGATATTACACTCAATTCCTTCATCCAAACCATTGATGTATATTGTAAAGAACTGGGGTCCCAATACTGAGCCCTGCGGCACTCCACTAGTCACTGCCTGCCATTCTGAAAAGGATCCATTTATCTCAACTCTCTGCTTCCTGTCTGCCAACCAGTTCTCTATCCACGTCAGTATATTACCCCCAATACCATGTGCTTTGATTTTGCACACCAATCTCTTGTGTGGGATCTTGTTAAAAGCCTTTTGATAGTCCAAATACACCACATCCACTGGTTCTCCCTTGTCCACTCTACTAGTTACATCCTCAAAAAATTCCAGAAGATTTGTCAAGCATGATTTCCCTTTCATAAATCCATGCTGACTTGGACCGATCCTGTCACTGCTTTCCAAATGCGCTGCTATTTCATCCTTAATAATCGATTCCAACATTTTCTCCACCACTGATGTCAAGCTAACCGGTCTATAATTACCCGCTTTCTCTCTCCCTCCCTTTTTAACAAGTGGTGTTACATTAGCTACCCTCCAGTCCATAGGAACAGATCTCGGGTCGATAGACTGTTGGAAAATGATCAGCAATGCATCCACTATTTCTAGGGCCACTTCCTTAAGTACTCTGGGATGCAGACTATCAGGCCCCGGGGATTTATCAGCCTTCAATCCCATCAATTTCCCTAACACAATTTCCCGCCTAATAAGGATATCATTCAGTTCCTCCTTCTCACTCGACCCTCGGTCCCTTAGTACTTCCAGAAAGTTATTTGTGTATTCCTTCATGAAGACCGAACCAAAGTATTTGTTCAATTGGTCTGCCATTTCTTTGTTCCCCATTATAAATTCACCTGAATCCGACTGTAAGGGACCTACGTTTGTCTTCACTAATCTTTTTCTCTTCACATATTTATAGAAGGTTTTGCAGTCAGTTTTTATGTTCCCGGCAAGCTTCCTCTTGTATTCTATTTTCCCCCTCTTAACTAAATCCTTTGTCCTCCTCTGCTGAATTCTAAGTTTCTCCCAGTCCTCAGGTCTGCTGCTTTTTCTGGCCAATTTATATGCCTCTTCCTTGGATTTAACACTATCCTTAATTTCCCTTGTTAGCCATGGTTAAGCCACCTTCCCCATTTTATTTTTACTCCAGACAGGGATGTACAACTGCTGGAGTTCATCCCTGTGATCTTTAAATTTTTGCCATTGCTTATCCACTGAGAACCCTTTAAGTATCATTTGTCAGTCTATTCTAGCCAATTCACGCCTCAAACCATCGAAGTTACCTTTCCTTAAGTTCAGGACCCTAGTTTCTGAATTAACTGTGTCACTCTCCATCCTAATAAAGAATTCTACCATATTATGGTCACTTTTCCCCAAGGGGTCTCGCACAACTTGCTACTTAGTCCTTTCTCATTACACATCACCCAGTCTAGGATGGCCAGCTCCCTGGTTGGTTCCTCGACATATTGGTCTAGAAAACCATCCCTAATACACTCCAGGAAATCCTCCTCCACCGCATTGCTACCAGTTTGGTTAGCCCAAGCAATATTTAGATTAAAGTCACCCATGATAACTGTTGTACCTTTATTGCACACATCCCTAATTTCTTGTTTGATGCTGTCCCCAACCTTACTACTACTGTTTGCTGGTCTGTACACAACTCCCACTAGCATTTTCTGCCCTTTGGTGTTCCGCAGCTCTACCCATATAGATTCCACATCATCCAAGCTAATGTCCTTTCTTACTATTGTGTTAATCTCCTCTTTAACCAGCAATGCCACCCCGCCTCCTTTTCCTTTCTCTCTATCCTTCCTAAATGTTGAATACCCCTGGATGTTGAGTTCCCAGCCTTGGTCACCCTGGAGCCACGTCTCCGTAATGTCAATTATATCATATTCGTTAATAGCTGCCTGCGCAGTTAATTCGTCCAACTTATTCCGAATACTCCTCGCATTGAGGCACAGAGCCTTCAGGCTTGTCTTTCTAACACACTTTGCCCCTTTAGAGTTTTGCTGCAATGTGGCCCTTTTGCTTTTTGCCTTAGGTTTCTCTGCCCTCCACTGTCGTGAGCTGGTGGGGCACGGTGGGGCGAGGGGGGCGGGGGAGAGCGAGGGGGGGTGTTGAGCAGGTGTGGTGGGGGGGCAGGGGGAGCGAGGGGGGGGGGGTTGTGAGCATGTGGGGTTGGGGGGGTGTGACGAGGAGCTGTGGAGAGTCATTCCCTGTCTGCCATCGTCTTCTGCAATTTGACACAAACAGCAAAGGTTTTTGCCGGACCCTGCAGAATAAATGCGTCTCCCCTTTAAGACACCTATATCAAAGAGTTGTCAAGCTACTGCATATTGTAAGTAATACTGGAACATTGTCAACGAATTACAGAAAGAGTTCCCCAATCTTGGAGTCAATCGTAACCCAGGGCCGCTGCTCAAAGCCCATTGCAGAGGTGCCAAGCATCGATAATTTTATGAAAGCACCATTTTTATTGCGGCTTGATCTCGGTTGCTGGATTCGACTGTCTTGTTGCTCACCGACAGGCATCGGGGAGTTCAGTATTTATCTGTATATCCACGTCCATCTTTAATAATTTACTTATTGTGCACTTCCCTGCTGTGGTTTGAGATCATTGCGATCATTTCTAAAGATAAAACTGACTGCTTCCTTTGTTCCCCGTCCAGCAATCCAATATCCCAGGATGGTGATTCCTTCACAGCTCAGGTATGCCTTGCCTGCCTTTACTGTTGTGCCTTTGGCATCAGTGGAAGTTTCACTAGACATCAATGTTCTGAGAGGCCAAAGCATCTGTGGTTCATTGGCTGCTGCTGAAACCAAACTAATCCTAAAACCAGTGAAACCTTTTTCTCAAGACCCGTAGTCTAGGGCAACATCAACAACAGCAACTTGTATTCAGATAGCGCCTTTAACATACTGAAACGACCCGAGGTGCTTCACCATCATCATATCATCATAGGCAGTCCCTCAGAATCGAGGAAGACTTGCTTCCACTCTTAGAATGAGTCCTTAGGTGGCTGAACAGTTCAATACGAGAGCTACAGTCCCTGTCACAGGTGGGACAGATAGTCGTTGAGGGAAGGGGTGGGTGGGACAAGTTTGCTGCACGCTCTTTCCGCTGCCTGCGCTTGGTTTCTGCATGTTCTCCGCGATGAGACTCGAGGTGCTCAGCGCCCTCCCAGATGCACTTCCTCCACTTAGGGCGATCTTTGGCCAGGGGCTCCCAGGTGTCAGTGGGGATGTTGCACTTTATCAAGGAGGCTTTGAGGGTGTCCTTGTAACGTTTCCTCTGCTCAACTTTGGCTCGTTTGCCGTGAAGGAGTTCCGAGTAGAGCGCTTGCTTTGGGAGCCTCGTGTCTGGCATGTGAACAATGTGGTCTGCCCAGCGGAGCTGATCAAGTGTGGTCAGTGCTTCAATGCTGGGGATGTTGGCCTGGATGAGGACGCTAACGTTGGTGTGTCTGTCCTCCCAGGGGACTTGTAGAATCTTGCGGAGACATCGTTGGTGGTTTTTCTCCAGCGACTTGAGGTGTCTACTGTACATGGTCCATGTCTCTGAGCCATACAGGAGGGCAGGTATTACTACAGTCCTGTAGACCATGAGCCTGGTGGCAGTTTTAAGGGCTTGGTCTTCAAACACACTTTTCCTCAGGCGACCAAAGGCTGCACTGGCGCACTGAAGGCAGTATTGGATCTCGTCGTCAATGCCTGCTCTTGTTGATAGGAAGTTAGGCTATAAATGAGCTGGAGTGGCAGGCCTGGAACATCGTGGCCCTCCCGACCTGTGAGAGAACAGCTCCGCAGGTCGGGCTATAAAACAGCTGGAGCGGTGTACCACTGCAATCTCCAGCCCGCGCTGCTCTAAGTGTGCGATGATTTTGAGATGGGCGACTGGGTGACGTCATCAAAACCCTGGTCGCCGTTTTTGGAGCGTGGACAGGAACATCGGCAGGGCCCAGGTACAGAGGAGTGGGAAGGCCGGGGCGGATGAGCGGCGGGTGTTTGTGGCGAGATGTGGTGAATGTTTATGGCGGAGGAGCAGTGAGAGATCATGGCGGAGGTGTGACAGATGAGGATATGGGGCCCAGGGTTAGCACGGGCCAACCCACACTGCAATATGTGTGCGCACTAGGTCCGTGCAGCAGAGCAGGTCTGCAGTCGTCTTAGTTAACCCTTGCCACTGGATAAAGACCTAGCTCTGTCAAGCCCGTGTGATGGCTGGTGTGCAACGGCCACCAGATGTTAAAAAATCCACGCACAGGCATCTTCCACCCTTCTAGATGTAGTTCGGGATTTGGAATATTAGGTCCTTCATTGAAACACCTGTGAACTCATCCCTTTTCAGCATGGAAGCAAGTTATCCTCACTTCGAGGGACTGCCTATGATGATGATAAGACAAAAAATAAATAAATTTGACACGGAGCCACATAAGAAGAAATTAGCGCATGTCACAGAGGTGGGTTTTAAGGAGCATCTTGAAGGAGGAAAGAGAGGCAGAGAGGCGGAGATGTTTGGGGAGGGAGTTCCAGAGCTTGGGGCCCAGGCAACAGAAGGCACGGCCACCAATGGTTGAGCGATTATAATCAGGGATGTTCAAGAGGGCAGAATTAGAGGAACGCAGAGATCTCGGGGTTGGAACAGGAGAAAGGGGGGTTGACCCTATTTTCTAAAGCAAATCCGGGGACACTCAGAGTGGAGCACAGCAGGTATCCAGGAGGGAAAAGGTGGGCTGCACAGCGTAACGACGCAACATTTTTTAGCAACCCATATTTTAACAGTTGCACATATAAAGAAAGACTTGCATTTCTATAGCACCTTGCACAACCACCAGATGACCCAAAACGCTTTACAGCCAATGAAGTACTTTTTGGAGTGTAGTCACTGTTGTAATGTGGGAAACACAGCAGCCAATTTGCACACAGCAATGTGATAATGACCAGATAAACTGTTTTTTTGTTCTGTTGATTGAGGGATAAATATTGGCCCAGGACACCGGGGATAATTCCCCTGTTCTTCTTCGAAATAATGCTCGATTTCTGCATGCTCTCGGCGATGAGACTCGAGATGCTCAGCGCCCTCCCGGATGCACTTCCTCCACTTAGGGCAGTCTTTGGCTAGGGACTCCCAGGTGTCAGTGGGGATGTTGCACTTTATCAGGGAGGCTTTGAGGGTGTCCTTGAAACGTTTCCTCTGCCCATCGTGTCTATGCCGGCCAACAAGAGGCTATCTCATGTGTTTTAATGTGTTTCAATAGTGCTCAAAATAAACTTACCTTAACGGGCAGGGTTTTTAATATAAAAATGAGTGTTTAAGTTTAATTTGTATATGTTTTAACAGTGTTACGGTGGTAACAGTAGACTATATGCCTGCTTTTACCAGGCGTAAAAGTTTGAAGGACATTCGCTGGGCAAGAGTTGGGCATGCGGATCGTGTGCCGAAAACCACCTTTCGCGAGACCTCAATTTCTGGGCCAGTATTTAATACTTTCCTTCGGTCGGGTCCAGTTCACGGGTTTGTAAAGAATGAAGTCAGTCCGTTCGGTGGGAGGTGTGTAGAGGACCCAGAGAGGCCAAGACAGCCTCAGGCTGAAGTTGCAAGCTCAGCATGCGACAGGCTCAATTAAATGAGCCAGTGTGAACTTTAGAACGTTTGGGAGCTTCGTGGGTTTCAGTCCTGCCAAGTTGCAGATATTGTTACCGGCCAAGTCAAACCCTGAAGGGGAGAAGACGCACTGGAGAACACTGCTTCAAACAGTTTAATATTTCCTTTTGTCTTGAAATCAGTTAAACCGCTCCCCAACAATGACAGAAAGTTTTACCAATCGAACTTCGATAAGCCTCGGCACGAAACCCACCTCCCAAACCACCTTCAACCAAAATGATCACCTATTTCCACCTCCGTAACATCGCCCGTCTCCACCCTGCCTCAGCTCATCCGCTGCTGAAACCCTCATCCGTGCCTTTGTTACCTCTAGACTTGACTATTCCAACGCACTCCTGGCTGGCCTCCCACATTCTACATTATGTAAACGAGAGGTGATCCAGAACTTGGCTGCCCGTGTCCTAACTCGTAACATCACCCCCTGTGCTCGCTGACCTACATTGGCTCCCGGATAAGCAACACCTCGATTTCAAAATTCTCATCCTTATTTTCAAATCTCTCCATGGCCATCGCCCCTCCCTAGCTCTGTAATCTCCTTCAGCCACACAACAACCCCCACCCCTCCGAGATATCTGCGCTCCTCTAAATCTGTCTTCTTGAGCATCCCTGATTATAATCAGTCAACCATCGGTGGCCGTGCCTTCAGCTGCCTGGGCCCCAAGCTCTGGAACTCCCTCCCTAAACCTCTCCGTTTCTCTACCTCTCTTTCCTCCTTCAAGACCTTCTTTAAAACCTACCTCTTTGACCAAGCTCTTGGTCACCTGTGCTAATTTCTACTTATGCGGCTCGGTGTCAAATTATTTATCTCATAATATTCCTGTGAAGCGCCTTGGGACGTTTCACTACGTTAAAGGCGCTATATAAATACAAGTTGTTGTTGTTGTTCTGTTGTGCCCCTGGTGAATAGTGTGCAGCAGTGGAAGGATTGGTGGGCTGATTAACGCTCTCACTGGCCAAGACATGGATTCTCCTTCCATGGCCGTAACTATCCTTATACTAGTCGATGGGGAGGGTGGGGTTAGTCCTGTATAGCAAGGAGGGCTTCATGGGACCCCCACAACCCACACCATAGGCCAGAATCTTACCGGCCCTAAAAGTGGCAAGCTTGGAGGCGGGTTCACTCTCAAAATGATCATGATTGACAACGGGGTGGTATACCGCTCTGATCCTGCCTCCGTGTGAGTTTCCCAAGTGCCGGGTCTGCCTGCAGTTAGCAGACTAATCAACGGGTCAGGCAATTGTCATCATCGTAGGCGGTCCCTTATATCGAGGATGACTTGCTTCCACGCCAAAAAGGGAGGAGTTTACAGGTGTTTCAATGAAGGACTGATATTCCAGATCCTGAACTACATCGTGAAGGGTGGAAGATGCCTGTGCGTGGATTTTTTTAACGTGGTGGCCGTTGCACACCAACCACCACATGGGCTTGACAGAGCTAGGTCATGGTCCAGTGGCAAGGGTTAACCAAGACGAGTGGAGTCCTGCTCAGCTGGACAGACCTAGTGCACACACATATTGCAGTGTGGGCTAGCCCGAGCTGCCCCTAGGCCCCTGGCCCCAAACTCACGCCTCTCCTGGGCCCCATCACATCCCTCCACAGTCTCTCGCCGCTCCTGCTGTATCTGCCCACATTCCAATCACTGACCTGGACTTTGATGACATCACTCTTCGCTGCTGTCGCCCTCCTGCACCAGCTCGCGCTGCTCCCTGAACTAGTACGCCTCCACGGCTAAAGGGATCAAGGGGTATAGAGAGAAAGCAGGAAAGAGGTAATGAGGTGAATGATCAGCCATGATCTTATTGAATGGTGGTGCAGGCTCGAAGGGCCGAATGGCCTACTTGCACCTATTTTCTATGTTTCGATGTACCACGCTGCTCCCGGGCCACCGTACCTCCGCTCCTTTTATGGCCCTGACCTGCCGCTGGTGTTCTCACACAGGTCAGGGCCTCCATACAGCTCCCAGGCCACCGCTCGCCGCTCCTTTTATTTGAGCAGCATTTTACCAAGTCCAAAGGATTTTTTCCAAGTTTTCGACAAGTTTCCCGTCCCTTGGGGATCACGTCAGGTTAGTGTGTCGGGTTCTCAACAATTCTGCTTTGGCTTGACTCATTGACAGCTGCAGAAGTGGTATGAAAGCTACCATTTCACAGCTGTTCAATTTCCAATCAAAGAAGCCGGAGCCTTCAGGATTTGGAATACGCTTTTGAGCTGTATGCATGTTGAAAGTGTTTGGACTGAGCTCTCTCGATTGACTGTCACCTCCTAGGAGCAACCTCTCTCACCATTGACAGATCGCTTCTGCCATCTTAACTTCAGCAGCCGTCTATTCCATCAGTATCGGTGCCCTGGAAATAATCTCACCTTGGTCTTCAGAATCCCTCCATGATCAGCCCCAACACCAGCAGCACCCAGCACACCAGCAGCACCAACAACATCACCAACCTTCTCCGCAATCACCTGATGCTGCACAGGACACAGGGCATCAGCACCCAACCACACTGCTGCCCGGGACCCCAGGGATGGTCTCACCATGGCCACATTTACTTCACTTGATGCTGTACACCCTGGCTGCCACATGAAGCACCAGGTTGGCACCACCCCACATCCCTACATGGCCTAAGCCATTCCTTTCACACTCATCACCATTAGGGGAGGGGGAGGGGGGTACCATTATGTCTCACCATTCCCTGCAACTTACTAAGCCACTGCCAAAGGTGCACATGAATCTGTCCAAGGTAAAGTGTTGAAGATAAATATTTCAATGTTTGACAGCACATTACTCTACATGAACATTGGCTAAAAGACCCAAGTGCCTACCCTTGTGTGTTGTTAGGTGGCATGATTAGACTAGGATGAGGGTGAATGTGAGGAGTGGCTAGTGAGATGGGGATATGATAATGTAGATATAGAGGGATGGGTGGAGATGCAAGGTAAGTTGGTGTGAGTAAGGATGTGCAGGAGTAGGGTAGGGAAGGCAGAGTGATGGGGATGTGATGAGTGTGCACAGCAGGATGAGGTTGAGTGTTGCTTTGCGGTAACATTTTGTGATCCACTGAGATCAGTGAAAGGTTTGCACCACTGCAGCCTGGTCCTCCTGATGATATCCCTGCTTGTGCCCTCCTGTGTAGTGTGCAACCAGGCTGCGTTGATCTTCTGGGGAGGTCCCTTTCATCCATGGGAAGGGAAGAGAACCTCCTTGCACGCAGTGACTCCCCCCACAAGCATCTGGAGAGAGTCATGGGAGAGCCTGGATGGAGCCATGCACCTTTGTGCAGTGATTGTCAGTGATTGCAGCATCTGAATGCTGTCGAACACTAACAGCACAATTGTCACAATCAATGTGGACACGGTCCCTTGAAGGGAACCAGCTGATGACGCATCATCAAATGACGTCATCAGACCCGCTTCCTCCAATTGGCCGGGAACCTCTCAGGGCGGGCTTAACAAACCCCAGCAAGGTCAAATTCTTTGTCACAATGCGGGAGAGAGCGAGGAGCAGGGGGTCGCAAACCGTCTTTGACCCCGGCTGCCCGGTACTTGCCGTGGTTGGCGAAATCGCGGCCGACGGGAGGGCGATGGGAGGGGGGAGAGGAGGGGGCCCAACCACGGCCACAAGCAACATTCGCGCTAAGCCGCGCGGCCACGCAGCAGTCTGGAGGTCCTGCGCAGGCCGCTCACCCACCGCCTTCTACGGGGAAGAAACTGAGCCATTCGAATGGGCCGCAGTTAAAGGGGCTGCACGCTAAAATAAAAATTCAGAGGGAGCATTGACTACAAAGTGCGAAGTTCTCCAGGGAGACTGTCTGGAGCTAGATTTGAACCCTGCACCTTCAGAGTCAGCGAAAGAAAGAAAGACTTGGATTTATACAGAGCCTTTCATGACCACTGGACATCTCAAAGCGCTTTACAGCCAATGAAGCATTTTTGGAGTGTAGTTGCTGTTGCAATGTGGGAAACGCGGCAGCCAATTTGCGCACAGCAAGATACCACAAACGGCAGTGTGATAATGACCCAGATAATCTGTTATGTTGAGAGCAGGAATGCTCCCACTAAGCTAAAGGCTAGCACTCTTCCCTGTGCTGACGTGAGCACCTTTAACATACCGAAACCTAGTGAGACGATTGACAAACAGACCAGGGCAAGGGGGCGGAGGGGAAGAAGGGGGAGGGGAAGGATGAAACAAACAGCCAGCACGAGTTGAGAGTTAACGGGTGATGTCGGGAGGCGGGGCTGCAGCGGTGGCCTTTGGAGGGGTGCTTTGGATCGTGGGAGAGTGTTCGCAAGGCAAAAGGGGAGTTTAAGGGAGAGAATTTGAGAATGCACGGTGGGGTGGGGGGTGGGGAGGGGCGGTGCTCTGCTGGTTGAAGGCTCGCCTTATATTACACATAGGAGCCTCTGTAAGCCTTATTTAGTCAAGCCTGGCGATTTATAGAAGTGGATTAGCTCTTTGCGTTGCTTCATTAGGCTATCAGGTGCCTGCAAGATTCAAACCAGATTCCAGAATCGGTCACTTGTCAAGTGGGCTGAAAGAAGTGCCCCGCTAAATACCTTAAAGCCATTGAGTCTTACTCTATAACACGGCATTACTGCACACAATGCCACAAGGGTGAAACATTAAGCTGCAGAAAAAAACCCCCAATGCATTCAGCTTCCCATAAGGAGTGTTGTGGGGGATATCCTCAATGTGCGATTGCTGCTTACAGTCTTTTCTGTGGTCAAGCAAGCTAGAGGAGCACGAGGGGAGTGACACAACATGTGGACGTCCCTGATTAAAGAAAGACTTGCAGTTATATAGCGCCTTTCACGACCACCGGACGTCTCAAAGCGCTTCGCAGCCCAACACATACGTTTGGAGTGTAGTCACTGTTGTAATGTAGGAAATGCAATGCAGCAGCCAATTTGCACACAGCAAGATCCCACTAACAGCAATGTGATAGTGGCCCAGATAATCAGATCTTTTGTTATGTTGATTGAGGGATAAATATTGGCCCCAGGACACCGGGGAGAACTCCCCTGCTCTTCTTTGAAATAGTGGCCATGGGATCTTTTACATCCACCTGAGGGGGCAGACGGGGCCTCGGTTTAACGTCCCATCCTAAAGACAGCACCTCCGACAGTGCAGCACTCCCTCAGCACTGCACTGGGAGAGTCAGCCTAGATTTATGTGCTCAAGTTCCTGGAGTGAAATTTGAATTCACAGCCTTCTGACGCAGAGGTGAGTGTGCTGCCCACTGAGCCATGGCTAATCACACGTGGGTATCGACTTTATTTTCTTATGGGTAGCTAAATCATCATCATCCTCATCACAGGCAGTCCCTTGAAATCGAGGAAGACTTGCTTCCACTCTTAGAATGAGTCCTTAGGTGGCTGAACGGTCCAATACGAGAGCCACAGTCCCTACCACAGGTGGGACAGATAGTTGTTGAGGGTAAGAGAGGTTGGGACTGGTTTGCCACACGCTCTTTCCGCTGTCTGCACTTGATTTCTGCATGCTCTCGGCGATGAGACTCGAGGTGCTCAGCGCCCTCCCGGATGCACTTCCTCTACTTAGGGCAGTCTTTGGCCAGGGACTCCCAGGTGTCAGTGGGGATGTTGCACTTTATCAGGGAGACTTTGAGGGTGTCCTTGAACCATTTCCTCTGCCCACCTTTGGCTCGTTTGCCATGAAGGAGTTCCGAGTAGAGCGCCTGCTTTCGGAGTCTCTTTGGGAGCGCTTGCTTTGGGTCGCTAAAGCAGCGTATTGGGCTAGCAAGGCCCGTAGGCCCTAAATCCTGACTGAAGCCTGTTTCGCTGAAGGAATCACTGCAATGTTGCTCCTCACCATTTCCCAGCAGCTCTCACTTCAGCAAATATACCAGCACTTAAAAGGGAAAGGAAAGCTCCCGAAGCCCCTCCGGATGTTTTTAATAGAATGTGTTACTCCCTATGGAACCAGCCAGAAATGCATAGTTCTCATCCTTGTCTTCAAATCGCTCCATGGCCTTGCACCCCCGCACCCCCCCCCCCCCAGCCCCCCCATCTCTGTAGCTCCCTCTGGCCCCGCATCCCTCCTAGATCTCTGCGCTCTTCCAATTCTAGCCTCTTGCACATCTCCCGATTTTAATCGCTCCACCATTGGTGGCCGTGCCTTCTGTTGCCTGGGGCCCCAAACTCTGGAATTCCCTGCCTAACCCTCTCCACCTCTCCTCCTTTAAGATGTTCCTTAAAGCCTACCTCTTTGACCCAGCTTTTGGTCACCTGGCCTTAATATCTCCTTATGGGGCTCGGTGACAAATTTTGTCTGATTTCGCTGCTATGAAGTGCCTTGGGATGTTTTACTATCTGAAAGGCGCTATGGAAATGCACGTTGTTGTTTCTGCATTGGGACAGAGGGCTAGAACCTCCACTTTTGAGCTTATCGCCCAAAAATGGGTGTTATTACCAGCGTGGGTAGTAAAAAAGAGTTTTCAGATCGCCATCTTCTCTCCCATTCTCAAACCACCTAGTTTCCATTTTTGAAAATGGCCGTTACTGCGAGCGATATCAATTGGGCAGTAACGTTAAATTTTTTTGAACTTCTGCCGTAAAGTATGGCCATCCTTAGCAACGGCATGGCAACGCTCGATTCCCGCTATTCAGGAGGTCAAGGGTCATCATGACATGCGCAGAAGAAGAGACAGAGAGAGAGGGAGCTCAGAGGGACTGAAGGCTTGTCTGGGTGTGGTGTGGCTGTTTTGGGAGGAAGGAGGGAGACTTTAGAGCTTCACAGCAAGTAGGCAAACAAAAAGTAGCTGTTAACAGCCACATATTTGACCAAATTTGCCCTAGAATGGAGGGAGAGGAGGAGGCATCACAGCACGCTGTGGGGACTGACGCTGGAGAGAGCAGTGAGTTGAGAGAGCAGCACATTAAAGGCCACAAAAGAGCCAGGAGATTCTCAGACAAGTCAAATGCCACCCTCCTGCAAGAGGTCGAGTCACGCTGGGGTGATGTGACACAGGGAGGGCCTGGGAAGCCAAAGGCCTACCAGAGAATATGGACCGAGATAGCAGAGGTAGTCTCGTCGGCGACCAAAGAGGTGCGTGAGGGCAACCAATGTCGCAAACGATGGAACGACCTTGTGGGATCCGCAAGAGTAAGTATTACATTGATTTACATGTATTTATGTATTATATAATTTGATTTTTATATACGTGGACCATTTCCCATATCTCGGGAGCCTCTTATCAACAAAGGCAGACATTGATGCGGAGATTCAGCATCGCCTCCAGTGCGCTAGTGCAGCCGGCCGTCTGAGGAAAAGAGTGTTTGAAGACCAGGCCCTCAAATCTACCACCAAGCTCATGGTCTACAGGGCTGTAGTAATACCCGCTCTCCTGTATGGATGAGAGGCATGGACGATGTACAGAAGACACCTCAAGTCGCTGGAGATATATCACCAACGATGTCTCTGCAAGATCCTGCAAATCCCCTGGCAGGACAGGCTAACATCCCCAGTATTGAAGCACGGACCACACTCGATCAGCTTCACTGGGCAGGCCACATAGTTCGCATGCCAGATACGAGATTCCCTAAGCAAATGCTTTATGCGGAACTCCTTCATGGTAAACGAGCCAAAGGAGGACAGCGGAAACGTTATAAGGACACCCTCAAAGCCTCCCTGGTAAAGTGCGACATCACCACTGACACCTGGGAAACCCTGGCCAAAGACCGTCCGAGGTGGAGAAAGTATATCCAGGAGGCCGTTGAGCTCTTCGAGTCCCAACGCAAAGTGCATGAAGAGGCCAGGCGCAGGCAGCAGAAGGAGCGCGCGGCAAACCAGCCCCACCCACCCCTTCCCTCGACGAATGTCTGTCCCACCTGGGTCTGTGGCTCTCGTATCGGAATGTCCAGCCATCAAAGAACTCACTTTTGGAGTGGAAGCAAGTCTTCCTCGATTCCAAGGGACTGCCTATGAATGGATGAATTTGATTTGTAACAGGCATGAGTGACTATCATCAGATGTGAGGTCTTACACTTTTACCGGGAATGTTTTACTCAAAGCCTGTGGTCACGGTGTACATCTTTAGGTAAAGAATGATAATAATCATAATAATTGTTATGTATGTAAACATTATAATTGTGTAAGACTTGCCACCAGAGGGCGCAACTGTCGGTGGCCCAAGGGTCACCTGCACACCTCGTGCAAGGGAGTATAAAAGGTTGTCTGCCATGCTGCTTAGGCACTCTGGAGTTGTATTAAAGAGACTAAGGTCACATCAGTTTTAGCTCACAGTACTCAGTCTTGCGGAGTTCTTCCATACCTAACAATTGGCGACAAGTAATAGATTACGAACTTTCACGCGGTCATGGCTGCCGTTGGTATTTTAGAGAGATTTGTAGAGGGTGGTGATTGGGAAGCATTCGTTGAGCGTCTTGACCAATATTTCGTGGCCAACGAGCTGGATAGGGACAATAAAGCGATCAAGTGCAGGGCGATTCTCCTCACCGTGTGTGGGTCCACAATATACGGCCTCATCAAGATTCTGCTCGCACCGGAGAAACCAGCGGAGAAGGCATATACAGAGTTGTGTACGCTGGTTCAGAACCACCTCAAGCCGAAGGAGAGCGTCTCAATGGTCAGGTATTGCTTCTACATGCACCACCGCTCCAAGGGACAGGACGTGGCGTCGCTGACCTGAGACGCCTTGCAGGAACTTGCAAATTTGCTGGATTTTTGAGGGAAATTCTGCAGGACATTTTTGTGCTTGGCATCGGCCTCGAACTCATCGCAAGCTGCTGTCCGCCGAATCTCTAGTCCTGAGCAAGGCCATCACGATAGGCCAGGCATTCATATCCACGAGCGATAATACCAGACAGCTATCTTCCCAGCATCGAAGCTCACCGGCAAGTACTGTGCATAAAATAACACCGCTAGCAGGCAGAACTGCATATGGCAGGACCTACACGTCTGCAGCTGCAAGACCTAGGATGGCTCAGAGTCCACCATCGGGTGTGAATGCGAATCCATTAGCACCATGTTGGCGCCGCGGGGGTAATCATCGAGCCCATCAATGTCGATTCAAGCACTACATGTGCAAAGGCTGCGAAACAATGGGGCACCTCCAGCGAATGTGCAAGAGTGCTGCGACTCACCATGTGGCAGTCAGCAGAGGATGATCGATCCGGCGCGGATCACGCAGAACAAACAAGAGAGGCAACTCAACCCGAGGAAGACGTGTATGTGGTACACACCTTCACCACTAAGAGCCCTGCTATCATGCTGAAAGTCAAATTGAACGGTATTCCGGTATCAATGGAGTTGGACACGGGGGCGAGTTACTCAATTATGAAACAGAAGGCTTTTGAGAAACTGTGGGGCAACAAGGCGCAAAGGCCCAAACTGAGCCTGATTCAGACAAAGCTGCGCACCTACACCAAACAGCTCATACCAGTCATTGGCAGTGCGGCAGTTAAGGTATCGTACGATGGAGCTGTGCATGATTTATCACTGTGGATTGTACCAGGCAATGGCCCAACGCTATTCGGCAGAAGCTGCTTGGGAAAGATTTGATGGAACTGGGACGACATCAAAGCACTATCTTCAGTGGATGAAGCCTCGTGCGCCCAAGTGCTGAGCAAGTTTCCGTCGCTATTTGAACCAGGCATCGGCAACTTCACAGGCGCCAAGGTGCAGATCCATCGAGTCCCCAATGCAAGGCCCGTTCATCACAAGGCTCGAACGGTTCCATATATGATGAAGGAGAAAGTCGGGATCGAACTGGACAGACTTCAACGAGAGGGAATCATATCATCAGTCGAGTTCAACGAGTGGGCCAGTCCGATTCTTCCAGTGTTGAAAAGCGATGGCACGGTCAGAATCAGCGGAGACTACAAGGTAACCATCAACTGAGTCTCATTACAAGACCAGTACCCACTACCCAAAGCGGATGACCTGTTCGCAACGTCAGCCGGATGACCTGTTCGCAATGTCAGCCGGCAGCATGGCCCCAGGCAAGGCCACAGAGGCCAGAAGGTGGGGGCGCAGGGCAGGAGTCGACGGACGATCCTACTACATCTGGTGCTGAGGGGCTCCGATTGTCGCCTGTCAATCCGCTGGGTCTGTTCTCGATGGATGAGAGTGTGGACTTCGAAGAACCTGCATTGCCACGCTCTAGAAGCCATTCCACCCCAAGGCCATCTATTGGTCCTCCGGTCATTCCCGCCTCTACTCTGGAGGTGCCAGCCCCAAGCACCTCTCCACAGGGCACCCCATTTGTCCCCAGGACGGCGCAACCCCGCGGAGGCCTCATGGACACGGCAGGTCTGTTCCACGAGCGCGACATGACAGCGGAGAGATGGTTCAGTTGTCCAGGATGACATTGGTGACCAGCTCATCGAAGCTTTGGGGGGGCATATCCCGACACCTGGCCACCATGTCCGAGTACATTCCACGCGTGGCAGAGTCCCTGGATGCGATAGCCAGGAACACTGCTGCCACAGCCCTCCCAGTCATCCCAAAGCGTGGCACTCCACCCCTAGGTTCCGCACCACCACTGCGAACGACAGATGCGAGCAAGGATCAAGATCCTGCTTCTGCATCAGAGAATGTTGCCCCCTTGGCACCCCATGCTCCCGTACCTGTGCAATGACTGCATCTGCCTTCATCCCCCCCAATGAGGCACCGCCTGAGGAGCTCCTCGGCCAGGCGCCGTGGAGCAAGGAGGTGGAAGGATAGAGGTGGGGAGAAGAAAGAGAGGGAGGAAGGAAAGTGAGGTGCATGTGCACATCTGGGTGTATGCAATTTGTTGCAATGTATGGGGGCTGGGACCACGCTCCTGCTTTGTCTTTGTATTCTGTGTTGCTGCACATGTTGACCATGTGATTTATGTCAATGGTGGAAAAAGTGGGATGTGGGCAGGGGTTGGGTGTTATTGCCTGTGTTACTTATGATTTCAGACCAATGTTGGTATTAAACTTTTGTTATTGAACATAACCTTGTTGCGCATTGTCTCAGATAGCTGGACCGTTACACACTGGTGATTCCTTACTGTGAAAGGGTTAAATACAACCTAACATCAACCAACATAAACTTTAACTGGCATCAAGGTGGTGAGCACCATTGATGTCTGAGCTGCACATACACAGCAGTGTGTCAGCGTTGTCACTCACATCAGCGCTCTTTCAGGCAAATCTTTCCGATATCACCTCACGTAAGAGTGGGATTTAACAAATGCCAGTCACACCGCTGGCGTCCGTCCCAGTTAGTTCCACTTTTTGTGGGCGGTTTTTTGATCGGGCGATATTCTGGGCGATATGTGTGGGAGGTGGTGAAATTGATGGTGGGCGATCTCCATTGCCGATAGTTTGGGTAAATATGCTCTTTACAAAAAACAGTCGCCGGGCGTTATTATTGAATCTCGCCGTTAAGTTCGTGAGGAAAGTAACGCTGGACGATAATATGGGCGTTGAAATCACCCATGCTGCTGATTCCGCCCAAAAAACGTGGGCAGGCAGTAATATTTTTTCTCGCCGTTAAGCACATGGGGAAAATAACGCTCGGTGATAAGTCTCCTAAAAAAGCCCGTCAGTTTCCATTTTGTGCCAAAATGGGTGATATCTGGGCGTTATATGTCATTTCAGCGGTTAAATGGGCATTAAGTTGGCATTAAGCAGGCAAAAAAAGTGGAAGTTCTAGCCCAATGAATCCCCCCATATAACTGACATTACCACAGCTGCCCAGCGAGGCCCTACTTAAGGGTTTCTGTGACAGAAGGAACTGTTAATAAAATGTCAAAGGAATGTCTGATGAGACTGTTCTTTAAAAAAAGCGTACGTGCCTTCGAACAGAAGTAGCTCCTCAGAACATAAGAAATTGGAGCAGGAGTAGGCCATACGGCCCCTTGAGCCTGCTCTGCCATTTAATAAGATCACGGCTGATCATCGACCTCAACTCCACTTTCCCACCCGATCTCCATCTCCCTCGATTCCACTTGACTCCCAAAATCTCACATGCTTTCCCTTCCCTTAGGCTACACAGAGTGAGTTCTGTAAAAGGAAAGGAAGAGTTTGCATTGATATAGCGCCTGTGGGAGTGTGGTTTGAGCCGTATGTGGTCAAGTATCCCATCAGGCATTGCACCGCCTGTGCTTACATAAGAATGGGAACTGAGCTAACTGAGTTCAAGAGAATCAAAACTATCTGAAGCGCTCAGATAAGGATGGGGTCAAAGACATGGGAACATAAGAAATAGGAGCAGGAGTAATCCACTCGGCCCCTCGAGCCTGCTCCGCCATTCAATAAGATCATGGCTGATCTTTGACCTCAACTCCACTTCCCCGCCCAATCCCCACATCCCTTTGATTCCCCAAGAGTCCAAAAACCTATCGGTCTCAGCCTTGAATATACTCAACGATTCAGCATCCACAGCCCTCTGGGGCAGAGAATTCAAAACGGTTGACGTAGTCATGTTGACTGAGCACATCTACCTCTTACCGTTTGATAAACAGGACAGTAAAATAAAATAATCGCAGGGTCAGAACTCTTTGAGACAGGAAGCTGCCATATCTGGGTGTTTAAATTATCGCGTGCGTGAGACATCTCAAGGGCGTGAAAGGGGGAGCTCTGGCCCTGAGAGTTAGAACAGTTCTCGGAGATGGTGCAAGTCCGCAGCCTATTATGGCCAGGCCTGGTCACCTTGGGCCTGCTGATTAACCCTAATAGTTGTCGTGTTATTGGGGGGAAATTGAGGTCGGAGACTTCCTTAATACGAACGCCACCCACCCAAAACATAATCTACGAAAGTACCTGTCAGTCCCGCCATCCCGGGAATCAGTCTGGTGAACCTTCGCTGCACTCCCTCAATAGCAAGAATGTCCTTCCTCAGATTAGGAGACCAAAACTGTACACAATACTCCAGGTGTGGCCTCACCAAGGCCCTGTACAGCTGTAGCAACACCTCCCTGCCCCTGTACTCAAATCCCCTCACTATGAAGGCCAACATGCCATTTGCTTTCTTAACCGCCTGCTGTACCTGCATGCCAACCTTCAATGACTGATGTACCATGACATCCAGGTCTCGTTGCACCTCCCCTTTTCCTAATCTGTCACCATTCAGATAATAGTCTGTCTCTCTGTTTTTACCACCAAAGTGGATAACCCCACATTTATCCACATTATACTTCATCTGCCATGCATTTGCCCACTCACCTAACCTATCCAAGTCACTCTGCAGCCTCATAGCATCCTCCTCGCAGCTCACACTGCCACCCAACTTAGTGTCACCCGCAAATTTGGAGATACTACATTTAATCCCCTCGTCTAAATCATTAATGTACAGTGTAAACAGCTGGGGCCCCAGCACAGAACCTTGCAATACCCCACTAGTCACTGCCTGCCATTCTGAAAAGTACCCATTTACTCCTACTCTTTGCTTCCAGTCTGACAACCAGTTCTCAATCCATGTCAGCACACTACCCCCAATTCCATATGCTTTAACTTTGCATATTAATCTCTTGTGTGGGACCTTGTCGAAAGCCTTCTGAAAGTCCAAATATACCACAACAACTGGTTCTCCCTTGTCCACTCTACTGGAAACATCCTCAAAAAATTCCAGAAGATTTGTCAAGCATGATTTCCCTTTCACAAATCCATGCTGACTTGGACCTATCATGTCACCTCTTTCCAAATGCGCTGCTATGACATCCTTAATAATTGATTCCATCATTTTACCCACTACTGAGGTCAGGCTGACCGGTCTATAATTCCCTGTTTTCTCTCTCCCTCCTTTTTTAAAAAGTGGGGTTACATTGGCTACCCTCCACTCCATAGGAACTGATCCAGAGTCAATGGAATGTTGGAAAATGACTGTCAATGCATCCGCTATTTCCAAGGCCACCTCCTTAAGTACTCTGGGATGCAGTCCATCAGGCCCTGGGGATTTATCGGCCTTCAATCCCATCAATTTCCCCAACACAATTTCCCGACTAATAAAGATTTCCCTCAGTTCCTCCTCCTTACTAGACCCTCTGACCCCTTTTATATCCGGAAGGTTGTTTGTGTCCTCCTTAGTGAATACCGAACCAAAGTACTTGTTCAATTGGTCTGCCATTTCTTTGTTCTCCGTTATGACTTCCCCTGATTCTGACTGCAGGGAACCTACGTTTGTCTTTACTAACCTTTTTCTCTTTACATATCTATAGAAACTTTTGCAATCCGTCTTAATGTTCCCTGCAAGCTTCTTCTCGTACTCCATTTTCCCTGCCCTAATCAAACCTTTCTCCTCCTCTGCTGAGTTCTAAATTTCTCCCAGTCCCCGGGTTCGCTGCTATTTCTGGCCAATTTGTATGCCACTTCCTTGGCTTTAATAATATCCCTGATTTCCTTTGATAGCCACAGTTGAGCCACCTTCCCTTTTTTATTTTTACGTCAGACAGGAATGTACAATTGTTGTAGTTCATCCATACGGTCTCTAAATGTCTGCCATTGCCCATCCACAGTCAACCCCTTAAGTATCATTTGCCAATCTATCCTAGCCAATTCACCCTCATACCTTCAAAGTTACCCTTCTTTATGTTCTGTACCATGGTCTCTGAATTAACTGTTTCATTCTCCATCCTAATGCAGAATTCTACCATATTATGGTCACTCTTCCCCAAGGGGCCTCGCACAACGAGGTTGCTAATTAATCCTCTCTCATTACACAACACCCAGTCTAAGATGGCCTCCCCCCTAGTTGGTTCCTCGACATATTGGTCTAGAAAACCATCCTTTATGCACTCCAGGAAATCCTCCTCCACCGTATTGCTTCCAGTTTGGTTAGCCCAATCTATGTGCATATTAAAGTCACCCATTATAACTGCTGCACCTTTATTGCATGCACCCCTAATTTCCTGTTTGATGCCCTCCCCAACATCACTACGACTGTTTGGAGGTCTGTACACAACTCCCACTAACGTTTTTTGCCCTTTGGTGTTCTGCAGCTCTACCCATATAGATTCCACATCATCCAAGCTAATGTCCTTCCTAACTATTGCATTAATCTCCTCTTTAACCAGCAATGCTACCCCACCTCCTTTTCCTTTTATTCTATCTTTCCTGAATGTTGAATACCCCTTGATGTTGAGTTTCCAGCCCTGATCTTCCTGGAGCCACGTCTCTGTAATCCCAATCACATCAATGAGAAAACCCCCTAAAACACAGCACAATAAATAAATAAAACACCTCCCATATTTAAAATTAATTGAAATGAAATGTTTTTGAAAAAATATATATTTTTTGGAATTTTTTTAAATGTATTTTAAAAGGGTTAAAAATAAACTTACCTTAATGGACAGGGTTTTTAATGTAAAAATGAATGTTTAAATGTAATTTTTATATGTTTTAAAACTTTTACACTGATAAAAGTAAGCTATGCACCTGCTTTCACCAGGCATAGAGTTTGAAGGACATTCGCTGGGCATGAGTTGGGCAAATGGCGCAATCCCTCCTGCGCGGATGTCCTTCTCCCGGGGATGCGGAGGATCTGTTAAGAGAAATCTCGGAAAAGCCAGTTTTCGGCGCATGCGCATCGTACCCCAAGAACCAGCGATTGTGAGGCCTCGCCAGGTCTGTGCGTATTCTGTACAGGCCTGGGGAGGCCGGACTTTTCCGTCCATTGTTGTCAGTTGTGGCTCAATGGGTAGCACTCTCATCTCTGAGTCAGAAGGTTGTAGGTTCAAGTCCCAGTATCCACACTGGATTACATGCTCCAGTCTCTGGACTGGGATTTGAACCCATGACCTTATGACTCAGAGTGCTACCCACTGAGCAATGTCAGCAGAGAAGGAGATTTATTTTGCAGCTGGTATTTGCAATTGCCAATTATTGATAGAAAGAAAGGAGGAAAGAAAGAAAGGAAGGAAGGAAGGAAGGAAGGGAAGAAAGAAAGAAAGAAAGACTTGGATTTTGTAATGTATTTGCTTAATAGATTCTTTGCTGAAGAATTCATAGCAACACATTACTATTAAGAACTAGTTGGTTTATTAGCAAAGGTTTAACAATCACACGACACATTACCAGTTCATCCACCGGGCTCACAACCACCTGCCTCATCGTGGATCCCCTGAACCCAACTGGCTGGGGTTTTATTGAGTCTTGTGAACATCACGTGACTGGCTAAGCCACTCCCAACTCAACAGCTCTACAACTCTTTTGTAGCAAAACAAAATTGTACAGTTAAATCAAGTGCCCCCAGATCTGGGGGACACTCCAAGCACTTTTCACATGCCCTTTTTTTGTGGTTTTTTTTGAGTTTTTTGGTGATTTTTGTGTTTTATTTTTGGTTTTTTTTTGGGCAGTAAAACCATACATTATACAAGTGCCCCCTATTAAAGGGGAGGGGGACACTAAAACCCGGCAATAAAAACAAATTAAACTTTAAAACATATAAAATCAAATTAAAATTTGGTTGCCGGGGGTGACGATGCACTCCAGTCCCTCCGGTGCCCACCTCTCACGGAAGGTCGCAAGCGTACCAGTGGACACCGCGTGCTCCATCTCTAAGGACACCACAACAGCTCTACAACTCTTTTGGGGGCAAACATAAACATTAAATCACATGCCCCCCTGTCTGGGGAATACTCCAACCATTTCCCAAGGCCATTTTTTGTTTTTTTTTTGTTTATTTTTGTATTTTTGTAGTTTTGTTTTGTTTTTTTTTGGGCTCTAAAACCATAATTTACAAGTGCCCCCTATAAAAGGGGAGGGGGACACTAAAAACCCAGCAATTAAAACAAATTAAACTTTAAAACATATAAAATCAAGTTAAAATTTGGTTGCTGGGGGTGATGATGCACTCCAGTCCCTCCGGTGCCCACCTCTCGCAGAAGGCCGCGAGCGTACCGGTGGACACCGCGTGCTCCATCTCTAAGGACACCACAACAGCTCTACATGCTCACCGGTGCTTACATTACAGATTTATATAGTGCCTTTCCTGTCCACCAGATGTCTCAAAGCACTTTACAGCCAATGAAGTACTTTTGGAGTGCACTCACTGTTGTAATGTGGGAAACGCGGCAGCCAATTTGCGCACAGCAAGCTCCCACAAACAGCAATGTGATAATGACCAAATAATCTGTTTTTGTTATGTTGATTGAGGGATAAATATTGGCCCCAGGACACCGGGGATAACTCCCCTGCTCTTCTTCAAAATAGTGCATTGGGATCTATTACGTCCACCTGAGAGGGCAGACGGGGCCTCGGTTTAAAGTCTCATCCAAAAGATGGCCTCTCTGACAGTTCAGCACTCACTCAGCACTGCACTGGAGCGTCAGCCTAGATTTTTGTGGTCAAGTCTCTAGAGTGGGACTTCATCATGCTAGGTATACTTTGTTCACCAAATGTATTTTCCTGTGTTTTATTTAACATTTTAAATTAACAACCTCTAACACATGGTGTAGTGGTTATAGTCTTAGGAGTGGGTTTGGTCATAAAGTGCTCCCCGACTCGCTAGTAAAAGCCTTTGGCGTGCTGCCTCACTGTCTATTCAGCAGCTGAGCTGCCATTTAATACCTCGTAAACCCTAGTGTTGTAGTATTTATTGGCCCAATGCGTAGTCTGCTCCAAGCCCGCTTGTTAGCCTCTGAAAGGAAAGAAATCCTTGCATTTAAATAACACCTTGTCACATCATCAAAAACAGTCAAACGAATTTCATAAAGTTAATTACTTTCTGAGTGTTACTTTGGCAAACAGAGTCACTGATTCTGTGCCAGCGACGAAGGCCCAACCGCAATGAGATGTGTAATATGTTTGCTTCGTGGGTTCTTTGCTTAAGAGTTCATCGCAACACATTGCTATTAAGAACTAATTGGTTTATTAATAAAGGTTTAACAATCACACTGCACATTATCAGTTCATCCACCAGGCTCACAACCACCTGCCTCATCGTGGATCCCTCGAACCCAACTGGCTGGGGTTTTATTGAGCCTTGTGAACATCACGTGACTGGCTAAGCCACTCACAATGCAACAGCTCTACAACTATTTTGGTAGAACAATAATCAAGTGCCCCTTGCTCCGGCTCGGGTGTAACCGCGGAAGAGAGGCAGGCAGCAATAGTTCTACAACTATTTTGTTGTAATCAGAAAATCAAGTGCCCCCTGATTAAAGGGGGAGGCACACTCCAAAAACTTTTCAAGTGCCCTTTTGGTTTTTTTTGAGGGCACTAAAACACAAATTATACAAGTGCCCCCTGGCTAAAAGAGGGGGCGCACTAAAACCGACACAATAAACAAATTAAGTTTTAGACATTAAAATCAAATTAAAATTTGGTTGCCAGGGGTGATGATGCACTCCAGTCCCTCCGGCACCCACCTCTCGCGGAAGGCCGCGAGCGTACTGGTGGACAACGCGTGCTCCATCTCCAGGGACACCCTGGCTCAGATGTAAGTACGGAAGAGAGGCAAGCAGTCGGGCTGAACGACCCCCTCGACCGCCCGCTGCCTGGACCAGCTGATGGCACCCTTGGCCGTGCCCAGGGGCAGTCCTACGAGGAGGCCCTCGGACCTACCCGCTCCCCTCCGCACAGGGTGCCCAAAGATCAGGAGTGTGCGACTGAAGTGCAACAGAAATTGAGGAGCAGCCCCTTTAAATAATGGAACAGGGGCTGCAACCTCGCACATTCAATAAAAACATGGAACACGGACTCTTCCAGACCGCAGAAATTGCAGGCGGCCTGGGAGCCCGTGAACTGGCTTAAAAGTTTATTGCACGGGACTGCTCCGTGCACCACCCTCCAGGTCAAGTCCCCGATAAATAGTGGGAGGACTCCTGTGTAGAGTGCACTCCATTGGAGACCCCCGCCTCCTCCGGACGGCAAGATGGTGCGCCATGGCGCGTCCGGACGGCAGACGAGGATGGCAATGTGGAGAGTGTGCAGGAGCAGCCCGTACAGGAAACCCCTCCGCGCAGAACTGAAAGGCACGGAGGGAATTTCCCCGAGGCGGCTCAAGTTGTGAGGTGCCGGCTCCCAAGGGAGGTTTCGGGGCTTGACGCCAATGAGGAATTCGCAACAGCTCTACAATCCTGTGAGCATACTCACAGGTGCATGCATTACAAGATAAAGGACCCATTGGCTTCTGGTTAAGCAACACCTCGATTTCAAAATTCTCATCCTTGTTTTCAAATCCCTCCATGGCCCTCGCCCCTCTCTATCTCTGTAATCTCCATCTGCCCCACAACCCTCTGAGATGTCTGTGTTCCTCTAATTCTGCCCTCTTGAGCATCCCTGATTATAATCGCTCAACCATTGGTGGCCGTGCCTTCTGTTGCCTGGGTCCCAAGCTCTGGAACTCCCTCCCTAAACCTCTCCGCCTCTCCGCCTCTCATTCCTCCTTCAAGACGCTCCTTAAAACCTACCTCTTTGACCAAACTTTTGGTCACCTGTGCTAATTCCTTCTTATGTGGCTTTGTTTTTGTTGTGTATCTGTAAAGCATGCACTCCCATGTTCCGCCACCAGGGAGCGCATCCACTGAAGTCCCAAGGGATCCCAGCATCCCATGGGAGCACTGTACATAAGCCGGCCCCTAAGGCCTGTTACTCACTCTGGTGTGTCTTAATAAAGACTGAGGTCACTGTTACTTTAACCCCCCTGTGTGCAGTCTCACCTGTGTTCGGAACACAACAGTTTTGTCTTGTAACACTGCTGTGAAGTGCCTTGGAACGTTTCACTCAATTGAAGGCGCTATATAGATACAAGTTGTTGATGTTAATTTGTTGTTTTGTGGGTGATGGGAGAAGCATATTGGCAGGGTATTTGGAGAGCCCACTGCTCTCTCTCGATTGGTGTCACAGGATCTATCGCACCCACTCAAACCTTTTTGGTGGAAAGACCCCTTTTCGAATGGATTACTAATCACAGACCCCCCTCCCCTCCCCATCTAAAGTTGTTGTTGCCCTCTTGTATTGACACTGCACCAGAATCTTCTGACAATGAATTGCAACAGAGCCATCGTTATCGTGACAATTACAAATCGGGAATCCCTCAATGAGATGCATAAAATAATTGTGATTTTAAAGCACTGATTTTTTTTAAATTACAAATGCACTGGTTATTCAGTGTGTCCAAGTACTGCTTGGATTATTCTCAGATTTGCTCCTTGGTCAGCCATTGACCATGGACAGACAGATCTAATGTGATCATAGAATCATAGAACCATAGAAATTTACAGCACGGAAGGAGGTCATTTCGGCCCATCGTGTCCGTGCCGGCCGACAAAGAGCTACCCAGCCTAATCCCACTTTCCAGCTCTTGGTCCATAGCCCTTTAGGTTACGGCACTTCAAGTGCACATCCAAGTACTTTGAAATGTGGTGAGTGTTTCTGCCTCTATCACCCTTTCAGGCAGTGAGTTCCAGACCCCCACCACCCTCTGGGTGAAGAAATTTCCCCTCAGATCCCATCTGAACCTCCAACCAATTACTTTAAATCTATGCCACCTGGTTCTTGACCCCTCTACTAAGGTCAATAGGTCCTTTCTACCCACTCTGTCTAGGCCCCTCATAATTTTATGCACCTCAATTAAAACTCCCCTCAACCTCCTCTGATCCAAAGAAAGCAACCCCAGTCTATCCAATCTTTCCTCATAGCTAGAATTCCCCATTCCAGGCAACATCCTCGTAAATCTCCTTTGTACCCTCTCTAGTGCAATCACATCTTTCCTGTAATGCGGTGACCAGAACTGCACGCAGTACTCCAGCTGCGGCCTAACTAGTGTTGTATAACCTCCGTGCTCATGTATTCTATGCCTCGGCTAATAAAAGCAAGTATTCCGTATGCCTTCTTAACCACCTTATCTACCTGGCCTGCTACCTTCACGGATCTGTGGACCTGCACTCCAAGGTCCCTTTGTTCTTCGATACTTCTCAGTGTCCTACCATTTAACGTGTGTACCCGTGCTTTGCTGGCCCTGTCCAAATGCATCACCTGACACTTCTATAGCGGGAGAGTGCACGTTCATTAGGCTGTGGCCTAACTAGTGTTGTATACAATTCAAGCATAACCCTCCTGCTCTTGTATTCTATGCCTTGGCTAATAAAGGTAAGCATTCCGTATGCCTCCTTAACCATCTTATCTGATGTATGTCCGACTCACGAGGCCTGTATCGAGGCTGAGATTCGTAATGGGATCTTTGTTTTCAGACTGCCGCCTCCTCTCCGAACAGCTGGCCCTGCGCCTCTGACCCCTGTCGCTGACCGCACTCTTTTTCTCTCCCTTCCCCTCTCCTTTTCCTCCTCCTCCTGCCGTCGCCAACGTTAACAGTTCACCGCCCCGATTGGCAGCTCCCGGCTGCTCCACATCGACTCACTCCCCATCACCGGTCGGGGTTTTTGGTTTTTTTTCCCGCAGACACCCTGGAAAGTCTCTGCGGACAACCCCCCCCGGGGCTCCACGGACCCCCGTTTGAGAACCGCTGAATTAAACTGCAGGGACAAGCAAGAGGGGACCTCAAACGAGTTGTGGCAGGATTTGCCTACTTTTATACTCCACCCCCCTTGCAATAAAGACCTCAAACGAGATGTTGAGCGACGAAATTGGGAAAACATTAGTGCATTGTGCGTTCATGTCAGGGAACTGTGTTTAACTCCCACAGCCCCAGGTTAGTCACCTGTCCAGTACAGAGGGACCTGGGAAGTCCTCGTACATGAAACACAAAAAGTTAGTGTGCAGGTACAGCAAATAATTCGGAAGGGAAATGGAATGTTGGCCTTTATTGCAAGGGGGATAGAGTATAAAAGTAGAGAAGTCCTTCTACAACTGTACAGGGTATTGGTGAGGCCACACCTGGAGTACTGCGTACGGTTTTGGTCTCCTTATTTAAGGAAGGATATACTTGCATTGGAGGCAGTTCAGAGAAGGTTCACAAGGTTGATTCTTGAGATGAAGGGGTTGTCTTATGAAGAAAGATTGAGCAGGTTGGGCCTGTACTCATTGGAGTTTAGAAAAATGAGAGGTGATCTTATTGAAACGTACAAGATTCTGAGGCGACTTGACAGGGTAGATGCAGAGATGATGTTTCCCCTCGTTGGGGAATCTAGAACTAGGGGGAATAGTTTCAGAATAAGGGGGTGCCCATTTAAAACTGAGAGGAGGAGAAATTTCTTCTCTTAGAGGGTCATGAATCTATGGAATTCTCTGCCCCAGAGAGGCTGTTGAGGCTGGGTCATTGAATATATTTAAGGTGGAGATAAACAAACTTTTGAACCTTAAGGGAGTCAAGGGTTATGGGGAGCGGGCAGGGAAGTGGAACTGAGCCCATGAACAGATCAGCCATGATCTTATTGAATGGCGGAGCAGGCTCGAGGGGCCAAATGGCCGACTCCTGCACCTATATGTTCTTATGTTCTTATGTTTTTGTCCAGACCGTCTGGAAATTTCTAGAATGTGAACTGGACGCCACGGAGGTGATTTTACACATCTGCACCACCCTCGAACAGGGAGCTACCTCGGATTAGAGACTGTATCAGGGACTAGGTGAGCAGGCGCCCTGCCATTGAAGGAGCACATACCTTAAATCATGATCTGTTGATAAAGACATTGGACAAGTAAGAGAGTGGATATTATTCTCCAACTTACCATATGCAACGCCGCAAAAGATCAACTAATAATGCATCAAAAATCTCAAGTCTGCTCGCAGTCATGTCAACTTTTGCCATTGTAATTTCCTTTGTCCACATTTATCCTGGCAACTCTCCATGTAAACGTGCCATGCTGTAATTACACCTGTCCACCAGTGGAGGCACTGCAGCACCAATACTGGCAGGAATATGTAATTACAGCACGGCCAGTTTACGTAAGCATCATGTGTGCACCTCTGAGCATGCTCACAGGTTTGTAGAGCTGTTGAGTTGGGAGTGGCTTAGCCAGTCACGTGATGTTCACAAGATTCAATAAAACCCCAGCCAGTTGGATTCAGGGGGATCCACGATGAGGCAGGTGGTTGTGAGCCTGGTAGATGAACTGGTAATGTGTAGTGTGGTTGTTAAACTTTTTGCTAATAAACTAACTAGTTCTTAATAGCAATGTGTTGCTATGAATTCTTAAGCAAAGAGTCCATGAAGCATATACATTACAATAGGCAGTTCCCATAATAAATGTGGATAGTGAAATCTATACTGAAAATATAAAAATGAGGGCAAAAGGCATGGTTTTAAAATTGGGACTCAATTATGAACATTGAGCTCATCCAAAACTCGGCTGCCCATGTCCTAACTCGCACCAAGTCCCGCTCACCCATCTCCCTTGTGCTCGCTGACATACATTGGCTCCCAGTCCGGCAGCGCCTCAAATTTAAAATTCTCATCACTGTTTTCAAATCCCTCCCTATCTCTGTAATCCCTCCACATCTCCATCCCCACAAACCCCCGAGATATCTACGTTCCTTCAATTCTGCCCACTTGCGCTTCCCCAATGTTCATCGGCCCATCATTGGCCGTGCCTTCAGCTGCCTGGGTCCCAAGCTCTGAAATTCACTCCCTAAACCTATCTGCCTTGCTACCTCTCTCTCCTTTAAGACCTCTTTGACCCAGCTTTTGGTCACCTGTCCTAATATCTCCTTATGTGGCTTGGGGCCAAATTTTACTTGATAACACTTCTGTGAGGCACCTTGGGACGTTTTACTACATTAAATCCAAGTTATTGTTGTCTGCATGCTCAGGCCCAATATATTAAAATTGAATTCCTAATTGAAAGAAATATTGGTGAAAACAGGGAGTTCAATCTGGTTTGTGTGCTGTCATTTATGTAATTCCGGTTGGAATGATGTAGTATTTTAATATTATATCTATTTATATATTTGACTTCTCATTGTGATAGGTTGCCTATCAGATGTGTCAGCTGGCAGTGTGGAACTGGCCTCAGTAACATGAGACTGAATGAAAAAAACGAATGTTCAAAAATTCGACGATTCTATAACCAAACCTGGCTGCCTCTAATGCTCGATTATGTGAGCAGTAGTGCCTTAACCTTAACCTGTAGTTAAGTGTCAGAAGGATGTGGGTTCAAACATAGAAACATAGAAAATAGGAGCAGGAG
Organism: Pristiophorus japonicus; assembly: GCF_044704955.1. Classification (NCBI taxonomy): domain Eukaryota; kingdom Metazoa; phylum Chordata; class Chondrichthyes; family Pristiophoridae; genus Pristiophorus; species Pristiophorus japonicus. The sequence goes on along the minus strand of NC_091979.1, from coordinate 237,936,347 downwards.
TAGGCCATTCGGCCCTTCGAGTCTGCACCGCCATTCATGGCTGATCCTCTATCTCAACACCATATTCCCGCTTTTTCCCCATACCCCTTGATGCCTTTTGTGTCTAGAAATCTATCTAACTCCCTCTTAAATATATTCAGTGACTTGGCCTCCACAGCCTTCTGTGGTCGAGAATTCCACAGGTTCACCACCCTCTGAGTGAAAACATTTCTCCTCATCTCAGTCCTAAATTTCCTACCTCGTATCCTGAGACTGTGACCCCTTGTTCTAGACTTCCCAGCCAGGAGAAACATCCTCCCCGCATCCAGTCTATCCAACCCCGTCAGAATTTTATACGTTTCAATGAAATCCCCTCTCATTCTTCTAGACCTTCTAGTGAATACAGGCCTAGACAATCCAATCTCTCCTCATACGACAGTCCTGCCATCCCAGGAATCAGTCTGGTGAACCTTCGCTGCACTCCCTCTATGGCAAGTATATCCTTCCTTAGGTAAGGAGACCAAAACTGTACACAATACTCCGGGCACTTGACCACAGAATCTAGGCTGAATTTTCAGCGCAGTAATGAGAAAACACTTTGGGGGAGGAATTTGGTTGGATAGCGCATCCCCTTGCGCCGTTTGTCAAATTCGGTGTGCCGGTATAATGGCGGTGTTGAGAAGTATCGCCCGGGAGCGACGCGCTGGTGTGCAACGCCCCCCCCCACCCCGATATCAACACGGATGCAAAATATGTTTTTGCGCTGCACCGGTAGTGTCTCCTAGTGACCCCGTCAGGGAGAACTGGCGTTCAGAGCTGTCCCGGGGCGCTACACGAAGGAAGGGCTGCACGAGGTAAGTGATTGGAAGTGATTATATATTTTTTTGAGATTTTACTTTATTTGGGATGAGTAATGTATCGCGAATGTTTTTTGTGTTTTTAGTTCCGATTCTGTTTTTTTTGCAGGGAGGCCTCTCTCAGAGCACTACGAAGCCGGTTCTTCAGCTCGAGATATTCAGTTGCTCACCCGGCCTAGTGCCCTGAGAGAGGTGTGGAACGCTTCCCTTAGTGCTCCGCCCCACTCTCAGAGAACAACCGCTGAATTTTGCTGTTCCCGTCGCTAAAATATTTCCACCGCTAAATTTGACGCCCGCCCGACATTAGCCCCTTAGGAACCCTCCAACCAAATTTCTAGCCCATACATTTTCAGAAGTGCCGTCTTTCGGGTGAGGTATTAAACCAAAGTCCCATCTGCCTGTCTAGGTGGTGTAAAAGATGCCACAGCACGATGCAAAGAAGGGCAGCGGAGGTATCTGATGGCCTGGCCAACATTCATCGCTTGTCTTTGGTCATTTATCACATTGCTACCTTTTTGGTCTTGCTGTGCTCAAATTGGCTGCCCCCTCTCCCTCCCCTCCCATTTCTTACATTACCACAGTTACTACACTTCAAAAAAAAAGTATTTCATTGGCTATAAAGCGCTTTGGGACGTCCTGAGATTGTGAAAGTCACTATATAAATCCAACTCCTTCTTTCTTGCTATATTGTCTCAGCGGTTGGCTTAGTGGGTAGCACTCTTGTCTTTGAGTCAGAAGATTGTGGGTTCAAGTCCCACTCCAGGGATGTGAGCATAAAAATCTAGTCTGACACTCCCAGTGCAGTGCTGCACTGTCAAGTGAGACATTAAACCAAGGCCCTGTCTGCTCTCTCTCAATTGGAAGTAAAAGATCCCATGGCCACTATTTCAAAGAAGAGCCAAGTTGTTTGCCCTGCTGTTCTGGGGCCAATATTTATCCCTCAACCAGCATAACAAAAAAATTAGATTATCTGGTCATTATTACATTGCTGTTTGTGGGAGCTTGCTGTGTCCAAATTGGCTGCTGTGTTTCCCACATTACAACAGTGACTACACTCCAAAAGTACTTCATTGGCTGTAGAGTGCTTTGATACGCTTGGTGGTTGTGAAAGGTGCTATATAAATGCAAGTCTTTTTTACTATGAGGGACCCTGGTGCAGCACATTAGAGGAAATCTCCTCCTTTGTTCATTCTTGCATAACATTCACTCAGGTTAAACTACAGCCCTCGGGAAAGGAGTTGGAGCGGAGGGTCTCAGCGTTGACATGGCTAGAATATTCCGATGCTGGTCACAGTGCCTGACATCCTCAATCCCTTTGATGCTCCCTGATGTAGCGGTTGGTGCCCCTGAAGGCGACGGTCATTATAATTATCCCTGTGTTTCCCTTGTCATCAACATCATAGGCGGTCCCTCGAATCGAGGATGACTTGCTTCCATGTCAAAAAGTTCACAGGTGTTTCAATGAAGGACCTAATATTCCAGGTCCTGAACTAAATCTTGAAGGGTGGAAGATGCCTGTGTGTGTTTTTTTTTAACGTGTGGTGACCGTTGCCCACCAGCCACCACACGGGCTTAACAGAGCTAGGTCTTGGTCCAGTGGCAAGGGTTAACCAAGACGACTGGAGACCAACCCCCTTGTAAGTGATAATGAAGTAACTAGATAAGATTTAGTAGCACAGGCCTCCGCCATCTAAGCTCTGCTCCCCTCCTGACCTCGGAGCCGTACGTCAAAGAGGGCCTAACATTAGCCTGTGGCCTTCACCACTAACTCCCTCTGCACCCCCCGTCTCTAATGTTGCTGATTACATCTCGACTGTCTGTCTGTTATCTGATTAGCTCTAAAGACCCCCCTCAAAAATCCTTATGAAGCTCCAAGCTTTTCCAAAGAATAATCCAGACTTCCTACAACTGCCAGTGCAGGCTCCTGGTGATTGATGCCCCAAATCTACCCGTGACAGATGTCCCAGGATCTGTTGGATAACGATTCGAGGCCCCCCAAGTTTGATGTTCCACGCCCTCCCCTTTCACATCTTTCAGACTTCACTGTTGAGCATCAAACAGGCTGTTGCCACCTCATCAGCGCCTCTGTCAGTGAACAAACCCCTGGTTTGTCAGAGTACACATTCTGATCAGGCTCTGAAATACCTTTTACATTGAAACAAAAAAAGGAAAGACCTGCATTTATATAGCACCTTTCACGACCACCGGACATCTCAAAGCGCTTTACAGCCAATGAAGTACTTTTGGAGTGCAGTCACTGTTGTAATGTGGGAAACGTGGCAGCCAATTTGTGCACAGCAAGCTCCCAGCAATGTGATAAAGACCAGATAAATCTGTTTTTTTATAATGTTGATTGAAGGATAAATATTGGCCCCAAGACACCGGCGATAACTCCCCTGCTCTTCTTCAAAATAGTGCCACGGGATCTTTTACATCCACCTGAGAGAGCAGACAATGCCTTGATTTAATGTCTCATCTGAAAAACAGCACCGCCGACAGTGCAGCACTCCCTCAGCACTGCACTGGGAGAGTCAGCCTGGATTTTTGTGCTCAAGTGCCTGGCGTGGGTTTCAAACCCACAACCTTCTGACTCCTAGGCAGAAGTGCTGCCCACTGAGCCACGGCTGACAAGTCCAAGTTTAGCAAACCAATATTTCGTCATTAGTGTTTCTGGCCTTTGAAAAGAGCCATTAGCAACGGAGGGCATAACTGTGAGCCATGCGCCAGGGAACAGAAGATTAATGGCTGGTAATGACCCTGAAAATGTGATCATTTCTTTGAATTATTTCAAAGCCCAGATCTCCCAAGGTCCTCTCTAGTTTGACTTATGCTTAACAGGAGTTGCAAATCAAATGAACGTAAGCAGTTCAAAGGGTTAGCACATACGCACAGTACTTTCGTTTGTGTCTCAGGAGATAATGATTGCAGAGTTCAGGCCAGTGAAATACATTGTGTCACCAAATGGATGAATCCCCCTCAAATCTGCCACCAAGCTCATGGTCTACAGGCTGTAGTGATACCCGCCCTCCTGTATGGCTCAGAGACGTGGACTATATACAGTAAACACCTCAAGCCGCTGGAGAAATACTACCAGCGCTACCTCCGCAAGATCCTGCAAATCCACTGCAAGGATAGATGCACCAATGTTAGTATTCTTGATCAGGCCAACATCCTCAGCATCGAAGCACTGACCACACTCGACCAGCTCCGTTGGGCGGGCCACATTGTCCGCATGCCCGACACAAGACTCCCAAAGCAAGCGCTCTACTCGGAACTCCTACACGGCAAGCAAGCCCCAGGTGGGCAGAGGAAACATTTCAAGGACACCCTCAAAACCTCCTTGATAAAGTGCAACATCCCCACCTGGGAGTCCCTGGCACAATACCACCCTAAGTGGAGGAAGTGCATCCGGGAGGGCGCAGAGCACCTCGAGTCTCATTGTTGAGAGCATGCAGAAATCAAGCGCAGGCAGTGGAAGAAGCGTGCGGCAAACCAGACTCCCCACCCATCCTGTCCTTCAACGACTGTCTGTCCCACCTGTGACAGAGACTGTAATTCCCATATTGGACTGTTCAGTCACCTGAGAACTCACTTTCAGAGTGGAAGCAAGTCTTGCTCGATTTCGAGGGACTGCCGATGATGATGATGAACTGCAATGCCATAAGCTTGGACATGCATTCCGCGAGTTTTGCCTTTGCCCAAGAAAGTGGTGCTAAAGTTTCAGACCATTCCCTTCATTCTTTTTCTCTCCTTGTTAAAGGGGGCGCAGTCAGGTAAGATTTCCTCATGGAATCGTACCGCACAGAAGGAGGCCATTCGTCCCATCGTGCCTGTGGCCGGCTCTTTGAAAGAGCGATCTGATTAGTCTCACCCCCCGGCCCCTGCTCTTTGATAGCTGTGGCTCAGTGGGCAGCACACTCGCCTCTGAATCAGAAGGTTGTGGTGTGGGCGGGGGGGAAATGGATGTATTTAGCCATGGACACACACATGGATCACACCCAGAACCCACTGGACCCTCCACTACATCATCGAACCATCTAAACTGGTAACCACTACCCAACATTATGGCAAAAGGACTTGGGGGTTAACAGGGAGAGAGCCAAGCCAAGGTGCAAGAGCTATTGTCACTTAAGTCTGGGGAGTGCTAAGCCAGAGCACATTGTGCAAAGATAATCGGCACAAAGGACCTGGGGAAGACTGATGTTATATATGCAGACTACAGATTTACTCTCTGTGTAGTCACTGTATAGTTGCATAAGATGGAGACTTGTTACCTGATGTACTGCCAATAAGATTTACACTGTGTATATACAATACTGGCACCACTCGAGGTGCAACTGGTTTCCTGCCCTTGAGGCAGGGGTTGTCCACCAGAGGACACTGTGGTGGGAAACCTGAGGGTCACCTGCATAGGTGTGCAGGGCCCAGTATAAAAGGCTGCCCACCATGCTTGTGCCTCACTCTGGAGTTACGAATGAAGGACCAAAGTCACTACAGTTTGAGTACAACACATTGCCTCGTGGGGTAATTCATAAGTGCATTACAGACATAACAGTAACAACACACTGCGTTAAAATAAATCTCCTCCTCTCCCTTCTGGTTCTTTTGCCAATTACCTTAAATCTGTGTCCTCTGGTTACTGACCCTCCCGGCAGTGGAAACAATTTCTCCCTATTTACTCTGTCAAAACACCGCATCATTTTGAACACCACTATCAAATCTCCCCTTAACCTTCTCTACTCCAAGGAGAACAATCCCAGTCTCTCCACATAACTGAAGTCCCTCATTCCCTGGTACCATTCCAGTTAATCTTCTCTGCACTCTCTCCAAGGCCTTGACATCCCTGTGTATTATTGACATCACGGAGCAAGTTCTTCGGCTGTATTCTGCTCCTGGGCCCTTGCCTCTTCTGGGCCCCGCACTCTCGCCTCTCCTGGGCCCCAATCACGTCGCTCCACAGTCTCTCGCCGCTCCTGCACCCCAACCTCCCCGCTCCTGCTGTGCCTGCCCACGCTCCAATTACCGACGTGGACATTGATGACGTCCAATCCAGTCGCCCTTTTCGCTGCTGTAGCCCTCTTGCACCAGCTCGCACTGTACCTTACAGTGGTATGCACGGGCCAGCCCACACTGTGATATGGGTGCGCACTAGGTCCGTGCAGCAGAGCGGCCTCCAGTCGTCTTGGTTAACCCTTGCCACTGGACCAAGACCTAGCTCTGTCAAGCCCGTGTGGTGGCTGGTGTGCAACGGCCACTACACATTAAAAAAATGCACACACAGGCGTCTTCCAGGAGTTTGGGATCGGAATATTAGGTCCTTCATTGAAACATCTGTGAACTCATTCCTTTTTGGCGTGGAAGCAAGTCATCCTCGATACGAGAGACCACCTATGATGATGATGTATTCTTAGTGGAATTGCAAATGCGTTCGATTAGGTCTCAGAGATCTTCCTGTTGAATTTACTAATTCACAAGCACAAAGTGGTCAGCTGAAAATGTCCTGCTGTATTTACCAAGGCGCTATATAAATGCAAGTCTTTCTTTACAAGGAAATTTGGTGATATTACAAGCGCTAGCGTTACAAACAGCTTTGGAATAATATCATAAGAACATAAATAATAGGAGCAGGAGTCGGCCATTTGGCCCCTCAAGCCCGCTCCGCCATTCAATAAGATCATGGCTGATCTGATCTTGGCCTCAACTTCACTTCCCTGCCCGCTCCCCACAACCCTTGACTCCCCTATCATGCTGGGGGTGTATCCGGATATCAATCCAGATACACTCCCAGCAGGGGAAATCACAACATAATCGTGACACACTCCCAGCAGGCGAAATTCTCCTTCTTTATTTTCAAATCCCTCCATAGCCCTCATCCCTCCCTATCTCTGTAATCTCCTCCAGCCCCACAAACCCCCGAGATATCTGCGTTCCTCTAATTCTGCCCTCTTGAACATCCCTGATTATAATCGCTCAACCATTGGTGGCTGTGCCTTCTGTTGCCTGGGCCCCAAGCTCTGGAACTCCCTCCCTAAACCTCTCCACCTCTCTACCTCCCTTTCCTCCTTCAAGACGCTCCTTAAAACCCATCTCTTTGACCGTCACCTGCGCTAAGGTCTCCTTATGCAGCTCGGTGTCAAATTTCTATTACATATCATTAACATCATAGGCAGTCCCTCAGAATCGAGGAAGACTTGCTTCCACTCTTAAAATGAGTCCTTAGGTGACTGAACAGTCCAATACGAGAGCCACAGTCCCTGTCACAGGTGGGACAGATAGTCGTTGAGGGAAGGGGTGGGACTGGTTTGTCGCACGCTTGTTCCGCTGCCTGCGCTTGATTTCTGCACGCTCTCGGCGATGAGACTCGAGGTGCTCAGCGCCCATCCGGATGCGCTTCCTCCACTTAGGGCAGTCTTTGGCCAGGGACTCCCAGGTGTCAGTGGGGATGTTGCACTTTATCAGGGAGGCTTTGAGGGTGTCTTTGTAACGTTTCCTCTGCCAACCTTTGGCTCATTTGCCATGAAGGAGTTCCGAGTAGAGCGCTTGCTTTGGGAGTCTCGTATCTGGCATGCGGACAATGTGGCCTGCCCAGTCCCCAGCGGAGCTGAACGCTCCTGTGAAGCGCCTTAGGATGTTTCACTACATTAAAGGCACTATATAAATACAGGTTGCTGTTGTTGAAATCACAACAGAATCGTGACACACTGCACTAGTCCGCAGAGTTTGTCCGTTTACGATTATCTTCTGAGTTCTATCGCAAGCCAGCTCGCAATCATCGCGCACAGTGCCCGTTAAATCCATGAGCCGTAATCTTCTTCTAAATCCTCACATGCCAAACTTTATGAAATGTCTTTTGAAAATCCAAGTAAACTCCGTCCATTGGCTCACCCTTGCCTACTCGCCTCGCTACCTCCTGAAATAAATTACAGCAGATTAGTGAGTCATGACCTACTGTTTCTAAAACCATGGTGACTCCCTCTCGTGGTATCTGTGCTCTTTAGATGAACTCTCGGCATTCCGTTAAGCGCCCCTGAGTATTTTCACGGTTGTTAGCTAACTGGCCAGCAAGTGTCTGATCCATACCTCACTCCCTTTTATTTTCAGAATACAAGGGAAGCATTTGATCTCCTCCAGCCAACTTCTACAGCTTGTCTATCAATGAAAATCTCGATTATTTCTTCTCCCATCTGCACCCTAAGAGGGAGATGGACCATCTGAATGCCCAATTTGTGTCCCATTATTGGCAATCTTGCTCCTGTGGAACACTGGGAACAGGAGGAGGCCATTCAGCCCCTCGGGCTTGTTCTGCCCTTCAATCAGATTGTGGCTGATCTGTGACCTCAACTCCATTTTACCACCGTTGCTCCATATTCCCTTGTTCTAACAAAAGTCTATTGATCTCAGTCCAGCAAAGTTCCCATTTGTCCCACAGCATCCACAGTCTTTTGGGAAAAGAGAGTTCCCTGTTTCCATTACAGCCATGGCTCAGTGGGCAGCACTCTTGCCTCTGAGTCAGAAGGTTGTGGGTTCAAGTCCCACTTCCAGGGACTTGAGCGCATAAATCTAGGCCGACACTCCCAGTGCAGTGCTGAGGGAGTGCTGCACTATCAGAGGGGCAGTACTGAGGGAGTGCTGCACTGTCAGAGGAGCAGTACTGAGGGAGTGTTGAAATGTCAGAGGGGCAGTACTGAGGGAGCGCCGCACTGTCGGAGGGGCAGTACTGAGGGAGCGCCACACTGTCGGAGGGGCAGTACTGAGGGAGCGCCGCACTGTTGGAGGGGCAGTACTGAGGGAGTGCCGCACTGTCGGAGGGGCAGTACTGAGGGAGCGCCGCACTGTCGGAGGGGCAGTACTGAGGGAGCGCCGCACTGAGGGAGGGGCAGCACTGAGAGAGCACTGCACTGTCGGAGGGCCTGTACTGAGGGAGTGCCGCACTGTGGGAGGGGCAGTACTGAGAGAGCACTGCACTGTCGGAGGGCCAGAACTGAGGGAGCGCCGCACTGTCGGAGGGGCAATACTGAGGGAGCCCTGCACTGTGGGAGGGGCAGTACTGAGGGAGTGCTGCTCTGGTGGAGGGGCAGTACTGAGGGAGCTCTGCACTGTGGGAGGGGCAGTACTGAGGGACTGCTGCACTGTGGGAGGGGCAGTACTGAGGGACTGCTGCACTGTTGGAGGGGCAGTACTGAGGGTGTGCTGCACTGTCGGAGGGGCAGTACTGAAGGAGCGCCGCACAGTCGGAGGGACAGTACTGAGGGAGCGCTGCACTGTCGAAGGGGGAGTACTGAGGGAGCACTGCACTGTCGGAGGTGCCGTCTTTTGGATGAGACATTAAATTGAGGCCCCGTCTGTGGAGGCCAGGGGTCAGTTGGAGCTTTCAAGACTGGGATCGATAGATTTTTGTAGCGCATCAAAAGGGAATTGGAGCGAAGGTGGGTAAACGGAGCTGAGTTGCAGATCCGCCATGATCGTATTACATAAGAATTAGGAACAGGAGTAGGCCATCTAACCCCTCGAGCCTGCTCCGCCATTCAAAAAGATCATGGCTGATCTGGCCGTGGACTCAGCTCCACTTACCCGCCCGCTCCCCATAACCTTTAATTCCCTTATTGGTTAAAAATCTATCTATCTGTGATTTGAATACATTCAATGAGCTAGCCTCAACTGCTTCCTTGGGCAGAGAATTCCACAGATTCACAACCCACTGGGAGAAGAAATTCCTTCTCAACTCGGTTTTAAATTGGCTCTCCCGTATTTTGAGGCTGTGCCCCCTAGTTCTAGTCTCCCCGACCAGTGAAACAACCTCTCTGCCTCTATCTTGTCTATCCCTTTCATTATTTTAAATGTTTCTATAAGATCACCCCTCATCCTTCTGAACTCCAATGAGTAAAGAACCAGTCTACTCAATCTATCATCATAAGGTAATCCCCTCATCTCCGGAATCAGCCTAGTGAATCGTCTCTGTACCCCCTCCAAAGCTAGTATATCCTTCCTTAAATAAGGTGACCAAAACTGCACGCAGTACTCCAGGTGCGGCCTCACCAATACCCTGTACAGTTGCAGCAAGACCTCCCTGCTTTTGTACTCCATTCCTCTCGCAATGAAGGCCAACATTCCATTCGCCTTCCTGATTATCTGCTGCACCTGCAAACTAACTTTTTGGGATTCATGCACAAGGGTCCCCAGGTCCCTCTGCACCGCAGCATGTTGTAATTTCTCCCCATTCAAATAATATTCCCTTTGACTGTTTTTTTTCCCAAGGTGGATGACCTCACATTTTCCGACATTGTATTCCATTTGCCAAACCTTTGCCCATTCGCTTAACCTATCCAAATCTCTTTGCAGCCTCTCTGTGTCCTCTACACAACCCGCTTTCCCACTAATCTTTGTGTCATCTGCAAATTTGAATGGTGGAACAACAACAACAACAACTTGTATTTATATAGCACCTTTAATGTAGTGAAACGTCCCAAGGCGCTTCACAGGAGTATTATGAGATTAAAATTTGACACCGAGCAGCATAAGGAGAAATTAGGACAGGTGAGCAAAAGCTTGGTCAAAGAGGTAGGTTTTAAGGAGCGTCTTGAAGGAGGAAAGAGAGGTAGAGAGGCGGAGAGATTTAGGCAGGGAGTTCCAGAACTTGGGACCTTGGCAACAGAAGGCACAGCCACCGATGGTTGAGTGCTTATAATCAGGGATGCTCAAGAGGGCAGAATTAGAGGAGCGCAGACATCTCGGGGGGAGTTGTGGGGCTGGAGGAGATTAAAGAGATAGGGAGGGGCGAGACCAGAGAGGGATTTGTAAATGAGGATAAGAATTTTGAAATCGAGGTGTTGCTTAACTGGGAGGCAATGTAGGTCAGCGAGCACAGGGGGTGATGGGTGAGCAAGACTTGGTGTGAGTTAAGACATTGATGGGCTGAATGGCCTCCTCCTGTTCCTGATGTTCCTATGCAACACAGATTCTAATTACTTCTTAAATGGCTCTAAGATTTTTGACCCCACTATTCATCCCAAGTGTTGAAATCCACTCCGGATATTATTGTTCCCTTGTAAAGAAGTTGGTATTATATTGTGCTTGGAGTTGCTACAAATTAGCATGCAAAGGGAATCTGTGTCTATGATTATTATTTTTAAAATGTATTTGTTCATGGGATATGGGCGTCACTGGCAAGGCCAGCATTTATTGCCCATCCCTAATTACCCCTTGAGAAGGTGGTGGTGAGCCGTCACAATCCGTGTGGTGAAGGTGCTCCCACAGTGCTGACTTTGTTGTAGTGGTTTGGTATAACTGAGTCTCTCGCTGGGCCATTTCAGAGGGCAGTTAAGAGTCAACCACATTGCTGTGGGTCTGGAGTCACATTTCGGGCCAGACCGGGTCAGGGCGGCAGATTTCCTTTCCTGAAGGACATCAGTGAACCAGTTGGGTTTATTCTGACAATCCAATAGTTTGTTGGTCACCATGACTGATGCTAGCTTTTTAATTCTGGATTTATTTAAGAAAACAAATTTAAATTCCCCAGCTGCCATGGTGGGATTTGAACTCGTGTCACCGGATCATGAGTCGAGGCCTCTGGATTACTAGTCCAGTAACAGAACCACCATGCTCCTGCACCCCTGGAATGTGACACATGTAGTACAGAGGATTGATGGACCAGAGCACAACAGGGTGGCTATTGTTCTCGTGTGAATCCTCAGCACACATTTACCAAATTCCTCTCTGTGTTATTTTAATCCACACAGCAACCCATTTGAGCTAGGGCCGTTCAGGGATGATGTCAGGAAGCACTTCTTTGCACTTCTTCACCTGCAACCTACAGTCAATGACAACTGGAGGCCAACTCCTGATCAGCCTGTATCAGATAGGTGTCTCTCTCACCTCTGAGTCAGAATCATCATCATAGGCAGTCCCTCGGAATCGAGGAAGACTTGCTTCCACTCTTAAAATGAGTCCTTTGGTGGCTGAACAGACCAATACGAGAGCCACAGTCCCTGTCACAGGTGGGACAGATAGTTGAGGGAAGGGGTGGGTGTGACTGGGTTGCTGCATGCTCTTTCTGCTGCCTGCGCTTGATTTCTGCATGCTCTCGGCGATGAGACTCGAGGTGCTCAGCCCCCTCCCAGATGCACTTCCTCCACTTAGGGCAATCTTTGGCCAGGGACTCCCAGGTGTCAGTGGGGATGGTGCACTTTATCAGGGAGGCTTTGAGGGTGTCCTTGTAATGTTTCCTCTGCCCACGTTTGGCTCGTTTGCCGTTAAGGAGTTCCGAGTAGAGCACTTTCTTTGGGAGCCTCATGTCTGGCATGCGATCGATGTGGCCTGCCCAGCGGAGCTGATCAAGTGTGGTCAGTGCTTCAATGTCAGTCCCTCCTGTATGGCTCAGAGATATGGACCATGTACAGTAAACATCTCAAGTCGCTGGAGAAATACACCAACATTGTCTCCGCAAGATCCTACAAATCCCTTGGGATCACAGGCGCACCAACATTAGCGTCCTCGACCAGGCCAACATCCCCAGCATTTATCCTTCAATCAACAAAACAAAAACTGATTATCTGGTGATTATCACATTGCTGTGTGTGGGAGCTTGCTGTGTGCAAATTGGCAGCCGCGTTTCCCACATTACAACAATGACTACACGTTAAAAAAGCACTTCATTGGCTGTACAGCCCTTTGGAACGACCTGAGGTGGTGAAAGGCGCTATATAAATGCAGGTTCTGTCATGTATTCACCTATCAGTGTAACCCATGTATAAGCTGACCTAAGTTGTACACCTTGAGAACATTGACCACAAGGGGGTGAACTTGTGGGAGACACTCCTAACCTGGACTTTCAGGTAAAAAAGGGGAAGCTCCACCCACCTTCATCACTTGAGGTTTTGGTAATAAAGGTAACTGGTCACAGAGTGACCTTCTCTCAAGTATGGGCCTTGTGTGCATTTATACTGTATAGTAAGGACATATCATTGGCGACGAGAAACTGGGATTTAAACCACGCGAGCCTGGCCACTAGCAGCACAAAAGAGAGGTACTGTGTTGATGATGATTGGGACGACTTTATTGAGAGACTACAGCAAAGTTTTGTCACTAAGGAATGGTTGGGACAGGATTCGGCCGACAAACGCAGGGCTCATCTCCTGACGGTTTGTGGATCCAGAACGTACTCCCTGATGAAGGACCTTCTAGCGCCAGAGAAGCCGGCGGACAAGACATTCGAAGAGCTCAGTAAGTTGATCGGGGAACACCTTAAACCGGTGAGCAGCATGCACATGGCGAGAAACCGGTTTTACACGCACCAGCGGCGAGAAGGGCAAAGCGTTCCTGACTTCGTGGTAGATCTCCGGCGACTGGCGAGCCTATGTAAGTTCCCAGATGCATGCAGAGCGGAGATGCTGCGAGACTTTTTTATTGAGGGCATCGGGCACGCTGGGGTTTTCAGGAAACTGATTGAGACCAAAGACTTGACCTTGTAAGCAGCGGCTCTGATATTCCAGATATTTATCTCAGGGGAGGAAGAGACCAGAATGATGTTTGACAAAAATCTTGGTTCAAATGCGGCAAACGACCAGGGAGTCAACATTGTTAACGCGGCACACAGTTCTCTAGGCAGCCAGGGGCAATCGGACATGCCCCAGCATGTAGTCGAACCTAAAGGGGGAATTCAACAGCGACAATGACTAGCTGAACGGCGATTCATGCCATCGCAATGGACAATGCGGCAGTAGCAGTAATGGGGCCATCAACATCTGTTAATGGTGCGCATATGAACAGTTACAGAGATAGTCAGAGACGATTGACTGGTAATGGACCTTTTGTTTCCAACAATGGGGCCTCCAGCTCATGTTGGAGGTGCGGAGGCAAACACCCAGCCAGAGCTTGCAGGTATCAGCAATATACCTGCAGAAACTGCAACGTCAGCGGTCACTTGGCGTGTATGTGCAGGAAGCCTGCAGCCAAGTTGATATACGAGGAGGACGGGCCCGATGTAAGCCCTACGAGGCCAAATGAATACTGGGGGAAATCGCTGGAAGCTGAAGTTCAGCGAGTTCATGTGGAGCACATATACAGTTCATATACCAGATCGCCACTGATAATGATGAAAGTGCTCCTCAATGGTATCCCAGTATTAATGGAGCTAGACACGGGGGCCAGCCAGTCCCTGATGAAACATAGAAACATAGAAAATAGGTGCAGGAGTAGGCCATTCGGCCCTTCTAGCCTGCACCGCCATTCAATGAGTTCATGGCTGAACATTCAACTTCAGTACCCCATTCCTGCTTTCTCGCCATACCCCTTGATCCCCCGAGCAGTAAGGACCTCATCTAACTCCTTTTTGAATATATTTAGTGAATTGGCCTCAACAACTTTCTGTGGTAGAGAATTCCACAGGTTCACCACTCTCTGGGTGAAGAAGTTCCTCCGCATCTCGGTCCTAAATGGCTTACCCCTTATCCTTAGACTGTGACCCCTGGTTCTGGACTTCCCCAACATTGGGAACATTCTTCCTGCATCTAACCTGTCTAACCCCGTCAGAATTTTATATGTTTCTATGAGGTCCCCTCTCATTCTTCTGAACTCCAGTGAATACAAGCCCAGTTGATCCAGTCTTTCTTGATAGGTCAGTCCCGCCATCCCGGGAATCAGTCTGGTGAACCTTCGCTGCACTCCCTCAATAGCAAGAATGTCCTTCCTCAGGTTAGGAGACCAAAACTGTACACAATACTCCAGGTGTGGCCTCACCAATGCCCTGTACAACTGTAGCAACACCTCCCTGCCCCTGTACTCAAATCCCCTTGCTATGAAGGCCAACATGCCATTTGCTTTCTTAACCGCCTGCTGCACCTGCATGCCAACCTTCAATGACTGATGTACCATGACACCCAGGTCTCTTTGCACCTCCCCTTTTCCTAATCTGTCACCATTCAGATAATAGTCTGTCTCTCTGTTTTTACCACCAAAGTGGATAACCTCACATTTATCCACATTATACTTCATCTGCCATGCATTTGCCCACTCACCTAACCTATCCAAGTCACTCTGCAGCCTCACAGCATCCTCCTCGCAGCTCACACTGCCACCCAACTTAGTGTCATCCGCAAATTTGGAGATACTACATTTAATCCCCTCATCTAAATCATTAATGTACAGTGTAAACAGCTGGGGCCCCAGCACAGAACCTTGCGGTACCCCACTAGTCACTGCCTGCCATTCTGAAAAGTACCCATTTACTCCTACTCTTTGCTTCAAACAGTTTGAAAGGTTGTGGGTGTCCAAGGCCAGGAGGCCAAAATTATTGCCGATTGACTTACAGCTATGGACATATACAAAGGAGATCATTCCGGTGCTAGGCAGCGTCACGGTAGTCATGACCCACAAAGATTCGGAGAACAGGTTGCCACTCTGGATTGTCCCGGGGGACGGTCCCGCACTACTGGGGAGGAGTTGGCTTGCTGTCATGAACTGGAAATGGGCCGATGTCAATGCAATTTCTTCTGTGAAGCGAGTATCACGCTCACACGTCCTGGACAAATTTAACTCATTATTTCAACCTGGCATCGGCACTTTCATGGGGGCCAAGGTAGTGATTCACATAAACCCGGACGCCAGGCCAGTACACCATAAGGCCAGAGCGGTGCTGTACGTGATGTGGGAAAAGATAGAATGCGAATTGGACCGCCTGCTGAGGGAAGGCATCATCTCGCCAGTCGAATTCAGTGACTGGGTGAGCCCAATTGTGCTGGTGCTCAAGGCGGATGGGTTGGTCAGGATATGTGGCGATTACAAGGCCACCATCAATCAGGTGTCACTCCAAGACCAGTACCCGCTACCGAGAGCAGGGGACTTCTTTGCGATGCTATCCGGTGGCAACTTTTTTCAAAATTGGAACTGACCTCAGCTTACATGACCCAGGAGCTGGCGAGTGAGTCAAAGAAGCTGACCACCATCACGACACACAAGGGGTTGTTTGAGTACAACAGATGTCCGTTCGGGATTCGTTCGGCCGCCACGATCTTTCAGCGAAATATGGAAAGCCTCCTCAAGTCAATTCCAAGGACGGTGGTTTTTCAAGACGACATCCTCATCACGGGTCGCTATACTGAAGAACACCTCCACAACCTGGAGGAGGTGCTACGCAGACTGGACTGGGTAGGGCTGCGACTGAAAAAGGCGAAGTGCGTCTTCTTAGCTCCAGAGGTAGAATTCCTGGGGATGAGGGTAGCAGCAGACGGGATCAGACCTACTGCGTCCAAAACGGAAGCGATCCAGAGAGCACCTAGACCCCGTAACACGACGGAGCTGCGTTCGTTCCTGGGGCTCCTGAACTATTTTGGTAACTTTCTTCCCAAATTGAGCATGCTGTTAGAGCCGCTACACGTGCTCCTATGCAAAGGTCCCGGTTGGGTCAGGGGGGACAGCCAGGAAAGGGCTTTTGATAGAGCACGCAATTTGTTATGCTCCAACAAACTGTTAACGTTATATGACCTGTGCAAAAAACTTGTTTTAACGTGCGATGCATCGTCCTATGGGGTCGGGTGTTTGTTGCAGCATGTGAATGCCAATGGTCAGTTACAGCCGGTAGCTTATGCCTCCAGAAGCCTGTCCCGGGCAGAAAGGGGCTACGGGATGGTAGAAAAGGTAGCGCTTGCATGTGTATATGCAGTAAAAAAAATGCACCAGTGCCTGTTTGGCAGGAAATTTGAGCTGGAGACAGATCACAAACCCCTAACGTCCCTTTTGGCCGACAACAAGGCCATAAATGCAAATGCATCGGCCCGCATACAGAGGTGGGCACTCACGATAGCCGCCTATGACTACACAATTCGACACAGACCGGGCATTGAAAACTGTGCCGATGCACTCAGCAGGCAGGCTCCCACTAGCCACCACTGAGGGGGCAACTGAGCATGGTACTGAGATGGTCATGGCTGTTGAAGCTTTCGAAAGCGAAGGCTCACCTGTGACAGCCCATCAGATTAAAGTCTAGACAAATAAAGACCCGCTACTGTCTTTCGTTAAGAAATGTGTGCTGAATGGGGACTGGGCAGCCATGAACAGGGCAAACCCTGAGGAATTTAAACCGTTTCATAGGCGCAAGGATGAACTCTCGATTCAGGCCGATTGCCTACTGAGGGGAAACCGAGAAGTCATGCTCCAGATGGGCAAAGAGGTGTTTATCAGAGAACACCACAATGAGCACCCGAGCATTGTCATGATGAAGGCAATTGCCAGGTCACACGTTTGGTGGCCAGGAATAGATGCAGACCTGGAACTTTGTGTTCGCAGGTGCAACACATGTGCCCAGCTGGGCAAAGCACCCAGGGAAGCCCCCCTTAGCCTCTGGTCCTGGCCCGCCAAGCCATGTTCACGCATCCATGTGGACTACGCAGGTCCTTTCATGGGAAAAATGTTTTTGCTTGTAGAAGACGCCTACTCCAAATGGATTGAGTGTGCCATTTTAAATTCAAGCACATCCTCTCCATGGTAGAAAGTCTACGGGCAATGTTCGCCGCTCATGGTCTACCGGATGTCTTGGTCAGCGACAATGGCCCATGCTTCACAAGCACTGAATTCCAGGACTTCATGGCAGGCAATGGAATCAACCATGTCAAAACAGCACCGTTCAAGCCAGCCTCAAACAGCCAGGCGGAACGAGCAGTGCAGATAATCAAACAGGGGATGCTCAGAATCCAAGGGGGTTCCCTACAAAGCCGCTTATCACGCCTCCTGTTGGCCAATAGATCCTGACCACACTTGCTCACAGGGGTCCCACCTGCAGAGCTGCTAATGAAAAGGACGCTCAAAACCAAGTTATCCCTTATACACCCCATCATGAAAGAAATTGTTGAGAGCAGGCGTCAGTCACAATGTGCCTACCATGACAGGAATGCGAGGACGCGATGTATTGATGTCAATTACCCCGGTTTTGTCCTCAATTACGCTGCAGGGCTCAAATGGCTTGCAGGCACTGTGATTGCCAAAGAGAGGAATAGGGTTTTGGTAGTTAAACTTGCCAATGGCCAAATCTGCCGCAAACACGTGGATCAAACTAAAAGGAGGTTCAACAACCCCATAGAAGAAGCAGAGGAAGAACACGATGTAGAGTTTACTCCACCACAGGTGACCGAACACCAGAACCAAGTGGAGGAGAGCTCAGTCACTGTGGGCAGTCCGGTCAGGCCTGAGGCACCGCAAACAGCAGACACTCAGGCCAGCACCCAACAACCGGAGCCCCAACTCAGCCGCTCTACAAGGGAGCGTAAACCACCAGAGAGACTTAACCTGTGATCCCAATAAGACTTTGTGGGGGAGGTGATGTCATGTATTCAACTGTCATTGTAACCCATGTATAAGCTGACCTAAGTTGTACACCTTGAGAACATTGACCACAAGGGGGTGAACTTGTGGGAGACACTCCTAACCTGGACTTTCAGGTATAAAAGGGGAAGCTCCACCCACCTTCATCCCTTGAGGTCTTGGTAATAAAGGTAGCTGGTCACAGAGTGACTTCTCTCAAGTATGGGCCTCGTGTGCGTTTATACTGTATAGTAAGGACATACCAGGTTCTATTTTATTTCTATTCCTCGGGCTGCCTATGTTCAGCGGCGGTAATGGCAGATACAGTGAACGGGGCAATGCCACTATAAAGGAGGTAGAGGAGACAGAGTGAACAACCCAGACAGCCTCCAAAAGGGACGGTGCTGAATGAGGATTACCCTCGGTCCGGACACTCTGCCTCCAGGGCTGTGCCTCTTGCTCTCAGCGAGGCAGCTCACCCATTGACTTTCGGACACGAGGCTCTCATCCTCTTGCTGCCGTAGTGAGGCAAGCAGAATGGAGGATGAAGAACCACTCCCTCCCCCCACACCCCCTGTGACTCATGGTGAAAGCGCTCTCATTCTCCTCGGGCAACAAAGCGATTCACACTCGGGAATGAACAAGTTTGATTCCAGCTCTGTGATGTTTGCTGATCTCAGTGCCTGCTATAATTGGCCTCAGTACCCCTGGTTTAGGCGCAGAACCGTGTGCAACATGTGAGTGTGTGTTTGTGCATGTGAGTACATATGCACGTGTGTGTGAGTGTGTGTGCAAGTGCCTGTGTTTGCGTGTGTGTGTTTGTGTGTGTGTGTGCACGTGTGTGAGCTGGCCCGTGCTACCCCTGGGCCCTCGAACTCTCGTCTCTCCTGGGCCCCGATTTCTCTCCGCTCCTCTGCCCTGATTATTCACCACACCTCTGCTGTACCTGGGCCCCGCCGAAGTTCCTGCCCACTCTCCAATCAGTGACCTGAATTTTGGTGACTGACCCATCACCCCTTGTGTGTGTTTGTGTGTGTGTGTGCGTGTGTGTGTGCGCGTGTGTGTGCACGTGTGTGTGTGCATGCGTGTGTGTTTGCGTGTGTGTGTGTGCGTGTGTGTCTGCGCTTGTATGTGTGCATGTGCACGTGTGTGTGTGCGTGTTTGTGCGTGTGTGTGTGAGTGTGCGTGTGCACGTGTCTGCGTCTGTGAGTGTGTGTGTGCGTGTGTGCATGTATACGTGTGCATGTGAGTGTGTTTGCGTGTGTGCGTGTATGTGTGTGTGTGTGCGTGTGCGCATGTCCGCGTGTGTCTGCCCGTTCACGTGTGTGCGCGTGTGTATGTAAACACACCAAGCGAGAATGGGATTGCATTCCACTGTGATGAACTTCACGGTCGATCAGCTTGGTGTCAGTCGCTATCTGGGTACAGCCGTAAAGCAGTGCTACTTGTGGGGAGGTTGGAGAGTTCGGGAAGTCAGTGTGATCACACCCTGGAGCCTACAGATCAGGAGGGAGGTAAAATGGGGGAAATAAACGTAGCTGTGAGTTTAAACTGCTTTATATTTTTACAACACAAGATGTCTGGCCCTCGCCCGGTGAATGTGATGGATACAGTCGAAAGTTCAGTGTCACTAAGAATTTTGAACAAATATTTGCCTCGTCAAAAGGTGTTGACAAGAAGGCTTAAAGGCTTAGGGCGAAATTACATCTATCATAGGGCATGTTACAAGTGAGAATTCATGCAGCCACTATTTGCCATGTTGAATGTTGAACTTCCCCCTCTATCTCGCTGCGCTGATTTAAACCCTTTCACCAAGGTTCTATTGGACCAACTCGGAGATCAGGCGACAAATCCGCGACACGAGCGAGACTTGCTACCTCAGCGTCTGTGGCCTGAACCATTCAGACCTATCATAAGAACATAAGAACATAAGAAATAGGAACAGGAGTAGGCCATACGGTCCCTCGAGCCTGCTCCGCCATTCAATAAGCTCATGGCTGATCTGATTCTGGCAATGCTGGCTCCCCCTCAGATACCTCCAAGACCAACCAACTTACCCAGCTTGCATTTATATAGTGCCTTTAATGTAGTAAAATGCTTCACAGGAGCGATTATCAAACAAAATTTGACACCGAGCCACATAAGGAGATATTAGGGACAGGTGACTAAAAGCTTGGTCAAAGAGGTGGGTTTTAAGGTGCGTCCTAAAGGAGGATGGAGAAACGGAGAGGTTTAGGGAGGGAGTTCCAGAGCTTGGGGCCCAGGCAACAGAAGGCACGGCCACCGATGGTGGAGCGATTATAATCAGGGATGCATGAGAGACTAGAATTGGAGGAGCGCAGATATATCAGAGGGTTGTGGGGCTGGAGGAGATTACAGAGATAGGGAGGGGCGAGGCCATGGAGGGATTTGGAAACAAGGATGAGAAATTTAAAATTCAGGTGTTGCTGGACTGGGAGCCAATGTAGGTCAGCGAGCACAGGGGATGATGGGTCAGTCACCAAAATTCAGGTCACTGATTGGAGAGTGGGCAGGAACTTCGGCGGGGCCCAGGTACAGCAGAGGTGTGGTGAACGATCGGGGCAGAGGAGCGGAGAGAGATCGGGGCCAGGAGAGACGAGAGTTCGAGGGCCCAGGGGCAGCACGGGCCAGCTCACACTGCTCATTGGAATTCAGAAGAATGAGAGGTGATCTTATCGAAACGTACAAGATTATGGGAGGGCTTGACAGGGTGGATGCAGAGTGGATGTTTCCACTGATGGGGGAGACTAGAAGTAGAGGGCATAATCTTAGAATAAGGGGCCGCCCATTTAAAACTGAGATGAGGAAAAACTTCTTCTCTCAGAGGGTTGTAAATCTGTGAAATTCGCTGCCTCAGAGAGCTGTGGAAGCTGGGACATTAAATAAATTAAGACAGAAATAGACAGTTTCTTAAACGATAAGGGCATAAGGGGTTATGGGGAGCGGGCAGGGAAGTGGACCCGAGTCCATGATCAGATCAACCATGATCTTATTGAATGGCGGAGCAGGCTCGAGGGGCCGTATGGACTACTCCTGTTCCTATTTCTCATGTTCTTATATGTGTGCACACTAGGTCCGTGCAGCAGAGCTGGTCTCCAGTCGTCTTAGGTAACCCTTGCCACTGGACCAAGACCTAGCTCTGTCAAGCCCCGTGTGGTGGCTGGTGTGCAACGGCCACCACACGTTAAAAAAATCCACGCACAGACATCTTCCACCCTTCAACATGTAGTTCGGGATCTGGAATATTATCATCAAAATACCTGTGAACTCATCCCTTTTTGGTCTGGAAGCAAGTCATCCTCACTTTGAGGGACTGCCTAAGAAGAAGATGGGTGAGTGGGACTTGGTGCAAGTTAGGACACAGGCAGCAGAGTTTTGGATGAGCTCAAGTTTATGTAGGGTGGAAGTTGGGAGGCCAGCCAGGAGTGTGTTCAACCAACAGGGGAAATTCACAGAGTACAGATCAGCACACTCTATCAGCATTGCACTGAAGTGTCAGCCTAGAGCTTGTGCTCAGGTCTCTGCAGTGGGGCTTGAACCCACAACCTTCTGACTCGGAGGTGAGAGGGCTGCCCACTGAGCCACGGCTGACATTTGGACGAACCCAGATCCGTATGCGTTGACTTAGCCGATCTCCCCTGCTTCTGGGCAGCCCCTCAGCTCCACTATTTTAATACCCGGACCAAAATGGAAGCAGGTGTGAAAACGACGGAAGCTGTTCCGTGCTTCATTGGTCCCACTACTGCCTTGATCCCGCCGAGAAACGGGGAGGATGGAAAGCGGGAGAGGAGGAGCAGAGAGACCAAAACCCACCTCGAGAACTAAGAACATAAGAATTAGGAGCAGGAGTCGGCCATTCGGTCCCTCGAGCCTGCTCAGCCATTCAATGAGATCAGGGCTGATCGATCTCAACTCCACTTACCCGCCCAATCACCATATCCCTTGATTCCCTTAATATCCAAAAATCTATCGATCTCGGTCTTGAATATACTCAACGACTGAGCCTCCACAGCCCTCTGAGGCAGAGAATTCTAAAGATTCACTACCCTCGGAGTGAAGAAATTTATCCTCCTCTCTGTCCTAAATGGCTAACCCCTTATTCTGAAACTGTGACCCCTGGTTCTAGACTCCCCAGCCAGGGGAAATATCTCTACTCCGTCAAGCCCTGTAAGAATTTTGTATGTTTCAATGAGATCACCTCTCATTCTTCTAAACTCTATATAGACCTAGTCTACTCAATCTCTGCTCATAGGACAATCCCCCCATCCCAGGAATCAGTCTGGTGAACCTTTGTCGCACTCCCTGTACGGCAAGTGGATAAGGAGACCAAAACTGTGCACAATACTCCAGGTGAGGTCTCACCAGGGCCTAGGACAAGCCCCCATCCCACCTCTGCACTAAAAGGTGGTAGAAGTTTGGAACTCTCTTCCACCAGCAGCAATTGATGCCGGGTCAATTGCTGATTTTAAAGCTGAGATTTTTGTTACCCAAAGGTATGAAGGGATATGGGGCAAAGGCGGGTATCTGGAGTTAGGTCGCAGATCAGCCACGATCTCATTGAATGGCGGGACAGGCTCGAGTTGGCTGAATTGCCTCCTCCTGTTCCTGTGATCCACTGCTAAGTCCCACAAGATGTTCCGGTGTTCTAGGTTGGTTGCTGCAGTACCTTTGAATCAGTGTTCACTCTGTCTCGACCTACTGCTCGACTCATCAACTGCTCTTCTACACTTTTCAATTTTGATGATGTCTTGGACTATAAACTAGCCAAAGATTCACCACCCTCTGAGTGAAGAAATTTCTCCCCATCTCAGCCCTAAATGGCCGACCCCTTATTCTGAGACTGTGACCCCTGGTTCTGAGACTGTGACCCCTGGTTCTGAGACTGTGACCTCTGGCTCTGAGACTGTGACCCCTGGCTCTGAGACTCTGACCCCTGATCCTGAGACTCTGACCCCTGGTTCTGAGACTCTGACCCCTGGTTCTGAGACTGTGACCTCTGGCTCTGAGACTGTGACCCCTGGTTCTGAGACTGTGACCCCTGGTTCTGAGACTGTGACCCCTGGCTCTGAGACTGTGACCCCTGGCTCTGAGACTGTGACCCCTGGTTCTGAGACTGTGACCCCTGGTTCTGAGGCTGTGACCCCTGGTTCTGAGACTGTGACCCCTAGCTCTGAGACTGTGACCCCTGGCTCTGAGACTGTGACCCCTGGTTCTGAGACTGTGACCCCTGGCTCTGAGACTGTGACCCCTGGTTCTGAGACTCTGACCCCTGGTTCTGAGACTCTGACCCCTGGTTCTGAGACTGTGACCCCTGGTTCTGAGACTGTGACCCCTGATTCTAGACTCCCCAGCCAGAGGAAACTCTCCATTACCTTTGAAAAAAAGTGTCTGAAATCTTTCAATTTTCTCACACAGTGGCGCTTAACACAAGTGGCCCATCAATGTGCCGAGGGTGGCTGATGTGTGCCGGACAGAATGAGCTAAAGGATTGGCGCCAGCTCTTCCTACCGGTCAATACCTGTCGGTCAGGCAGACAGGATATTGATTCTTGGCTTTTATGCTGGATAATAAAGCCGACGGCTAATTGCAAAGTGAATTTCTGATATGCGAAATGCTACGTGTTGATTTATTATTAATTATTACACCCTGTGAGGTGGAACGCCAACGTTGGAGTGCAGCACAGGGCCTTGGCAATGACACAGCTTGTTCAATACCGAGCAAGATATCATCTTCCCTTTGACTCCATTTTGGACAGGAGCAGTGTCTCTGCGTCGCCAACCAACGGACTCCAACGGAAGGGGGCAGAACGTCAGGGGGCTGACATGGAGATCCATTGGGAAGCACTTAGCTCCCTTGTCTTCAAATTACTTGAAGGTTACAGGAATGCCCTTGAATGCAGTGAAGAGGATGAGCTAATTCACGATTCTCATTCTCGTTTTCAAATCCCTCCATGGCCTCGTCCTTCCCTATCTCTGTAATCTCCTTCACAAGATGTCTGCGCTCCTCAAATTCTGCCCTCTTGAGCATCCCTGATTATAATCGCTCAACCATCGGTGGCCGTGCCTTCTGTTGCCTGGACCCCAAGCTCTGGAACTCCCTGCCTAAACCTCTCCATCTTTCTACCTCTCTTCCTCCTTCATAGCGCTCTTTAAAACTTACCTCTGTAACCAAGCTTTTGGTCACCTGCCCTAATTTCTTCTTATGCAGCTCGGTATCAACTTTAGTCTTAGTGAAGCTCCTTGGGATGTTTTAATACGTTAAAGGCACTATATAAATGCAAGTTGTTGTTGTTGCTGATTGCAACACACATTTATCTAGCGCCCTCTAATGTGGTTAAAATCCCAAGCCACTTCTCAGATGACGAGTGACTGTAAGAAAAACACACTGCTGGAGGTGGCCAAAGGCAAGGTCAAAGAGGTAAGTGTTGAGGAGGCCTATACAGTTGAGGAGGAGATGTAACAAGCCAGAGGTTTCAGGGAAAGAAACAGAAAATTCTGGAAATACTCAGCGGGTCGGGCAGCATCTGTGAAGAGAGAAAAACACAGAGTTAACATTTCAGGTCTGTGACCCTTCGTCAGAACTGCAAAAGTTTGAGATGTAACAGGTTCTTAAGGAAGTGCAGGGGGCAGTGAAAGGGAGAGGGGAGGGAAGAACAAAAGGGTGTGGTAGGGTGGAAAGCAGGAGTGATTTAAGAGACAAAAGGGATGAGGGGCAAAAATGAGATGGTAATGGCACAAGTTAGGAAACAAAATGTAGTGTATGGAGAAAGAGTCAGACTGAACACTGTGAGCTCAAAGTAAAGTGTGGCCTTAGTCTTTTATTGCAGGTCTCCAGAGTGCCTCTCCAACCTGTGAAGCCTCCTTAAATACCTGTGCTCCCTCGGGATTATGGGATCCTTTGGGACTCCAGGAAATGAGCCCTCTGGTGGCTGTACAGAGTAAATACAAGTCCATATATATAAAACACAAAAGATGAGTCCAGATGGGATGTGAATGGCAGAATCATCACCAGCTGCCATGGGAAGAAGAAATAAAAAGGTGGGGTTTGTTAAAAAAAAAAGCCCTGTAGTTTCTCTCCACAGATGTTGCCTGACCTGCTGAGATTTCCAGCATTTTCTGTTTTTATTTCGGCTTCCAGCATCAGCACTATTTTGCTTTTGTATTAGTGGGTTCAGGGAGACAACTCCAAAGTGTTGGGGCTGGGACAGCTGAAAGCTTGAACATCGATGGTGTAGCAGTGGGAGAGGAGGCCAGAACCAGAAAGGCAATGCGTAGTATGTGATACATGGTCCTCTGAGATTGTTTGCCCGCTTGGGATAATCGTGGTTGGGAACTTTGGACGATTAAGAATGAGAGAAAGGCCACTTGACCCGCGGAAGCCATTGTCCCTGCCCTCGGTGCTTGAATCACATTGGTCCGAATATTGCGGCCTCTCCGGGCGCGTACGATATGCTTGCGCACCCGAAGAGGCCCCGCAAGTGCCGATTCTCACCGCGCAATGCGCATGCGCTGAAAACCGGCTTTTGCGATCTGTCTCACACGCATCCCCGGGGGAAGGACATCTGTGGGGCAGAGATTTGGGTGATTTGCCCAACTCTTGCCCAGCGAATGTCCTTCAAACTCTTACGCCTGGTAATACCAGGCGCATGGTCCTCCTCACAGATTGCTTTTCCTCCCATCTTTGTATCATCAGCAAACTTGGCTACGTTACACTCAGTCCCTTCTCCCAAGTCGTTAATATAGATTGCAAATAGTTGGGATCCCAGCACTGATCCCTGCAGCACCCCATTAGTTACTGATTGCCAACCAGAGAATGAACCATTTATCCCAACTCTCTGTTTTCTGTTAGTTAGCCAATCCTCTATCCATGTTAATATATTACCCCCTACCCCGTGAACTTTTATCTTGTGCAGTAACCTTTTATGTGGCACCTTGTCAAATGCCTTCTGGAAGTCCAAATACACCACATCCACTGGTTCCCTTTTATCCACCCTGTTTGTTACATCCTCAAAGAATTCTAGCATATTTGTCAACCATAGCTTCCCGTTCATAAATCCATGCTGACTCTGTCTGACTGAATTTTGCTTTTCCAAATTGTCATGTATTTCACCATCTCGCAATGACAATAGTTATGTAACTGTAACTCATGTACACTGTACCTGTACCCTTGAAATGCACACCCTGACCACAGGGGGTGAACTTGCGAGAAACACTCCTCACCTGGATTTCCAGGTATGAAAGAGGAGGTCCCACCCAGAGTCAGCCCTCCTGGGTCCTGGCAATAAAAGTGAAGGTCACAGAGTGACCGTGTCTGATATATCTATGCCTCGTGTGCGTTTGTAGTAGAGGTGCAGGGACACCACATTTGGCGATGAGAAACGGGAATCACCGAACCACAAGGATAGCCACCGGTGGCACAGAGGAACGCTACTGTGTGGGTGAGGACTGGGACGACTTTGTGGAAAGACTCCAGCAGAGCTTTGTCACAAAGGACTGGCTGGGAGCGACAGCGGCTGACTAGCGGAGGGCGCATCTACTGACCAGCTGCGGACCACAGACGTATGCGTTGATGAAAGACCTGCTCGCACCCCAAAAGCCGGCGGACAAGTCTTTTGAAGAGCTCAGCCAGCTGATCAGTGAGCATCTCAAGCCGGCGAGTAGCGTACACATGGCCCGGCACCGGTTCTACTCTCACCAGCGTCGGGAGGGACAAAACGTCTCGGACTTCGTGATGGAACTGCGGCGCTTGGCCAGTCTCTGTAAGTTCTCCGATGCCTGCAGGGGGGAGATGTTAAGGGACTTTTTCATCGAGGGCATTAATCATGCCGGGATTTTCAGGAAGCTCATAAAGACTAAGGACTTGACTTTAGAAGGGGCGGCGTTGAAAGCTCAAATCTTTATGGCAGGGGAAGAGGAGACCAAGCTAATTTACGCGTGCAGCCCTGGTACAAACGTGGCGACGGACCAGGGAGTTAACATGGTGAATGCAGCTCGGGACCCCACAGACAGGCAAGGGCATTTTGAAACCGCCCAGGCAGCAGCAGGCTCTAGGGTGTACCCGCAACAAGGACAATGGAAAGGGGATCGGCAAGTCACGCCATCTCGAGGAACAATGCGTCCTGCGATGGGACCATTAACACCCACCATCAGAGTGCTTAGAAACAGCCAAATGGCAATCAGAGAGGAATGCCTGGTAATAGTCCTTTTGTTAACAGCAATCTCAATCTCAGCTCATGCTGGAGGTGCGGGGGTAGACACACTGCGAGAAGCTGCAGGTTTCAGCAATATACCTGTAGGATTTGTAATGTCAGTGGACACTTGGCCAGGATGTGCAAAAAGGCAGTAGCGAGGCTAATCTGCGAGACAGAGGAACCAGATGAGGGGTCTGCAATGCAGGATGAGGCCTGGGGTAAAGCCATAGATGCTGAAGTTCAGCGGGTTCATGTGGCTGAAGTCCAGAGCTCATACACTAAAACGCCACCCATGATGATGAAAGTTTTATTGAATGGCATCCCGGTGCACATGGAGCTGGATACGGGAGCTACCCAGTCACTCATGAGCGCCCAACAATTTGAGAGACTATGGCCACACAGAGCTAGCAGGCCCAAACTGGAACGCATTGAGGTGCAGCTACAGACGTACACCAAAGAGATCATTCCAGTGCTGGGCAGTGCAAACTTGGTGGTAACACATAATGGATTACATAACCGGCTGCCACTCTGGATCGTTCTGGGAAATGGCCCTGCGCTTTTGTGGAGGAGTTGGCTAGCTGAGATGAATTGGAAATGGGGGGATGTGCACGCCATTTCATCCGTGGAGCGAAGTTCATGCTCACAGGTCCTGCAAAACTTCGGGTCACTGTTTCAACCCGGTGTCGGTACCTTCAAGGGCACTAAAGTAGTGATACGCATCAATCCAGACACCAGATCAGTGCACCACAAAGCCTGAGCGGTGCCGTACGTGATGCGTGAGAAAATTGAAAGTGAACTGGACAGGCTGCTCAGAGAGGGCATAATTTCGGCCGTTGAATTCAGCGACTGGGCAAGTCCCGTCCTCAAAGCAGATGACTCAGTTAGGATTTGTGGCGACTACAAAGCCACCATCAACCGAGTGTCGCTGTAAGACCAATACCTGCTTCCGAGAGCGGAGGACCTTTTTGCCATGCTGGCAGGTGGCAAGCTGTTCACGAAGCTGGACCTCACTTCGGCCTACATGACTCAGGAACTGGCTGAAGAATCCAAGCTTCTGACCACCATCACGACGCACAAGGGTTTATTCGTCTACAACAGGTGTCCGTTTGGCATTCGTTCAGCAGCGGCCATCTTTCAGGGAAACATGGAAAGCTTGCTCAAATCCATTCCTGGAACGATCGTATTCCAAGACGACATTCTCATAACGGGTCGAGACACCGAGGAACACCTCCACAACCTGGAGGAGGTGCTACGCCGATTGGACCGGGTAGGCTTGCGACTGAAAAAAGCCAAGTTTGTGTTTTTGGCCCCAGAGGTCGAGTTTTTGGGCAGGAGGGTTGCCGCAGACAGGATCCGGCCCACTGAATCAAAAACTGAGGCGATTCGCTGGGCGCCCAGGCCCGGCAACACGTCGGAGTTGCGATCATTCCTGGGACTTTTGAACTATTTTGGGAACTTTCTGCCGAACTTAAGCACATTGTTGGAGCCGTTACACATGCTCCTGCGTAAAGGTTGTGAATGGTTTTGGGGGAATTGTCAAGAACAGGCTTTCAATAAGGCGAGGAACCTGCTGTGTTCCAACAAACTGTTGACTTTGTATGACCCCTGTAAAAAACTGGTCTTAACATGCGATGCGTCATCCTACGGGGTTGGGTGTGTGTTGCAGCAGGGTAACGATGACGGCCGACTCCAACCGGTGGCTTACGCCTCCTGGTCGCTCTCCCAGGCAGGGCGTGGATACGGCATGGTCGAGAAGGAAGCACTCGCGTGTGTTTACGGTGGGAAAAAGATGCACCAGTAGCTTTTTGATAGACAGTTCGAGCTAGAGACGGACCACAAGCCGTTAACATCCGTTGTCCCGACAGCGAGGCTGTCAACGCCAACGCGTCAGCTCACATACAGCGCTGGGCCCTCACGCTGGCTGCGTATGACTACACCATACGGCACCGGCCAGGCATTGAAAATTGCGCTGACGCACTCAGCAGGCTCCCACTGGCCAACAGCGAGGGGGCGTCGGAGCAGAGTGCCGAGATGGTCATGGCCATTGAGGCTTTTGACACTGCGGGCTCCCCCATCACAGCCCGACAGATCAAACTCTGGACCAACAGGGACCCCCTCCTATCAATGATAAAGAAATGTGTCCTGACTGGGGATTGGGCGCCCGCATACAGGGCATGCCCCGAGGAAGTCAAACCATTTCAGAGACGGATGGATGAACTCTCCATCCAAGCCAACTGCCTGTTATGGAGCAGCCAGGTAGTCATGCCCTAGAAAGGAAGGGAAGCGTTCATCAGGGAACTCCACAGCGAGCACCCTGGCATCGTGTTAATGAAGGCCATTACCCGGTCACATGTATGGTGGCGGGGATTGACTCAGACCTGGAACACTGGGTTCGCAGGTGCACGACGTGTGCCCAGCTGGGCAATGCCCCCAGGGAGGCCCCACTCAGCCCGTGGCCCTGGCCCACGAGACCATGGTCACATATTCACGTAGACTATGCGGGCCTGTTCATGGGGAAAATGTTCCTGATTGTTGTCGATGCATACTCGAAGTAGATCAAGTACATCATATTGAACTCGTGCACGACACCCAGCACCGTGGAGAGTCTGCAGACGGTTTTCGTGACCCATGGCTTGCCGGACATCCTGGTCAGCGACAATGGCCCATGTTTTACCAGCCATGAATTCCAGGAGTTTATATCGGGCAATGGTATCAAGCACGTCCGGACAGCGCCGTTGAAGCCGGCTTCCAATGGCCAGGCAGAACAGGCGGTCAAAGTCATTAAACAGGGCATGCTACGCATTCAAGGACCCTCCCTTCAGTACCGCCTATCGCGCCTCCTGCTGGCCTACAGGTCCTGCCCACACTTGCTCACGGGAGTCCCGCCAGCGGAACTCCTCATGAAACGCACACTCAAGACGCGGCTGTCCCTCATTCACCCAGCCCTGGCAGACATTGTTGAGGACAAGCGCCAGTCCCAAACCGAGCTCCATGATCGCAACTCAAGGGGGAGGTGTATAGAAATAGATGACCCGGTATTTGTTCTTAACCATGCTTTGGGACCCAAGTGGCTTGAGGGCACCGTAATTGACAAAAAAGGGAGTAGGGTCATAGTGGTCAGACTAAACAATGGGCAGATATGCCGCAAACACTTGGACCAAGTAAAGAAAAGGTTCAGCATAGACACGAGGAACCTGAAGAAGAGCATGAGATGGCACCCACACCACTGCCAGCGGACGAGCAACAAAGACAGTCCCTGCGGCCAGCCCGGACAGGCCAGAATCACCTCAAGTGACAGAGATGCGTGCCGAGGCTCAGCCACCAGAGCCACAACTGCGGCGCTCCACGAGAGAGCGCCGACCACCTGACAGACTCAACCTCTGAAACAAAAAGACTTAAGGGGGGGAGGTGATGTCATGTATTTAACCATTTTGCAATGACATAGTCATGTAACAGCAACTCATGTACACTGTACCTGTACCCTAGAAATGCACACTCTGACCACAGGGGATGAACTTGCGGGAGACACTCCTCACCTGGGTTTCCAGGTATAAAAGGGGAGGTCCCACCCAGGGTCAGTACTCCTTGGTCCTGGCAATAAAGGTGAAGGTCACAGAGTGACCGTGTCTGATATATCTATGCCTCGTGTGAGTTTTTTGTAGAGGTGCAGGGACACCACACAAATGTCCTGCTACTGCTTCTTTAATAATGGACTCCAACATTTTCCCAACCACAGATGTTAGGCTAACTGGTCTATAGTTTCCTGCTTTTTGTCTGCCTCCTTTTTTAAATAGGGGCGTTACATGTGCAGTTTTCCAATCTACTGGGACCTCCCCAGAATCCAGGGAATTTTGGTAAATTACAACCAATGCATCCACAATCCCTGCCACTACTTCTCTAAAGACCCTAGGATGCAAGCCATCAGGTCCAGGGGATTTATCTGCCTTTAGTCCCATTATCTTACTGAGTACCACCTCCTTAGTGATTGTGATTGCGTTAAGTTCCTTCCCCCGCTATAGCCCCTTGACTATTTGTCCCACAGCCAAGATACATCAAACTGAACTCCAGAACACTGGCCTCACTACTCCATCCAAACTATACAGCCTTCTGAGGAAAGGTCCTCCCAACTTTTCCCAGCCTCACTGCCAAAGCAATCAATCAAAATGCTAGCGTATTAATCAAACCGCCCGTCTCACAACCTACAGCCCCAACCAGTGTATTCTGCACACGATACATTCATGGTCCCAACGGTACAGGAAACATAGCGTTTCACAAGATATTTAATCATCTTGGTCCTTGATTAACTTTCTAACCTCTCAAGCCTTTTTTTCCAATATTACAACATTATTTCACTGCATTACATCAGTGACTACGCTTCAAAAGTATTTGATTGGCTGTGAAGCGCTTTGGGACATCCTGAGGTCATGAAAGGCCCCTGCATAAATGCAAGGTCTTTCATTCTTTCTTTCTTTCCAATCAGAAGTTTATCAGATTCTTTATTAAAAATGGCATTGACACAGTATCAAGCGGTTTCACTCTCGATCTATATTAACCACTCATTGCTTTGTGAGGAGAGAATGCCTTTGAATCGCTAATCTTTCTTTGTGCCCGTGACCTCTGGTTCTTTGCTCAGGTTCCAGTTTAAGCATCCTGCATAAACCCTCATCATCCACAGCTCTCAATACTTTGACGACCTGCATCAAGTGCCTTTTTATTTGATTTTGGAATAGCAGCAAGTTGAACTTAGAGCCAGTCGCCACTAGACTAATTCCAAGTCTACAGCATCTTAGTTATCAAGATAGGCTAAAAGTGTTGGGACTCTACACCCTTACAGCAACGCAAACTTCATCACCATCATCATCTTCACCATAAGCAGTCCCTCGAAATCGAGGGCGACTTGCTTCCACTCTAAAAGTGAGTCCTCAGGTGACTGAACAGTCCAATACGGGAATTACAGTCTCTGTCACAGGTGGGACAGACAGTGGTTGAAGGAAAGGGTGGGTGGGGAGTCTGGTTTGCCGCACGCTCCTTCCACTGCCCGCATTTGATTTCTGCATACTCTCAGCCTCGAGACACGAGGTGCTCAGCGCCCTCCCGGATGCTCTTCCTCCACTTAGGGCGGTCTTTGGCCAGGGTCTCCCAGGTGCCGGTGGGGATGTTGCATTTTATCAGGGAGGCTTTGAAGGTGTCCTTGAAACGTTTCCTCTGCCCACCTGGGGCTCGCTTGCCGTGGACTTAAGGGGGATCTGACTGAGATTTATAAGATAATGTAGGAAATAGACGGTGTTCCAGCTGACAGTTTATTTCAATTAAATAGGTTAGGCAGGACCAGAGTCACAAATTTAAGTTGTGTTGGGTTAGATCGAGGTTAGACGTCAGGAGGTGGATCTTTTCCCAGAGAATAGTAGACCTCTGGAACAAGCTGCCCTCTCATGTGGTGGATGCAGACTCGCTGAATCCCTTCAAGCGAAAGCTGGATTTGTTTCTGGTTGTGGCGGAGATCACCTCTTACAGAAGGTAGGTACTGCAGGGAATTCAAGGCCAGAGTGATCTCCCGGACTAGTTTCAAATCGCCTAGATGACTCGGAGAAGAATTTCCAAGATTTTTTCCCCCAAATTAGCCTGGGTTTTTTAATGTGTTTTTTGCCTCTCCCAGGAGATCGCATGGTTCCGGGTGGGGTGGGGCGTGTAAATGTTGTGATACACGAGGTACGGCGATTGGGTGGGACAGACTCGATGGACCAGATGGTCTTTAGCTGTCCGTCATTGACCGTATGCAATCCTGTAACTTTTCTCCCAAGTCCCAAAGCAGCAATATCCCTTTTTCGAGGTTGTCGGGGGGAGGGGGACTCGAAACTGTACATCATGGTCTCGGTGTGGCCTCACTGCTGATGTGTATAAGGTTTGTCTCCCTTGCCATAGCTGAGTCAGAAGGTGGTGGGTTCAAGCCCCACTGTGGCCAGTGCAGTACTGAGGGAGTCATCATCATCATAGGCATTGCCTCAGAATCAAGGAAGACTTGCTTCCACTCTAAAAATGAGTTCTTAGGTGACTGTACAGTCCAATACGGGAATTACAGTCTCTGTCACAGGTGGGACAGACAATGGTTGAAGGAAAGGGTGGGACTGGTTTGCTACACGCTCTTTCCGCTGCCTGTGCTTGATTTCTGCATGCTCTCGGCGATGAGACTCGAGGCGCTCAGCGCCCTCCTGGATGCACTTCCTCCACTTAGGGCGGTCTTTGTCCAAAGACTCCCAGGTGTCAGTGGGGATGTTGCATTTTATCAAGGAGCCTTCGGCCGCCTGAGGAAAAGAGTGTTTGAAGATCAGGCCCTCAAATCTGCCACCAAGCTCATGGTCGACAGGGCTGCAGTGATACCCACCCTCCTGTATGGCTCAGGGACGTGGACCATATACAGTGGACACCTCAAATCACTGGAGAAATACCACCAATGCTGTCTCCGCAAGATCCTACAAATCCCCTGGAAGGACAGACGCACCAGCATTAGTGTCGTCGACCAGGCCAACATTTCCAGCATCGAAGCACTGACCACACTCGACCAGTTCCATTGGGTGGGCCACATTGTTCGCATGCCCGACACCAGACTCCCAAAGCAAGCGCTCTATTTGGAACTCCTACACGGCAAGCGATCCCCAGGTGGGCAGAGGAAACGTTTCAAGGACTGAGGGAGTGCTGCACTATCAGAAGCACTGCTTCTCAGCTGAGATGTAAAAAAGCTGTTCATGCCTTACGCTCTCTAGTTTGCCGTTTTATCAGGGGAGCTCACTTTATGTGCAAGCTCTTGTTCTTTCCCTATTTCGCCCTATAAAGCTCTGGGCAGACCCATTCATTCCATATATATATATATATACATATGGCCTCGTCTTCTCCTCGCCTCTGTAACCTCCTCCAGCCCTACAACCCACTGCGATCTCTGTGCTCCTCCCATTCTGCCCTCTTGCGCATACTCGATTTTAATCGTTCCACCATTGGCGGCCGTGTCTTCAGCTGCCTGGGCCCTAGGCTCTGTAGTTCCCTCCCTGGACCTCCCCGCCTCTCTCTATTTCTCTTTCATACTTTAAGATGCTCCTTAAAACCTACCTTTCTGACCCCGCCTTGATACCTCCCCATGTGGCTCGGTGCCAAATTTTGTTTGATACTCGCTGCTGTGAGGCACCTTGGGACAATTTGCTCCATTAAAGGGGCTATATATGTGCTGGTTACTGTTGTTACTTAAAAGAGATGCTGCACTGGCAGTATTAAGTATGGTACGGCAGCAAACGCTCGAACAGACAGTTCAGGCAGTTCCTCCATCCTCCCCACCCACTCTCAGCTGTACTTGCTCCCTACAAATCATTGGCATAAAACTGGATCATTGGGTTGTGAGGGTGGGTCAGGCACTTAGGCCCAGAACACATACCTGGTTCTCCCCTCTGGTGGCAGTGTTTATTATTACATCGAATGTACAGCACAGAATTAGGCCATTTGGCCCAACAGGTTCTGCCGGTGTTTATGCTCCACACCAGCCTCCTCCCACCCCTCTTCATCTCACCCCATCAACATATCCTTACATTCCTTTCTCCCTCATGTGTTTATCTCATCACAGGCGGTCCCTCGAACGAGGATGACTTGCTTCCACATGAATTCACAGATGTTTCAATGAGGTTCCAGTCCTGAACGGCAATCGAAGGGGGTGGAAGATGCCTGTGCGTGGATTTTTTTAACGTGTGGTGACCGTTGCACACCAGCCACCACACGGGCTTGACAGAGCTAGGCCTTTATCCAGTGGCAAGGGTTAACCAGGACGACTGGAGACCTGCTCTGCTGCACGGACGTAGTGCACACACATATCACAGTGTGGGCTGGCCCGTGCTACCCCTGGGTCCTCGCCTCTTCTGGGTCCCTTATCAGGCTTCTCCTTAAATGCATCTATATTACTCGCCTCAACTAGTCCCTGTAATAGCGAGTTCCACATTCTCACCAATTTCTAGGTAAAGAAGTTTCTCCTGAATTCCCAATTGGATTTATTAGTGACCATATTATATTTATGGCCTCTAGGTCTGGTCTCCCCGACAAGTGGAAACATCTTCTCTATGCCTACCCTATGAAACCTTTATTAATCATAAAGACCTCTATCAGTTCACCCCTCAGTCATCTCTTTTCTAGAGAAAAGAGACCCAGCCTGCTCAATCTATCATTAGAATATAGGAACATAAGAATTAGGAGCAGGAGTCGACCATTCGGCCTGCTCCACCATTCAATATCATGGCTGATCTTCGACCTCAACTCCACTTTCCAGCCCGATCCCCATATCCCTTGATTCCTCTGGAGTCCAAAAAAATCTATCGATCTCAGCCTTGAATATGCTCAATGACTGCGCCTCCCACAGCGCTTTGGGTCAGAGAATTACAAAGATTCACCACCCGCTCCGATAGGTAAAACCTCTCAGTGCTGGTATCATTCTGGTAGATTTTTGTCGCACCTTCCCCAGTGTCACTAAATTCTTCTTGTGATAAGGAGACCCTCCCTGTGCACAGTGCTTGCTGCGAGGAGGAGCAGAGGAATACCAACACTTTCGCTGGATCTCAGCTGCCTCCAGAGTCACAAGCATTGCCTCGATGATCTCACAGCCCTTTGCAGTACCCTGTGGGACGCACACAATTAACGGCTTCGTGATTTTCCCTTCCTCCACAATGTCACAGTGGCACCTCATGGTTACATTGCAAGCTTGCAGAAACCACCAGAATGTATTTTCCTTTTCCCTAACGAAAACAGGTCTTGCAATGCCAACTCCTATTATTGAGGGAGCTACCCCATAAAATGACCAGACACAGAGTGATCGCCTGGACTTGTATCAATCGCCCACGGGGTGCGGGAGGGGAGGGGGGTGGGGGGTTCGGGATGGTGAGGGGGGCGGGGTGGGAGAGGAATGTCCCAGATGTTTTTCCCCAAATTTCCCCGGAGTTTTATCTCTGTAATGTATTTGCTTCATGGGCTCCTTGCTTAAGAATTCACAGCAACACATTTCTATCAAGAACTACAGGTTGAACCTCCCTTATCTGGGACTCACTTATCCGGCACCACCCCTCGTCCGGTATGATTCCGGTGACTGGAGGCGCAAGCGCAGAATGTGGCCAACCTCCACCCCGACTTTGGGGCTTGACAACATTCGACCCGCTGG
The DNA here is from genome assembly GCF_044704955.1 of Pristiophorus japonicus. Lineage (NCBI taxonomy): Eukaryota > Metazoa > Chordata > Chondrichthyes > Pristiophoridae > Pristiophorus > Pristiophorus japonicus. Next base: position 237,899,830 of record NC_091979.1, on the reverse strand, counting down.
GGTCCGCCGACACTTGCTGGGACAGCTCCAACACTCGCTGGGGTCCGCTGACACTTTGCAGCCAGCCCCGAGGGCCCGCCGACACTTCGGGCCTGCCCTGGGGCGCCGATCTCTTCCCCCATCTCCCCTCCCCTCCCTGACCTCGGGCGGCTGATCTCCCCTCATCCGGCAAAATCCCTTATTCGGCACAGGTCAGATCCCAAGGGGTGCTGGATAAGGGAGGTTTCAAACTATAGTTGGTTATTAGCAAAAGTTTAACAATCACACTACACATTACCAGTTCATCTATCAGGCTCACAACCACCTGCCTCATCGTGGATCCCTCGAACCCAACTGGCTGGGGTTTTATTGAGTCTTGTGAACATCACCTGACTGGCTAAGCCACTCACAGCTCAACAGCTCTACAAACTTGTGAGCATGCTCACGGGTGCGTACATTACAACCTTGTTTTTGCGGCTCTCCCAGGAGATGCCATGGTTTCGGGTGGGGTTGGGAACAAGGCACACACAAGGGGTGTGTAGGGACAGGCCGAATGTCACAAAGGGTCTTTTCCTGACCATTATTTGTTCATGTGATGGTAAATAAATGGCACAGTATTCAACACGACAACACACTTCGAGATGATTTCAATCTTTTTCACGGCGCTAAACTCACCATCAAGGGTCACGGCGGCCTGAGAAAATCGAGGCAAATCTGCAGGCTGTTACATTTCACATTAAATCAGTGGGGAAAACCAGGGAGGCCCGGGTTCAGGTCACTATCAGTGCCAGATAAGCAGTGACATAGAAAACATAGACAATAGGTGCAGGAGCAGGCCATTCGGCCTTTCGAGCCTGCACCACCATTCAATATGATCATGGCTGATCATTCAACTTCAGTACCCCATTCCTGCTTTCTCTCCATACCCCTTGATCCCTTTAGCCATAAGGTCCATATCTAACTCCCTTTTGAATATATCCAATGAACTGGCATCAACAACTCTCTGTGATAGAGAATTCCACAGGTTCACAATTCTCTGAGTGAAGAAGTTTCTCCTCATCTCAGTCCTAACTGGCTTACCCCTTATCCTTAGACGGTGACCCCTGGTTCCTGACTTCCCCAACATCGGGAACATTCTTCCTGCATCTAACCTGTCTAATCCCGTCAGGATTTTATATGTTTCTATGAGATCCCCTCTCATCCTTCTAAACTCCAGTGAATACAGGCCCAGTCGATCCAGTCTCTCCTCATGTCAGTCCAGCCATCCCGGGAATCAGTCTGGTGACAGCAGTGCCACAATTGTCCACAGTAATTCCAGCCTGTAACTCACTCCCGGGTATCCGTTATTCTATATATAAACCCCCCGAGCCCCTCGATTAGATTCCAGCCTGTAACGCACTCCCGTGTATCTGTTATTCTATATATAAACCCCCCGAATCCCTCGATTAGATTCCAGCCTGTAACTCACTCCTGGGTATCCGTTATTCTATATATAAACCCCACGAACCCCTCGATTAGATTCCAGCCTATAACTCACTCCTGGGTATCCGTTATTCTATATATAAACCCCCAAACCCCTCGATTAGATTCCAGCCTGTAACTCACTCCTGGGTATCCGTTATTCTATATTTAAACCCCCCCGAACCCCTCGATTAGATTCCACCTGTAACTCACTCCAAGGTATCTGTTATTCTATATATAAACCCTCCGAACCCCTCGATTAGATTCCAGCCTGTAACTCACTCCCGGGTATCCGTTATTCTATATATAAACCCTCCGAACCCCTCGATTAGATTCCAGCCTGTAACTCACTTCTGAGTATCTGTTATTCTATATATAAACCCCCCGAATCCCTCGATTAGATTCCAGCCTGTAACTCAATCCTGGGTATCCGTTATTCTATATATAAACCCCACGAACCCCTCGATTAGATTCCAGCCTATAACTCACTCCTGGGTATCCGTTATTCTATATATAAACCCCCAAACCCCTCGATTAGATTCCAGCCTGTAACTCACTCCTGGGTATCCGTTATTCTATATTTAAACCCCCCCGAACCCCTCGATTAGATTCCACCTGTAACTCACTCCAAGGTATCTGTTATTCTATATATAAACCCCCCCCGAACCCCTCAATTAGATTCCAGCCTGTAACTCACTCCTGGGTATCCGTTATTCTATATTTAAAACCCCCCGAACCCCTCGATTAGATTCCACCTGTAACTCACTCCTGGGTATCCGTTATTCTATATTTAAACCCCCCCCGAACCCCTCGATTAGATTCCAACTGTAACTCACTCCAAGGTATCTGTTATTCTATATATAACCTCCCCGAACCCCTCGATCAGATTCCAGCCTATAAATCACTCCCGGGTATCCAAAATTTTATATATATAAACCCAACGATCTTCTGGATGAGATTCCAGACTGTTAAACGTTGGAGGGACTATAGAATGGACTAAAGGTGTGAGCACTACAGTCACTTATTCCTGAATCCAACCCTCCCTTTTAAATCCGGGCATCACTGAATAGTGTGTGCTTGACATTTGAGAGTACCATCACTAGCAGGAATCACATACTCCCTTGCCTTCCGTTAAATTGGACAACAGTAGGGAAAGACAGACTTGCATTTCTATTGCGCCTTTCACGACCTCCGGATGTCCCAAAGCGCTTTACAGCCAGTGAAGCACTTTTTGACGGGAGAAGAATGGCAGAGCAGGCTCGAGGGTCTGAAGGGCCTCCTCCTGTGCCGATATTCCTGTGGCGAGTGGGGCGAGCTACCAGGGGGCTGGAGTGAATGGCGGAACACTTACCTCAGGACAAAGCAGCCCCTTCAGGAGACAAAAGCAGAAGATCAGAGGGTAATATCAAGAAGAGCATTTTGGAATGGAAGATAACAACAACAACTTGTATTTATATAGCGCCTTTAACGTGGTGAAACGTCCCAAGCTGCTTCACAAGAGTATCACACGATAAAAATTTGACACAGAGCCGCACAAGTAGAAATTAGTGCAGGTGACCAAAAGCTCAGTCAGAGAGGTAGGTTTTAAGGAGCGTCGTGAAGGAGGAAAGAGAGGTAGAGAGGTGGAGAGGTTTAGGCAGGGAATTCTGGAGCTTAGGGCCCAGGCAGAGAGAATGGAATACTTTGGTTATGGCTAGCTCCGAGGAGAAAAAGTAAAGGCATTGTATTATCTCTTTGCAGGACCAACATTCCCAGCTCTGATTATCCAGGGATTAAGGATTTTCTCACTGTCTGTGTTTGACAATTCTTTATCTAAATCCAGTCTGGTTCCACATTTGATCAGTGAGCTCACGGGGCATGGGATAGTGTTGATAAATATGCTGTTAACAGCCGCTATCTTATCGGAGGCGGTCTGGGTTAGACATTAACGTGGAAAATTGCCAAAACTGACCCTTAGTTCTTCCCGAGTGGCTCGGGGGGGGTTGGGCCTTCGCAAAAGATAAAGCACACGCAATAGATTGTGGCCTCGAGACACTGCCGATTCTCAACAAGGTGCAATAGCGGGGGGAGAAAGAGGGCAATCAGGAATTCTTTCTTACCTGCCGACATCCTGTATTGTTCCATATTGTACCTCGCCCCCTTGGAATTCTTTGCGGCCTTGTCAGCCTAATTTGGCCTCAGGCCTAGCAACACGCATAGTAACGTGACACCCATATCCCCAAAAGGGAAAAAAGTTACTGAAGGTGAGTCAGTTAAGTCTTGCTTTCTCCTCGTCACATATGAAAATACTCATTTTATTTTTCCTCCTTTCCACTGTCGGAGGTGTTGTCTTTCGCATGAGACATTAAACCGAGGCCGCGTCTGCTCTCTCAGGTGGATGTAAAAGATCCCACAGCCACTATTTCGAAGAAGAGCAGAGGAGTTATCTCCGGTGTCCTGGGGCCAATATTTATCCCTCAATCAACAGAACAAAAAACAGATTATCTGGTCATTATTACATTGCTGTTTGTGGGAGCTTGCTGTGCGCCAGTTGGCTGCCGCGTTTCCCACATTACAACAGTGACTACACTCTATAAAAAATATTTCATTGACTGTAAAATGCTTTGAGACATCCGGTGGTCGTGAAAGGTGCTATATAAATCCAAATCGTTCTTTTTCTTTTTGTCCTGGAAGTCTTGGTAGTCTCTTGTATCCAACAAAGACGTTGATGTGCTAATCATCAATGGCATGTGTCTTCAAGCGGCTGTATAGGCCAATTCTGGATGCACATAGTCTCTTGCACACCGGACAAGGGAAGTTTAGTGTGCCTGATGCTGACAGTTCTGCCACCTGATGTCGTCTATCTCTAGTGTCCCGCAGGCGTTGACATCGGCTTTCTTCGAAGGTCTGGCAGGCAGTCATCGTGAGGGTTCGCCACTGGATTTTATTAGCTGCTGTATTCTCGAGGTCCTTTGGTCGGATGCCACAGTACTAGAGGTTAGCCTTGATGCAATTTTTGTAGCACTTGCAGAGGCCCCCCTGGTGTCTTCGGCCTTCACAGAGCTCGCCATGAAGAAGCTGACGAGGGATCCTTGACTCATCCATGTGGATGACATGTCCAGCCCACCGGAACTGGGCTCGCATGATCATCACCTCAATGCAAGTTGATTGTGCTCTCTCCAGAACCTCAAGATTTGACACCCAGTCTTGCCAGCGTATGTGGAGTATAGATCTGAGACTGCGCATACGGAAAGCTTCCAACTTTTTGGTGTGTCACCTGTAGGGTGTCCAGGTCTCACATCCATAAAGGAGAGATGAGAGAACGACTGCTCTATACACCAACAGTTATGTGACAGTCGGATGTGGTGGTGACTCAACACCTTAGTGTGCAAGCGACCAAGTGCCTGGCTGGCTTTACAGATCCTTGCATCAATCTCCTTGTCCAAGGACCCATCACTTGATATGGTGCTGCCAAGGTACTTGAAGCTGTCCACTGACTTTAGTTGTATACTGCCGATGAAGACTGTGGGAGCAGGTGCTGTGGTGCCAGGGGCAGGCTGATAGAGAACCTCGGTTTTACTAAGGCTGATGGTTAGGCCAAACAATTCTGTTGCCTCAGCAAATTTGCTGAGTATGAATTGTAGGTCACTCTCCTTCTGTGCCATAAGGGCGCAGTCATCAGCAAAGAATGCCTCTAGGATAAGTCGTTTCCATAATTTGGTCTTTGCAGCAAGGCGGCGGAGGTCGAACCGTGAACCATCTAATCGATATTTCAGGTAGACCCCAAATTCCAAGTCTTTTATGGCATAGTTCAAGACGCAGGTAAAGAATAGGTTGAACAGAACTGGAGCGAGTACACAACCTTGTTTCACTCCATTGGAGATGGCAAATGGGGCCGTGATTGTGCCGTCTGAGAGCACTTCACCTGTCATGTTGTCATGAAACAGCTCGATGATGTGGACAAACTTCCTTGGACACCCAAGTTTCATCAAGATTGACCACAGCGCTGCTCTGTTGACAGCATCAAAGGCCTTGGTGAGGTCAATAAATACAACGTACAGGTCCATGTTCTGCTCAATGCACTTCTCCTGCACTTGTCTGAATGCAAAGCTCCGACCAGGTCAAAAGCCATATTGTGTTTCTGGAAGATTTAATTCTGAGACACTAGCTATGAGTCGGTTCAATACTATGCGGGCGATGATCTTCCCAGCAATGGACAGAAGCGATATTCCCCTGTAATTGCCACAGTCTGCTTTATTGCCCTTGTTCTTGTAGAGGGAAACTATCATAGTATCACGGAAGTCCTGTAGCATGTTAGTTATTATGTCATGAAAGGCCTCGAGAGTTTCTGGGCCTACTGCCTTGTAGATTTCGACAGGGATTCCATCCTTTCCTGGAGCCTTTCCAGTACTCATCTGGTTGATGGCTTTCTTTACTTCGTCATGCTAGGAGGAAGATCAAGATCTTCTTTGATAGGTTGCTGGGGTATGGAGTCAAGTGCTTCTTCATTCACTGTTGAAGGTCGATTAAGAAGATTACTGAAGTGTTCTCTCCACCTCTCATTTATGCCAGTCCTGTCTTTGATCAAAGTGCTGCCATCTGCTGAAAAGAGTGGAGTAGTGCTGGGTTTTGATAGTCTATAGATTGACTTGATGGTGCTGAAGAACATCTTTGTATTGTGAGTTTCAGCATAATGTTCCACTTCCTCTGCTTTCGTCTGCCACCATTTATCTTGCATCTGGCGAAGGTCTCTTTGTGCTTTGCTCTGCATGTGTCTGTAGCGGTTCCTCTTGGAAATTGAGGAAGGGTCATTTTGCCATTCTAGGTATGCTTTTTTCTTTTCATCCAGCGTCTTGCAGATCTTAACGTTGTTTTCAGCGAACCAGTCTTGGTGTACCTTCTTTTTAAGTCCCAAGAGTTGTTTTTGCTGAGTCTGTCACCATCTGTTTGAGCTTTGTCCACTTCTGTGTGGTGTTGCCAATGAGCGGTCCGTGAGGCATCAGCCTGTTATCGAGGTCATCCTGGAGCTGCTCACGGTAGCACTGATGTTTCAGCCTAGCTGTGTTAAAGGCACTTCTGCTCGGTTTTGGACGCTTGCGCTGAAGTGGAGCAATGTACAGCTGAAGAGTGGATCTGACTAGACGGTGATCTGTCCAGCATTCTGCTCCCCGCATGGCTCTTGTGATTTTTACACCCTTGATATCTCGCCTTCTTACAATGACATGGTCTATCATGTGCCATTGCTTAGACCTGGGGTGCATCCCAGTACTTGTTAGCCTGCCTGAATAGAGTATTTGTGATAGTCAAGTCATTCTCCACACACATACTCAAGAGGAGGAGGCCATTACTGTTTAATTTTCCTGTGCCGTGCTGTCCAATGACTCCCTTCCAGTGCTTGCTTTCTTTTCTAATTCTTGCGTTGAAATCACTCAGGATGATCAATTTGTCCCCAGCAGGTATGGACCTGACCAGTCTGTCTAGATCTTCATAGAACCTCTCTTTCATCTCATCGGGGCTTGGAAGATTGGGTGCATAGGCACTTATAATGGCACTTGGCATTCAGGGGGAAACGCAGTTTCACAAGTCTTTCGTTAATCCTTTCAGGCAGATTCGGAAACTGTTGCATAAGAGAAGTCTTCACTGCTGTGCCAACTCCGTGGATCCTATTCTCATTCTCTGCCTTGCCTTTCCAATAGAAGGTGTAGCCGCAACCAGTTCACTCACGCAGCCCTCCTCTGCAAGTCTTGTCTCACTCAGAGCCACTATATCGATGTTAGAACGCTGCAGCTCTCTTGCAATAAGGGCAGTCTTTCTTTCCGGTCTTGTAGTGTCAGCTCTGTCTAAGAGTGTGCGATTGTTCCATTGTCCAAGAAGAAGTTTTCTTGTGTTATGAAGTTTTCGACTGTTACTGTATTTTAGACCGCAGAATGGGTTGAACTGGCAGCCGCGGTATACTGGCCAGTAAATGGAAGGGCAGGCAATGTTTGGGCCACCTTTTCTAGGCCCCTCCCTTATAAAGGGTGAGCAATGCTGTCCTAAAGAGGGCTGCTCAGTCGCCTGGGGTGCTGCCGGGCTCCTCTGCTGCCCTGGATACAAAGTCGAGCGACCACTTGCCCACAGTCCGCCTACGTGCAGGTTTGAGGCTACGACTCCCAGTGATCACCTCCACCTGTCGCTTCGTCCCTCCCTCATCGCCGCAGGACTTGGTATGTTGGATGATGGTTAACACAAACCTGTGCATAGATGCTTTTAAAGTGGAAGGCCGGTGCACAGGCGCGGTCCCACTCTCTCCTCCGCAGAAGCCAGAAAGACATGCATTTCTATAGTGCCTTTCACAACTTCAGGATGTCCCAAAGCTACTCACACACTCACTCACTCACACACACACACACTCACTCATTCACTCACAGTCACACACACAGATACTCACACACTCACTCACTCACACACACACACAATTACTCATTCACTCACAGTCACAGTCACAGATACTCACACACACACACAGTCGCACGCACACACACTCACTCACACACACTCACTCACACACACTCACTCACACACACACTCACTCACTCATTCACTCACAGTCACACACACAGATACTCACACACACACTCACTCACACACACTCACTCACACACACACACTCACTCATTCACTCACAGTCACACACACAGATACTCACACACTCACACACACTCACTCACACACACTCACTCACACTCACACTCACTCACTCATTCACTCACAGTCACACACACAGATACTCACACACTCACTCACTCACACTCACATTCACACACACACTCACTCACTCATTCACTCACAGTCACTCACACACTCACTCACTCATTCACTCACAGTCACACACGCACTCACTCACTCATTCACTCACAGTCACACACACACTCACTCACTCATTCACTCACAGTCACACACACAGATACTCACACACTCACTCACACACACACACACTCACTCATTCACTCACAGTCACACACACAGATACTCACACACTCACTCACACACACACACACTCACTCATTCACTCACAGTCACAGTCACAGATACACACACACACACAGTCGCACGCACACACACTCAGTCACACACACTCACTCACACACACTTACTCACTCATTCACTCACAGTCACAGTCACAGATACTCACACACACACACAGTCGCACGCACACACACTCACTCACACACACTCACTCACACACACTCACTCACACTCACACATACTCACTCATTCACTCACAGTCACACACACAGATACTCACACACACACAGTCGCATGCACACACACTCACTCATTCACTCACTCACTCACACTCACATTCACTCACTCATTCACTCACAGTCACACACACAGATACTCACACACACACACAGTCGCACACACACACACACACTCACTCATTCACTCACACACTCACTCACTCACACTCACATTCACTCACTCATTCACTCACACACTCACTCACTCACACTCACTCACTCACTCACACACTCACTCATTCACTCACTCACACACACTCACTCATTCACTCACAGTCACACACACAGATACTCACACACACACACACAGTCACACACACACACACTCATTCACTCACACACTCACTCACTCACTCACACACAGACTCACTCACTCACACACAGTCACTCATTCACTCACAGTCACACACACAGATACTCACACTCACTCACTCACACTCACACTCACTCACTCATTCACTCACAGTCACAGTCACAGATACTCACACACACACAGTCGCACGCACACACACTCACTCACACACACTCACTCACACACACTCACTCACACTCACACTCACTCACTCACTCACACTCACTCACTCACTCACTCACTCACATTCACTCACAGTCACACACACAGATACTCACACACACACACAGTCGCACGCACACACACTCACTCACTCACACACTCACTCACTCACATGCCCACTCATATTCACACTCACACACACTCACACTCACTCACTCACACACACTCACTCACTCACTCACTCACATACACACATTCACTCACACGCTCACTCACTCACATGCCAACTCATATTCACACTCACACACACTCACACTCTCTCACTCACACACTCACACTCACTCACTCACTATCACTCACTCACTCACACACTCATTCACTCACTCACACACTCACTCACTCACTCACTCACTCACTCACACTCACTCATTCACTCACAGTCACACACACAGATACTCACACACACACACAGCCGCAAGCACACACACTCACTCACTCACTCACACGCTCACTCACTCACATGCCCACTCATATTCACACTCACACACACTCACACTCACTCACTCACACACACACACACTCACTCACTCACTATCACACACTCACTCACACACTCATTCACTCACTCACTCACACACTCACTCACTCACTCACTCACAGTCACACACACAAATACTCACACACACGCAGTCGCACGCACACACACTCACACACTCACTCACTCACACACGCACTCACTCACTCACTCACAGTCACACACACAGATACTCACACACACACACAGTCGCACGCACACACACTCACTCACACACACTCACACACACTCTCACTCACACATTCCCACTCACACTCACTTACTCTCACACACTCACTCACTCACACACATTCACTCACTCACTCACACACACTCGCTCACTCACTCACATGCACACTCATATTCACACTCACACACACTCACACTCACTCACTCACACACACTCACTCACTCACTCACACTCACACACTCACTCACTCACATACACACACTCACTCACACGCTCACTCACTCACATGCCCACTCATATTCACACTCACACACACTCACACTCACTCACTCACTCACTAATACTCACTCACTCACACACACGCACGCTCACTCACTCTCACACACACACACTCAATCACACACACACTCACATTCACTCACTCAGACGCTCACTCACACACTCACTCACTCACATGCATACTCACATTCACACTCACACACACGCACACTCACACTCACTTACACACACACACTCACACTAAAACTCACACACACACACACACTC